>NC_138804.1:0-600000 GCF_965178545.1 Coloeus monedula | reverse complement strand
GGGTGGAGGCCTGGAGCAGAAAATCAGTCCCATCCCCACACACGGACCCTGTGTGTGTAGGAAGTCCCAACATTCCCTGGAGGGGCTCATTACAGAATTCAGATTGGGAAATACACATCTATGGGAGACTGATGAAAGGTAGATAAGGACAATTTCTCTTCGACCCTTTCTTGGCCAGTGTTTGCAAGCTGCTCAATACCTTGTTTTTGTGGAATATTGAGATTGTTTTGGATTATTCATTTTTTCACCAGTTATTTGTGCCTGCCTTTGTACAGCTGGAGTGAAGGGACGTTACTAAGTGTTCTCCCCATAGCATGAATATTTAATAGTTTGTGTGTTCCTTCTCTGTGTCGTGTGTGTGCCTATATAATACCAACAGAATCTCTTAAAGTCAGTTTTTGCAAGAGATTTTCAAAGCACATCATGTAACTGAGTCACAGTGCTGAGTAAACCACGCTATTGTAGAATTTCACCTAAAATCTGAATTTGCCAAATGGTGGTATTTTGCAAATAAGCACAGATTCTGCTAACTTCCCCTGGAGATTTTATTCCAGTCTGATCCAATTTCCCAGTGTGGACAAACTGGTGTGTCTTAGAAAAAAAGAGAAAATGTTTAGCCTATTGAAAAGAGGATTTTCTTTGTTTCTCAGATGTGCAGATACTCATGTTCTGGAGCTCAGAGCTGCTCTGAGTGTGCTGGGCGGATCCTGCGAAGTGCTGAGTGCATGGCTAACTTTAAGGGAGTAGATCCTTAGAATCACCAGGGCTGCTGATGTTTAAAATTACGAAGAGACTTAAGTACTCTGATGGCCCCCGGCCAGTGGCTTTCACATCTCCTAGCACTGAGCCCTAAGGAGACACAGTGATCAGCTGCAGCTCAATTTCCTTCTCCCGTTTTAAATATAAGGTTTAAAGCCCAAATTCTGGCAGCTGTTTAATTAAAGATACTCGTTTTAACTGTGAGGAATGTGATATGCAGCGGCGCTACGCCTGCTTCCTTTCTTTCTTCCTCTCCTGGCATCCCAGCTCACTCCTCTACAGCGTTTAGTGCAGGGCTTGCAGTTTTCACTGCTGCTCCGTTCCTGCTTTATCCTCTTCCATCTTTTCCATCTGCTTTATTCTGTTTGGAAAATGGCAATGTAGAATGTGTTTGGTGTAACCTTAATCCTGACCAGCATCTGGGCTCCGTTTGAAAAAAAAAAAGCATCTACTGCAAGCAAGGTTTCTGTATATGTTTCCCCACTTCACTAAAACAAAGTTGGGGGGCGGGGGGGCATAACCAAAACTAACCATTGCAAAATTATATTTATTTTAATTGACCTGTTAATTAATACGTGGGGTTTAATGTGCTTTCCTGCCTACACGAACAAACCGTGGGGTTTGTGCTCTCACCTCTGTCCCGGTGGGGGTCGAGTCAGAGGTAAACCGGATTTGGACCATTTTGGGAAAGGAGAGAAAGGGGGGAGGGGGGCGGTTATTTACATCGGATTTTAACAGCCTAGCTGCTCCTTACTCCCAATATGTAAAAGTTAACGCCACTATAAAACATGGGATGCGCTGAAATTCCTGCCTGATGCTTCCTGACGTTTCCCTGTTAAACTTTCCCAGGCCCGCAAAGGTCCCGGTGCGGGGCGGCTCCCTGGGACACGCCGGGGAGGGGCAGGACGGGACCCGGGCAGGACGGGGACCGCCGGTGCCCCCCGCTGACCCCCGACCCCCGACCCGGGCAGGGCAGGGCAGGGCCGAGCCGCCCGTCAGGTCGGTGGGGCTGGGGCCGCTCCCGGGGGCTCCTCCGGGCCGGCCCCGGGGCTCGGGCAGCGCTGCCCGCGGAACTGCGGCGGGGCCGGGGGGCACCGGCACCGGGCACGGCTCGGGGACCGCGTCCCCCGCGGAGCTCAGGGCGCTCCCAACACGGAGCCAGCTCCGATGCGGGGGTGGTACCGCTCCCACCAGGCCAGAACGGCGCTTCCCGGCCCCGCTGCGCTTCCCGGGGGGCCCGGCCCCGAGCCCCGAGCCCCCCTTTTCCATTCCTGCTGCTGTTGGATTTTCCCGAGCCGCATCAGCCCCGCGCTCCCAGCCCGGGGCTCTTGAACTTCAGTCCCCGGCAGCCACAGAGGTCGCTTCTGAGCTCCACGCGAAGCCCTTTTTTTTCCATTATTTATTTATTTATTTTCCCCCAACTCAGGCTCTCCCTCCCTCACGGCCGGAGTGGAAAAGCACGTTTAAATCCCGAACTCGGCTTTCCCACGTGGTGTCTCGCTGAGCTGCTGTCACAGCCACGCCGCGCTCTCACAGGACACCAGAGCTTCTCCCCTGCCCTGCCAGGAAGGTACAAGGTGACGAACATTTTTAATCAAACCGTATTTTCGGGACACCTCACTAAACTCCAAACTCGTGCTGAAAAATTCGCTCTCCTTGTGATCAGGCTCTTGTGTTTTGATTCCACCTGGACCGCGTGTACAAATAATGAGGGGATTAAAGTTCTGCTCCCCCTTCCTGGGTGCCCTTTAAAGGGATGGATGTTTGTCAGCGATTTGGGGGTTAATTCAGGCAAGTTTATTTCACATTCTGGGTCTGCACACACGCAAAGAGCAGGAGTGGTTTCGGGTGAAGGGTTAGCAGCGTGTACAAGGGGACAAAACCAATTGTGGATATTAATATGGGATGTACTGGATGTGTGTCTAAGCATTAAATCGAGGGGGGGGGGGACTGGGTTTTAGGTGACTTTTCACCCCATTCAGAGACCACGGTCACAATGCACCCTGTTTCAACACTCACTGGGGAGAAAGGGAGACAGAGGAGAGGCAGGGCAGTACCCCGAGTTGCATCTGGTCTTCAGACCTCGCTGTAATCTCTAAGGGAGGCTGTCCCCAACCTTTAATTATTCAGTTTAAACAGGCCTAGAGCACGCCACATCTTTAAGGCCTTTTCCCTGATGTCTCTAGGAGGCAGCCTTCATCGAGCGAGGAAAGCAAATCTTGGCAAAAAGAGCACCGAAGGATGTGAACCCCTTGGAAAATTCCACTTCCTGCCCAGCACTGCGTGTCCTTGGGTCTCTCACTCATTCCCATGCACTTAACGAGGGATTTCTGCCTCAGGCTACCACACCAACTTTCTAAATAAATGCCGCGCACACTCGAGCTCGGTGCTCTGCAGTTAATCTCAGCCCAGCACCAGCTCCCTCTCCTCTCTTCCTACTTCCCTCCATTTTATTTCTCCGCTGGTTTTTCTCTTCAGCAGACTCCAACTCTCTCTCCTGCTGAACTTGCCGGGAACAAAAGGCTCCGTTCCCGATCCAGCCCGCAGTTGCCGTGAGAAACTTCCTCGCCAGCGCTGTCTGTCGCTCCGCTCTCCCTCCCTCGCTCCCTCCCTGCCTCGGGAAAATGGCAGTGCAAGAGCTTGATGAAAAGGGGGGAAAAAACCTTCTTTCTCAGCGCCTGCCTCTCCCGCAGCAACCCCCCTCCCCAGTCGTGACGCCTGAACTCAAACTTCTCTAGAAATACACTTTAGGAGGGTAGATATTCACGGGAGGGGACCAGTGGGGTATTTTTTACACCCCACTGAAAAGAGGCGCCGAGGTGGGGGAAAGGCTTTTTCCAGGCAGAACCTGCTGCTGACCCCTCCCGCACGGCATCGCCGGGTCCCAAGGATTTTGAACACAATAAGTTTTCCTTCAGTGGGAAAATCCAGGCCCAGAGTTCAGATCTTTCTCTTTTTGCAGCTTTAAAAGCCTTTTTTTCCCCCTTTTTTTTTAACTCTTCACAGTGGGGTTCGCAGCAGAACGCGGTCTCTCTGCCAGCCCACCCGAGAGCTCCCAAATCTGCTGGGATTCAGGGAAAACAGACGGTTGGCTCCGGATCCAGTGCAGGGGTTTTTGCAAACTCCGGTCCGCGTTTTGATTTTCTTTTTTACCCTTTTTTTTTTTTTTTTTTTTTTTTTTAAGTAGATTTACTCTTCCTTCCCCGAGCGCACCGGAGCGCCGCTGTCCGAGGGCAGCCGGGGTGCACCCCCGGATATAGAATAAACGGGGGTTCGTCTTTCCCTGCACTTCATTATTGTTTTCCTCCCCTTCCCGATATCCCCCAATTTTCCCTGGAATTACTAAATTCCATCTCCAGCCTTATTTTCACTGCAGGGTGAGAGCTGCTCTTCTCGCTCAGGCCCGAATCCGCACACACGTGCCCCCAAAACTTGCGCTGTCCCACTTTTCCCCCCGCTCGGGTGGCTCGGGGGCGGGCCGGGGGCGTGGGGCGTGGGACACGCGTGGCACCAGCCCCGGTTGCCCCCGGCCCGCGGGGGTCGCGCAGGATGCGCGGGGGCTGCGCTCCCGCGTCCCTTCCCCTCCGCAAACTCCGCTTCGCTTTTTCCTCCTCCTCGCCAGTGCTGCTAAAATAATGCATTTCCTCGAGTCAGGCCGAGTCCACTTTCCTGCCTTAAAATGCATCCAAAGTTTCGCAGCTCGCTGTCAGATGTCACCAGCGGGCTCTCGCGGGGCGGCCGAGCCGGGGGCTCGCTCCCTGCCCGGGGGAAACCTGGCGTGGGAAGCAGCAAAACCCCTGGAAAATCCACGCCTGCCTTTGAGCTGCTGCATTCAGTGAAGGGACAGAGTTACCTTCGGCTGGCACTCACAGCGCAGAGCCATTGTGTCTCCCCAGAAAGGGAGATTATACAATATTTTAGCATTATTTTGAAGTGGGTAAATGAGCGTTGTCTCACATGATGCCCAGCAAACAAATATTTCAAATAATATCAATCTTAATGGTGATGGAGCCACGAGGAGAGCGCTTAACCCAGATACAACAGCAGCTAAAACACTGCAAGGAATAGGCTGGGCAAATATAAACATATTGACAGGAAATGTGATTTTCTTTAGCAAAAACCCTGTAAGAGAAGCTGAGGTACAGCCAATAACCCTCCTGACTCCATTCCATCTTTTGCAGGGCGCCCCATGAGTTATAATAGATGGGTCTCTTGTTCTCGGGTCCGGCGTGCACATCTCAGCACTCTCGGTGCAATGGAAGAGCATCCTTCCCCACACAGCCACATCCATTCCTCCCCAGCTCCCTTCGCTCTGCCTTGGTTGCGCTTGTTCAGACTTTATCACGGGAGCTGCAGCCGATTCCGGCAGCCGGGATCCAGTCCGTGTTTGTAGCCAGGGAAAGGCTGGGATAATGATAACTTGTGTGTGTGCGAGCTGAGCCGAGGCAGCGCTGACTTTAGTCCGGTTTCCATGTCAACGATTCAGTCCATATTTGCCATCACACAGTTGGCAGAGCCCGATTTTTTTTTTTTTTCGTGGAGGGGGGAGACACTACTCCTGTTTCTAGTACTCTAATCTAGACCAGGTTTCCTAAACTGCCTTAGTGCTGGGTTAAATGGCACGGCCACCTTCATGAAGGAGACTTCCAGTCAGGAGGAGCCGGCGCGGTGGCGGTGGCCTGCAGTGCCATGTGAGCGCTGGTTTCCCAGCCTATCTGAGAGCCAGGAGCCGGGCCGGGCTGAGGGAAGCGTGCCCAGCACTCGGGGACATGAGGAAGGGAGCACGGCCGCCGCTGCCGAGCAGGGATGGCTCCGGCCGGGAAAAGTGTGGATGTGCCGCAGGGAAAAGTCGCTGCCGGTCCCGATGGATGGCCGCTACATCCCGGGACAGCGGGACTGGCGGGAGGATTTTCAGCTCTTAGGTGGCAATGTTGTTAAGAACTGTGCTGTCATCTGCTTCCCAGTCCTCATGGCTGGGAATTCACTGAATGCCTCAGTATTGAGTAAAGTGCCAGGGCCTCATTGATGAGGCGTATTCCAAAATCTGCTGCAGCTTTCACAAACATTTGGTAAAGTGAGTGTCTCCTCATTGTGTGGGTGGCTGGGGAATCCAGGCTGCTTTTCACATTACTATCAACACCGGGTTTCATAGTCTGACATAGCGCTCCTTGAAGGGGGTTCCAAAAGACGGACACAGGTAGAGAGAGATGTGAGCACGGGATCTTTGCCTGCATGCGCCCAAGCTGCTTCCCTGGCTCCTGAAGTGAAGTGGTTAAACTTTTGGTGATGCTCAGTGAGATGGTGGGGCTTTGCTCCCTGAAGTAGATGTAGCTTTGGGGTTGGGCAGGTGGGTGCTTGGGTTGGTTCTGGGATTAAATGGCAGAATTCTCTCCAGTTTGTGCTTTTTAAAGTTTAGTGCAAATGAAACACCCAAGGAACAGTGTTTTGGTGCTGTGGGGCACCATGGACATTAACAGAACCACTGGATTTCACTTTTGAGAGTCCAGCCTGATACTGGAGGAAAGTTTTCCCCCTCTTCGTCTTTGTCTTTCCAGAACCCAGGATTTCATCAAATAACTCTTCTGAAGAGATGATGTAGATCAATTTTTGTTCTAGCACATTCCACAATTTCCGAACACTTCTGAAGAAGAATATCTTGGTGTTTTTCCTTCCCTGTGGTCCACACACATACCTCACTAAAGCCACAGAGCCTCCCATGTGAGATTCTAGCATTGTACTGGGGCTCCAACCCTCGTGAAAGCCTTGAGCACCATCACAATACCAGTATCATCATTTATTACCCATTTTTCCCTAATAGTTTATTTACAGCTGTGGAGAAGGACCGACCAGCCAATCTGCTGGATGGGATCTGCTCTGTGTTGCACAGTCAACTCTGCTTTGTTTGAAGCCTGAGGGGCAGTTTGTTGCTCTAGAAAACATTTAGAATTTTGCTATTTATCACCATATCCCGCCTTCCCTCCCACTTTCCAGCTTTGGAATAACCCCTTTTGTTCCACCACCTGCACTCTAGATGGTAAATATTTTATATTATAAGTTTTATAATAGGTGTGAGGGCTGAGTTGCTGTCAGTAGACACTGACACCTTCACTTGATCCCCAGCAGGCACACGGTGCTGGCAGGGACCCAGTCCCGCTGCCCAAGGCTTTGCCTCCTGCGCTGGACTCGCGTTTGCCCAGTGCCACCAGTTCCAGCGGGATTCCTTGTGGTGTGTCCCGCTGGGTCCTGGGCTGGGGCCGAGCCCTGTTTGTTGTCACTGCACAGGGGTTACTTCTGCCGCATTATCTGTTCTGCGGTGATGTTCTAAAATGGCAGTCTCAGACCTCAGAGTCTCTTTTGACTCCCCACCCACTGTTTTCTGATGTTTTTTCTTGTCTTAAAGTTGTATTTACTTCAACCTCACTTCTTCAAGTATTTCCATATTCCAGAGGAACACCAGTATGTGGGACCCAGGCCTAACCCATACCATGCCTGCAATTTTTACCAGACATCCATGTCCCAGTTTCTACGAACTAGGTGTTTATAACCCCAATAACTGATCTTTTTGTCCCTCCCACGGCCCGCTGCAGCCCTGCACCATCTGAAGGAAAACAGGCAGGTTCAGACCCTGGCACAGGTCAGGCTGTGACCAGGACGGCGCTCCAGGTACATTGCTCTCCTCCCTCCTCCCGCTCTGCCAAGGCCTCCGGGATGGAGGAGGTGGGAATCTGGGTCTGAAAGGGTTGCAGAAGAGCATGGCCTAATTCCCAGTTCACCTCTTGACAGCCGGGGAGCTCCAGCACGGCGTTAGGTTCTGATTGCCAGCGCATCCTGTCCCATTGCCCAACGTGTTGTGTCTAGACGCGCTCAGGTGGTTTTGGATCTGGGAATTCCTGGTTCCGTGCCCACCGCCCTCGCCTTGGCAGGAGCGGGGAGCCGGACTTTCTTGGATTGTCCGCGCGTGCAGTCACAGCCCTGGCGCGCCGCCAACGCCTTTTCCAGAGGGACACGGCCAAGCGGAGAGGAAATGACAACCGCTAACAGTTCGCAGAGGGCTTAATTCTAAATGGAATTTCTAGGGACAAAGAAGAGGCGCTTCGGTAACCCACGGGCAGAAACCCCAGGGCCGGAGCCGCCGAGCGGCCAGCACGCCCCCGGAGGGCTCCGGCCGCGGGACATCGCCCGCTGGCCCCGGGGATCGCCCCGGGCGGCTCCGGCCGCGGCGGGGGAGCGCTGCCCCCCGGCCCCCGGCTCCGCCGATCCGCCGCGGGTTTTGCGGGCGGCAGCTCCGCGCCGGCGGCGGCCGGGGCCGGCCCGCTCCTCCTTTGTGACGGGGGGGAGGCTCCGCTCCGGGCCGGGCTGCGCTCCGCTCCGGGTTTGGCAGGCGGCCGCGGCGCTGGGTAAAATGGCAGCGCTGAGCCTCGTGTCGGACTGAGCCCGCTCGGCCGAGCAGAGTCGGAGCTCGCCCAGCCCGGCCCCGCCGCCGCTCGGCCCCGCTCCGGGGACGGCGCCCGCCCGCCCGCCGTGTCCCCCCCCCCTCCCTCCCTCCCGCCTCTCCCGCACCGGGAGCCCCGTCCCGGGTCCCCCCCCACCCCCCCTTTCCTCCTCCTTCCCCCCCACTCCCTCCTCCTCCCCTTTCTCCGCCGGCTGCAACCGAGGAGGTACAGCGGGGCCAGGCCCCGGGAAGCCCAGCCCAGCGGAGCCCTCCCCGCCTCGCCGAGCAGGCCGGGGGGGAATGAGCCCCCGCTGCCCTGAAGAGCCGCCCGCCGCCGCCTGAGCGGGGAGAGCAGAGCAGCGAGGCCTCACGCCGGCCGGCCAGGCAGGGAGCAGCTCGGGGGGACCGGTCCGGGGGGGTGGCCGGGTGGGGAGGGGGGGGATCATGGCTGCTCAGGTCGCCCCCGCCGCCGCCAGCAGCCTGGGCGCCCCGGCTCCATCCGAGCTGAAGAAAGCGGAGGCGCAGCAGCGGGATTGTCCCCCGGAGGAGGCGGGGGGTGAGGCGGCGGCGGCGGAGCGCGGCGAGAAGCAGGCGGAGAGCGAGGGCCCGTCGGGGAAGGAGCTGCAGGACGGGGCCGAGAGCAACGGAGGGGGCGCAGGGGCCGAGTCCGACCTGAAGAGCTCGAACGGGAACCCGGGCCCCAGGCCCGCCGCCGCCGCCACCCTGAACAATAACCTCCCGGAGCCGCCCGGTGGCGGCGGCGGCGGCAGCGACGGGGTGGGGGCGCCGCAGCCGCCGCCGCCGCAGCAGCAGCAGCCGCCCCCTTCCCACCCGGCCGCCTTGCCCCCGCCAGCCTACGGCTTCGGGCAGCCCTACGGCCGGGGCGCCGCCGCTGCCTTCCACCAACATGGCGGACAACAAAGCCCTGGCATGGCAGCGCTGCAGAGCGGGGGCCTGGAGCAGAACTACCCGGGGCCGGCGGGAGCCCCCGCGGGGCCGCCCCCTCCGCAGAACTCGCACGGCGCCGGGGCCGAGCACGGCTTCCCCAACCACCAGTACAACTCCTACTACGCGGCCGGGCGCAGCGCCGGCTCCTACCCGCCTCCCCCCCAGGCCTACGCCCTGGGCTCCCCCCGGGGCTCCGCGCCGCCGGCCGCCAAGTCCCCCGCGGCCGCCGCCGCCGCCGCCTTCCAACAGCAGCAGCAGCGCTTCGGGGTCATGGGTCCCTCGGCCGCCGGCGGCGCGGGAGGAGGGGGCACCACCCCGCAGCCCACGGCCACCCCCACCCTGAACCAGCTCCTCACCTCCCCCAGCTCCGCCCGCGCCTACCAGGGGTACCCCGGGGGCGACTATAGCGCCGGGCCGCAGGACGGGGCGGCCGCCGCCAAGGGCGCCGCCGACATGGTCTCGCAGTACGGCGGGGGCAGCGGCCAGGGCTGGGCAGCGGCCGGCGGGGCCCCGCCGAGGAGCCACCACGCGCCCATGAGCCCCGGGAGCAGCGGCGGCGGGGGACAGAGCCTCGGCAGGAGCCAGCAGGTACCGGCCGGGCCGCGCGGGGCGGGCGGGCGGGGGGGGGGAAGGTCCGGGCACGGGGCCGGGCGGGGGGCGCGGGGCTCGGGGTGGCGGCGGCGGCTCTCCCGCGGGTTCCCCCCGCCGGGCCGGCGCTGCCGGGCGCTGCCATTGTCTGTGCTGCTCGCTCGCTCTAAAATGGCTGCCTCGCCGCCTTCCCTTCCTCCTCCTCCCCGGCCTTTGTGCGGGGCTCCCAGGCCGCCGCCGCCGGGCTCCCCGCCGCCCCGGGGGGCTCTGCCGGGGGGCCGCGGGTCGGGGCGGGCGGCGAGGGCCCGGCCGGGCCGGGCGCGGGGGCCGGGGCGGCGAAGGGCGCGCCCGGGACAAACGCGTGGCCCCGGCAGCGCCGCCGCCTTCCCGCGGCCCCGCGACCCCCGGCGCCCCCCCGGGGGGGTCCCGCGGCGGGGTCCGGCGGAGCGGGCAGGGCTGCGAGGGGCCGGCGGGGCCGCGGGGCCCGCGGGGCGGGCGGAGGGGCCGCGGGCCGGGGCGGGAGCGCTGGCGGGGAGCTGGGCGATGGGAGCAGCGAGTGCGGATCGCTTGGGTTTGGGATTTGAATTATGGAGGTAAAATCCTTCTGTCAAAGCCAGGAGACAGTTGGTCTTAGGTTGACATCCCATCTGTGATCTGATTGGCTCCCCATCCCCTGCTCTTGGCCATTTATAATTGCCTCTGATGTAATGGTACAACCATCCTGATGAGCTCATAAACTTCCACACTCGCCTCCTCCGCCAGCCCCGGGACGGGGTAGCCCCGCGCCCCTCTCCGCATCCCCCCGGCGTGACCTTGAGCCCCGCATCCCTCTGCCCCGTGCCCCGGACAGAACGGGAGGCGAGGGCACTTTGTTTGTACCTTGGGTTTATTTTCCTTGTGATGTTGGGTTCAGCCTGGAATAGAGTCTGTGTTGTCGGAACGGTGGCAGGACTGCTTCGCACAATGGGCTTGCTGTTTATTTTGGTTATGTGACTTTCCCCTTGGTATAAATGATTTCTTTGATGGGTCTGAGGATGCATTTGTTCCTGCCTGGTTTTGGCCCTTTTCAAAACTGGGGCTGTTTGGGTTCTTTATTAGATGGGAGCATGTGGGGGGTTCTGGGGTGTCTTACAGCCTGAAGAAGGAAAAAAATCCCCAAACAACCAAACAATCAGAACCAAACTTGTGGCCAAAATGCTGAAATTGGTCAGTTACCAAGAATTACCAATTTACAGTCAACAGAACTGTGATACAGGACAGGAGCCTCCAGCTGTGTGTCTTAGGGCACGTTTTGACTTATTTTGAGTGAGAACTGATGTTTCCTTCCCCCCCATAAATACAGGCACTTCCTAAAGACGTTCAGGTGCTGGTTGTGGTCGGGCTCAGCAATGTCACAACTCTTCGCTCTTCTGAGGAGTGAAACTAGGAACAGCAAGCCTAAGGATTGTCTTTATTGTTGTACGTGTAGAATTCCCTCTTTACTGGAATAGGAATGGCCGGGAAACGTGCAAAGGAGAAGGCAGTACAGCATCAGACATTTTAGATACAGGGAGAAGACGTGCTGGTGTCTTTATCTGAAAGCCTTGATTAAAACCAGGTTCCTTTCTGTGCTCAGACTTGCATCTCCAAGGCCTGTGGTGTCCTCGTGCAGGACTAAACTTCCCTTTTCATTCTGTGTACCTTGCCCCAACTTCAGGCCGCGGTTGGAGACATTTGATACCACGTAGGGTGACCTGCAGCCTCCAGAGCTTCCCTTCTTGCTCAGGACTTCTGCACTGATCTGAAAACTTCTCAACTGTTTGTGCCTTGATTACCGAAGGCACCCTCTGCTGCAGCACCTGGAATGGCTGGATTGGCTTTTCTGTCAGGTTGGAATTCTGCTCTCCCAGAGAGCAGATCCGCTCTGCTGGGGCCATCAAACATCCAGTGGTGACTGCTAGTGAGTGTTGGAGCATCCTGAGGGAAGGTCTCAGCTACTTGGGAATATGTTCCTGTGTTCCATGGATGCGAGTACAAAGTGCTTACTTTGTATATCCTGAGAAATCTCAATTTAGATAAAATGTGTACTAAAAGATGGAGTCAGGTTGAACTTCTCAGGTGTTTCCCTGCAGTTCACTTCTGTCAGTGTGCTGGTACAAATTTGTAAAAGGAGCTTATTTTGTCTTGGAAAATGAATTTCACTTAATTCCACGAGCTGCTGACACAGTGAATTAAGAATACCTGAGTAAGTAGTCCCATAAACTGGAATGATTAATGAATAGTTGTTCTGAGAATTAGTTGGACTTGAGGAAGGACAAACATTGAATGTAAAAGGTAAACCAGCAACTCCTTCATCCCAAAACCCAAGTGACTTTCCCCCAGTCCTTTTTGTGCCAAGGATTATTGGACTTAAACTGACAATTCCTTTTTTCTGCCGGAAAAAGAAAAGAGCAGACGTATCTAATGAAAAAACCTTCCACGTGTCATCTGTGCTGCCCACAAGTAAATATTGATTAGTAATAATACTCCAGCCCTGAATTACAGCCTCCTGTGCTGTGTACTTCTAAATTCCCTGGATTAGGAGAATTTAAAGCTTTGTGTCTTCTCTTTGTCTTGCACAGCGATGAGCAGAGCGGGTACTTCCCACCCAACTCCTGAGAAACTCTGGGAAAGCAGAGCAGAGGGCGACTCACCTGAGAGAAACCTCCCAGGGAACATCTCCTGGTGCAGGCCGGGAGAAGAGGATGTGGGAAGAGCACACTTGGGTATCCTGGGAGTCACGGGACCTGAGTTTGGGGATGAGGAGCAGGATGGTGCCTTTGACCCCTGGTACTCTTCAGGAATTCTGAGTGATGCCGTCACGAGGGTTTCGTCACTTTGCTCATCAGGAAAGGCCACGTAATTTCTGGCGTGAAAGTTGTTTGGGTGGAATGTTCCCTGCAGTGAGAGGAGTGTGTAGTCACACCACAGAGTTACACAGGGGTGGCTCCTGTGTGTAACCCTGATGGACGCTTCACCCACAGCCGGTCCGAGAGAGGAGATGCTGAGTGGGAGCCCAGGGAAGACAAGGATGCTCTGTGGTTTTGGGGACTTTGTGTTTTTCCCAGATGATCTTTCTAGCTGGCGAACACAGAGCAGGATCAGGAGATCAGGATGGCTGATTTGTGGTGTGTGGGATGAGAAATCCGTGGTTTGCTGTGGGAATGGCTTGTAAGAAGCTAGGCCAGGGATCCTGGATTTCAGTTTTTCCAGCTCTCCCATGGATTTGTTTCCACCTGCTTCCCCTCAGAGCACGTAGCAGCTTTTAGTAATACACCAGTTTTCCCAGGGTCTTGGGATTTAAAGGAAACTGCTTGGGAGAAAGGACTTCCCTGCCTTTAATAGATGGGCATTTCTCAGGCTTTGGCTACAACAAAGCGTCTCCTGTAATGGGAGAACTCTTTGGATCACATTAAACATTGACATCTTGGATAACCTCCCCATAGGTGCACCGGCATCTCAAGGCCTCTGTTCTAAGTTCAGTGAAAGCAGTTTAAAAATTATATGTTAATTAAAAAAAAAGCTTTTGGGCCTTTTGCCATACAATAGCTATTTTTTGTTGACTTTGATTCCGACTTTAGTAGCGAGTGAGGCATGAAAAACGTTGTTGGAAATATGGTTTTTAAGCTAAATTGGCACCAAAAGGCACTGTGCTGCCAGTGAGCTGCGATGTCTTGGAATGGGAAATTGGGACCTGGCTCCTCTTGGCTCGTGGTTTTTCCTTGCTTTGGATTGTAATGTCAGGAGCCCTCGAGTTGTGCGTTGTGCACTGGAGCTTTCCAACAAAAAGGAGAGTGGTGCATCTCCTTTCTCTGAATGAGCGATTTTAGGACTTGGCTGTCTTAGAAAAAGCAGGAAAATTGTGCTACTTGGATTTTGTTGGTAAAATCTTGTTAATTCTGGTGTGGACACTGGAGGTTTTGCTGCTTCATCTCTTTTAAACAGTCTGAAGTAAGCCAGGAGTTGCCTGATTCTCTTAAAATCTCTCATTTTCTGCACTACTATCTCCCTGATGCCCAGTTTGGAGGTGTCCAGTGTTTCCAGGCAGGATGTGTGTGGGATACAGGACAGTAAAACTCAGTCCTCACTCTCAGCTGGAGCTTTTACTTTCCCCTGCCCTTATCACCACCAGTTTACTGGGAAACCTGGGACAAACCTCTTCAGTGTTGTGGTGATGTGGGGTCAGCAAGGCTTGCCTACAGTTTTTAATGAAGTTTAATTAAATTGCCCTGTGAATCCTTATTTGTTTTCTGGGCTAGGGGAGGGTTTCTCCCTATGGTGTCCCTCTTGTAGCCATGTTGTTGGTTGCAAGACAGAGCTTTGGTTTCTGAAAGGTTTTATGTTTGACTTTTGGGCCTTTTTTGGGGGGCTAGAATACTTAGTAGTTTCCTGAAACTGTCCAGTTTTATTCCTTTTACCTGCTACAACTTCTGTGTCCTGTTTCTGAAAACAGGAAAACTTTGTTTTCCCTCAACAAGCAGGCAGAACTTCTTCCCTGCTCTTAAATAATATTAGAAACTGGGGTGGGGGGAGGCAGGACAGTCAGATGCTCTGTTGCAAAGCTCTTTGTACGGGCTTGGTGTGTTCATAATGCTTTGGGTCTTTTCTGTTGTCTCATTTGAGGGCTCTGGTGAGTGATTCCTGTGTTACAGACGTATCACACGTTCCATGAGGGCTGTATTAAAAATCCCAGCAGCTTTCCTTCAGAGAGAAAATAATGTCTAAAATTAGGCTTAATAGTGCAGCTGTTGGTTTTATCTGTTACCTCATACACGACTTTTCCACCTCTTTTCTCCCTTACTCTTTTCAAAGGAACGCCACCAACTGGAAGTCCAGCTTTTACCCTCTGCATCTGTGCTCTGGATAATTAAAATATTAGAGGAGGAAATGCCCTTTCCAGTTCTTATGCTGTGTATTTAAAATTCTTGGGCTAGTGAGTCTGATTTCTTCTTTGAATTGCAACTCCTGTGTGATGGATTGCTCTGGGGAAAAGCTTGCCAGCAGTGCCATTGCCCAATTCCTGCCAGGAATGCTGGAAACTCTCAAGGAGCAGCAGCAGCAAATGTGGTTTGGGGGGATGGAAAAGATAAGCTTGTCAATATTTATCCTCTTGCTTTTTCCCTCTGGAATGGTCCTTAAACCATCAGTAAGGGTGGAAAACAGTATTTCCCCTTTTGCTCTGGTGGGAGAGAAAGGAAGGATACTTTCCTGCTGGGAAAAAAATGTTTTTGAGAAGTCCTACAAAAGTTTTTTTTTTTTTTGTTGTGTGCTGACTGCAAAAAGTTCAGTCTTTTAATTTATACACGGGCAGTGGGAAAACTGGACTGGATGTCTGTTAGCCAGAGCCATAAATCTCCAGCTGGAAGTGAGTGACAGGTGGGATGGGAAGAAAAAAGCTGTTTTTTTGGCACATTGGAACAGAACTGCTTGGGCTGTGTCCGAGTCCCTCCTGCCCGCCAGCTCCAGGGTGGCACCAGGGGAGCTGCTGCCTGCTTGGTTCCACTGGAAGAGGAGGGGAGTTCCTCTCCTGGAGATAAACCATGTGTCCTTTTTTGGGGCTCAGGAGGACCACCCTGTACCCATCAGTCGAGTCCAGGAAAATTCCAGTCCCAAACTGAACATCCTCTCTGCCGTCTGGAGATGCTGCTTAGGGCTCTTCAGGGCTGAAGCTCTGTCGGAGCTGGGTTTCAGGCAGCCTTTTGTTTCTCCCTCTTAAGCAGGGGTGGAACGTGGGGTCTGAATTCCCACAGTGACTGTTCCTCAGCAGCTGAGATGCTGCTGTGGGAACTTTGGGAAGAGCTGAGGCGCCAGGGCTGGGAAGGGTGGAGAGTGGAATCTGGATCCTCTGAGGCTCATCCTGTGTGTGACACCAGCTTCCCTCCCTGGCTTCAGCTGAACGGGTCGAGACCCTTTTAACGGAGCTCTGTGCTTAAAGCAGTGCCCAGGCCTGGAACAGGAGGAGCTGCTTCTCCCAGGACTGGGCTCCTGTATGTATTTTACCAGTTCATGTCCTGATCAGACATGGATTAATCATGGATTGGCCCATGGGTGACGGAGGGGTTCCCATTCCTGACTCTTCGTGCACCTGCACTCCCAGTGTTGTAGCTCAGCAGTTCAGTCCTGCAGCTTGAGCAGTTCTGGGGGTTTTTGCTCTACATCAAGAAGAGCATTTCCAGGTTTGCCACAGTGTCTTTCTGGAGTATTTCTGAGTTGTAAGTGACAGCGAGTGTTTACACAACGTGGGCATGAGTTCTCTGTAGTGAACTGTAAAGGATGCTGCATAATGACAGGTAAACTTAATAAAAGTTGCTTTGGAATTTCTCAGCAAATACTTTTTTTTGCTCAAGATGTTCAGAGTAAAATGTAGCTGGAGTCTAACTTCTAATCGTGTTCTTTTTATTTTTCTGGGAGAAAAAAGGGACAAAAGCGTGTAGGATCAAATAAAGGGATTGGTTAATTCAGTTAATGTGGCAAAGAAATATCTTTATGAGAGGGTGAGAGAGTGGAGATAGTATGTTTGTCTTAATTCCTATGAAATTCCGGTGAAAAATCAGTTTGTGTAAATACCTCCAAAAAAACTGCTGCTCCATTACAGTTGTTGGCATTTCATGTGATAACCAGCATGTCATTATTTCCTTAAGCCAGCTCTGGTAATTGAAACTCTCTCAAGGACAAATTCAATTGCTATTAACTTTCTTTCTTTTTTTTTTTTTTTTTTTTTTGGGTAACTTCCTCTCTCTCCTGGATAATTAACGTTAAGCCTAAATTGGTCCAAGAAGCTCCGGGTTAGACGCAGGCAGTCGTTTTTGGGAGCCCTGATGCAGCTGGTGGAACAGAGCCTGCTCCTTGTGCTGGTTTTGTGGGTGCTTGGCCATGTGGGTAGCCAGAGGGGACCAAAGGTGATTTTTGTTTTGGTGGGATGTGATGGGGATGTCCTGGATGTGGCTGGGAGGAGGCAGCGTTGCAGCAGCTGAGGCCAAAGGTGGCCCTTCCTGCCGCTTACGACTTTCCATCCTGAGAGATTCTGAGACTCTTTTCTCAAAGAGAAATTCTTGAAGTTGGGAGGGCTCTGGAATTTCCCCCCCGGGGAGGATTAATGGGTTAAAGAAGTACTTTCCCCCCCTCCATTCACTTGTGAAATTTCATTCAGGTTTGACTAAGAGAAACCCTGAAAATTACCATTTCCCTTCTGATGTCAGCACGTCCTGGCACCCTGCCTGTGAACAACCAGCAGGAATGTTTGAAAACCTGGGCCCAGGCCACAGCTCCAGCTGTACCTCAGGCCAGCCGGGGGCTCTGGGAGCGAGCCGGGGGTTTGTACCTGCTCACCCAGCACTGTGGACATGAGGCACAGGAGAGGGAGGGACCTGCTCTGGAAATGGCCATTCTGGTTTGGGTTTCAGCGTTGAATTTGATCATTTTGGTGAGGAGAACGTGCAGTGTGGGCTGTGCTGCCTGGCAGATCTCGCTGTCGGTTCCTTGCCTGCGTTTTCTGTTTGGTGATGATGTTCTCTGTGTTGAACAGAGATCTGGAGGTGAGCTGGGAAGGTCACCAAGCCCCCGTGTCCTGCTCCAGGGCAGGGTCAGCTACGCCTGGGCACAGGCCACACAAACACGGTGGAGCTGCCTCTGTGTCTCAGCGCTTTGCTGCCTGGAGCACTGGACATTAGGGGAAATAATCCAGCTCAAATCATGTTAATTGAATGTCTCTTGTCCTGGTCTCTCCAGGTGTGGAGAGCAGAGGCAAAAGTGCACAGTAACTCGCTCTTAAATGCGTGGCTTTGTGCCTGGCCTCTGTTTCCTTGAGATAAAATCCCTGGTTACGTTGCAAAATGTCTCCCTTTGCTTCCAGGTTGCTGTGGGAATTGTGTTGGAGGGGTTGGACTGTCCTGCTTTGCCACCTGAACTCTGCCAGGGTCCCGGGCTCACTCTGCTCTCTGTGGGATCCTTCCTGGAGGCTTGTTTGGAGCTTTGTACTTCAGAACAGTCTGGTGATGGATTTAAAGTCCAAATGAGTGTAGGACTATGCACCCTGCGCAAGTTTAGGAGGAGAGTCTGGTACTCATTAACTCTGTGTAAATAATTAAACCAGTGCCAGGCTGGAGGTGGTCTCCCCTCAGCCCTTGTGGAAGGCTTTGAACAAAAGTTCTTACCTCCGTGCAGGAGATCCATTGAAACGGTGAAAGTGAATTAGTTAAAACTTGATTTTCTTTTCTCTTTAGATTATCTTTGACTTTGGGGCTTGCATGGCTAATCAAGGAAAAGACTTCCCATTCAAGGCCAGTTTACCGAGTGTGATCACGTGTTCCAGAAACTGCCTTTTTTATGTGCTGTGGCTGCACGTGTTGTCTCGATGTTCTCAGGAGTCCTGCACTCCTGCCCCTCGGACTGCGTGGGTGGGGGGTTTTATTTTTTTATTATAAAAAACCCCAAACTCATTTACTTACTGTTCTGTTGGGCACTTGTGGTGATTGCAGTGCTTTGGACCTCCTGGGAAGGACTCGGGGCAGCTGCTACGTATGGCCGAGTTGAACATTAGTTATTTTTTTTTTAATTATACCTGGATAATTGGACAGTGTTTTGATAGGAGGCATTTAAGTATCAAAGTGTCTCAAAGTCTTTCAGTTATTGTGGCAGACCAGCGAGGCTTGAACAAGGAGTTTTCCATGTTTTGGAAGCCTTTCCCTGGCTCTGCACCCTGCAAGTGGCAGAGAGGCGCTCGAAACTATAGCTCAGAATCCAGGTTAATGCCCTCACTGCCTGATCAGAACTTCTCTCTGGGCATGGGGTTACACCTAGAACAGTTTTCACAGGATCACAGCTTGGAAGGGGCCTCTGGAGATGTCCCAGTTCAACCCCCTGCCCAGGCAGGGTCACCCAGAGCAGGTGACACAGGGTGGGTTTGGGATGTCCCCACAGAGGGAGACTCCAGTCCTCCCTGGGCAGCTGTTCCAGGGCTCTGCCCCCCTCATGGAAAGAAGCTCTTCCTCATGTTGGGGTGGAACTCGTGTTTTATTTTATGGCCATTGCTCCTTGTCCTGTCACTGGCACCATCCTCTTGACAGTTTTCTCTGGTTTAAGGAAAAGTTGTCTTGATGGAAATGTGGTTTCCAGCAGCCTGTGGGGAGAATGTGGCTCCCCTGGAACGGGGCACATTGGTGGGGAAGGGACTTTCGGGGAGAGTGAGAGTGTTGGCATAAAACCCACTCTTACTCAGCTCATGCTCCAGAGAAGCAAGAACCCTGACTGGCTGCTGTCTGCTCTTGGATGTTCAAGAGACACTGACAGACTGATCCTATCCCAAATTATCCTGTCTGCCTGTACTTGAAAGATATTTCTGAACCCCTTCCCTGTCCTTCCTGCTCAGTTCACAGGCCATGATGGCATTGCAAAAAGCTGCTTTCCACGTTAATTGTGATTGATTACCTTGCAATCTGGGACAAGATTTCCTTTGAAAAGCTATATGCTGATTTGGTGTCAGGAATTAAAATCAGATGAAGTGATTAGTGTTGTATGAAACATCCCAGAGCAATCGAGTGCTCCTTGGTTTTCAGCTGTTTTCTGGCCCTTAACCCTTCCCTGCCTTTTCCTTGGAGTGAGGTGCTAAATCTGCTGCCCCACGCTCAGGTGAGTAACTCAGCCAGGGTCTTGTACCAGGAGAGCCAGGTGTAATTTGCTGCTGAGCCTCAGAGCATGGATTTACTGGCTTTAGTGATGAATGTGGAGTGTGTTGGAAGTGCACTGTGCCAAGGCCACGGCGCTGCTCCCGCAGAGTGGGGAGAAGGAGTTAAGGTGAGCTTTACGTCTGATCACTCTGTAAATGGCAATAAACTGCTCAGAGTTGTCACTGCTGTCAAGGTGCAGTCATGTCTCATCTTCCTTTCCTCATATGAGTTGTCTTACAGTTTCTTGTTATACCTGTTCCTGGAACCAGTGAAGACTTTGCAGCGTTGGCTGTTCCTCCTCCCCCCATGGCATTGGCACAGTTGGGAGTTCTTGTATCTTCTCCCCAGCTGCCAGCACACGCTCCTCTTAACTCGCTAAGCAACTCCCCACGTTGTTCATTCTGCCTGGAAAGAAATCTGGATTTTTCTGGACGGAGATGAAATAAAAGCCCAAGGACAGATATGAGTGTGGGGCAACAGACCCAGGCTTCAGAAATCACTGTGAGCAAGGCCTGGTGGGCTTTTCAGAAAAGGTAATTAGTATTTTTAAGTGACAAGGACCTTGCGTCACTCAGGATGTCTGTAGTGAACCTGAATCACGGCGGCCTTGGCTTGGTGAAGGTTCCAGGAGTGTCTTCCCTGCTGTCTGGAGCTGCCTTGGCTGCAGCTCTGAGTTTCTTGCCCACGTAGACTTTGCATCTCCCCCAGCCCCCTCTTCCCAAGGCAGGCACGACAGCCCTGCTTTGCTGGATGCAAATAGCTCGTCTGGGTGTAAATACTGGAGATTGGTTGTGGCTTTGCTGTAAAGTTGCCGAGCCCGTCCTCAGTAAATGCAGATGGTAACTTGTCATTACTGCAATTTTAAATATTTTTGGTTCCGTGGAACTGAAGGGGAGGCTTGAAGGTTGAATTTTAAGGCTAAAATAAGAGAAGGCTCAATAAAATCCGTAAAAATAGCACCCAAATTTGTCAGCTGCTGTAATGACAAGGGAAATAAAGTAACTTTTCTGTTTCCTATTAGCAAAACAAAGCTTTGCTACCTTGTTTTGTGCTGGATACAAAACACAGCAGGGTCAGGAGGGATGAGAGGAGGTTTGGGATTTACTAGGTTGCTTCCTAAGGAGGTGACGCTGGGGCTGGTGCCGGTGCCACGCACAGTGTGCAGTGACAGCTCCTGTACCTGAGGGACTCTTGGAGTAACCAGTGATGCTTATCCTAAGCTCCTGGCTGGGATAGGGCTGTGTCTTGGGGCTCTTAGAGCTGCCTGACCCACGTTACCCCATCCCAAGGCAGGGGTGGTGTCCACTGTGGAGCTGTGAGTTTGAATCCAAGCTGTGGGAGGCGAGGATGTGATGGAGCACAGGGGTTTGTGTTGGCATAACCTGGGATTGCCTTTCTTCCACAGATTCATCCCCAACCTCAGACTTCTTGGATGATTTTGATCTTCCATAATGCACAGTTTTAGATAAATTCAGTCATTCTGCAGGAGCAGGGGAGAGGCTGTGTAATGCTGAGACATGGCTCGGAGCAGCTGCAGGCCCCCACACGCAGCTCCTGTGGAAACCCTGGATGAGAGGGAGCTCTGGGATGAGGCACCTCCGAGAGCTGCAGCTCTCCAAGGACGAGTGTGGCCGTGTCCTCCTCCCTCGTGGTGCTGTGTGTGGTAGGAGAGGTGGGGCTGTGGGGCTCTGGGGTCATTCAGAGCCCTGAGCTGATCCCGGGGGCTCCCCAGGAATGCTGATCCCAGCATGGGAAGGGGTCATGGGAGTTTGCCTGTCCAGTTGAGTCTGTTCAGGCACTGTTTATTCTGGTATAAAATGAGATGAATTTGCAAAGTGATGAGATATTCAAATACAGAGCTTTCAGACAGTGGGTAGAAACCTGTGTTGCTGCATTTTACAGATGAAGATTTACCGGGAACGTGTTCTTAGAAAGGAACCCAGGAGGCTGTGCTGGAGGTGTCTTATCAACTCTGGAGTGTGCACAAGCACCCTCAGATTTCTGTGCAGAAAAGGCTTTTAATGAATTGATAAAACTACCTTTATTCTAGAAAGTAAACTCCAGTGAGCCCTTGCATTGGCTCTTCCTTCAGATGTCCGATTTTGGAAAACATCCCTTGTGTTCAGTAGCAAAAGACATCTGTCCGTGAGATCAGCAGGGCTTGTTTTAAAGGAAGCAGGGGTTACAGGGAATTAGCTGGATGACTGAAGTCTGCCACAGGTTGCATTGTCTGAATGTATTTATGGGGCATCTGGAGCCCTTTCAGGTTTTCAGCGCTGTTTGGAGCAAATATTTTGGGACTCGCTGGTGATGTGGAACAGCTGCTCTCGTACTCCTTGGAGTGAGATCACTTAAGCAGTGGTGACACTGAGTGTAATTCTGCTCCTCCATCCTAGCCCTTCCTCCTCCTGCTTTTTTTATGGCTTGCTCTTGGCCCAGTCCCATTCCTGTGGTACAACACGAGCTCAGTTGCTCCTTCCAGTGTGGAACGGGCTGGAACGGGAGTGCTGTAATGAGACATTTGAGCGTCTTTTTGTTGACTTGCCTCCAGTTCATTAGAGCAGAAGTAGGAGGTTGGCTAAACTTAAAGCCTGATTTAATATGCAGGAAGGAAGTTTCTTTCCATCTTAAAAGGAGCAGCACCTCATTACAACGATCACATGTTCCTTGGGATCATCTCCCATGGAGCTCAGGCACAGTTTTCTTCACATCTTGGTGTTGCTTGGATTTTTGGGAGGAGTCAGCAGTGGCACTTGGGGAATCCTGGGGCGAGCTGGTTGAATAATGTCCTTGTAAAGTGAATTGAAGTCTGAGAGTGAGGGATAGATAGCTAGTTACCTAGTTCTTTGGATAGAAGGAAATTGTATTTTAAATGTCAGTAGGAATTATTGGAGAAATTATATAGAAATCATACAGGGATCTCACAATGTGAATAACAAACTGCATCATCTGACCTTGACTGCCCGGGAAATGCCTGAAAATTTCACTGGTCATCAGCTATTGTACAGGAATCTTAATCCTTTGTTAATTTTGACTGCATTTAAGTCAGTAAATGATGTTTGTCAGAATGTCCTGCCATGGTGTAAGTAGTTGAGATGGAGGGAAAGGGAATGAGTCCTCTGGTTGTTGCCTGATTTTCAGGTGGTGGGGATCCCTTGTGCTGTTTCCACAGGGATGTGCTCTGAGCCTGCAGACAGGAGAGGTGTCCCTGAGGAACCATCGTGGTGCTTGTTGCAGGCTTGGCAGCTTCCCACCCTCCAGTTTTTAATAAAATAAAAAATAACACCAACTCTGCTGTACTTGGGCACGAACACTGTGCTGCTGTCGGGTTATTTCCAGTGAGGCTTTGAGGGGTGACTCTCATTTCACTTCCCCACCACATCGCCTTCTGCTGATTGACTTCTTTCAGGAATAAGATGTTCCATAATGATACATCCTGTAATCAAAACTCTGGTCAGTTTTAATCAATTAGAAGAATATTAGTAAGAGCTGCGCTTTGGAAAGTCCTCTGAGATGTGTGGACTGGGCTCTTGCTGAGAAACGTTAATGGGTAATTACTGGATTGTGTTTAGCAGGGAGATACAGGTCACAGGATGGCTGCTGGGAGAGACTCACTCGTCTTCCTTCCACTGGTACAACTCAGGATCTGGATTGATAGCAGATCTCCCCAAAGAAAGTGATGTAATAAATGATCAAGGAGGGGATAAACATTGAGCAGGGCAGATTTTAGGCTTGCAGGAGCTCCAGATAGAAGCAGGTGACTGAAGTAATGCAGAAAGAGTCCTGTTCTCCTTCTGTGTTGGTGTCATGAGCTTGTTCTGAGGTTGGGGCGTTAGCAGAGGTTTAGAGGAATAGAAAGTGTCTTGGGTCAAACTCTGACCTACTGGAAAAAATCAGAAGAAAAACCAATCTCTTTCTGGTTGCAGAACTGAAACTGTGGAGCAGAGGTCATTTGTTTTGGCAGCCAGACTTTAATCTGCATCGGCCATTGATAATGAGATGATGATACATCACCTCCTGGTTACGTGTCCAAATCCAAGTTAGATTCTGGGATTTGTGGGGGCGAGGGGAGGAGTTTTATTTTTCTGTAGCTTATGTGAAAATGGATTTGTCCTACACGTTTCCAAGGAGTGAGCATTTGTAACCCTGTACTGTATTCCAGAAGTGAGGTTTTGGCACTCCAAGCTTATGGGTGTGAGTCAGAGCACCCCCGCCTGCTTCCTGAATGGAGTGGGGTTCCCAAAGTGATGGGGCTGCCCTGGGGGGAAGGCAAGGAGAGTCCCTGGTGGCACCTGAGCAGGGCCGGCATGGGCTCGGTGTTCTGCCGTGATTGTGCTGAGAGACTGAAGGAAGTCGATAGATTTCTCAAGTTTTAAAAGGGAGGGGAAAAGCAAAAAAGGAACTGCGCATTTCTGTGATGATGTTGTCAGAGAAGCAGGCTTGTTGTTTAAACTGTCCCAGTGAGGTGGTGGATACACCTCATGGAGTGTTTATTACCATGGGGTTTTCAAGGTGTTTTCTTCTGGGGGCATCTTCATGTCCTGCAGGAGGGTCTTTATTTTAGCTTCAGCTTCCCCTGGACCTCCTCTGTCCCTCTTTAAAAGCAGACCACCATGGGAAGAGAGGCATCGGAGCGTGACCCGGGCTATAAAAGGCAGCGAGTTCAGGCTGGGGTGTTGACCTCAGCACAGCCGGTTACACCTTAAATAGATCAGATGAAAGAGTTCCCCACTGGAGGGTGAGCAGTGTTTGCTCCTGAATGAGGGCAGTTGTTGCTTTGTGATCATTCTTCCAGTTGTGCAGGAGTTGGAGTCGCCCGTGTGTGGAGTTTTGGGAGACACGGATGCGTGTGAGAGTGTGTGATGTGCAAACGCGAGTGACCAGCTCGGACTGGGTTTGCTGGAGCCTCTCGTGTTGCCCATTGGGTGCTGCTGTGTCCCCAGTCCCCAGTAGTTCCGCTTTTGGTGGTGTTGTGGATCAGCCACGGTTGTGGTGTTGTCACAGCAGAGGAGCTGCTGCTCTCAGCTGTGGAATCACTACAGCCTGGCTGGTTTTGGTGGATCCCCAGGGCCTCATGCCAGCTTTGGGCAATGCCTCCCTGTGTTTCACACTTGTTCGTGAGCCCTGTGCTTTGTGAGCTGGTACCATCACACCCAACATCACATGGGAAATGGGGTTTGTCGTGCTCAGGGCTTTGGTGTCTTGGAGCTGCAGGCAGCATAACTCTCACAGTGCCCTTGGAACGTGGGAATAGGGCAGGGGTTTGGTTTAGGACAAAGGCTTAAAGGTGGGAGGTTGAATCCCTGGTCCCTCTTCTCAAGACCCATGTGCTTCACTCCAGTGAGATCCCCTGGGGATCCAGGCTGGCGGAGGTGAGCAGTTTGTCCCTGAGCCTGTGGGATGTGTTAACCACCATTGGTACTGCTCAGCATCATCTCAGCCTGGCCACTTCCACCTCACTGCGGTGGCCCCCGTTCTCCGGCCAAACTGAGGTGGCCCGGGAGCAGCTGCCACCTCCCTCTGGGTTCTCCAGGCTCCTCTTTGTACCAGTGCTCAGCAGCCAGACAATGGTTGGTGCTGCCGGGGTCCTCCCCATCTGTTCCCGGCCCTTTCTGGGATTCCCGGCGCGGGTCCAAGCCCTCGCAGGCGGCGGCTCCATGGCCAGGGATTCCGAGCACAACCTTCCTGGCAGGAGTGGCGTGGCTTTGCTTTTATGCAGATTAGCCATGTGCTTCTCACTTCAAGGCGTTCCACAGGAAAAGACGTTTCCTGTGTTTGGTTCTGGGTGGGCGGCTCCGGCTCGGGGCTGAGCTGGGCTTGGGAGAGGGATTACGGAGTGCGGCCCCCCCGTCCCCTTCCACCTCCAGCGCTACGTCACCACAACACAACCACACGCGCTCATACTGTTGGTGTCATTCATTCAGTGCCAAGATTGCTTTAAAAAATTCCCTTGGCCCCAGTTCAAACAGGAGTACAGCTGGGATGTGTTAGATTTTAGGCAGTCTGCCCTCAATTTGAGATGAGTTATAAATAGCAGTGCCGACTTCCTTAACTACCACTCTCCGAGGTAAAATGCAGGTTAATGACTGTGGGAATCAATTAGGGCTTCTCTCGGTTAAACAGCCAGGAATGCTTTTTATTATTTTTTTATCACAAAAAACGGACAATAAAGCTGGTCAGGAAAAGATTTCAAAGCCAAGGTGAGAGCTTAGGGCTTTTTTTCTTATTTTTTCGGCCTTCTTATTTTCGGGGGGTTCAGGGGGGGCAGCTGAAGAAACCAGTTGTGGCCAACACCCACGTTTGCCAATAATTGAATGACGCTGATTTGAAACTGGAGAGTTCAGTGAATGACTCTCCTTCCTTTTCTTCCTCTGGCCTAATAAAATACAAATATGTAATAAGGTAATGGGGAAGGTCAGAATTCCATTTTTCTGTACAGCAGTGGAGGGTTTGGCTCTTGCTTCCGAAGTGGGATTTGCCTCTTCCCTTTATTCATTTTCCTGACAGGACCAATAGCAAGTCCCCTCCAATTTAACCAAGCTATTCATTCAGGAGGCCAAATTTCTCTTCCACCGGACAAAATCTGAAAAGAATTGTTCTTGGAATCCTCTTGTCTGCTTAAAGCTTTTTTTGTTTCTTAGGGAAAACCCCGGTGTTGTTTGGAAGAAGAGCTGGTTTCACTGCACTGCCTCATTATAGGGGCCTGACACCCTTCACATCACGCAGAGTGATTTGAAGAGCTTTTGAACTCGGCAATTTAAGCTCACTCTGGGCTTGCTGTTACAAACTCTTAGTCTAGAAATATCTTAAATTACCCCAAAAGCTCCGCAGTTTCTCTGGAGCACAGGCTTATGGTCACTCTCTTTACACACCAAACCAAGCAACTTTGTTTTTGGAAGTTTGACTGGTGGCAGGACAATGTTTTGCCAAGTTTTGGTACTTACTGGTGTTACACAACAGCAGAGATAGTGGGATTGAGGGAGAATAGAAGCAATTTCTGTGAATGCAGGGAGGTGTAAGCAGGGGGTCTGGACTTCAGTGATCAAGGAGCAACACTTTCTCTCAATTATGTCTCTCTGTGGCAGGGCCTTTGCTTTTGAAGTGTAATCACAGTAATCTACTCCTGTGGTTTCCTATTGAAAGGATTTCCCATGTATCAGCCCAGAGAAGAATTTCCAGCCTTTTGCAGTCGGGGTTTGGTATTTCCTTATTTATCCTGACATGTTCTTGCTTCCTCCCAGCGTGCCCATCTCGTGTGACACGGGTGTGCAAAGGGGCTGTGCAGCCTCTGCTCCTCCCAACATCCTCACATGAGCCCTTGGATCAATCCCTACATTTCATCTTTGTTCTTTTCTTGAGGCATGTGGAGTTAAACTCCCTAAAAGGGTTTTGAGGCAGCAGATTCAAGGAAGTTTCCTGATGGTTGGCTCTTTGAGCCAGAGGAACAATACCAAGTCCAGAGCAGTTAAAGCCCCATCAGCAACAGAGATGTGTGGGATATTCTGAATTAATGGATATTTTGAAGGAGGAAACAACACATTGCAGCATTTGAGATGTACATGGCAACCCCGGGGAGCACAAATTAGCCTTGCTACGAGTCAGGAGTGTGTGTCTGAAATAGTTCCTTCATTAGGGGTTAGCTGGCGTTTACATTTCTCCTGGTGATGGAATTTTATCCATAAGGCTGCAATTTAGATGCTCTTGGTGTTTGTTTTTAGCACCCTCTCTGTGCTAGGGCCTGGTGGAAGGGTGGCAGTTTGAGGCACGCCGTGTCCTCCTACGCTGAGCAGTCAAGGTGACTTGGTCACATCCTGGAAAGATGTTTGGGGTTTGTGTTTTGGGTTTTTCTCTTTTTGCTCTCTCTCTCTTTTTTTTTTTTTCTTTTTTTTTTCTTTTTTTTTTTCTTTTTTCTTTTTTAATGGCTGCATAAACAGTTCCAAATGTTTCTTGGAAGTTTTTTAGTAGTTGTCATGCTTCCTGTAGGAGTCACGGAAAAGTGAATCTTCACCTTGTTTTCTCCTCCCTCAAGAGATGGTTGGTGTTGTGGGTGACCACAGACAAGAAAATCAGTGCAGGAGTGGCAGCATGTGGTGTGAGTGTATTTAGAAAAAAATAAAGAAAATAAAAAGAATGTATTTGAGAAGCTACCCTTGGTAGAGGGCTGCAAAGGTGAGTTACAACCAGGAGGAAGCAAGTAACGAACGGAAAAGATGCTGAAATATTCAGTCAGTAACCCCAAAGTTGCACTTTGTCAGGTGGAAGGAAGGATGTGAGTGCTTGGGGGTGGTGAGAGCAGGCTGAAGTCAAAAGCCAGGGGCTGGCAAAGCTCCTGGTGGCCCTGATTTTACATACCAAAGGAGATAATGTGGGCAGCGAGAAGATGTCAGTAATGCAAGGGGATACCCACAAGGCAAGACTTGGGAAGCATCAGGGACAATTGCTGGGAAGATGTAAACACAATTTGCATCCTTTAGGGTGTATGGGAGCTCCACATGGGTGCTCCATTCAGGACTGAGGCCCTGCAGCTCTGAGGGTTCCACCAGAGCCTTCAAAGATCTCTTTTTTCTGCCCCCACGAATGGAAACTCCTTTTCCGAGCTGGCACAGGCCCCGTGTGGGTGCCTGGTGTGGGCTCCGGGCACGGCGTTGCCAGGGCAGGGATCTGGGGCTGCCTTGGAGTCCTGCAGCCTCTGCCCGTGCTACTCCCCAGCAGCAGCATCTGTGATAGCTTGAACATAAAACGTGGAGTAAAACTTGTTCAGAATTGGTTTGGTGTGAGCATGGACGAGAATGGGAACATCCAGCACAGCTGAGCGTGGGAGGGCGTCCAAAATCCGCCTCTGCAGGGAGAGTCACTCCGGTGCCATGCGCGGGGTCGGCTGGGAACAGCTTCCACAGGATGGCAAACGCCGTGCTGGCAGAGGGCTTGGCTTTCCCCAGCCTGCCAGAGCTCCAGGAGCTTCTGGGCAACGCTCTCAGGCACAGGATGTGACTCGAGGTGCCCTGTGCAGGGCTAAGAGTTGGACCTGATGGTCCCTGTGGGTCCCTTCCAGCTTGGCAG
Source organism: Coloeus monedula (assembly GCF_965178545.1). Classification (NCBI taxonomy): domain Eukaryota; kingdom Metazoa; phylum Chordata; class Aves; order Passeriformes; family Corvidae; genus Coloeus; species Coloeus monedula. The sequence goes on along the minus strand of NC_138804.1, from coordinate 571,530 downwards.
ATTCCATGGGTGCCCTGAGCTGGGGTAGAGCAGAGCACCTGGACTTTGTTCTCCATTGGCTTGTGCCGTATTGACACAAATTTCTCTCAGAGAGCCCTGTTCAGCCAGCAGCCTCTCCCTTTCCCAGCAGTGGGGCTTTTCCTGCCATCTCCATTCAATCCCAGCCTCTGGTGCTCCAGCAGAGCCCCACGAGCTGCCCGTGGTGTCCCTGTGCTCAGTGCTGGCTCGGGGTTGAGCCTCCCTGGCAGCCACACTCCACAGACAGCTGGGCACACAAATGTGTGCTGGGGCTCCAAGCTGTGCTGGCTGCTGGGGAAAGCTTTTCTCATACTGCAAGAACTTCTTCCCCCCCGCCCCCCAAGAGGGTGGATTCTGCAGACATCAGTGGAATCCTGCTCTGGTCTCCGGGATTCTGTGGGGTTTCCAGCCTGAGCTGTGTGTGATGTGTGCTTGTGCAGACCTGTAGTGCCACTCCTCAAGCACCTGAGCTCAGCAAGAGAGGGTGGATCTGTACAAACACCACCCCAGGGCTGGTGGCAGGAAGGGATGGTGTAATAGAGAGTCCATTGTCATGGTGATCTGTGGAAAACATCTAATTGGGATTAGTTAGGTCACCAGGAGCTCAGGGAAGGATTCCCATTCAGTCCAAGGGATGGAGGTTAAGGACTGTGCTGGGATTCATTTAGAGGTCACCACGCCAGAACAGCCCTTTCTTTAGTGGGGGAATAACTGCCAAGGTGAAAAAGCCCTGGTTTGAGGTTTACAGTGTTGAGGTTTATAGTGTTTTCAGGAAATTCGATTGACTATTCCTAAATCTTGGCTCCAGGCAGCGGTAGCACAGATGAAGAAGTCCAAGGAAAGTTGCATTTATTCACTCATCTCATTGTCTCTGCTCTAAAGCTCAGGGACCTGACTTTCGAGGTTGACAAATTTTTTACGTGCATCTGAATAAATTTGATTTAGAAACTCTTTATTCTCCAAAAGGCAGCAGACACAAAGCACATGTAAAAAAAATATATTCAAAAATGAAAACACAGTCTTGAAGACTGTGGATGTCGGCAGCGCTGCCCAGTGTTACTGCATCAATGTGCATTAATTGAAATGCATAAGTGTAAATTAACAGCCTGTAGTGTTTTGGGAGACCTTGTTATACGTGAAAGAAGCAGTGTTTCTTGTGAATATTTAAATTTTCAGCCTAAATTTACCTTGTTGTGGAATATCTGGACATTAAAATACTACCTACAGTGGGGAAAAGCCACTTACACTGATAATTGATCTGTCTTGATGATCCTTCCCCCCTTCCTCCTGTCCTGCCACAGGAGAGATGTCAGCATTAAATGACTCTCATTGGGCTTGTTCTTGGTGGAATGGTGGGTTTGGGAGGGCAGCAGGAATCCTGCTGTGTTTCCAAATGTAACGCTGGGGTCCGGCGCCTGGGAAGAGGCAGATGAGCTTCTCCTTGGTGCCAACTTGTTGGAGTTTCCCCCGGGGTTTTTGGGAAGCTCCCATGTTGAAACGAGCAGTTCCTGTGTGTCTGTGGATGTGCCTCACGTGTCCCGTGTTGCCTTGCAGCCGTCGAGCCCGATGGATCAGATGGGGAAGATGAGGCCTCAGCCCTACGGAGGGAACAACCCCTACACGCAGCAGCAGGGACCTCAGGCGGGGCCACAGCAAGGACACGGCTACCCCGGCCAGCCCTATGGGCCACAGACCCCCCAGAGATACCCCATGGGAATGCAGAGCAGGACGCAAAGTACGATGGGCAGCATCTCCTACGCACAGCAGGTACAGCTTCCAGAGCTCCGTAGGCTGGTACAGCAGGGACAGGAGAGAGGCGCAGCCCTGAGTCCCTCCAGCCAGGCTGGAATTGGTTGTTTAGGTAAAATGGCATTTCTTCAGGCTGTGTTTTGTACCACACCTGCATCCAGGTGGGATTGATACCCTGTGGAATCTTTGTCTCCAAGAGAGGCAGTGGCAGAGCAGTGACTCCAACAAGGGAAAAATAAATAGCAGGGGAGGGAGATCCTCTTTCTGCTGTGCTGTGTTAGAGACACAGCTGTTCTTTGCACAAGAAATGACTCCAGGTCAGTTTTGGCTTATTACATGATCCAAGTGGCGCCTGCTGGACTGTTTGCAGGATTCAAAAGGCAATTTTTTTTTTTTTTGTTGGAGCAAGCAGTCTTTCCTTTCAATGTTACTTTTGTTGAAGGGTGGTCAGATAGGGATCCCTAAAAACTTAGCTATGATGCCTGTTAAAACTCGGTTACTGCCAAGAATAATGTCACACACGAGTGACTTCTGCTGTTGTTTGGGAAGTATCTAGGTAGTGGCATTTCCAGCACATTACTGCTCTGCACAGGTTTCTGAATTTCTGAGTGAGAAACACCTTTGTGACGGGCGCAACTCCATCTCTCCCTCTGCAGATGCCTCCGTACGGGCAGCAGGGCCCCAGCGCGTATGGGCAGCAGAGCCAGACTCCCTACTACAACCAGCAGAGCCCTCATCCGCAGCAGCAGCAGCCTCCCTACTCGCAGCAGCCTCCATCCCAGACCCCTCACTCTCAGCCTTCGTATCAGCAGCAGCAGCAGCCTCAGTCGCAGGCGCCGCAGCTGCCCGCCTCGCAGCCGGCGTACTCGCAGCAGCAGTCGCAGCCGCCCCATCAGCAGTCGCCCAGCCCGTACCCCCAGCAGCAGCCCTCGGCGCAGCAGCACGCCCAGAGCCAGCCCCCCTACTCACAGCAGCAGTCCCAGTCGCCGTACCAGCAGCAGCAGTCGCAGCCCGCAGCGCCCTCGGCCCTGTCCCAGCCCTCCTCGTCGTACCCCCCGGCGCAGCCGCCGCAGCAGCCCTCGGCCTACTCCCAGCAACGCTTCCCCCCGCCTCAGGTAGGCTGCCTCCTGCTCTGCTTCCCTCTCAAAGTCCTTTCCAAAAAATATTGGGGCACATCTTGTGTTTCGTGCGTTGAAATCGGTTGAACTGCACGCAGCAAAGTGGGTGGGACAAAATGGTCAAACCTGGTGACTTCTCCTGTGGCTCGCAGATGTGGTAACCAGCAAAGCCGGGCTAATACTGCAGCTTTAAAGGCTATCATTGAGAAAATGCTGCTGGTTGGCAATTCGGGAGGAGTTTCTTCAAGGAAAGGCTGGTCAGGCGTTGGTAGGGGCTGCCCAGGGGGGTTTGGAGTCCCCAGCCCTGGTGGTGTCCAAGGAAGGACTGGACGTGGCACTCAGGGCTCTGGGCTGGTGACAAAAGATGGGGATTGGACACAGGTTGGACTTGATGGCCTTGGAGGTTTTTTCCAATCTCAGTGATTCTTTATCAGTGTAGAGGATTCCGTAATGGAATGATTTTCATGCTGCTCTCTGGGGGTTCTCCAGGTGCTCCCAGAGGTCCTTGGTTTAGCACAGTTTGCAGAGCCATGCATGGAGGGTAAGGGAAGAGTTTGCTCTTAAGTGTAAGACTTGGCTTTGGGGAGGAGAAACAAAGCTGGCTGGGAGCTTTCAGCAAACACTGCAACGCATCCAGGGCAGCTTTTGAGAAGTGGAAGGTTTTACTTGACTTGCCTCGTTTGTGTAACGAGGTACTTGGAGCGAGGGTGAGATGGTGAAGGTGACGAAGCAGAGCGGGCAGATCCAGGACAGGCTGCGATCTCTGGGATCTGTGATAAGGGAAAGCTGAGAATGGCTGTTCTGTCATGGCCTGAGACCTGTACTCCCAGCTCCGAGCAGCAGCTGGGCAGTGTTTGTGTGTGCTGGCTTTGAGTCCTGGCTCTCACCTCCTGTTTTGGGCAAATGTCACCAAGGGGACATAAATCTTCCACAATGTGAGAACATCCCAGAGTGATTCCAACAGAGGCTTCATTGTATTCCCATTTGTGATTTTTTTTGTGTGTGTTTCTTGATGTTTCAGGAGTTATCTCAAGACTCATTTGGGTCCCAGGCATCCTCTGCTCCCTCAATGGCTTCCAGTAAAGGGCAAGAAGACATGAACTTGAATCTTCAGTCCAGACCTTCCAGCCTGCCGGTGAGTGGGGCCTGGGCCGAGGGCAATCAGGAGCACAGCAGGAGAAATGAGCACTGGTAGTATTCCACCTGGAAATGGGAATGGTGGAGGCTGCCCGTGCTTTTTTACTAAGTCATTAGCTTCTGGCTTCCCACTGGAGATTGAATGTAATTTACAAAAGTAATGGATTTGAGAGGAAAGTTTAACCCTGAGTGCTCTGGTCTGCAGGTTCTACCTAGAGCAGTTCATTCAGTGAGCTCTCTGTGTGCCATGTCTGAGGTACCTGACTGCTGTCAGAACAGGCCCTGACCTCCAGGGAAAATCCTCATTTTTGCCTTATTTTCCTGTTCCTTGTCCCACTGTGACGCTGGTGGTTGGCACTGGAGCACCACTGCCTTTCTGTCTCATTGGATCCTTATGCTGCTGATTTAAGCTTCTCAGATCCAGTCTGACTGAACAGTTGGTGGAAAAGACAAATTGATTGGTACCTGGAGTGAGGAAGATCAGTCCCATGTAGCTCCTTCCTTGGCAGATGGAGAATTATATTTTCTTTGGCATCCTAAATCTGCTTGCTGGATGTGCAGTGACCAGTTGGGGATGAGGTTAGTGCCCAGTGTTCCAGGAGATGTTGGGCCAGAGTAGTTTAATTTTGTGTTCAAACATCAAGAAAGCAGAAAAAGATTGAAAGTTTAGGTTAGTTTGCACAAGTTGGTCTGTGCCTCTGGCTTGGAAGCAAAGTTTGGAGCTGCTGAGTTCTGATTTTGCTGGTAACTTTTGTTCTAACCAGTAGGAAGTGAGTGAGCTTTTATTTTTTCCTTTAGCCACTGGCTAAGTCAGTGCTGGGAGCTGCAGCTGGATTGGCCAGAGGAGTGAGCTGTGTGTAGAACTGAGTTATTTTTGCTCCCAGCAATGAGAACAGCTTTGTTATGAGCCCCTTGAAATAATGCCTTCGGATCGTGGGTACAAATTGTCACCCAAAATACAAAGTGATTCTGGTTCTGACCACCTAATGGGAGTAGTTGTGGGTTGTTGCTTTTTTCTTTCCTCCTTTTTTTTTTTTTTTTTTTTTTTTCCCTTTTGGACCCTGATTACAAAGATTTAATTTGTTCTGAGGCCTGGGGAAGAAAAAATCTTTTTAAATAGCATGTTTCTTTCCACTCTGCCTCTCCACAAGTTCTTCCATGTGACCCATCTTCTGGCAAGCAGCACAGGAGAAGTGAAGCCACTGAAGTAATTGAAGAAATTGCTGCAGCTCAGAACGGTGGGAAGTCCTTTCAGAGGCACTGCTGATGGAGCCTTCCTGAATCCTACTGATCCCTCTGACTCGGATTATAGGCATTAGTAACTAGGCTTTGCAGAAGTGGCTCCTTCTCAGCACCAAGTGGGAGTTTGTTTTATACCTTGTGGTTAAATATATTTGGCCCTTTTCAAGTTGTCCCTTCTCCTGAAGGGAGTCTAAGAAAAGAAATCCATCTCAGCTGCAAGAGTGGAGGAACCTAGAAACAAGGGAATATCTGGTTTTCCTGGCTTTACCACCAAATAATTTGCATTTAAGAAATCAAGCAGTCTTTAGCTTACCCAACCCTGGTATGTTTTTGGCCTTTTCTCTTCCTTAGCAGGCAAAAAATTAAAAAAAGGAGACTCCCTTGCACCTCTTTCATAATTCCTTGTTGTCTCGTTGGGATCCCGTAGGGCAAGAGCAGCACCAGCTGAGAAAGGCCTCACACAGGGATGCTGTGGGGTGTTGAAAGGCAGGATCTTTGGGATGCTGGCAGCCAACTTCTTGTTTCAGTTTGCAGTGATCAATCTCCTGCACGGAGTTTGGCCTGGGGATGCTCAGGAACACAAGAGCTCCATGGAAGGGCACTATCAATTTCTTTTTATCTTCCTGATATTGCTTAGTCTGTCTAGTTGAGAAAGTTTTATCCTGCTCAGGAGGATTCCCAGATCCCTGTTTTGCCATTATGGATGACTTAGAGGAGCAGAGTTTGTTTGTGGGCTTTTAATTTTGTTACGGAGTCCTGAGCCCTTTCCCAAGCCTGGGTGGTGGTGGGTGGGTGGAATAGCTCACTGGGTATCCTGGAATTGGGGCAAAGCATGCCATGCATCATCTTCAATTAAACACAGATCAGCCCCAGCAGGAAAAGGAGGTTCCTGCTTTTTAGGTTCTTGAGAGGTGTTAAATTTGTGTACTTGGTCCTGGGCCTTTACACGTTGATGTTGTGCATCAGTGTTCATGTTGGAATTCGAAGCAATAAAGGGGGAATATTTCTTTGGCTGATCCATCAACCTTTCAGGAGGTGCTGATCTCCTGGCAGGGACACTGTCAAGTTGTTCAGCTCCTGTGGCTTTTTTGGGATCTGCCTGAGGAATGTCCTATGGATCGTTCTGGGTGGGGCCTTCAGGATCCCTTCCCAGTCAGGATTGTTGTGTCATTAACTGAACTTTTCTCCTGAGCTAACCGGGGCTCCCTGGTGCCTTTTAAAGAGCTCTGCATCCCTGTGAGTGTCCTGGCTGCTCTCCCTTCCTGTAGCAGGCAAGGTGAGGAATTTCTCTGTAAAATTCACTGCTTCCCAAGGGAATCTCCATCACGATTGCAGCCAAACTAAACTTAGATTGCAATTGCACAGGAGAAGTGAAGTGTAGTCTTTTGTGTCTGGGTGTAATAGAGGAATAGTAATCCTTGGGATAAATCTGTTTCTCTCAGGAGATTCCCAAGTTTCTTCTCCTTAGCAAAATTTCTTCCTGGAGAGTCGTATCCAGTTTATTCAGTGCCTTTAACTTTTGAGTCTTGGATTTTGAGGCTGAAGGAGTCAAAAATTTCCAGGTAACAACTTCCTTCTGTGCAGCCATGGAAGCTGCTGGTAGCAGCTCTGGGGGAAGCAAATTGGTTGGTGGAACATCCATTTGGGTGTGGATTGCAGATCAGCTCTGCTGCAGAGTTCTTTGGAGTTCAGGGTTTGTTGGGAGGGATTTTCTCCATTGTGGAACATGGGACAGGTTTTACCTTGTCCCAGTCTCTGTCTCATGGGCTGCTTTGAAGGAGTTCCTGATGTCTTTGGGATGGATGTGGAGCATGAGGCAGTGGCTCCCACCAGGCTGTTCATCCCTCCCCAGCTACAGAAGCTGGCATCTCTGCTGTTTGAGCTTCCAGGTTGGCCCCAAAAGGCATTTATAAACAGGAGGATGGATTCTGGCAGGGTTTTGGAGGTTCTGACACAGCAAGGTTATGTTTGAATTTTTGTGGCAGCAAACTGGGCAGTTGGGGCAAAAACTTTGGAATTCCCACTCCAGAATGTCCTTAGTTTGGTCAGTGAGCCTGAGGGAGAAACCCCCTCCCTGTTCTGGGCAGTTTATTTTCATCTTGTTGCAGAGTGGGAATAGTTTTAACCTCAGTATTTTGCTATTTTGCACTACTGGGAAACCGTTTTGTTTATTCAGTGATGTCTCACTTTGGTTCATCTCTGAATTTTGATCTGAAAAGTGTCTTATCAATGGCAGAAAGGATTACAACCAGCTGAAAACATTCCTGATCCATGTTTAACTTCTGGTTGTGGATTCTGGCCTTGGGTCTTTGCAGTGTGGATTTAAGAAACTTTGGTTTTGTTGGGTGGGGAGAGGAATGAGGCTGCAGAGCTTTGGCAGAAGAATCTTGTCAGTGAATGTCCCCAGCAGCTGTGGGGTGGTTTTGGTTTGATTATCTCTCCCTGAGTCAAGCAGTTACTGCGTTTGGACACTGGAGGTTGTCAGGAAGCACTGCTTGGATTTTCCATTCTTTCCAACCGGTCATTTCAGCTGCTCTGGGAGTGCTTGAAGTGGAATAAAGTTGAGCTCTGTCAGCTGCGTCCCCTGACCTGGAAATAATCAATGCAACAGGCTGAAATGCAGCAAAAAACTGTCAGAGCTGCCATGGAGGGAGGGGAGGCAGCCTGTTTCCTTAAAATTTCACTTTAAAATGAGTAATTTTGACAACTTTTTCAGGGGGCAGGGAAAAAGAACCTTTTATAGTTGAATCTGCCGGTCACTTCAAACCTTTTTTTTTTTTTTTTTTCCTCTCTCCTTTTTTCTCTTTCCATATGGGACTTCCTGCTTCTGTTTGGTTTGTATTTGGCCTTTTGAGCTTGTCTTATTGCTTGCCTTAGGAGAGGGATTAGCAGTGTGTGCATTTCAAAGCAGGGCAGCACAGTGGATATGCAGATAAAGCCACCAGCACCCCGAGGCTTCCCCCAGGAGCACCTGAAGCACTGGCAGTGCAGATCCCTGCATTCCAGTTCCTGCCGATCCGAAGGTTTTTATCCCAAGCTGTGGTGGTAGCGGGAGTTAGAAATGTGTTGTTCCTTGTTCAGTGCTCCTCTGCCCGAGGTTTTCTTGTTGTGTGACTGTGCCCACCATCTCTGCATGGTTCTTTGAGAAGGTTGTGCCTTTTTTTCCCAAGTGTTTATATTTTGTTAAGTGTGCAGAGTGTGGAATGCCGCTCAGAGCCACCCTGACCTTCCAGCCGCTCCACTGACACCTTTCACACCTCGGACCTGCCCCAGGGCAGCTTTGCTGTGTGTCCATGTGGCAATTCTCTCCTCCCACCCCTTCCTCAGGGTTTGAAGGGAGCTAATCCCACCCTGTGCCGGGGGAGCTCGTCCCCTTCTCCGCACCGAGCATCCATCCCCTGGGAGCCGCTGCCGGAGCCGCGGGAGCTGCGCTGTGCTCGATGCCGGGCTCGTTTCCTGTTTCTATTCTGGTCGAGAGCAGCTCAGCTCAGCTTCCTGCCTGCGCCTCGCTCACATTCCCCAAACCCCAGCCCTTCCCTCGCCTCGCAGCGCTGCCAGGGCCAGACCCCGCAGGAAGCGGAGCCGAGGACCCAGCGCGGGGCCGGAGCTCCCCCAGCCCGGGACGGGCTCTGGTTCGTTCAGGCCCAGCCACGGTGGTGAGGCAGGTCAGTGCTGGAGCAGGAAATTGCTGCAGGGTGACCAGTTCTGGTCTGGGATCCCGGGCAGTGCTCCGTGCTCTGCCACACGTGTCCCTGCGCTGCCGCAGGATCCAGAGCTGCTCCTGCGCCAGAGCTGCCGTGGAGGGCGACCCTCTGCTCTCCGAGCAGCTCGTGGGGTAGGGCAGGGAAATCAGGCTTTCACTTCCTTTTTGCTGCTGACTTGGCGCCATTGGAGACCCTTTAAAAGGTGTGGAAGCCTCTTGTGAGTCTGATGTTGGATGTTTGATCCTCCTCCTCTGCCCTTTCCTTCGCAGCTGAGCCCTGCCAGAGGGTGAACCCACCGTGCTGGGAGGGAGGGGCTCTGTTGGTGTGACCTTCCTCTGCTGCGTGGAGCAGTTGCAGGGATAGCTGAGAGTGTTTAACCCTGTGGTGCTTTAAACACCACCACACCTGAACTCTCGCTCCACAGGAATCATTACCCTCTTACTGTGCTTCTGGCACGCTGGATTGACTTGTCTTGGAGACATGTGGGATCATAAATGCCATGGGGAAAACTCCTTCCACATGGTGCCCATGTGTGGGGCATGGCAGGGGCCCAAGGTTCAGCTGCTCCCATTGGCTGGGATGGGTCCACATGCCGGGATCCCAAACCAGTCCTGGTAATGGGAGGAGCTGTATGATTGGCTTTTATTACGATTTTGAATCTGTAAAGTAGAAGCCTCTATTTAAGGAAATAAAAAAAAAGATTTAATTTCCTGAACTGACAAGAAGTGACATCTCCAGGAATGGACTGTTCTGGCGCCCTGACCCCGAGGGCAGCACCGGGCCCACGTCAGCGCCTGGCCTGGGCCAGGTTTCCATGGATATGGTACCATTTCCCGTGCCTGCTCACCGCTCTGAGCCAGGAGAGAAGAGCAGCTCCTTGATTCTCTCCAAATGTGTCTCCAGTCTCCCCATCCCACCCAGAGCAGCACCCCCAGGCCTGGGGTGGCACTGCAGACAGCTCTGGATGGAAATGGTTTCTCTGGAGATGCCCCAGTGCCAAGGGGCCATCGCTGCCTTCCCACAGGTACCACGGAGTTTGGGAAGGAGCTGCCAGATCCTAGAATCAGCCCAGGATCACAAAATGGGTTGGGTTGGAAGGGACCCTAAAGATCATCCAGTTCCACCCCCCTGCCATGGCCAGGGACACCTTCCAGGGAAAGGACCACGGGATTCACCACGCTTGCAAATGCCTGAGACCTTAGAAATCTTGTTCCATCCTAAAATCTTTCTCCTGCTTTTTTAGAAAATGATCCCGTCACTGTTAATTGTTTCAGAGGCTGATGAGAATACTAAAAGCTGATTTATCTTAAAATCCAAAGTACTGTCTGAGCAGGGGCCTTTTTATTTTTTGTAATAATTTCAGCCTCCTGCCTTTGCTGCTTCCCTTTGCCCACCCTGGCTGGCGTGGTTGGCACGGTGGCACAATCACATGCTGGGATGACTAAATGCTTTGGAGTCTCGTTGTGTGGAACATGAGCCTGGAAAGCGCCTTCCAGAGAAGCTGGGGAATGGGAATATCCTCCTGGCTGGCAGTGGAAGGGGGACTTCCTGCCTCCTCCATGATTCTGTGTTTTGTGTGAGCTGGAATTTGTCTTCAGACTTGGATGAGGAGACCTAAAATCCTGCAGAAGGAAAACAAAAGCTCTTTGAATAAACAGGTCTGTCAGCTGGGGCCTGCACTCATTTCCCTCCTGCAGCTGCCTTTTCCAAAACCAGCCTTTCCCATTGACGGGATCGACTTGTAGATCCCTGCATCCCCACAACATCAGAAATCCCATGAGAGCATCCTCTGGGGCTGCTGCCGTGTTGCTTTGTCCTGTGCCCAGGATCCTCCTGCCTCTTTCCTGCAGCTCGTTTTGGGGTCAGTGTTGCTGTAGGAGCTGGAGGTTTCACCTTTCATGTGGCAGCACAGCTGGATGGACGGGACAGCTTCTGGGACAGCTGGAGTGGCACCGCTCTGTCCGGGAAAATTCCGCAGTTCCCTGCTGCCTTGGATGTTTGATGTTGTACCAATGTTTATCTAAAGCTGGGAGTATTTTTCATCAGATGAGCAGCCCCCAAAGGGTTAAATGGAAACTCTTGTGTGGGGTTTGGCTTTTGCATCTCCCAGGGTCCTGTGGAAGAGCCCAGCACTCTCCGGGTGGGAATGCTGCCCTTCCACATGGCGGGTTCTCCCTCCAGCGACATCTTGTTCTGTGGATGAATCATGTTACTCCTTCTCTACTTTGTGCTGCGACTACAGCTCTGAATCTCTGCTCTCCAAAGACTGAGGAGATGAGATTTGTTCGTCTGCTCCATGCTTGGAGGGGGAGGAAAGTCCCCTCGCCCTCCCTGGTTTTTTTTTTAATTTATTTTATTTTATTTTATTTTACTTTATTTTATTTTATTTGGAGGGGGAAGAGAAGGAGGGGTGGCACAGGGTAGGAGCAGGAGATGTGATTAAAGCTCCTGCCGAGGAGATCTGTGGGAGTGGAGTATCGACCTCTGAAAAATCAATGGCTGCTGCGGTAGCAGCGCCGGCTGTTCCGCAAGGCTCCCGGTGCAGGAATGTGGCAGAGCCAGCAGCACTTCCCTCTGTCCTCCTCCCTGCTCCATTCTGTGCCTGCTCTCTGCCAACCGACCAGACTCACCTAGATTTACTGAGCTGGATTAGAACAGCAGCTTATTTTTGCAATCAGAGTAAAATTTCTCGTGTGGCACCGAGCCCCTCCTCCTGCCAGCCTCCTCTCCGAAGGCTCCCTTCCCTGCAGTGCAGCTCGAGCCAGCAGCTTCTCCCAGTTTGTCTGGAGCCAGCCTGGAAGAATGAGCTTTTCAGCTTCTTTTTTGAGCAAGGAAACTGCACGAATCTCTCTGGCATGTTCCAGTCCCCATCTTAGGTTTGTAATTGTCAGCGCTGCTGCCTGAGAGGAGCTAAAACTCCTTGGAAGGGAAGGGAATATGGACTCTGTAGCAGAGGCTGAAGCCTTGCTGCTGTTACCTCACTGGTGTTTGTTTTAGTGGGCAGGTGTTTTCCCCTTGAAGTAGTAAAGTCTGGCGCTTCCTTCCTCTCCCTAAGGACGGCGGGGATGAGTGAGTGGCACGTGAGGACTCCCAGGTCCTTATGGCACACTCAGTTTGGTACCAGGATCTTGATGTTTTTTCTCTTGCTGAACTCAAGAACTGTCTGATTTCTAGTTGCCCGCACGTCATCATCATGCTCAGATCAGAGGTTGAGCTTCCAGGGATGTATCTGAGGGGCCAATCCCAGTGACTTCATTGCAAATAAATCCCTTTGTTCCTTCTGACTGCTGGTCTTATCCCGTCTGGAAGGAGGACCTAAGAGAAGGGGGGTCACAGACTCGTGTTGCTGGGCTTTGGATGTATTTGATACGTCTTCAGTCATCCTGGGAATGTGGATGGATGTGTTTCCCACACAAATACGAGCTTAAAATCAGGGGCAGGTAAACTGGAAGCTTCAAAATCCATGGTTTTAGTTTCTCTCCCACTCCTCCCAAAGTGTGACGGGACAGAGCACTCAGGGACAGAGGGTGACCAGGGTCTTCCACTTGCAGGGTCTCCAGGAAGGTTCTGGACATGGTGAGAGGTTTTATGGGAAAGACACGCTGCACGTGTCCTTCTTCCTCCCCTTTGTGTCTTGTCCAGCCCATCCTCACACCAGGAATGCCCCAGAAGGTGCTTTTGGTGCTGGAAAGATGGACTCGCGTTCCTCTCCACAGTAACTGGGGGTAGAAGAGCAGAGCAAGGGGAATGATGGTCATCCCTGGTCCGAGTTGTGTGTTTTTGGGATAGGACAGGACTTGGAAGATCTCTGTTCTGACTCTTGATTTGTCAGCTTTGGAGACACTGGATGATAAATCTCTCTGGATGAGAAGTATCAACTGGGTTTCCACTGGAGCTGAACTTGGTCCTAAGCTCCAGCTTCTGGTTTCTGCTGGGGGAGCAACCTGCAAGGGGCACAGCAGGAAGGCACTGGGGCTGCAGGGCCTCCAGAGCCTTCTGTCACTGTGGGCGTGCTTGAATGGAGCACGGGGAAGTCTCCAGGAGAGAGTGTTTTGTGGAGCATGAGATGCAGGATTCAGTTGTCTGTGCTGCCAAAGGAGGAACAAGTCTATCCATGTCCCTAAAATAGCAGGGAGATCCTGCCAGTCAGCTGTGTGATTGTTGTGATGGAGAGGATTGAGGTATTTTGGGTGTGGAAATAAAGGGGAAGAAAAGGACAAGCTTGTGATTTTTAAATGTTGGTAGTTCTTGAGTAAGTGGAAAAGCAACTGCACAGAAAAAGGAGCTTGTAATAGAAAGTGGGTATTTCAATTAGAAGGAAGGAAGAGGCTTTTTCCCTTTCAGAAAGAACTGGAGAGTAAATTTAGCCATTGTTCTCTGGTCTTGCTTGTGAGCATCTTATGGAAACAACTGGCCTTACAGAATTTATAAGCTCCACCGCATGCTCATCTCAGACCATCATTTCCTTGGCTACTGTCTGGTGATCTGATCCTGCGGAGATCATTCCCTCTTCCCACGTGGAAGGACCGAGGCTGGGGATGGGCAGGGGAGGCTGCAGTCCCTGCTCAGAAATTCCATTTGCTTTCTGGTCAGTCTTCCTGCTCTTCCAGATCAGGGGGATGGGCCGACACAGAGCCTTGAGTCTCTCTGCTCCTCTGGGATTTTGTTACCTTGATCTTAAGTATTTCTCGTTGTTTCATCTCTCTGTTTGTTTAACAAATGAGCTGTATCAGAGAGAGGGGTGGTGGTTCCTGCTGCCAGATAAAAGAATCCCGGCTGCTTCCAGCACAAGCCACTCGGCTCCTTGTGCTGGTCATGCCAGGACTTGCAACCCTTTCCCTGCGAGGGATGAACTCCCCTGCCCCCTCCTCTGGGTACCAAATCGTGTGAGTTCAGGCATGGTTTTGTTGTGGTGTGAAAAGGAGGCGTTGGGGCCGAGTCCCTGTTTGTCAGCAGCACCGACAGCCCCGCGCTGGCACCGGCCAGGCTCGGGCATCCAATCGCAGCTGGAACCGCTCTCGTTCCAGGGTCCCCGTGGGCTTCCGCTATCAGGTCACATCCCAAAATAACACTGGGCAGTATTTCAAGTGAAGAAACTCAGGCTTTGGGGCTGCAGCCAGCCTGGAGTGTGAGATTCTGTGTGAAATAGTTGGAATCCCTCCAGCGTTTTTGATCTGCATGGCAGATGAGCAATAAAATGCATAAAAAACACATTGGAAACACGTGAGGAAATTCTCCAGACCCTGACGTTTCCTTGAGTTGGCAGAGTTGCTGCTGCCGAGCCTCACCTCCTGTCTCGGCTCCCTGGCTGTGCTGGCGGGAGCAGGGAAGGGGAGAGCCCTTCTCCCGCTGCTGCCGTGGCTTTCCAGGTCTCCTCCTGATGCTCCGTGGGAGGCAAATAAAACCTCCCAGGCCCTCTGCTCTTGGGCTTCGTCCAGAACCCACTGACGGCAGCAGGTCTCCATTATTTCCAGGAGGTTTTATTGTTTTTAAAGGCTTCTCTGCTACGGCTGCCCTGAAAACAACCTGTAGGGAGATGCAGGGATTTCCTTTTCCCCTGGTTTGGGGGTATCAGAGCTGGAGGTGTCCTTTAGGTTTAATTAACCCACGGTGCCTTGGTGCTTGACATCTCAAGAGAGAATTTGATGGGAGGAAACCAGCTCCCCACTGGTGAGCTGCTGGGGCTCACACATTCCAGTCCGTGTTTTCTCCTTCCCCTTGCAGGAGTTTCCCTTCTGAGCAGCTCAGTCCTGCTGAATAACACACTCAGAAAATGCTGCTGTGCTGGCAGAACCCTTCTTTGCTGGGAAATGACTTTATTGCTGGAATTCATAAAATTTACGTATCTTTGGAGGTGAAAGTCGCTTCAGGAGTTACTTGATTTTCATGGTCCTGTTTCAACTCGTGTCCCAACAGCCAGGAAAGGGGGATGTGTAGTTCACTTTTAACTCATTTAAACTGATAATCTGGGAGCCTGATTAACAGCTAAAGCGCTGCTCTTCCTCTGGGGGTCCCTCACGTTGTGTCAGCAATGCAGAGGGGCCCCGCTCACAGGGGCAAAGCCACCCATACCCACCTGCTTAATTAAACCTGGATGTTTTTAAGTGACTTGGGTACCAAAGCCTGGATCCACAGGCAAGGTTGAAGACGAGCTCTGGAGATTGTTACCTAGTTCTTAGGAGTTGATTTATTAGGAGAATATTAGAACTATTACCTAGTTCTTAGGAGTTAATTTTCAAACTGTTTTTAACATTACTTTGTTTTATGTCTCGCAGATATTTTCATGTCTGGCACTACCAAGCCTTGCCCTCTTAGGCTGCCCAGTTCATGTAGAATATTGCCCAGGCCATGGGGCAGTGACCTCTGCACATCCCGAGGTCCCTCCATCCAAAACCTTCTCTCTTGCCCTTGGAGAAGCACTTACCCCCAGATAAAGGAAGGAAGCTCACATTTCACCCTGCACACTTTGTCTGTAGCTGTTCTTTCATGCCAGTATTTGTCTCAGGTGCACATTTTTAATGTGGGGTTTTTTTTGTCCTTTGAGCCTAAAAGCCCCTCATCTCTGCAGCCCAGGCACTGCCCCTCTGCTCTCCAGGTTTAACTGTTCTGGAATTCTGTACCACAGAAGCTCCTGGTGGTGTGGATTTTAAAGCTGGAAATGGGTTTGGCCTCCAACTTCATTTCAGCGATGAGGAAAAGCAGTGTTTGGATGCACTTGGTGATTCAAACTGAAACTACCTTCATATATTGAAGGGACATGCCAGTATTTCTACCCAGTTGTAGGCTGGACTGAACTGGTTCCTGGCTGGACATTCTGATCCCTTAATTGGCTCTGGGGGGAGTCTCTTTGTGTGTCTTGTATCAGTGGCTGCAATTGGGTGCAGTAAATCTCAGGGAGAGGAGTGTTTTGCTCTTGATTGTTTATGTTGGTTGATGCTTTTTGATGCAAAATGTTGGAAATAATGTCTCTTTACTCCCACTTCAGATGGTTTCCGCAGTAGGAATGTGGGATTTGTCAAAGTTGTCCAGGGAAAAACACCCAAATAGCTGCATAAAGGAGCAATGCTTTTGATGTTACAATGGGAAAGTAGTGAAAATTGCGAGAGATCTCAGACACTATTTTTAGGCTTTTTCTGCAGTTTTTTAGCTTTCATTGAAATAAAACAAAGCTTTTTCCCCCCCCCCCCCCCTCAGGAAGATAATACTTGAGCAGTAAGCAAATATACCTCAGAGACTGTGGTGCAGGAAATGAGCTCTTCAACAGGAGTAGTAATGGAAGGGGAGGGAGGACAGGCTCTGCACTAAATCATCCCACCAAGTGTCTGGGCTCTGCAGCTCCAATGTGACATTTGCCAGCATTTGTTAGAAGCATTTTGATCAAATTCCATTAAAACAGAGGCAATTGCCCCACTGTAGCAGCTGAACGTGGTGCTGATGCCCAGCTCTGCCCTCTGTCCTCCTGAATGCCCCTGTCCCACGGGGGTGATGAGGTGGTTGGGTGTCACCTGTGTTGGCTTTTCTTCCTCCATAACTCCACTTCTTCTCCATGACTTCCACTCCCTGGATGTGCTGTCAGAGCCTTTCCACATCCCCTAGCAGGCAGGTGTTAGGAGTGAGGGCTCCTGCTTCCCAAGGCTGATGAGTTGCAGTATCTGGTGTCCCAGGTCCTTCTGCACTGCCAGAGCTGGGAAAACATTCCCTGAACTGCTGCTGAACCAGGAATTGTGCCGTCAGTGTAAATGAAACCAGGGTGTCCAGGTGATTTATCAGCTGGCTCGGCCTTTCTCCGTGGGGTTTAAATGAGGTTGGCGCTGCTCGTGCTGCTCAGCTGAATTCTGTGCAGGGAAAATGACCTGGGATTCCCTCAGGGCTCACCCAGAACCCTTCTGATTCAGAGCTGATTGCTCTGGAAGACTTAGGAAGAGTGAGTGAAGTCCTGGTAAGCTTTGGCCTCCACTTCTTCACCTGCTGTGATCCTTTGAACCTCTGGCAGAGATTTTATCTAATCCCTGGAATAGTTACAACTTCCCAGCTTTCTGTTCAAATACGCTGCCACTTCCTCTGGCTTGGGCTCTCCCTGACTCATTCACTGCAGGCCAAGCCTGAACAGCTGATGCACCTTGTTATCAACCAGCCAGCACAATTGGGCACGTTGGATCTGCACATCAACTCCTTGGAATTATCCCCATTTTCACACTTGCCAGCTGGTTTTTGATGCTGTCGCTTTGCTGCTGTGGCAATTGGAGGTTTCAGCTCTCTTAGGCTTTTTGTGCTTTTCTTCTCCAAGGTGAATACATGCAGGAGGAAGGGTGTTTTCTAGCCTTGCCTTCGAGAAAAGCTAAACTTTACAGGTTGATGCAGTAACTGCTAATTTTTGCTGTCTTTGAAGAAAGGGAAGTGGGAACCCTGAAGAGTATTTTATGGTTTTCTTTTAAATCTCTGTTTAGTTTGTTTTTATCCATCTCAAGTGAGTAGTTTCCCAGCTCATAGGAGGTTTATGAATTAATTATGGTGAGGCAGGAGTTTTCTGTCTTTCAGAGGCTGAGCCACGTTTCCCTTCCAAGCCATGATCACATGGACTGTCTCCTGTGTTTGCAGTTTTACGTCTGCTGTTGATGCATTCTTTAACTTCCCACCTCCAAACTGAATTAAAAGGAGCAAGTAGGAGAATTAGCCAGTTGTTTGGGCCATCAGCAAACCAGCTCAGGAGCTCCTGGGTTCAGACTGGCAGCAGGATAAGACACGTCTGGCAGTTGCCTCAGTCTGCAGCAGCCTTTGGTACCAAGAGTAAACAGAGTTCACTGACTCCTGTGTGCAACATGCCCAGGGACAAATGCTCTTTCTGAGTGGTGTGGGAGGGAGCAGCCTCACAGCTCTGTGTCTTTGGCTGATGTGTTTCTGTGCCCTGCAGGACCTGTCTGGTTCCATAGATGACCTGCCCATGGGGACCGAAGGAGCCCTGAGCCCTGGAGTAAGCACATCAGGGATTTCCAGCAGCCAAGGAGAGCAGAGTAACCCAGCTCAGTCTCCTTTCTCGCCACATACCTCTCCTCACCTGCCAGGCATCAGAGGACCCTCCCCCTCCCCAGTTGGATCTCCAGCCAGCGTTGCTCAGTCCCGCTCCGGTCCCCTCTCACCTGCTGCAGTCCCAGGTAACCCCACACCTCCCGGGCTCTGCCGGGGCTGGGCTGGGGTGCCCGGTGGGGAGGAACTGCCCAGTGTCAGCACTGTGTGGTTACTGAGGCCCTGTGAGCCTTTTTGTTTGGGAGAGATGTCTGCAGCTTTCCAGGGATGCAGTGGGATGGGTGGGATGCTGGTAAACCAGCAGTGCCATTGTCCACGCTGCCCGATGTGACCACTTGCTGTTGTTGTTCCTCGCTGTGGCCAGCATCCCCTTGGCCTGGGGTTGTTTGGGGTTCTGGGATGTGACTCTGCTGCCTGCTGGCTCTGTGGCGAGCAGCTGGTGAGGATCTCTTTCCTTTTTGTGGCACAGGCAATCAGATGCCTCCCCGCCCACCCAGTGGCCAGTCAGACACAATCCTGCACCCCTCCATGAACCAGTCGAGCATCGCGCAGGACCGAGGTGGGTCACGCCAGCTGGATGTGGTTATTTAAATTACCTGGCCTGGGGACACGGCTTCTGTGGGAGAGAGCACTGAAAGGCTGCCCCAGGATTACAGGCTGAAGTGTTGAGGCACCTTGCAGTAAATTCAGCTGCTGGTGGCTGTTTGTCCTCTAAGTGTTCCATCCAAGCTGGTGCTTTGGCTTGTAAGATGTTTTCTCTGTCTTCTTAACGTGCTTTCCTGTGCATGTTCTTGCCCATGACTTTAAGCTTCAAAACAGGGGGTGCTCACAACAATATTGTGTGCCTTTCCCCTCTGAGAGAGTAAGATTTTGGGGGGAAAAATGCATGTAAAATTTCAGCTCTCCTGGCTGAAGGTATGGAGTTGTCACCCTGAGAAAACAAACAAGCAAACAAAAACCAAGAACAAGAAGCCCCAAGGATTTGCAGAGCTGTACTGGCTTCTGCTGTGACACTAAGGAGGTTTTTTTCCTTGGCTAAAACAGGAAATTGGATCTGTTATCTGCTCAGATAACACTGGCTCCTTAATGCAACCACTAAAACGTGTCCAGGCTGTTGCTGGAAGGATTTTGTCCGTGCTGGGTGTTGTTGTTTCCTGGAACACGTGTGTGCAGTGGCTGCTCTGGATGCTTCGCACTAACGATGTGCTCACTCCTGGTGTGCAGGGTACATGCAGAGGAACCCCCAGATGCCCCAGTACAGCTCCCCCCAGCCCGGCTCAGCCTTATCCCCCCGGCAGTCCTCGGGAGCACAGATGCACGCCGGCATGGGGCCCTACCAGCAGAACTCCATGGGAAGCTACGGACCCCAGGGCGGGCAGTACGGACCTCAAGGTGGGAACTGAGCCAGCAAAGGCCTCTCTCTATCCTGATATGTCTTGTTGGGGCCCCAGGTTGCCCAGAGAAGATGTGGCTGCCCCATCCCTGGAAGTGTTCAAGGCCGGGTTGGAGCAACCTGGGGTGGTGGAAGGTGTCCCTGCCCATGGGATGATCTTCAAGGTCCCTTCCAAACCATTCCGTGATAAATGTTTTGATTTGTCCCCTCTTAATGTGTGGGTGATACCAACCAGAGCTTTCTTCTGTTGAGGCTGATGGAATGTGTTGCTTTCAGGGATAGTTGTACTTCTAAAAGTAGGATTCTTCCTCCTTATTTAGAAGTAAGCAGGTTGTGCATCCCATGGAACAGTGACAAAGGGATGGCTCTCTTCGGAGAGGACGATGATGAAGTGTTGCCTGTTTTGGGAAGGGTTAATGTGGGATTTTCCATCCTCTCCTGGGCCATTTAGCTCTCCGTGCTGGGTTGAGGTTTGGGAGAGTTTCAGGCAGCTTCTGAATCGATGTTGTTACTTGGCTGTGTCAAAACACATTTTACGTGGCTTATATCCAAGTACTTTGACTTTGTGTTGAGGTGTGAACACTCCCCCTCATCTCTGTTAGTGATCTTTAAATATTTGCTGATAGAAGATTTTTATGGTGATTCATAAACTTAACTGGTTCAATGATGTTGTCTTCCCCTCTTTCCCTCTCCCCAGGAGGTTACCCCAGGCAGCCAAACTACAACGCCATGTCCAACGCCAACTACCCCAGCCCAGGCATGGGGGGCAGCATGAACCCCATGGGGGCCGGGAGCCAGATGCACGGGCAGAGCGGAGTGCCCCCGTACAGTGGCATCCCCCCGGGCAGGATGGGCCACGCAGCCATGGGCAACCGGCCCTACGGCCCCAACATGGCCAACATGCCCCCCCAGGTGGGCAGCGGGATGTGCCCCCCGCCCGCCGGCATGAACCGCAAGGCGCAGGAGGCCGCGGCCGCCGCCATGCACGCTGCTGCCAACTCCATCCAGAACAGGTAGGGAGGCAGAGGCCCTGCCCGCTGCCAGATGGCACTGCCAGAGGGCTGCGTGGCATAACCCGTGCTCAGGGAGATGCTCAGAGGGGCTTCCGGGAAGGTTTGTCCTTCTTGGAGGTTTGGTTCTCAAAGGAAGCGAGTGAAGGCTGGAGGAGCTGGGTGTTGGGATGCTCAGAGCAGCTGTGGCTGCTCCATCCCTGGAAGAGTCTGAGGCCAGGTTGGATGGGGCTTGGAGCAACCTGGGATAGTGGAAAGCATCCCTGCCCATGGCAGGAGTACAACAGGGGATGATCTTTAGGGTCTGTCCAACCCAAAGCATTCCAGGATTCTCTACGTCATTTTTGACATACTTAGGGAATTTTTAATCTTCATCGGTGGAATTATTTAACTCTGAGATCCCTTCAGTTGTTTTTGCATTTTGCTTTCTGGTCTTCTCTGTTCCCTGGGTGACTTGGAGATGCTGCCCTGGTGCTGCAGCCCCTAAATCCAGCAGCCACCCAGCTGTGTGTGTGATCCAAGGCATTGCTTGTCCAGTGTGAGGAACTTCTTCCTTTTAGGGCCTTGATGAGCAGCTGTGGGAAAGGAGCTGGAATTCAGCTCTGAACTCTGCACTATTTTCTGTGGTTGTTTTTTCCTTTATTGCCCATTTCAGAAGAGGTGTGTGTGGCCTACCAGAATGCCATGGGAGCCATGAACGTGCTCATAAGTTGGGTTCCCCCAGAACTGGGGGATATATTTGTTGTCTGACTGGACACTGTGCTCTTTATCCTCACCCAAGGGCTGCTCCTGCAACCTCCTGCTTTTACCTGTGGCTGCCAAGGGGTCCAGTTCCCAAACCCCAATAAAGGCACCCATGCCTGTCCCTTTGAGGAAGAAGTTTGAGCCACAGCTGTGTGGGAGGTTTGCAATACATGGGAAATAATGCTTCCAACCCAGGGCATTCCATGATTCTAAACCCTGCATTCTCACTTCACTGCCCAGGGCTGCAGAGTCTGCAGGTTAAAGGCGATTTGACAACTGAAATGAGGCTCAGTTTGTGGATGTAGGAGAACAAGGTGAAGGGTGAAAATGTTCACAACTCAAGTCCCACTTTCCAGAGGGTTTGCATCCCCTTTTCTCTTGAGAATGTGACTTGGGCTCTGGGTACTGAGCTCTACAAGAGCACCTGATCTCTGTTCTTCTCTTGGAAAAATGATTTGGGGCAAGCCACTTCTGCATGTCTTTTTTAGGTTTCTTTAGCAAAGCTGCTTCCTCAGAAGGCAAGATCCTAATGCTTAATATGTGGAGTAAGTGTCTGTTTCCTCCTTGCCTCCTCTAGGCCTCCTGGTTATCCCAACATGAATCAGGGGGGAATGATGGGCACTGGACCTCCTTATGGGCAGGGAATTAACAGCATGGCTGGCATGATAAACCCCCAGGGCCCACCCTACCCCATGGGGGGGAACATGGCCAACAACTCTGCAGGTAAGCCAGAGCTTTAGGATTTTATTGATTGCATTGCACTGGAAGGAAAATCAGTGTTAAAAGATTCCTTTAACTTCCCAGGGATGGCAGCAAGCCCTGAAATGATGGGACTCGGGGATGTCAAATTAACACCTGCAACTAAAATGAACAACAAGGCAGATGGGACGCCCAAAGCAGAATCCAAGTCAAAGGTAAAATGTTTGGGGTTTTGTTTTTATTGATTCCCATCCTCTTCAGCATCCAGGGAAATAAAGCCATGTGTTGTATATTCACTTGGATTGAACAGTGTGAGAAATGGAGGGGAGTGTTTCCCAGTCCTATGGGAGTCATGGATTTCATTTGGAAAACAAATTCAGTATTAGGAATTATCACCTGCCACAGTGAAACTGCCAAAAGCAGCGTAAACAAACCTGAGTTTGTTGGTGGAGTGGGCCTGGAGCGAGTCAGCTCTCAGCTGGGACGTGGTAACTAAAGTGCTGCAGTTGTTTCACAAACAAACCTCTTACTAATCCTGTATTAAAGCCAGAAGAGGGAGGCAAACAAGTTCTTCAGGGAGTGTTTTTCTTTGCATTGCTGCTACCAGTTTCAAAAGAACCACCAAAAAAGCAGTTTCTGAGCCCGTGGTCTCCTCCTTTGCTACCTGAAGGAAAACAAATGCTCTGCAGGTTTGATCCCTGTGCCAGCAGCAAGAAGATCCAGGAGATCTCTCACTTCTGCTCCTGTGTTCTGGCATCTGCCTCCTCGGACGTGGAGGAGCTGCTGTTGTGCCGCTCAGTCCTGATCTCTCTTTCCTTCTCCTAGAAGTCCAGTTCCTCTACTACAACCAACGAGAAGATCACCAAGCTGTACGAGCTGGGTGGGGAGCCCGAGAGGAAGCTGTGGGTGGATCGTTACCTGGCCTTTACCGAGGAGAAGGCCATGGGCATGACCAACCTGCCGGCCGTGGGCAGGAAGCCCCTGGACCTGTACAGGCTCTACATCTCTGTCAAGGAGATCGGGGGATTGACTCAGGTCAGTGGCCCCAGCCGGGGACAGAGCTTGCCCACAGCACAAAAATCAGCTTTGTGGTCAGATGTAAGCCATGAATTTCCATTTAGCCCCGTTTTATTTCTGTATATAAAACCCAGCGCCCTTTAAGTGAGCCAGATGTCTGCTCTCCCTTTGTCTGGGTGAGAACAGTCTGTGGCCAGATCCAATTCAAGCCCTTTTTCCCTGCTTTGTCCAGTGCAAAGATTGGTGACACTGTCTTTATCTTTGCATCTGGCTGTCAGCTGACCTCGTGACTAATTTCATTTGCAGTCTGTCCCTGTAAGTCTGAAAAGTTTTCCGTAGGTGAAGAAGGGAGTTTAGTAGTTTTGGGGTAGCTTTGCTTAGCCCTCACTGCATCCTTTGTGTGAGCTGGGAAGGGTTGATTTCTCCTCTTGGAGGAGGTACAGTTGGGATTTGGAGTTTAGAGCCTCTTGTTTGGTTGTGCAGGTCAACAAAAACAAGAAGTGGCGTGAGCTGGCCACCAACCTGAACGTGGGCACGTCGAGCAGCGCAGCCAGCTCCCTGAAGAAGCAGTACATCCAGTGTCTCTACGCCTTCGAGTGCAAGATCGAGAGGGGTGAGGACCCCCCTCCAGACATCTTTGCAGCTGCTGATTCAAAGAAGTCCCAGACCAAGATCCAACCTCCATCTCCAGGTGAGTCCAGACCCTGCTTTGAGGTGTGCAGTGGGTGTGTGAGCTGGAGGCTCTCTGGCACTGCACACCCCATGTGCTGAGAGCCAGGCTGGTCCGAGCTGCCACAAAAGCCCCACCTGTTCTCTGCTTGTGTAGAACAAAAATACTTTGGAAATGTGGGAGTGGGCAAGACTGGGAGTAACCTGAGCCTCCTGGGATAGTTCAGCTTTTGTGTGTCCAACCTCTGAACTAAGCTTGAGAAAAAGGAAAACCTAAAAATACACACACACACACCTCTGCTTGCTGCTGCATCTCTGCCTGGTGAGAGTCTGGTGGAGAGAGAGCTCTGGAGTTTCCCTGCAAGGTGATTCCAACAGCAGCCCTTGTTGCTGCTCCTTTTTGGGAACCCACTGCAAAAGCTGTGCTGGTTTGGACTATGCCAGTGATACCTGTTGGGAGAAAAAGGCTGAATGTGGGTGTGCACTCCTCTTCCCCAGGAATTTCTGCTCTCAGCCCTCAGCAGGAGCCAGGGAGGACCTTCTGAGGCTTTGTGCACAGAGCACTGGAGGCCTACGACAAGTTGGGTGCTTTAGGAATCAAGGCCTTTAAAACAAACCTTCGTTGTTGTTTCAGATTTGATGGGATGCTCCTGTTTCTGAATATTTAAGCATAATGCTCAATTCAGATTTGTTAAACAAAAAAAGAAAAGACATCCAGGCCAGCCATGCACGTCGTACTCTTTGGTCTTTGCAAAGTCTGATCCTTTCTGTCTCATTTGCATTGAGTTCATTGCTTGAATTGCTGCTGAATTTGCCAACTCTTCTTTAAGCTTGAGTTTTCCAGTTTGTCTTATAACTAAAAAACTTCAGATGCTTTTTCTGGTCAGGAGCCTGCTCATGTAGGTGAAATAAAAACTTGGTCTGCTTTGAAGTTCCTATAATGTTTGCAAAAAAATGCCTTTTTGGTTCTGAAACCTGGCACCATCTTTGTCTGGCTCCTGAGGAGTGGAATAATGAACCTCTTTTGAGTGCAGTGCAGTTGTGTCCCAGCCCTGCTGAACCCTCCAGTGACAGTGGGCTTGTCCCAGTGCTCTGTTGGGCACCACATTTCTCTCTTCTTTCAGCTACAGGGGTTTTTTTAAAGAACTAAATCATGTCTTAGGTCAGGAAACCTGTCCCAGTGGAGCTTCAGCCCTGGTGTGTTGTGCAAGATAAAGGAACTTCTGTGCCATTAGACTGAACCTCTGTCCAAGGCGGTGTCTGAGTTCTGCTTGAACTAGGCCACAAATCCAGCCCCACTTTCTCTCCAAAACCTCTTTCTTGCCCTCCTGAGGCAGTGCAACAAACATGTTGAGAGCATTTGGGGTTTATTTGGAGAGAGCTGAGACTTTTCGGAAGCCGCTTCAGGCTTGCTGTAGCTCTAGGTGTGTGTCAGAGTGGATTAGGGGCTGCATCAGTTTTTGTTTTGTTTTAGCTCATGTGGTATTTGTGAAGGGCCTGGCGCTGCCATCTGGGCTGAGCTCCTGCTTCAGCACATCAGCAGAAGGAATTTTCAGGGCTCGTATCCCAAACTCTGCACGTTTGGGTCCTGCTGTGAGAGGGCTGTGCTGTATTTCCAGTTTAAACCCTTCTCTCAACTCGCCTTGCTCCAGACTCCCACAACTGGGAATGTGCAGAGGCAGCACTGAAGCCTGGCTGGTGGCTCTGATCCTTTATGCTGAATCACTCAGCGTGTCCCTGCTCCTCTTTCACTTTCCTTTTCTTCCTCTCTGTGCTCCCCTGGATCAGCAGGGCCTGGGGTTGTGGGGCAGGACAGAAATTCCTCTGTCAGCCCTAGGGCAGTGTGGAGTCCTGGTGGATGCTGCTCTTCCAGGGCCCAGTGTCCTCCAGGCCCCACACAGTCCCGTCCCCCAAGGAATCACCTGGATGAGAATAAATTCCCTGTTTGGAAGCCTGTGGACAGCAGTGGGACATTTTGAATCATTTCATCATTTGGCTGAAGGGCTCTGCTCTCCCACAGACGTGGTTTGCCCTCCTTGCAGACTTCACAACCTGTTGGCCTTGGCTTGCTCTTCATTCCAGCCTGTTCTGCCAAATTAACTCCTGCAGAACTTTGGGAATGGTGAGGATTGCACCGTGCCATTCTCCATTAACCACTTCCTGAGGCTGCAGAGGTGGAGCTCCTGCTGCCAGAGCTCTTCCATGCAGTGTCCATCACACCCCTCAAAACACCGAGTGTTCCAGAGATCATGGCCAGGGGGAACTGGGAATTCCCTCAGGGGCACTCGGAGTTCCCTGAGAGCCTCGCAGGTTCCCTCTCCTCTCGCAGAGTCCCCAGGGAGGCGCCTTGGGTTTGAATTCCCAGAGCGTGGAACTGGCCCCGCGCCAGCTCCGTGTGAATTTGTGAGTGGGAGGGACGGCGGGAGGTGGGGACAAACACCAAATGGCAGCGACGCAGGGAATGTCTCGGGGCCTCTTCCTGCCGCTGCCAGCAGTGAATTCCTGGGGGAAGCAGCGGGGCTGGGCTGCCTGGGAGGGTCTGTGAATGAAACTCCTCCAGAGCTCCCGCTGCCCTTCCTCCTCCCGAGACCTCCCCGGGCCAGAGGGAGTCGCAGAGCAGAGGACAGGGTGCCAGGAAGGTGGGGTGTAAACAAACATGCCCTGGACGTGACCTCGGAGGATTTTAATGAATAGCTGAAATGACTCATCAAGCAGCAGGGCTGAAGCTGAGGGATATCGGGTGCTGGGGACGGGAACTAATGGAAACATTAATTAAAGAGTTCAGCTCTTGCCAGCTGCGAGGAGCGGCTGAACCTGAGCTGACACTGTCACAGCGATCCCAGGCCAGGGGAGAGCTCCTGGAGCTGCTGGCACAGCTGGATTACACACGGGGGCTTTGGCCAAAGCTCAGCGGAGCAGAAAGCAGCGTCCAGAGGCTGGGACTTGCAGGGAACCTGCTGGACGGGTTTTGTCCTCCAGTGAAAGATCCGGCATCGCTGGCATTCCCTGTTCCAGGAATCCTTGGGAGTGGTGCTTGAATTACCGTGCTTGAATTACCCTGCGTGAATGTGCTGCTCTGGAAGGGCAAAGCAGGCAGAGGAGCCTCGTTCAGAGCTACTTGGTGGCTTCAGCTGAGGTTTCCATCACTGGGGAGATCCTGAGACTCCCAGGACAGGGTTCAGACCCCCACCCTCGTGGCTGGAAGGGATGTGAAGGTGACAGGCGCATCGGTGGTTGTCACTTGGCAGGAAGCCCCATGTTCCTGCCACGTGGTGCACTCCAGAGCATCAGCCTCCGATAGGGTAACTTGGGAAGCACCGTGCAGTGCTGTGGTGTGGAAAAGGGAACGAGCTTCAGATGAGCAGAGACACAACCTCTCAGCTTTAGGTTCTTCTGGGGAACCTGGCCCAGCCTGCCCTTGAACTGTTGAGCTCCTTGTGCTTTTTGGGGCATATTTCATCTGTCTCTCCCTCAAAGGACTCTCTGTTCTCGAGGCTGATGTTCTGGGAGGTTCAGCGTTGCATCCCTTGGGTGCAAAGCTGCTCAGCCCATGCTCCTCCTCTTGCAGCGGGTTCAGGCTCCATGCAGGGCCCTCAGACACCTCAGTCCACCAGCAGCTCCATGGCAGAAGGAGGAGACTTGAAGCCACCAACTCCAGCGTCGACGCCACACAGTCAGATGCCCCCTTTGCCAGGCATCAGGTATGGAACCACTGCTGGGGTGGGGTCACCTCTGGGTCATTGCTGCAGATGCTGGGGACTTGGGTGCCTGTTTTGGTGGGACTCCATCGCTTTGCTCCTTCCTTCGTGGCTCACAGCAACATTGTGTGTGAATATTCTTCAGTTTGGGGGTTGGGTCTGAGGACGGCGTTGTGGAAGGCAAGTTCCTCTTGACCCTGGAGGAGCAGGACTGTGGCCCTTGGAGGGGATGGCAACACCTGAGAGGGAGCATGTGAGGAAGAGCATCCTGAGGAGCATTGTGGACCTCTGTAATGTCGTCTTTGTGGGTTTTTCTGTAACAGGAGTAACTCCGTGGGCCTTCAGGATGCCTTTGCAGATGGCAGTGATCCTACGTTCCAGAAACGGAACTCCATGACTCCAAATCCAGGGTACCAGCCCAGCATGAATACCTCTGACATGATGGGTCGCATGTCTTACGAGCCAAATAAAGATCCTTACAGCAGTATGAGGAAAGGTGAGGGATCATCTGCTCCTGGAGTCCTCATCCGTGTCTGGCTGTGTGCTGGAACGTGCTGCAGGACACGCCCTGCTCGCCCCTCCTCCCCAGAACATCAGAAGTCTTTTCCTAAGGCAGAGCTGGGTGTGTTCATTGGTTCTTTCTCTCTTCCAGCTCCAGGAAGCGATCCCTTCATGTCCTCAGGGCAGGGCCCCAACAGTGGGATGGGTGACCCTTACAACCGTGCTGCCGGCCCCGGGATGGGGAACATGGCCATGGGCCAGCGGCAGCACTACTCCTACGGAGCCCCCTACGACAGGGTCAGGTGGGTGCTGCCCCGGGGAGCCCTCAGGGATGGTCACGTCTCCTCGCTGCCACGACTCTGCCGATCACCCTTTTCCACTGAGGGATCCTAAGTGGACCTGGGTTTTTTTTTCTCTGTTTCCTCACAGGACAGAGCCCGGGATGGGACCTGAGGGCAACCTGGGCAGCGGAACCCCGCAGCCCAGCATCCTGCCCTCCACGCCCGAGTCGGGGATGTACTCGCCCAGCCGCTACCCCCAGCAGCAGCAGCAGCAGCAGAGGTCTGTGCCAGGGGCTGCTGTCCCCACCGAGGGCTCTGGGCCTGTGACAGTGACACTAACACATCTCTCTCTTCTCTAGACATGATTCCTATGGCAATCAATTCTCCACTCAAGGCACATCCTCGGGCAGCCCCTTCCCCAGCCAGCAAACCACCATGTATCAGCAGCAGCAGCAGGTGGGTGATCCCAGAGCTCCTGATTTGCCCAACTGAGAATTTTATCTGTGCCATTTGTGAAGAGGGGAAGATGGAAACTCTGGGCTGTGCATTTGCATTATGAATGTGAAGAATTAGGTACCTCATCACAGAATCACACAATGGCTTGGGTGAAGCCCATCCAGTGCTATGGGCAGGGCAGGGATACCTTCCACTGTCCAGGGTGCTCCAGGCCTGTCCAACCTGATCTTATACAGGAGACTTCTTTTCCCATTTGCAAACAGTTTAAAGAAGTTTTAAGCAATGTTCTCAGTGCTGTGTTAACAAAACAGTGTTCTGAGAAGGGAGGTTGTGTGGTTTGCACACTCTGCTCAGACAGCAGAAGATCAGGAAGCTTGAGTGGGCTTCTCTGTCCCGCTGGAACTTTCTGAATCCCATCCTGTTTCTGTAACACTTTTGGTCCAAGTGTTGACTTTCTTTGGAGTAAGTCCTGGATCTTTCAGGAGAGCTGTTTCGGGTGGATTGTTCTGCATAAACCAGGGGATTTTTTTGGTCTTTCCCTTTCTCATCCTGCAGCCAGAGGCTTCAGACTCCGTTGCCCTGCTGCCTCCTCCTCCTCACTGTTCCCAAACCCATCAGGTTTGTTTCAGGACAGTTTGAATGAACGCGTATCCCTTTCCATAATCCTCACGTATGACTTGCTCTTTGTATCCATGCCAGGACCCATAATGTTTTCCTGATAATTTTAAGTCCTATGGTTTAGGAGAGTGTAGAGAGGGCACTCAGTGAGCTGCGCTAAGAATAATTCCAACTGCTCTGCAGTTTGGCTCTGCAACCAGAGCCACGGGGCTCAGAGCCAAGAGTTCGAGTTACTCTGGAACTTGTCATCTTTGAAGCCCTAGAGCTCCATCTGAAGCCAGTCATGACCGTGGAGTGTCTGAATAGCCTCCACAGCAGCTACAGCTCAGACCTTGGAGGCAAGAGAGATCCTGGATTTTAATTTGGTCTCAGCAATTGGCTGTTTTCTCCGTTTGCACTTAAAAGAATTAGGGGTGAGAAGCCTTCTTGCTCCTTTCGGCGACGTGTTTTGAAATCCACAGGAAAGGAAGATGCAAAAAGTACAACAGTTTTTAATGCATTTTGTCTGATGCTTCAGCAGAAACCTGGGAAATGTGAGAGAAATGGGGTCTGATAAAATTCCTGGATGTGGAAGGAAGCAAGTGCCAGTGTCTGGTCTGGTTTGTGGTGAATGCAGAGCAGAGCTGAGAGAGGGAACTCCTTTCTGTGGGCAGACTCCTGCCCCCAAGGCATCCCTGTAGAATCCACAGGGAAACTCCCCAGGCAGCCGCAAGGAATTGGCCTTGGCTGGTGAAATGGAACCACTGCTCCAACTTTCACATCGGATACGGCCAGCAAGGAGACAGAGCCTCTCCCTGGCCATGCCGTGGGGCAGATCCTCTGGCTCTGGGGACTCTGCCCAGAGGTTTGGCTTGTCTATTTCGTGGAATTGTTGGGGTTGGAAAAGACCTCTGGGATCAATGAGTCCAACGTGTGACCAATCCCAGAGCGAAGCACCAAGTGCCATGTTCAGGCACTTCTTGGATAACTCCAGGGATGGTGATTCCACCACCTCCCTGTGCAGCCCCTTCCAGCGAAACAATCCCGAATTCCCACTCCGCTCACCGCGTCCTTGCCTTTCTCTCCCCGCAGAACTACAAGCGGCCGATGGATGGCAGCTACGGCCTCCCGGCCAAGCGGCACGAGGGGGAGCTGTACAACGTTCCCTACAGCTCGGGGCAGGGCCAGCCCCAGCAGCAGCTGCCCCCGGCCCAGCCGCAGCAGCCCAGCCAGCAGCCGCCGGCGCAGCCCTCGCCGCAGCAGGACCTGTACAACCAGTATGGCAGCACCTACCCCGCCGAGCGCCGCGCCGGCCAGAGCCAGTTCCCCTTCCAGTTCGGCAGGGACCGGGTCTCGGCTCCCCCCGGCTCCGGCGCCCAGCAGAACATCCCCCCCCAGATGATGGGGGGACCCATCCAGCCGGCCCCGGAGGGTCCCCAGCAAGGGGCCCTGTGGCAGGGCCGGAACGAGCTGGGCTACGGCAGTTACCCCAACCGGCAGAGCTCGGGCGCGGCGCCCCAGGGCCCCGCCTACCACGGGGTCACTCGAACAGATGAAATCCTGCATTCAGACCAGAGGGTCAACCACGAGGGACCATGGCCTTCCCACGGGAACCGGCAACCTCCCTACGGCCCCTCCGCCCCCGTGCCGCCCATGACCAGGCCCCCCCAGTCCAACTACCAGACCCCCCCCAGCATGCAGAATCACATTCCTCAGGTATCCAGCCCAGCACCTCTGCCCAGACCTCTGGAGAACCGCACTTCTCCCAGTAAATCTCCGTTCCTGCACTCGGGGATGAAGATGCAGAAGGCAGGGCCGCCCGTGCCTGCCTCACACATCACACCAGCAGCTGTCCAGCCCCCCATGATCCGACGGGACATCACCTTCCCGCCGGGCTCGGTAGAAGCCACGCAACCTGTGCTGAAGCAGAGGAGGCGGCTGACAGCAAAAGATATCGGTAAGAGGAACCTCCTACCTTTCTGCTGGAGCCTTCTGAGGGATTGGTGCTGCCTTGGCCCTTTGGCACAGTCCTGCCAAGCAGAAAGGCTCTGCTGGCTTTGAAAAAAAATGGCATTTTTGCAGGTTAATTGTGTTCTGAGCCCTCGTTCTGGCATTGCCTACGGGCAGGTTGGTGGCAGACACAGCCTGTACGTCATCTTAACCAGGCTCTGCTCTTCACAGGTCCAAAAAGCAGTATCAAGTGTCTCCTTTTTGTTTTGAAACTCCAGGAGCTGTAAGTATCATGTGTTTATGTTACAGGAACTCCTGAAGCCTGGAGAGTGATGATGTCTCTGAAGTCGGGGCTGCTGGCTGAAAGTACGTGGGCCTTAGATACCATAAACATCCTGCTCTATGATGACAACAGCATAATGACCTTCAACCTCAGCCAGGTGGGTGCAGATGCTCTCTGGGACAGGTCTTTGAAGTGCTGGTGCTGCAGGGGTTTCTGTCAGCGAGGTGGCAACAAGCAGCTCCTGCGGCCTCCCTGTACCTGGAGCGTGGGGTGTGGGCAGCTGTGAGCGGTCACTCCCTGGCCTGAGTGATCTCTGTGTGTGCAAAGGCCCTCCCTGGGAGTTAATGGGGGGAGATACAACCGAGAGCACAGGGTGTGTGCAGGGGGGGCGGTTTGGGTACTTGACAGCCAGTGTCTGCTTCTGTCCCTTTTCTCAGAGGACAAAAACCTCTCTTCTGCACCATTTATTGCCAGCATGGGAAGAACCATTAATTGCCAGCACTGGTTAAACTCTCTGCCCTGCATGCGTTGGCCTGAGTTGTTTTCTGATCGCTGTTCCTTCCTCCCCTCCTGTTTTTCTCCTCCCCTGTAGCTGCCAGGCTTGCTGGAACTCTTGGTGGAATATTTCCGGCGCTGCCTGATCGAGATCTTTGGAATCCTGAAGGAATACGAGGTAGGAGACCCAGGGCAAAGAACACTATTAGATCCTGAAAGGTTCTGCAAATCTTCAGCTTCCTCCCCTGAAGAAGGGGAGGAGGACGATGAGCCACGGAACCTGAACTGTGAGGAGGAAGAGGAGGATGAGGAAGAGGAGGAGGCTGCGTTTTCGAGCAAGGACAAAGTACCTCTAGAGAGCAGCGAGGAGAAGCTCGTGAGTAAATTTGACAAGCTTCCAGTGAAGGTGGTGCAGAAGAACGACCCCTTCGTGGTGGATTACTCGGACAAGCTGGGGCGGGTGCAGGAGTTTGACAGCGGGCTCCTGCACTGGCGCATCGGCGGCGGGGACACCACGGAGCACATCCAGACACACTTCGAGAGCAAGACCGAGCTGCCGTTGCCTCACAAACGAGCTTCCTGCTCCTCTGCCTTGAGGAAACGTTCAGCAGCCGAGAGCAACCCCAGCACCAGGGAAGGGGAGGCTCCTCCACCCGACGGCTCCTCGGAGAAGAGGATAACTGCCACCATGGACGACATGCTCTCGGCACGCCCGGGCTCCCTGGCAGGGGAAGAGGAAGAGGTCAAAGCTTTGGAAACGGCAAAGGAGAGCAGCAAGTTTCCCTTCGTCATCAGTCCAGCTCAGAGCCACAGAAATATAAAAATCCTGGAGGATGAACCCCACAGTAAGGACGAGACGCCGCTCTGCACCCTCCTGGACTGGCAGGACTCTCTGGCCAAGCGCTGCATCTGCGTCTCCAACATCATCAGGAGTTTATCGTTTGTGCCGGGCAATGACTTTGAAATGTCCAAGCACCCCGGGCTGCTGCTGATTCTAGGGAAACTGATCCTCCTACACCACAAGCATCCAGAACGCAAACAGGCCCCCCTGACCTACGAGAAAGAGGAGGAGCAGGACCAAGGGGTGAGCTGCAACAAGGTGGAGTGGTGGTGGGACTGTTTGGAGATGCTGCGTGAAAACACACTGGTCACGTTGGCCAACATTTCTGGGCAGCTGGACCTCTCCCCTTACCCGGAAAGCATCTGTTTGCCTATCCTGGATGGACTCCTCCACTGGGCAGTGTGTCCCTCAGCAGAGGCCCAGGATCCCTTTCCGACACTGGGACCCAACGCTGTCCTCTCCCCTCAGAGACTGGTTTTGGAAACACTCAGCAAACTCAGCATCCAGGACAACAACGTGGATTTGATCCTCGCCACGCCCCCGTTCAGCCGCTTGGAGAAGCTGTACAGCACCATGGTGCGGTTCCTCAGTGACAGAAAGAACCCGGTGTGCCGGGAGATGGCCGTGGTGCTGCTGGCCAACCTGGCGCAGGGGGACAGCCTGGCCGCCAGAGCCATCGCCGTGCAGAAGGGCAGCATCGGCAACCTGCTGGGCTTCCTGGAGGACAGCCTGGCCGCCACGCAGTTCCAGCAGAGCCAGGCGGGGCTGATGCACATGCAGAGCCCGCCCTTCGAGGCCACCAGCGTGGACATGATGCGCCGCGCCGCCCGCGCGCTGCTGGCCCTGGCCAAGGTGGACGAGAACCACTCGGAGTTCACCTTGTACGAGTCGCGGCTCTTGGACATCTCCGTGTCGCCTTTGATGAACTCTTTGGTTTCACAAGTTATTTGTGATGTACTGTTTTTAATTGGCCAGTCATGACAGCTGTGGGATCCGAGCCCCCGTGTGCGTGTGCGTGAGTGGAGAACTTAGAAACTGACTGTTGCCCTTTATTTATGCAAAACCACCTCAGAATCCACTGTCTGCCCTGCGCTGTCCTGCTTCTCCCTCGGGGAAAGATGTCCCCGGCCCCTCTCCCCCTTCCCTGCCCTTCAAATTTGTCCTGAATCCCTTATTAAAGGAGACAAAGTTCTGTCTACATAGAAGACTTTTTTTATTTTAACCAAAGTTACTGTCGTTTACAGTGAGTTTGGGGAAAGACGACTTGCCGTGTTATCCCATTGACAGGCACCACTTTCATAACTGTTTTTAATGGTAAACTCTGAAGGACAAAAAGTGACTGCTGAACGCTGTGTGGTTTATCGTTGTACATTCACAATCTTGCAGGAACCAAGAAGTTACCAGTTGTGAACAGACCTTGTCCAAGGGAGGCCTGTGCAGTAGCGTGTAGAACTCCATGTACTGTACACCTTAAACTGTAAACATACTGTAATAATGTCTCACATGGATAAAAAAAAAAAAGAAAAAAACGCTGGATCAGCAGCAAGCTGTAGTTTTTAAAAATGTTTTTAGTTAATGTTGAGGAGAAAAAAAGGCTTTTCCCCCAAAGTATAATGTGTGAACCTACAACACCCTGACCTCTTTCTCTCTTCCTCCTTGATTGTATGAATAACCCTGAGATCACCTCTTAGAACTGGTTTTAACCTTTAGCTGCAGCCCAGCGCTGCCACGTGTGTATATATATATGACGTTGTACATTGCACATACCCTGAGACTCCTGCAGTTTTGTCCCCCTCCCCACCCCTTTATAGTATGACGAGTTAACGAGTTGATGACCTGCAAAAGCGAGACACAATTATTTAATCTCTTGCCAGACATCCCTCCCTGGAGGATGCTGTACAGGTCTCTGTGTATAAAGTCATTGCTGTCTCAGCAGCCAATCAACTTATAGTTTATTTTTTCCTGTTTTTGTTTTCTTTCTAATCGAGGTGTGAAAAAGTTCTAGGTTCAGTTGAAGTTCCTGATGAAGAAACACAATTGAGATTTTTCAGTGATGAATTCTGCATATTTGTATTTCAGACGATGTAGCTAAAAACTTGATGTAAATTCCTCCCTTTTTTCCTTTTTTGGCTTAATGAATATCATTTATTCAGTATGAAATCTTTATACTATATGTTCCACGTGTTAAGAATAAATGTACATTAAATCTTGGTAAGATGTTTGTAAGGGTTTTTCTTATTGGCAGGACAGGGAGGGCAGCTCAGCTCCTCCTCCCAGGCCTCAGGGCTCCTGCAAGGTGCAGCAGTGTCAGGTGCTGCCAAGGCCTGCTTCGCTCAGATTGGATGCTGCCTGGTCTGGCTCTGCTTTCCCCAGTGGAATTTTTCCTTAAGAGCTGCCCAGGCTCGGGGATCTGCAGCAGGAGCTGAAGCTGTGGCCCCCAGGGAGG
The DNA here is from genome assembly GCF_965178545.1 of Coloeus monedula. NCBI lineage: Eukaryota > Metazoa > Chordata > Aves > Passeriformes > Corvidae > Coloeus > Coloeus monedula. Next base: position 536,458 of record NC_138804.1, on the reverse strand, counting down.
AGGGAAGGGAGGTAGTTCCTCCCAGCTCTGTAAAATGGAAAATTTTCACTGCCCTCGCATTTTTCACATTTTCTTGGGAGCGTGGTGTGGACTCTCGACTTCCTCCCCTCCTTTCCAGCAGACAGAGCTCCCGGCCCTTCAGCAAACAGCGAACATCCTTTGGATGAGGATCTGCACGTGTTCAGGGCTTTGGAAGTGGGTATTTCACTGAGCCTGAGGCTTTGTCCTCAGTGGATACTGCAAGTAGGGTAGCTAGAACTGCTCTGAGCTCATTAAAGAAAAAGCAGCTTTTTTTAAAGGCAAACGTCATTTTCGTTCAAAAATTCCCCTTGTTTTATCTTCCCAGTCCGCTCCTCGGGAGCTCTCAGTTCCCAGAGCCTTCGCTCCTCAAACTTCAGATTCCTGGGAGTAATTGTACCAAAATCAAAGAGCCTTTTTCCTGAAAAGTCTTGTCTATCAGCAGGAATGGTGGGAGCTCTTCCTGGCAGGAGAGTCCTTCAAATGGATTGCTTAAAAGACAGGAATGGTGCAGGGCTTCCTTGGCTTTAAAATTCGCTGGGAGCCAGGTGTGAGATGAGGGCTCTGCTGGACTTTGCTGTTCTGCCACACTCCGTCGATGCAAACCCAGCTTCCTGATAATTCAGTTCTGTATTCCAGGAGTTTTGTTTAACCTGATGAAACGGATGCTGAAGTTTCACTTCTTTTCCTGGACAGAAAGGAGCCATCAGCGAGGTGGAAGCAGGTAACGTGAGCAGCTCGTGTGTGCTTGTGTGGTGGTGGATTTAATCTGGAGTGAATGCCGTGTTGGGGAGGGAGAGGAGAGTCAGGAGTGCTCCTGAAGACCCATTTCACCATTATTTATACACCCAGCTGAGCCGAGGGGAGTAATTCTGCTCCCCTGCACTTGCGTGGCACAGCCACGGCCACCGTGCGCTTCTGAAACAGTGAAAATCAAGGGCAGAGACGAGCAATGAGTGAAATGAGAACGCTGTTCCCAGTATGGCACTGGGAGTGTCCGGGGAGCCACGCCTGCCCTCCGACGCTGCCTGCCTGCAGCTGAAATCCTTGATGCTTTGGGCCTGATTTGTACCCAAATCCTTCCATTCCTACAGGAATTCCTTGAAACACCTTTTTGATCCCCATCACTCTGCCGTTCCCCATTTTTTTTCCAGCGGAAAAAGTGTCAGTTCTTCCAAGCCTGATGCCTGGTTAAAAGCACTCAGGGAGTCTCCTTAAGGACGCAGCAGCCCGTGATGGTTTCTCCTTCATCCCAGGCTGGATCTGGGCAGGCCCAGACCCTGACAGTTTTTAATCACGGATCTGGCTGGGGGTGAAACCAAGTTTTCTCCAACGGAAGAGAGGTGGGAGGCAGAGAGAGGCGTTTAACGAACTCCTCTAGGAAAGGAAGGATTTGGGTCCAAAGCATGAAGGATTTTGCATTCTGGCCGCTCTGCCACGCGAGGCTTGGGAAAGAGGGAAGTCCATGGATGTGGGGGCTGGGGCAGCCGGGCCCAGCCTGTGCCCCAGAGGGCGCAGCTCCCGCGGGCCCAATGCCCTGCTCAGGTCGGTGTGCTGCTCGCTACTGGCGGGGCAGAGCCCTGGGCCCCGCACGGAGCTGACCCTGGCCCGGTCCCGGTCCCGGCCCGGCCGCGTCCCCGCCCGCCCTCAGCAAAGATGGCGCCGCCCGCCCCTTCCCCCCGCGCGCACACGCGCGCGCCGCCGCCACGTGACGCCGGAAGGGGCGCGCCCGGAAGTTGCGCGCGCGCGCGTGGAGGGGGGGGAGCGGGCGGCGCGAGGGATCCGGCGCGCGAGGGGGGGGGGGAGGGGGGGGCGCGAGGGGGGCGGGGCCGGTCCTCCATCCCTCCCTCCGCAAGGGGGCGCTGCGGCACCGGCACCGGGATCGGGATCGGGATCGGGATCGGGATCGGCACCGGCACCGGGATCGGGATCGGGGTGTCCCCGCCGCTTTCGGCCCCGGCGCTGGGCGGCAGGAGCCGCACGGTGAGGCCTGGCGGGAGCCAGCGGCAGAGGGCCCGTGTGTCGGGCGCGGGGCCGGGCTGGGGTCGTGAGGGGTTTGTGTCCCCCGCCAGCGCTGTGAGGCCTCGCTGGCGGCACGGGCGATAACGGGGGGGGTTTGGAGACGGCCCCGGGACAGCCCCGTGTGCTCAGGGCCCGATTGTTCCGTGTGCCCTCCTGTGTCCGGGCACTCCCAAACACACAGGTCGTAGCTGTCCTTAATCCTGGAAGCAGCCCCACTGTGCACTTCAGCCAGCATCCAGCCTCTGCCGAGGCCTCTGCAAATCACCAGCTTGTCTTGTCTTCGAGGGGAGAGCTCTGCGTCCCCTTCCTGCCCGTGTGGGTTTGGCCATCAGAGAACAGCCACGGCAACAGCCCTGGGGGAGTCCCGGGTCCGGCGGCTCCGTGGGCGAGCGGTGCAGAGCAGGACTTGTCCCGTCCCTGTGGGATGCGGAGCTGCAGCCGAGCCTCGAGCGGAGCGGGCACAGTTGGGTTCTGAACCAGAGCAGGTTTAGTTCACCCCTGTGAGCTGCTGCAACAGGTAAAAACACTCCCGTTTGCGTTCAGATACGAGGGAAGCACTGCTGGAGCTGCAGGCTCCGGATGGAACCGGGCAGGAGAGATGGCCGAGAGCTCCCAGGCCCACAGAAACAGCACCAGGCAAACAGGATTTCCAAAATCCTGCTGTATTCCTTTGGCATCCTGGTTAGAAGGGGTTTTAAAACATGTCTGGAGCGTCTCTTGAATCTCACAGCAGGTTGGAGGGGTACCAGGAGGTGCCCAAACTGTGCTGGGATGCAGGCTGGAGCAGGATTCCTTACCCCCGGCAGGAGCTGGCTGCCGGCCGTGCGGAGGAAATGCCTCTGTGGCGAGCGGCTGCTGCCACCGGCTGGTCCCCGGCCCGCACTGCGGCTGCACGGACCCGCCGGATCCCCGCTCCCGTCCTCATTCACCCAGCCTCTGCTCTGTCCCTATACACATCCCTCTTTCAGCGCTGCTTCCAAACCGTGATTCACATCTGAGAGCAAAGGGAAGCGCCGAACCCAGAGAGGAAAACATCTTTAATTAAGATTTTGCATCTTTTTCTGCTGGAATATTTTTAACACACTTCTGCCTCTCCCTCTCCTTTTTGTGCTTGTGCAGGTGCTCTTTCCCACAGGATTTTTGGGGCAGAGCCATTCCCGATGCTGCGTTCTCTATCCAAACGGGGCTTGTGGGCTGCAGCTCTTTTGTAGGCTTTGCTCTGTTACAAGGTGTGCTGCGTCGTGACAGGAACAGGCTTTTTAAAGCTGCGTGCTTTGAGCTCTCTTGGCACATTCAGGCGAGGCTTTTTCTGTGCTTTTTGAAAAAACTATATTTAAAGTGCCGGGACAATTTTTGCCGCTGTGCTTTAATAGGATTTGCAGCTGTGAATGTGCTTTAAAAGAGTTTACAGCTGGGTTGAAGTGTCCCCTCGCTTAAAATAACGTCACAGCTTCGTGATGCAGGAGAATGTGCCTCCCACCAGTTGCTTTGTGAGTGCTGGGGAGCACAAGGGGAATAGGAGCAACCCTAAAACTTTTATTTGTGGTTAAATAGGAAGCATAACCCTGTGGTTGGAGATTGGAGCTGTCAGTGAGCCAGTTTGGATCTTGGTTTTTGCCTTGCTGAGGATTTGCTCTCTGCCCTCTCGTGCAGTTTCAGCCTGGCAGTGTTTTTTCTCCACAACGGCAATAGGGAAAGCTCAGTGATTTTAGCTTGTGGAGTGATCGATTTGGGGGTCTCTGTGTGTTATAAAGTGCTGGAGCAGAGAGAAGGGCAGGATGTGGTGTCACTGGCACCCAGCGAGAGCTCTGGGCTGTGCGCTTCTCAAACTGAAAAGCAGTTGGTGGCTGGGAAACCAACGGAAGAAATGTTTTATCTTAAAAAGCTGCACAGCAGATCCTGCCCGCTTCCTGTGGCTCGGGGCCAGGGATTCAGAGCTGGGCCACCATGGCACCCAGGACATGCAGAAACTAAACTGGGGAGGCTCCACAAAGAGGTTTGAATCCCTCAGGTGAGGTTTGCAGGGAGGAGGTGGACGGGAGCCACCTCAGCATGTGCGGTGTGCTCGGCAGGCAGGTGCCAGGAGCTTTGCCAAAATACTGGGAAATTGCAGGTGGTGAGGGTGGAGTGGGGCAGAGTTTGTGTCCTGGAGGTGCTGCCTGTGCTGGGGGAAGCTGTGTGCCTGAGTTCCACCTTGCTCTGGCAGAGCTGGTGCCGTGAGCCAGCTGAGTAAATCCATTCTGGGCTTCCCGGGGCAAACATGGAGCAGGAGAGAGGAGGGAGCTCCTGGCAGCACCACCAGCCCCACTCAGCAGCTGCTGACATGGGGGTTACGCTCAGAGTCCACATGAATTCTGTCTCTATTCCAAAAACAAGAGGCTTAAATCCCATTCATTGCACTGGAGCTGGATGTGTGTGAGGATGCCTGGCGCAGCCCTGGCTCCAGCTGCTGGTGTTCCTGCTGAGGCAGCCGAGGAGCCTGTCTGCTCCAGGGATTTACTCGGGCCCGGTGAGGAACAGGGTCAGAGAACACACTATAACCTCTCTCCCTCAGTGTCTTGGCCAAGGTTAAGAAGTCAGGGATTTTTTCTTTAATAGGAACAATATCAAAGAGGTCTCTGCGTCATCTCCCAGATCCATGATCTTTTCCATACGCGACTTTCCTGTTCACAGAGATTTGCACCCTTTGAAGTGCCTGACTGCAAACAAAGGCGCAACATTCACAGATGAGGCTGAAGCCAGAAATCCCTTTCTTTGTCCTCTCTGTTTACCAACCCAGGTTTCCCAAACTGGAGGGAGAATTCCCCTGGCATCGGTGACCTACTGAGGCGATTCCTGAGCACGGGATGGAGCTGTGGAGCAGGGAGGACCCCCAGCTCCGAGAGGTCGTGTGGTTCGCCGGGCGCTGCCGGGCCCTGGCACTGCTGCTGCAGGCAAGTCTGTCCTCCAGACAGAGAGGCTTTGCTGGGGTTTGCTGCTCCCAGGTTTCTTCCTTCAGTACCCCCTGAGATCCATGAGCTGGTTCTGCACAATGGGGAAATCATCCTCTCCTCTGGAGAGCCAACAGACCATCTGCAGCCACGGGTTTTACTTACAGGTTGCTGTTAAGTAAAGTTGCATAAATGTCCTTGTAACTTGCTGTGTTTTCACGCTGCTGCTGCAAGAGGCTGGTTTGGCTCAAAGCGTGTTTATCCACAGAAAAGGAACAATGATCTCCTCCTGCACGCTCCTCCCAAGTCTTATTTCCAGAGACATCCTGCACTGAGCATGGGAGAGCTTGGTCGTGACAGCCAGCACAGAGCCCAGTCATAGCCATGAGCAGCTTTCCCTGGCCAGTTCCTCAGGGCTTCGTGCTGGATCTGTCCCAGAGCATTATTCTGTTCAGATGTAAATAAATACCCCAAAATGTCGTGTTTGCACAGCCTCATGGCCATCTGAGGGGGTCTGGCTTCAGTGCCACCCTTACCCCTTGTTTGAACCCCAGGAGTTCTGCCCAGTTCTCTCAGTACCAGAGCACCTCTGCCAGCCTTCACCCCTCTCTTGTCTTCCAGGCTGTGTTTAACCTGCTGATCCCGGATCACTCTGCCGACGCCTTCTCCCCGCCGCGGCTGGGTGCGCCGGGCCCGTGGGACGCGCTGCTGGAGCGGCTGCTGGGCGGGCTGGGCCGCTGGGACGCCGAGCATTTCCTGTTCATCGCCGAGCGCGGGTACCTGTTCGAGCACAACTGCGCCTTCCTGCCGCTGTTCCCGCTGAGCCTGCGGGCCCTGGCGTGCCTGTGGCCCCCGCAGCTGCGGCCCCGCAGCCGCCTGCTGCTCTCGGCCGCGCTGCTGAACTCGCTGCTGTCCGTGCTGGCGGCCGCTGCCCTGTACGCGCTGGGCCGGGCGGTGCTGCGGCGGCGCGGCGAGGCCTTCCTGGCGGCCTTGCTCTTCTCCCTCAGCCCTGCCAGCGTGTTCATGGCAGCTGCCTACTCGGAAAGCATGTTTGCCTTCCTGGCCTTCAGTGCCATGTGGCAGCTGGAGAAGGGGCAGAGCTGGCTCAGTGGGCTGCTCTTCTCCCTGGCTTCTGGGGCCCGTGCCAATGGGCTGATTAACGCTGGCTTCTTCCTCTACTCCCGCAGCAAGGGCTTTGCCCTCCAGCTGCAGGTGGGATCAGCATCCGTAAGGAAGCTCCCTCTGATGTGGAAGCAGGTGCTTAGCCTGGCATCTTCAGCAGCCCTGATGTGTGCCGGGATTTCTCTGCCTTTTGCTTTGTTTCAGTACTATGCCTACGTGAGGTTCTGCAGCCCTGGCACGGGCCTGGGTCAGACCGTTCCCGAGCCACTGCTGCAGCTGGCACGGGACAAGGGCTACCGTGTGGCAGGCATGGATGGGGCTAAACCCCCTTGGTGCTCCCAGCGCTTCCCTGTGGTCTATTCCTATATCCAAGACACTTACTGGAACGTGGGCTTTCTAAGGTACTTTGAGCTCAGACAGCTCCCAAATTTCTTGCTTGCTCTGCCTGTCACCCTTCTGGGCTCATGGGCTGCCTGGACCTATGTCAGCACAAACCCCCGGCACTGCCTGACTCTTGGTCTAGAGAGGAGTAAGAGTGAAGAGAAGGGAGAGCCAAGAGATGGATTTTGTGGCCCTGCTGCCTTCGTGTACGTGGTCCATGCCACGGCCCTGCTGGCGTTTGGATTCTCTTGCATGCACGTGCAGGTAGGACACAGGAGGGATTCCTTGTGGGGCTGGGGCAGTGACAGTCACAGCAGTTTGGGTGATTTCTCCTCTGCCTGTTGTCTTCAGGTGCTGACCCGGTTCCTTGGCTCCTCGTCTCCCATCCTGTACTGGTTCCCTGCTCACCTGCTTCAGGAACATGAACCTTTACTCTGGAGCACAGGGACTGACAATCCAACCTCTGCGAAGCCTCTTCTCAGAACATCTCCCAGTTCCTGTGGGAAGGGGACTCCGGACAACCTCGTCGTGAGGCTGCTGCTGAACTGGCGTTTGATCACGCCCCTCAGCAAGAGCATCCTGGGATTCTTCCTGTGCTACTGGCTGCTGGGACTGATCCTGCACTGCAACTTCTTCCCATGGACGTAGCGGGCTGTGCTGGCACAGACTGGCTGTGGGACAGGAGCTCTGGTCAGAACTGAAACTCACCTGCTCTAAAAGCCTGACGAAGCTGTGATGACGCTGTTGTTGCAGTTACAAAGGTGTTACTCCTCCGTTACCATGTCCCAGACGGGATGTTCTCCCTGGTGTTATGCTGCAGCACCCTGCCCCGCTCTGCTGTCATTGCTGACAGCCAAAATTCCCGTCACCTGCCCTGGATGGGGAATGCTCCTCGGTTCCTGCATCTCCTGGGGGAGGCTGTAGCAGGCACTGATTTATAGCAGGATCTGTGTGAGGGATTTGGGGATTCCCTGGGATGTGTTGTGGGCACAGCAGTTGGTCGGGGAGGGTGCATCTGCCCTGAGCTGCTCAGACTACTCTGATTCCTTTCCCGTGGTGCCGGCTACGGTTCCAGGCTCCGAGCCAGGCTGGGCAGGGGGCACGGAGGGGGTGGCGGGCGCTGTGTGGGCACATGCACGACCCCAATAAACACGTGAAAGTTACCGGAGAGGCGGCTCAGCCCGCTCTGCCGCGCCGGGATCGGGGCAGGGATGGGGATCACGGTTGGGATCGGGGCCCAGGTCGGGGTCGCGGGTCCCGGGATCGCGGGATCGGGGCCGGGCTTCGGTCCCGCTGCCGGTGGGGCGGCGGGGCCGGCAGGGGGCGCTGTGCCGCGGGGCGGGGCCGGCGGGGCCGGGCCGGGGTTCGGGGCCGGGCCGGGGCTCCGGGCGCCGCGGCGGGGCCATGAAGGACTGCGAGTACCGGCAGATCCCGCCCGGGGCGGCGGCGACGCCGGGCCCGGGCCCGGGCGGGTCACCGCCCCCCGCGGCCGCCGTTCCCCCGCGGGCCGGAGCGGCGCGGCGGCCCCGAAGGAAGTGGGAGGTGTTCCCGGGCCGCAACCGCTTCTACTGCGGCGGCCGCCTCATGCTGGCGCGGCACAGCGGCGTCTTCGCCCTCACGCTCGGCCTCATCCTGGCCACCAGCGGCCTCTTCTTCGCCTTCGAGTGAGTCTGGGGCCGGCGGGGCTCGGGCCCCCCTCCGCCGCGGCACCGGGACCCCAGAGCCGTGCGGGGTCTGTGCCTCGGGTCCTCCCCTTGGGGCTCCGAGCAGCGCCTGTCCCCCTCCTTAAGCCCCTCCTTTTGGGGGAGCCGGGGTTAGCTGGCAACCCACGCTGGCCCCTGTGCTGGGAGGGGGTGGGCTGGGGGACATCTTCCCCCCGTGGGATTCCCGGTGTTCCTCCCTTCTCCCCGCTGCCCCCCGAGCCCTTTCCCACGGTGCAGGCCCCAGACCCCCTTTGCAGGCAGTCACTGCCCCATCACCTGTCCCCAGGTGTGTTTATGAGGGGCAGGGGTTGTTCTGCACCTTGTTTGCTCTGTCTGGCCCCAGGAAGGGGTTTAACATGCCCCCAGGATGCCCCCCCGGCCTCTAAATGCAGCCCCCAAGTCTCCCGTCTTGCTCCCAAGAAGAGAATTGGCCCAGAATTGCAGCCGGGAAACCCCCAAGGCTCGTGGGCTATGTCCACCACTGGGATCTAGGAACAGCGTTTCTTCTAAATGGTGACACGCCTCGGGGTCCCACCTCCAGGGTCTGCACTGGAGCTCGGCCCCCCCGTGCAGCAGAGTCTGGGGAGGAGGGAGCGGCATCTCCCCAGGCCCCTTTCCTTTGGAGAGCTGGTCCAGGGAAGCTCCCTGCTCCTGCAGCCTCAGAGAGGGGAGAGCCAGGAGCATCCCGTTGTGTCCTGAGCTGCCCTGGGGAGCTGGGGAAGGATCACCGTGGGTTCCTGACACCTCGGAGGGTTCTGATGTCCTGCTTCTGTTTCTGTCCCGGGAGGGATGGGAGCCGCTTTTCCCTGGAGCGGGGGGCCACGCCTGCCTTTGGATCACGGCGTTATCCCTGCAAGTGTCGGAGTAAAGCTGCCCGAGCCTGCTGGTGGGGAGATGAAAGTATTTGATCGGATTAGAGGTTCTGAGAAGTCAGATGAGCTGAAAAGGACAGGCAGCTGCGGGAAGCAGACACAGCATCCCGATGGAAAAACCCTTTTCTCAGCATCATCCACGCCCTGACAGCTCTCTCTGCCTGGGCTGGGGCTGACGGGCAGCTCAGCACAGTAACGGCTTTGTGTGGCCAGGCAGAGAACCCAGGACATCTGCTCTGCCTCCCTTCTTGCCGAGTCACTCTCTCGAGTTTGAAGATGCCCTGGGGCTCTCCAAGTTGTTATTTTAGCAGGATGCCTCTGTTGCACAGGCTGCAGTTTGCTGGTTGACAGCAAATGCATCTTGCCTGTGTCTGCACTTCATGGTTTCTATGGGAAAACCTGGCACAGGGTGCCCAGAGCAGATTTGGCTACCCCTGGATCCCTGGAAGTGTCCAAGGCCAGGTTGGACATTGGGGCTTGGAGCAACCTGGGATACTGGAAGGTGTCCCTGCCCAGGGCAGGGGTGGAATGAGATGGGCTTTAAGGTCCTTTCCATCCCAAACCATTTGGGGATTCTATGATTTATGTGATTTCTTGTTCCCTGGCGGAGCAGAGTGGGCTCTGGAAGTTCTCCCAGGAAGGGGGTGACAACAAGCTCACGTCTCTCCTTTCACAGACCTTTCTGTTGGTAACTGAGGGGCTCAGGCTTGGACTGAAGGGGTTTTGTTGCTCGGTGGCTGCTTTGTTCTGAACAGCTGAGCTGGAGAGGTGAAACAAAAGTTGCTTAATCCTCTCAGAGTGCTGCAGAGCCTGAGCACTGCCTGCAGCTGTCACGGCTGGGGCAGCCTGTCCTGTGCTGATCAGTCCTCTGCAGGAGTGGACAGTGGCTCTGTGTGTGCAGGGCTGTGTCCTCTGCTGTCCTCAGCTGCCACCTGCGGGTACCGGAGCTGCCCTGGTGTGGGGTGTGATCACACCGGTCCCCATCTATGGAAAAACAGCCCCAGGTCAGCTGCTGAGGTGCCTGGTGGCTTTGTCACAGCACCCGGTGCTGGGAAGTGTCCTCAGCCAAACATCTGGCATGCCCTGAAGGGCACAGAGTCATCCAGAGGCAGCAAAGCTGTTGAATCAAAGCCAAGTCCATGCTTTGGACCCAGTGGGATCCTGGTCACGGCGATTCTGATCCCTGCACAGCACGGGGTGTTGTTCCTGTGTTCTTGGTGCTGCTGTGGTAGAGGTGACCAGGCTTTGGGGCAGCTGGTGGGTTTTTGAGATGTGGTTCTGGGACTGCAGAAGATCAAAGAGGTTGTGTGCAGGACCCTGGATGTGTCTTGGTGCCTCAGACCCCCTCTCCCCAGTTCCACTCCAGTGTTTTAGGGGCTGGCTCTTGCTGTTCATAGACTCAGAATATCCTGGGCTGGAAGGGACCCACAAGGATCATCGAATCCAACTCCTGGCTCTGAACAAGACATCCCCCAAAAAGGTTGATAACCCCCAAAGGTTGATGCCTCCAAAAAGGTTGTTGACCCACAAGGCTCCACAAAGCAACAGTGCTTGAGCCCGCTACTCCATGGCAGTTTGTGGTGTGATGTCCCAGCTGACAGTGGGCCTGTGCAATGATTGATAACAATTCCATTTCATTTATCTTTTAACAGCTGCCCCTTCCTTGCCAGTCACCTGACCCTGGCCATTCCCATCATCGCCGCCGTCCTCTTCTTCTTTGTCATCAGCTGCCTGCTCCAGACGAGCTTCAGAGACCCAGGAATCCTGCCCAGAGCCACCCCCAGTGAGGCTGCAGACCTGGAAAAGCGAATTGGTGAGAGCTCTGACCCCTCTCCTGTGTTTGGTTCTGTGCATGGCTCTGTGTGTGTCTGTGCACCTTTCAGGCTCAGTGAGGCCCCTTTTTTTGGGTCTTGGCTCCTTAAGGTTTGTCCAGGGGGGAGAAGAATCCAGAGTATCAGACTGTGAGGCTTGACAGTGTTCACCAGTCGTGGTGAGAGGTGCAACAAGCTCCTCTGGCACAGCAGGCAGTGCCTCAGAGAGGATCTGCAGAGCAGCTCAGGTGCTTTTTGTTCCTGTTCAGTCCCAGCGCTTTCCCAGGCAGCAGAGTTGAAGGATAATTAATGCTTTTTGATACTGTGATTTGCCATTGAGCCTGCTGTGCTGCAGGGTGTTCTTTAGAGTAGGCTAATGTTTGTCCTCTTCTAAAAACTGCTCTGTCACGCTGGTTTGGGGACAGCCAAGGAGATGTTTGCATCCAGGAGCTGTGGACCTCGTTGATGTGACACGTTGTAATAAATGCTTTAGTAGAGCTGATGGGAGATAGCTTGAATCTGTCCCACGGAAGACAGATGCAAGGCAGTAATTCTACATCTGACTTTAAAAATGGTTTTTAAATATCCCCAGAGTGGTGCTCCATGTTTCTATTTATAAGGGCCTAAAGCAGTAATCTGGCTGCAGATGCTGCCTGATGTGCCAGCTGTTACTGTTAATATAATCCACTTTTTATCCTCTTAACATGCTCACGGTTGCATCACTATTTTCAAAGAATTCCTCACAGTTGGAAAGGTACTTTTTAGGGAGTGACTTAAAGGAATAACCCCCAAAACTGCCAACGTGACACAGTGGGTTCCCAGCTTTTGCTGTGCACAGGAACAGTCTCCAGTCCCCAGGGAATAATGCAGTGCCAGCACACACGGATGTAACTTGCAGTGTCCCTAAAAATCCTCCGTTTAAACCTGGAGGAGGAGGAACCCCTGGAGGCTGTGGGGTGACAGGCAGTGGCAGGGATGCTCCTGCCAGGGCCACCCAGGTTCCTGTCACAGCAGAGGCAGAGCCACACGTGCATTGACAGCCTGTGTTGCTGTTGTGACCCGCTGGACACACAGAGATGAGCTGCTGTTCCTGGGCTGCTGCTTTACACTCATTATTTATAAATTACTTGACGTTCCCACAGCGCTGGGCACTTACTGCTTCCTCTTGGCATCCCAGCAGCGTTGCCACTGAACAAAGACAGGCCATAAATAATGCTGCGAGGAGCTGACTGGAGCTCTTGGCTGCCCACCCTGCAACAAATCCTGTCTTGTCTTCTGTTCAAGCCAGGAGAGCATGTGCCAGCCCCTGCTCCGGCTAGGAGGCAGCTGGGGGTGACACAGGGGTGACACAGGGGTGTGAGTGCCCCTCCTTGTCCTTGCAGACAGCATGGGCAGCTCCACATACCGTCCCCCGGCCCGCACCATGGAGGTGGTGATCAACAAGTACGTGGTGAAGCTCAAGTACTGCTACACCTGCAAGATGTTCCGGCCCCCGCGCACCTCCCACTGCAGCGTCTGCGACAACTGCGTCGGTGAGGGGGCACGGGGCTGGGTGTGAGGGGAAATGTGGTCAATAATAGGATATCCTGAGCTGGAAGGGGCCCACAGGGATCATTGATCCAGCTCTTGGCCCTGCCCAGACACCCCAACAATCCCAGCCTGGGCATCCCTGGCAGTGCTGTCCAAATGCTCCTGGAGCTCTGGCAGCCTCGGGGCCGTGCCCATTCCCTGGGGAGCCTGGGCAGTGCCCAGCAGCCTCTGGGGGAAGAAGTTTTTCCCAATAGCCAGCCTGACCCTCTCTTGACACAGCTCCAGCCATTCCCTCAGGTCCTGTCACTGGTCCTGTCACTTGTGTTCCTGGACAGATTGCTTTTTGCTTCTCCTGAAGGATTATAAAAGAAGATACTGGGTGGGCTGTCTCCTTTGCATTTAAATTCAAAGCAGCACCAGTGCAGTGGCTCAGGGCAAGGGGGCAGCATATCCAAGACTCCATGGCTCTGTTTTCCCCAGTTATGGGAGGAGGGTTCTGGAAAATGCAGTTCCACAAGCACGAGGTTTGCAGCGGGCTCCTCGATGTGTGTGGCCTGGCTGTCCCCAGGCTGGTACAGACACCACAGAAACTCTGTGCCTCTGGACTCGAGGTGGAGGGAGAAGATGGGTTTGCAGCTCCTCATTCTGGGAGGCTGAGCAGAGTCTGCTCCGTGTTGGGTGCGAGGTGGCAGGAGCCCCCCTCACCACGAGCCTTCGTTCCAGAGAGATTCGATCACCACTGCCCCTGGGTGGGCAACTGCGTGGGGAAGCGCAACTACCGCTACTTCTACGCCTTCATCCTGTCCCTGTCCTTCCTCACCGCCTTCATCTTCGCCTGTGTCGTCACCCACCTCACCCTGCGTAAGTCCCCGGCCTGGAGGGGCTGTGGTGCTCCCAGCACAGCTCTGGGTCACTGCTCCTGTGGGACGCAGCACGGCAAGGGTCTGGGTGGGTCACACCAGGTGAGGGATTAAAGGGTCCCAGACATGAGGGAGCCCCTGATCCAGCTGCATCTCGCTGCAGAGGGACTTTGGGGGCTGGGGATGGGATTTTCTTGCCCAGAGCAGATGAGCTGGTGGTGCATCCGCCCTTCCCCTGGCAGGGAAGGTGACTTTCCCACCACCCCCAAAGCTCCCGGAGCCGTATCCATGCACTGACGTTTCTGCAGCGTTCCAGACTGCAGATGTTCCTCAGGCACATCCTCAGACACATCCACACGGCCCACAGGGGTGGAGTTCTGGCTGGAGGGGCAGGGCTGCCTGCTGGCATGCCGTTCCTTGTATTTTTCTTTGCAGGCTCTCAGAGGGATGGATTCCTGGCCACTCTGAAGACAACCCCTGCGAGATATCCTTCTGCTGGCAGCAGCTGCTCGGGGTGCCCAGCACCACTAATCACTAACAGAGAGGGGCCAGGAGCTCTTTGCAGGTCACCCTGGTGTCCTTTCCTCAAATTAATTTAGCCCCCTGGCTACCTGGGACTAAGGGTGGGTGACAAAGTTGTTTCCCAGTTCGCAAGTTGAGGTGAAAAGGGAAGAGCTGGAGCAGGCTGTGCCTTGGTGGATCCCTGCGGACCAGCTTGGGGAATGGGAAGCTTGCCCAAACCTCACCAAACAGTCCTCTGCCTCTCCTTGCAGGATGATTTTGTTCCTTGAGACTTCCTTGACTTTTGTTTTCACTGTGCTGGAGCTGGTGATTTGTTTTTTCTCGGTCTGGTCTATTCTGGGCCTCTCAGGTTTTCACACTTATTTAGTCGCCTCCAACCTGACAACGAATGAAGATGTAAGTACCTGGGTGCTTGTCCTGCTGCCAGGCTGTCCATGGCCCATCCTGAGCAGGTTTTCAGGGAACTCTTGGCTTCCTCAGTGCAGTGTTTCACTGCCTGTGATAGCCCAGTGCAGAGCAAACTGCCTGTGCCCACGGCTGCACTTCCAGGTGGCTGAGTTAGAACCATCACGTGTGTGTTTTTTCCAGTCTGTTTGTGGCCTTGCTTAAAATTAGGAGTTCTGAGATTAAAAAGCCCAGAGGTGTATTTGGGTGTGAGCTTGGTGATCTGAATTCAGCATCCCGTGTAACCACGGGTTTCCTCTGGGACCCTGGGCCAGTCCCTTTGTGTCTGGCAGTTCCTCATCTCTAATAAGCAAATGATGCACAGACATCTGATGAGATTTACCTTCAAATCTGGGGTGTGCACAGACTCCAAAGACCAAATGAGTGCCCCGAGTGGGGCAGATTGTATGGAGAAGCAGGATCTGTCTGATCCTTGGAATCAAAATTCACCCTTCAGGCCAGAAGTACCTGTAATCCTTGCTGGGATCTTCCAGCACTGCAGAAGGCATGTTTGCATCCCTTTTCTTTTTTGCCTTTTCCCCTTTCCCCTCCACCTTACATCCAGAGGTGTGGCAGAACTGCTCAGGGCTGTGTGAGTGAAGCTCAGTTTGTACCCCAGCACTGAGAGCACCAGTGGCCCGTTGCCTCTCTGGCCTGGTTGCCCATGGCTCCAGCCTTTTGCAGCAGCTGGGGAGAGGAAGTAAAACAAGAGGAGGAAATGTGCTAGTAAATGCTGGTAATGGTTCAGTGCAGCCCAGGCCAGGTGTGGCAGCTGCCCACCCGCCTGTGCCACACGCGGTTTCAAAAGCAGAGCCCAGGCAGCTGCTGGGCTGGGGACAGAGGAGCCTCTGGGCTGGGAATCCCCTCGCTGTTTGTTCAGCCTGAGGGACCCAGGAGGGACCACGAGCTGCTCTGATGGGCTGCCAGCCTCGGAGAGCACGAGGGGAGGAGGAGGACGGGGCTGGTGTGTGGTGACAGTGGTGGCAGTGACACGTTGCTGTGCAGCACTTGGAGGGCACAGCTTGGGGCTCCCAACCTCCCACCCCTGCAGCAAGGATCCATTACCGTGTCACTGCCTGCTCTCGCATCCTTCCCCTCCTAATCTGTGTCCATCCCTTTCAGATCAAAGGGTCCTGGTCGAACAAGAGGGGCTCGGAGTTTGCCAATCCCTACAGCCATAAAAGCATCCTCACAAACTGCTGTGCAGTGCTGTGTGGACCATTCCATCCCAGGTAAGAGACCTCCAGGCACTGGGAATTGCATCCTGCTGTGGGAGGGGGGCCTTGGGAAGGACAGATCTGTCATGGTCCACGTCAGCACAAACACATGTGCTCTGATGGTGAGGAGGAAAGCTTCCCACTCTGCAGAGAAAGGCTGGAGATGGATGAGCAGGAGATGAACTCTGTTGGAACGTGGTGAGTTTGGGGCACTTGTAGTTGTTTAACGGAACTTGGAGATACAAACCCTGCAGTTGGATGAGGGGAAGAACAGCACCAAAGGATTTGGCAGCAGAAGGTCAACACCAGTACAGGCACTTCTGGTCCCCGTGGCCAGGGTTGGAATGAGGTGATCTTTGAGTTCCCTTTCACCCCAAACCATTCCACGATTCTGTGATTCTTGGCACATTTTTGCTCCTGTACTCTGAGGCTTGAGCCTCGTGGCAAACAGCCAAGGGAGATCCACACCAGGCAGGGCAGAGACCCTGGGCTTCACCAGCACTGAGGTCTCCAGGGATGCTCGGTATCCCCCGCCAAAGGCTCTTCCCTGGCTGCGAGTGTCCCTGAGCTCAGGACAGCTGCAGCTTCGTCACAAGGTGGTGCAGTTGGCCAGAGTCAGGCCCTGCTCTGCTCCTCGCTGGAGCTGAGCACCTGCCTTGGAGTTCCCAGCCTGTCCTGGGGATGTGGGGATCCCAGGAGGATCCAGTTTGGAGTCGTGAAGCAGCTCGGTGGTGCTAACTCGGTGTAACAGCAGCAGAGTAAAGCGTGGTTTGTATTTTATATCTGACCCTACTCCCTGAAGTGTCCCCAGGCTTTTTGTTGGGTTCAGAGGTGCCAAAATGCGGTGCTGCCATTCCAAGCTGGTCAATCTGTGCATTCAGGGAGCCAGGCTGGGAGGCTGTGGGGAGAACAGTGTTTTATTCCAGTTTGTTCCTCTTTAATGTTGGTTTCATGTTGTGAAGCCCTTTGGCCAGTTCCCCTTTGAGTCTGTGGTGGCCCAGAGCTCCCTGTGGCTCGGGCTGGCCTGTGGCTTGTAAGACGGGTGGGCGGCTCATGGGATGGGCCTGTGGCTCATGGGATGGGCCTGTGGCTCATGGGATGGGCCTGTGGCTCATGGGACGGGCCTGTGGCTCATGGGATGGGCCTGTGGCTCATGGGACGGGCCTGTGGCTCTTGCTGGGCAGGAACCCCGTGCTCCAGCATCCTGCCTGTGCTGTGCTCAGCAGCTCCCAGGAGAGCCTTCCCTGTGG
Source organism: Coloeus monedula (assembly GCF_965178545.1). Taxonomy (NCBI): domain Eukaryota; kingdom Metazoa; phylum Chordata; class Aves; order Passeriformes; family Corvidae; genus Coloeus; species Coloeus monedula. The sequence goes on along the minus strand of NC_138804.1, from coordinate 519,776 downwards.
CCTGTGAGCTCCAAGTTCCACTCTTCGTTCCCTGAACTCCTTTTCCCTTCCTGTTTTCCAGTTTGATAGACAGAAGAGGATTTATCCAGCCAGATATCGGGACCCCGTCCAGTCCCAAGAGCGAAATCCCTTCCTTTGGAGCCAAAACTGACACCAGCATGGTAGGAGGCATTCCCTAGCAGTGCTGTGATGTTCCCAGTGCCTGCTGTGCCTGCACCTTGCTCCAGCCAGTTCCTTCCCCTGTCACGTCCCCGGCCTCAGGAGGGACAGCCCTGGGACCCAGAGCTGCCAAGGACTCGAGCCATGTGTTGCCTTCTTTTTTTACATTTATTTATTACTTTTTGTTTATTTGTTTCACTGTGACGTGGCCTGTCAGGGGGTTTGCCTGAAAGAGCCCGACAGCTCATGGGACCCTTGGACTGGTGCTGGAAGCAGGGGGATCCCTGGGGAGCCCCCAGGCCCCTGAGCTCCAGGGGATCTCTGTGAATCCTGCCGGGAATCATGAGGTGGGCCAAGGTGGGAGGTGGGCACTGTGTCCCTGTTTTCTGCATGAACACATCCTGTTCCCTGTGCCCACCTGGAAGGGCTGCTCTGTCTCTCAGGCTGGAGCAGCTTCCCCTCTCCAGAAGCTGCTGTGCCCTGGTCAGTTGGGCTGTCCAGCTGGGAGGACTCTGGCTCCCAGCAGAGCTGGGGCAGGTGAGGCTGTCCTGGGTGATCCCTGCTGGTCCCGTTTCTGGCTGGCTGCTGGGGGGGGCTGTGTTTTGGCCCTGCCAGTTGGTCAGACACGTTCTGCAGCAAGGACACGAGTGGGGGGCCCCTCCTCTAATGGGGAAGAAGAAACACTCTGTGCTCTGTGACTCCCCTGAGATGCAGGTCACAGCTACAGGGGTCAGGTTTGGGAGCTGGAGCTTCCCTGGGTTGTGCCCGGACTTCAGGAGACCAAAAGGCAACGGAAAAGTGTGTGAATTCCTGAGGGTCACACCCTTCCCAGGTGGAGTTTCACAGAGGAAGCAGCGAGAGGGTGCTGGTCTCCAATAAGCTCATGGTGTGCTCTTGGTTTGGGTCTCTGAACAGCAGAGTGTCCCCAGGGCTGTCCCCAGTGCCCTGGGAGCCATTCCAGCTGCTCACCCATGAGCACCCAGGAAGCCAGCTCTGTGTCCCTGGGGCGAAGGGAGAGTCACAAACCTTGTAGCAATACTTGAATCGTGTTATTAAAAGCTGCTGGATATTTTTGCACAATTTGTAGGACTTTTTTTCTACGTAGAACATTTTCTATCCTGCGCAGGGAGCGTTGTGCACGTTGGCACCAGGGCAGAGGCTCACAGTGCCGAGCTGCTGTCAGGTTTCCTTGGATCAGACAGACCAGTTTCAACCTCGGGCAGGGGCAGCAGGTTTTGGGGGGCAGCCCAGCCCCCCTGAGTTCACCAGCATCATGCTTTGTACTCTGTGAGTGCCTGTGCCAGGGGGATGGCAGAGGAGCAGTGAGGAGGGGGTTACCAGGGGCCAGACTCCTTCCTGTTTTTATTTAAACCAGTTTCCTTTGTTACTCAATAAAATTCTATTTTTAAAGAGTTAACTGCTTGGATGATTATTTTCCTCCTTGAAGACAGAAGAGGGCGGGTGTGTCCTGGTGTTTGGCATCTCTCAGGTGCCAGCTGGACTCTGTTAGGCTCAGGCCTCACCTGGAAGCTCCTGGAAGCTCCTGCCACGAGGGATGAGCAGAGGCTGGTGCTGCTGTGACTCTTGCTGGAGTGAAGGGATTTTGCTGTCCCGCATTTCCAGGCTGGGCAGGGGCTCATCCCCTCCCCACTGTTGTCACCTCAGTGTCCTTTCCCCAGCTGAGATCTGTGCTCCCTGTCTGTGCCAGCCCCTCGGGCCCCGTGCCAGGTGTGAGGTGCATAACCTCTGGTGTCTCCCCCAGGAGGATGCCTGCCAGGACTTTGCCATTTCCTGCACAGCCTGACGGGATTTGCCCTTCCTCGGATGTTTGCCCCGATTTCTGAGGGTTGCCTGGTAAGAAAGTGCTTTCTTCTCCCTGTCACCCACCTGAGCCATCCATCTCATCTCCACTGCATGACAGCTCTGTCCTCGGAGCCCATCGCCCCCAGCTGTGCTGACATCCGTGTGCCCCATCCATCCCACCAGGATCCCACCGGCACGGGGGCAGGGTCCCAGGGCTGGGAGGGTGAGGGGGCACCTGAAGGCTTTGCCAGAACAGGATGGGTTTGGTTTCCCCCGGCTCTGTGCTGGGCTTGGCATGGGCTGGAGCCACCCAGTCTGCATGGGGACACGTGTGGGACCCGGGTGGGAGCCGTGTGGCCGGGGATGGCAGAGGGTTCTGGAGCCTGGGGCTGGCTGGAGCACAGCCTGCAGTGGCCATGTGAGGAGACCCCGGCCAAGGCAGAGATTCGGTGTTGGAGGGAGCTGTGGCCTGGACAGGGCTGGCCCCTGTACCCCCATTCCTGACCCGTTCTGTGGCTCAGGTGACCCCTCTGGCCCCTCTGCCCATTTTCCTCTCTGCAACACCTGGTTCCTCCTCCTGTGGCCGAGGTAAGTTCCTTCAGGGCATGTCGGTGACCTGTGTCACCCGTGGGCTGAGGAGCTGCCCCTCTGCCCCCTCCCTGCAGCACCCCATGAGCTCCTTGAGCCTCGGGGCAGGGATGGAGCCCCTTCCTCCCTTCGTCCCAGCGTGTTCCCGCTCTGCCAGCCAGCCTGGGTGCTCCGCCCTGCTCCCTCACTCCTCTGTTTCTGGCACTAACACTCTCCTCTTCCTCCCCTCTCCTCTTCCTCGCTCTGGGTGGATCCAGTGCCACGAGCCCCAGCAGCCTCTGCCTCTCGTGGAGATCCCACGGGAGCCAAGCCCACAGCCATGACCACCTCGAGTGCCTCCGCTCGCCAGGGCTGCGCCTTCCTCCCTCCCCCAGAGCGGGGGGAAGCGGCCGCGGCACGGAAAAGCTTTTCCAGCCCCCTCCGGGAGCCGGGACGGGCATCCCGCGGGCTCGGAGCTCGAAGCCATACAGCCACCCCAACAACGAGTGCAATAACCGGAGTTCCTGCTGTCTCCCGCCGCTGGACGGACCCCGAGGCCGCTGGTGGCTCCCCGTGGCCACCGGCTGGACACTCAGTGACGGTGTCTGCCCGCCATAGATGCTGGAATGTTGTGGTTGGCATTCCAATGGGGTTTTGGAAGGAGCAGGATCACTCCAGAGCGTTTACAGCCAAGCCAGGGGCACCACACAACCCCCCCCAGCCCCTCCGAGCCGTGTCCGTGCGCCGGAGGACTCTCCCCATGGGAATTCATTCCTGGTCAGTTTATCCCTGCAGCCCCCCGGGCCAGCTCCCCCCTGCCAGCCTCATCTCAGCACGGCTCTGGTTTTAGGGGAAGGGGTTCCAGCCCTGCAGCACCTTGAGCAGCCAGGCCTGCCCCAGCCGTGTAGGATTCACCATGTATTTATGCCTTTTGTAACAAAATGAAAGTTTCTCCTATTTACTCTACGCTGGTGTCTGGCTCTGCTCCGCTGGTGGAGGGGAACGGCTCCTGCCTGGGCAGGCCCGAGCAGGGAGCCGAGGGAAGACACTGAGGGCTGGCACCGCTTTGCCATCGGCCGTGTGGCCATGGGGATGGGAGCCAGGAGCTTCCCACACTGGGCTGCGGCACAGTTTGGGGCCGGTCTCAGCCATCCGTGGCTCTGCACCCTCCTGTGCAGGGGGAAGGGCCAAGCCAGGCTGGGAAGAAGCAATGGGCAGTGCCCGCAGGACCCGGGGCGCTGTTGAGTACCCCTTGGAAAAATGCGTTGTCCGCTGATGTTTTGGGAGCTTGGCAGCGTCCCCACGGCCAGGGGGAGCAGCAGGGCTGGGCAGAGTGGTCAGACGGGCTCTGAGCATCCTTCCAGTGCCGCTGGGAACAGCCACGAGCATCCTCTGCCTCCTGCCAGCGCCCAGCCCACGCCTGCCCTCGGCTCAGGGGCTGGAGACGTGCGCTGGCCTGGGCAGCGTCCCCAGGGCTGGGGTTAACTGGGTGCCCCTCTTCCCGGGGTGATCACAGGACCACAAAATGGTTTGGGATGCACCTTCTGGTGCTGCCCTTTGGCATTCGAGGCACCCACGGGTGCTCTGTGGGGTGATGGTGCAGCCGAGCTCACCCACAGTCCCTGCGCTGGGATCTGGGGCTCTGCCCTTCACCCGCCGCTGGTTTTCCACAGGACTGGTGGAGCAGAGCGTCCCTGCAGCCTCCTCTCAGCTCGGCACTGCCAAAACCTGGCAGCAGCTCAGCACCTTTGGCAGGGGCTGCCACAGCTGCCGGATCCAAGGCCAAGCCATCCACACCCCACAGGTGTCCTTGCTGGGGAAGGGGATCCCACCGGGGTCTCCCCACGGGAGCCAGCACCAGGTTAAAGAGCCCAAGTGCAGGGTGGGGCAGGATCATCCTGGTCAGGCTCTGAATCCTTCCCCAGGGCTGGGGACTGCAGACCCCAAACCCAAACTATGGCTTTGCTGCCCGAAGGAGTGCGAGCTCAGATTAACCCACCCAGGGATTCCCACCTCTGGTTTTCCAAGAGAAGAAAGTGGATTTTGGCAGGCTGGGTACATTGGGGTGTCCCTTTGGCCCCAATCCCTCTGTGGGGGCTGCGTTTTGTGCCCAGTGGAAGTTCTTGGAGGGTCTCTATGGGTCTGCCGGGCAGAGGGTGGGACACAGGCCGTGGTCTCCTACTCACCCGTTCCTTTGGGAAGCGCCTTTTCCCGACTCAGCGGGGCGGAACTTGCTCCCACGGGATCAGCTCACCTGGGGAAGGAGCTCCAATTGCTGCACGTGGCACTCGGGGGGGGGGGGCACGGAGGGGCTGTGGGGGGGTTGGCGGAGCTGGACACCCTCACGCCGCTGCCACGGGAGCCCCTCGACGGCACCCGGGCACCCCAATCCCACCACAGGCAGGGGGCTTGGCCGGGAAGGGGTGAACAGCCCTGAATCCCTTTCCGGGCTGCAGAGGGAGAGATGTGAAGACTGGGGGTGTTTTCCTGGGCTTGAAGTGGTTGGGGCAAGTGTCCTCATGTCCTTCCCGCGCCCTCCATCCGCAGCACGGGCCGCTGCGGGAGCTGAGCGAGGCGCGGGGGGATCGCGGGGCGCTCCCGGCCGGGTGTGGGCAGGGAGGAACAAAGCAGCGAGTCAGGCTCATTGAAAGAACCACAACGCTCCTTTTCGCCTTGGCTCGGAGCCGCCCGCCCCGCCCTGCCCTTCCCGCACGCTCCCGCACGGAGATAAGGCCGGGACTGGGCCGGGAGCGGGGCCGGGGCTGCGCCAGCGCCCGGCGTGTGGCAACAGGCTCGGGAGTGAAACTCAGCGCAAGGCGCAGCACAGATCCCTATCGGGGCACTGCGCCGCCGCCGCGGCCCACGGCCAGCCGGGAACAGCCTAAAAATTCCAAAAAGCGAACCCTAAAACTCTTCATTCACAGCTTGAGAGATGGGAAGCGTCTCCGGTGGGATGGGGAAGGGCAGCCCCGGGATGGAGGCGGGCAGCGGAGCGGGGCGGGGGCCGGGGTCTCCCCTCTCTCCGCCCACCGCGGGGTGCTTGGGGGGGCTCCAGGCGCTCCCACTCGGGGCGGCTCAAAGGCCAGGGCTGATCGTGCCCTGCTCCTCGGGACGGTCCTTCCCGCGGCGCCTGGGAGAGGTGCGGAGCCGCTGCCTCGGTTTCCCCACCTGTGGGAATAAATACCTGCCCGTCAAGCCCTCGCAATTACCGGCGAGTTAATCACCATGTTAAAAACGACAGTGATATGACTTTTTCAGGGGGGGAGGAACCCGTTTTTACGAGCGGCCACACCCCGTGGCCCATTTCTCCGGGGGGGGTGGGAAGAGCGGAGCGCTGCCGTGTGTCCCCGTCCCCTCCAAAGGACAGCGCAGCGCCTGTCGCCCTTCCAAGCCCTCTCAGCAGCGGGATGGGCGTTCCCTGGGTGCCGGGGTGGGCGTTGGCTCTGGGGAGACCCTCGGGGCATCCGCGGGTGCTGCACCCACGGGGAGGGCAGGGCGTTGGCCGCCCCCCTCGCCCCCTCCCCAGCGCCCGCCGCCCGCGGGCGATGATTCACCGCGATTTTCCTTTTAAGGCCGCGCTCGGCGGGGAGGAAGCAGAGGAGGAGGAGGAGGAGGAGGACACTCCTTGGACCTGGCTGGCTCCTCCTGCTCTCGCTCGAGGCTCCGACGCCCAGCCAAAAGCGAATCCCGGCGGCAGCGCTCGGCAGAGGCTCCGACGGCTCCCGGTCCCGCTGCTCGCCCAAGCGTCCGCCCCGCGCCCGCGCCCCAGCCATGGCAAGAAACCACCAGGTGCAGAAGGCCAAGCTGGCCGAGCAGGCTGAGCGCTACGAGGACATGGCAGACTTCATGAAGGCGGTGGTGGAGTACGGGGACGAGCTGTCCAACGAGGAGCGCAACCTCCTCTCGGTCGCCTACAAGAACGTGGTGGGCTGCCAGCGCTCGGCCTGGAGGGTCATCTCCAGCATCGAGCACAAAACCGAAGAGGGCGACGACAAAGCGCAGCTGGTGAATGAGTACCGGGAGAAGGTGGAGCAGGAGCTGAACAGCGTCTGCAACAGCGTCCTGGGCTTGCTGGACAAGTATCTCATCAAGAAGGAGGGCGATCCTGAGAGCAGGGTCTTCTACCTGAAGATGAAGGGCGACTACTTCCGATACCTGGCCGAGGTGGCCGCCGGGGACGACCGCAAGTCGGCAATAGAGAAGGCCCAGAAAGCCTACCGAGAGGCCATGGACATCAGCAAAAAGGAGATGCAGCCCACGAACCCCATCCGCCTGGGGCTGGCCCTCAACTTCTCCGTGTTCCACTACGAGATCGCCAACGCCCCCGAGCAGGCCATCTCCCTGGCCAAGACCACCTTTGACGAGGCCATGGGCGACCTGCACACGCTCAGCGAAGACTCCTACAAGGACAGCACCCTCATCATGCAGCTGCTCAGGGACAACCTCACGCTATGGACAGCCGAGTGCGCCGGCGAAGACGGCGGCGAGGCTGGCGAAGAGCCCAAGAACTGAACGTCCCCAGCCGAGCCGGGGACCGGCCCCCACCTGCCCCCGCTCCAGACCTTTCGGCATCTCTTCATAGGTTTTTTTTGTTGTTTTTTTTTTTTTTCTTTTTTTTTCGGTTGGTTGGTTTTGGGGGGGAGGAGTCTCAGCTCCTCCACGGCCCCCCCAGCCTGGATACCAGGAGTGGGGGTGGTTTGGGCAGGGCCCTTCCCTCCCTCTCCCCCATCCTCTGCTCTGGGGAGGGGGAAAAGAGGGAAAGGGGGTACCTCCTCCCGGAGAGCTGCCAGCCCCCAACTATTTAACTTTTTTTTGTGGGGGGTGTCCAGTCTGGCTCGTGCCAGCTCCAAACCCCCTGTCCCGGAGGGCTGGAGCAGCGACAGGAGGAGGTGAGGGGTTGGGATGGGGCGAGGGGGGTCCGGGCAGTCCCCCCGTTCTGGGAGGGGGTCGTGTGTTGCCAAAGCCTCTGTGCATCTCCAATAAACCTTCTCCTGCACCTCTGCTCTCGTCTGCCTCGTCTCTCCCTGCACACGTGTCCGGGCAGCTCCCGCCGCCGCCGGGCGCCCGCATCCCATCCCATCCCATCCCATCCCATCCCATCCCATCCCATCCCATCCCATCCCATCCCCATCCCATCCCATCGGGACAGGGAGCAGCCGGGTCCCCCAGCACTGGCTGCTCTCGGTGCCCCCAGCCCCACAGCAGGGTCTTGGGGTGAACTGTGGCCTGTGGGAGGGCTTGGGGAGCTGTGCATCCATGGGACAAGGGTTTTGGCAGCCCCACGCAGGGCTGGCTGCTCCAGGAGGTGCTCCAAGGTCCCTGACCCCGCTGTGGAGCGTCCCACCCCCCTGGTACAAACCCACAGTTCCCCAAAACCTGCCACTGACTCCCCTGTGTGGGTGCCCAGCTCCTCCCCCATGGCTCCCCTAAGTCCAAGGAGGAAAATCCACTGAAGCTGCACCAGCAGCGGCACAGGGGCAGCCCTGCGGTGTCGGTGGGGTGGGGACATCCCTCTCAAGGTCCCAACGCGCTGGGACAGGTGAAAGCTCAGCACTTCTGGCCCTGGCACGAGGCCACGGCGAAGGGCCCAGCTCCCTCCCCCTTCCCCCCCCCACCGGCGCGTTTCAACACGAAAAATAATTACAATAAAATACAGTCACGGCACCCTGGGCTATGAGCTCACCAGAGCCAGCAGGGCTGGGCAGGAGCCAGCCTTTGATGGGAAGCACCGGGGTGCCGGGAGGAAACGCGCCGTGACTCAGGACGTGCTGCCCGGCTCGGCGGGAGCCCCAGAGCAGGGACATGGGGGACGCGCCGGTGCCGAGCCCTGGCGGTGCCCAATCCCAGCCTGTGGAGTGCCAGGGACTCCTGGGCTCTGGGGAAAGTGAGGCACGAGCAGGGAAGTGACCCCTTGGCGCCTGCAGGAACCGTGGGGTACCCAGGGAGCCAGGGACCAGCCTGGGCTGTGATGAGCTTTGCCAGGGCTCTGCTGCAGGAGGTTGGGCTGCACAAACCAGAACCTGCTCACCCCTGGAGCGGATCCCAGCAGAGGGGATGAACCCCTGTGAACCCCCCTGGCCCTCGCCCACCCCCAGCCCCTCCCCAGCCCCATCACAACATCGCCTGGTGCTGCCTTGGCCCCCAAGGCCCGGGACAGCGGCTCCTCGGGGGTCCCCAGTGGTGTCAGGGCTGGACCTGGGGAGAGCCCACTGAGGGACCCCAAAGCTCGGCCTCCACCTGGCCCCGAGCGCTCCCAGCCTGGGAACAGCCCCAGACCTGTAATTACCCAAAGCGGGGCGGCCGACGGGAAGAACGAGCCAAGGGCTCGTGCTGGCCCCTGACCCGACGGCCTGGGGACACCTGGACTGGTTAAACTGGAGGGTGGGGGGTGGGAGCTGCAGGTGCTGGTGCCCAGGAAGGGTTAACTGGGGGTGTCTGTCCATCCCTGGGGCTGCGGGTTCTCCCTGGCTTCCCAGGAGTTAACTGATTTCAACAGCTGCCGAAATTGCAGCGTGGCTGGGCCGTGTAGGAGGATGGTGCTCCCCGGCTCCCAGCCGGTCCGGCAACTTTCCCAGGCTGGGAAGGAGGCCCTGGATCCTCCTGTGAGAGGGTTGTGCTGCTGGGGAGTTCTCTGGGGTCCTTCTGTCCCCCTGCTTTACACAGGATGCTGGGACCCAGCTGGAAAGACCAGGGAGACACCAGGACCTTGACCCCCATCCTGGTCCTTGCCCAGTGGCTGTGGAATGCTCTCAGCACCCCGGAAGGGGCATCCAGAAAAAACTCTCAAATGTATGAGTTTTAGTGTCCTAAACACCATTAGAGCAAAGGGACTGGGTGCCCCAGGGCCAGGGAGTGTCCCCCACCCTGCAGTCACTCTCCCAGGGGCTGGTAGCCATGGGGAAAAAGGCCACCAGAACAGGTCTCTGAGGGCCAGCAGGGATGTTCTGCTGCCTGCAAAAGGCTCTGCCCATCCTGAGTGGGAGCTGCGGGAGCCACAGCCAGGCCTGTCCTTGTCACCAGCTCTCCCAGCCTCCTCCCAGGGTTTTGTGCCCGGGACTGGGGCTGGGGCTGGCTGGTCCTGGCTGAGGCACCACCAGTCTGGGCACCCAGACACGGGGTGTCCATCACCCCTGGCCTCGGGGCAGCCTCCTGCCAGGCTGGCACCAGTGTCTGCTCTGGGGCCTTTGGGGTTTTTGGAGAGGTTTTTTACCCCCCTTAGAGAGCACCACTTGGGGAAACTCAGCTTTTGAGCAGGAGTTCCGTGATGGAGCCGCAAATTAGGGCTGGAACCCGGGAGGGGACCCAGAGCAAAGCCCAGCTCCGTGGCTGTGATTGATGCTCGAATCCCTCCATCCCCAAAAACCCTGCCAGGTTCAGTCCCACGGTCAGGGTGGGCTCAGCAGGTAGGACCAGCTCGGCAGAGCGCCAGGCCCCCTCCCAGGGATGTGCCTCGGTTGGGGTGACTCATCCTGGCCCTTGGCCCCGGCCGATTGCTCAAGGCAGCGATAGGAGCCAAAGTGTCACCTCCCTCAGCCCCGGGAGCCTGGCCGTGTCCCCTCCCAGCCTGGGGATGTGAGGATGCAGGAGCAGGCTGGATTTCACACCTGGATTTCACACCAGGCTCCAGCCTTGCCTCCTCCTGGTCACCCTGAGCAGGAGCAGGATGGTCCCCACCGGGCTGGGGGTCCCAGTTCAGCCCCTGCTTCGTCTGTAGGAAGTTCCTTGGTGCAAAACCGCTGCAGTTTTGGGGCTGAAGCTCTCTGAGGCCTCAGCATTTCTTGGCTTGAGCACAGCAGAGGATCCATGGCCTGAGCTGAGTGGCTTCCATCCCCCTTGATTCCCATTTTCCTCAGCACCTGCAAGGCTGAGGCTGCAGATATCCAGGGAATTCAAATAAAAAAGCCAGAAAGCCACAAAAGCTTTGATGGTTCTTGCATAACTCAGCCTGACCTGACCATACCCTTTTAAGCCACCAAATCTCTCAAAGCCATGACAAAGCCACTATAAAATTAATATTTTCATGATCCCATCTCCCACCCCTTCACAGCAACTGCAGAGCTCCAAAGTGATGCGGACAAGGCCACGAGCCACAGGGTGAGGATGGAATTTCAGCTCAGTTATGGTTAGATTGGCTTCCAGAGCTTCAGCACTGAGATGCAGCCGCTGGGTTCCAGCCAGGAATACCCAGGGAAATTCCTGGGCTCTCGGGAAGAGCTGAGGCACTGGCAGCACACAGGGGTTTGACCTTGATATCTAAAATCTGAGTTTCATTGGGAAGGGGTCTGGTTTATGTCTTTGTCCTCTCCCTGAGCTCCTCCTTGTCTCCAGATCCTGGCCACAGAGTTGGGAGATGTAAGAAAAATTCATTTTAATTCCTTGCCCAGCTGCCCGAGACTGTTCACATTTAGATCCATCGAGGATCCGGTCTCCAATCCCTCTGCCAGGGGCCAAACCATCCTGTGAGAAAATCCTGTTGTATTTTATGCAAGATCTTGGGCAAGAGGCGATGCTGAGTCTGCAGAGAGCTGGGATCGGGAGTCGTGCCCGCTCCCATCCCGTGTGGAGCTGCCGGGAGGCACTCGGAGACTCCCTGATGTGGACACCTCACTTGTCACCCCCCAGCCCTCCCGATCCATGCCCCAGCTGCTGCCTGGAGCAGGGAGCAGAGCAAGTGGCACACGAGGCTCAGAGCTGCTGCCGCCCCTGGGAGCTGCAGCAGGACAGCGAGAGGGAATTCCATGGGCAGGAGGGGAAGTCCCAGGATTTGGGACGTGGAGAAAGCAAGCCCAGGAAAAGGAAGGTGGATGAGGACACACCGGGCTGCTCCTGGGAAAGGCCCGACATGCAAACCATGGGCTGAGTCACACAGGGGCTTTCTTAACCAAAAGCCTCCAAGAGCCGAGCTGGCATTTTGCGCGCTGGGCTCCGTGCGGCCCCGCTCCAGCCTCCGGATCGCTCCTGGATCACCGGGAGTGACCTGCTTTCCCGTCCCACAGCCCTCCCTCCCTCCAGCAAGCGCTGAGCCTGTTCTCAGGCAGATCAGAGAGGGCCAGGCCCCGGCCAACGCGGAGCTGCCGCTCTCGGCGCGGAGCTGCTGCCGCTCCCACCCGAGGCGCTTTGGCCTCGGGCTCTGCAGCACTCTTGGGTTTATTTATTCAGGTTCAGCAAACTCATAAGATGAAAGTGAGACCGAGGAGTGCTTTATTAAGAAAGAGTCCATCATTATTTCTAAGAAAAAGAAAAACAAACATCTTTCTATCCTTGAGACGACGTGGAGGCGTCTCGGCCTGGATTCTCCTCGGAGCACGGGGCCCGTGCACGCTGCTCCTGCAGCAAGCCCAGGACTGGTGCCTCAAGTCTCCCTGCACATGAGGCAGCTCCAGCTGATTTTTCTTTCTCTGGATCTGTCCTGGTCATGATGGAGGAGACTTCATCTTGCTTCTTTTCCTTGCTATTCCTGCCTTCCCTGGCTCAATCTCTCTGTTCCTAAGGGAAGACCCTCAGCCACCTCCCTTCTGCCAAATCCCTGCTCTGGGCAGCAGGGCCGAAGCTCGGGAGGTCAAACCCACCCAGAGAGGGAGTCCAGACCCTGCCTGGAAAGGCTTTCAGTTGCTCTGAGTCACAGCTTAAGCTCCGGGGAGGAAAAGGAGAGGTGTCAAAACAGAGGAGTGGGGGGGAAGGGCGTGTCACAGATCCATCACCTCCTCTTCCACGGCTTTGTCCTGAGATTGCACATACTTCTCCTGCACTGCCAGGGTGCTGATAACAGAGTAATTAAGGAAAACGAGGGGCTGGGCTCAAACACTCCCTTCTGCAGGAGCTCTGAACGTTCTCAGCGAGGAACCAGCCCAGCCTCACATTAGCCCGAAGGCCATCAGGAAGACGCAGCATCACCTGAGTTATTTCTGGCTCTGCCTGATCCCAGACCTGACAAGTGTAGGAGAATCAGTTGTATGGTTTGAAGGAGAAGGAAAGAACCCAACCGAGGGAGAGTGAGAGAGGAAAGTTGTCAAAAGATTGCTGACACGTTCACGGTATCTGCCCCGGGCTGGGCTGAGCACACCCCACTCCCCACACGTGTTATCACCCACCAGATGATGTCAGGAACAACCTGGGCCTGCAAATCCCAGCCTTTGTCTCCCAAGGAGAGAGAAATTAAACTCAGCACCACAGAGGATACGAAGAGAAGTGGAAGTCGGCCCCCACAGCTGCCGACATCAGCGCCTCCAGGCTGCGGTGCTCCTGGTCCCCGAAGGAATATCCGTTGGCTTTGTCCACGGCCTGCATCACCTGCCGCATGCTCTGCTTGTCCTGGGAGGAGGGACACGGCTCCCTGGGAACCTGCTCCTTCCCCACAGGCAGGAACTCAGGCTGGGCTGTACTGGGGATGTTCTCTGGGGCTCTGGGCCACCCGGACAGCGCCCGAGGCCGCGGGGACACAAACGGGGACAAACAGGGACACTGGTACTGACACCCTCCACCCTCTCATTCCCTTTCATCACCTTGTCCCAGCCCATTGGCCTCTGTTGACACTTCTGCCAACTGCCTGATTAAGGACCTTTCCAGCCCCCCCTCCCCAATGTACTCCTCCCGAACTTCTCACTGTTTGCTGCTCCCTAATTTAACAAGGGTTTAGGTGATCCTCAGCCCAGACTTGAAATGAAGGCCAGAAGAGCTGAAGGAAGGGGGAGCCTGGATTCCCCACCTCAGGACACGAGGCCCAGGTAGCCCCAAGCTCATCAGCCTTTTCCCTTCCTTTGGCTGCCACAGATCATTTACAGGTCTGGGTGTGTTTCCCTGAGTCCCTTCACAGCGGAGGTTTCCAGCCCTGTGGCTCTGAGCAGGCAAAAGGAGCTGCTACACATGCAAGGCTCCCAGTTCCCTCCTGCTGGGTCACCTGGACATTGAGTGGCACGAAGGACACCAGGCTGTAGTCCTCAATCACCTCCACCAGCTTCTCGTTGAGGCGGCGGAAATTCCTGAAGAAGGGATCGGAGGCCAAATGGTCAACGAGGTAAGAGAGGTCCAGGACCTCGGTGTAATAATCCAGGTTGAAAGCTGCAGGGAGACAGGCATCTCTGAAGGCAAGCTGGAAGCTGAAGAGCACAGTGACATCTACAGCAGCTTCCCCAGCCACCCCCATTCCCAAAGAGCTGATTTGCACCTGACACGGCCCAATTCCACATCCCTCCCCCTCAAATTCCTCAAGCATCCAAGGCCAGGATGGAGCTCTGAGCAACCTGGGAGAGTGGAAGGTGTCCCAGCCCACGGCAGGAAGGTAGAAGAGATGAGGCTTAAGGTCCCCTGCCCCCAAAGCATGCTGTGGTTCCATGGAATTCCCTTACCCAGCTTCCCGTACTGCTCGATCAGGTCCATCTTGGAGAGGACGTTGACGTGGGGCAGCTCCACGTGCAGCATGGTGGAGAGGGAGGTGCAGAGCACGGAGATGAACTTCCCGGGGTCTGTGCAGTAGTGGGAATCCACCAGGTGCACGGCAGCCAGCTGGGCAGCAAGGGCACAAAGGGACACACAAGGTCAGAGCCGTGGCAAGCCCATCCAGCTGCTCGTGGGACAGTCTGGAATGGCCACGGGACAATCAGCTCAGACCTGACTGCGCCGTGTGGGGAAAGGACCACCCCCCTCCCACCTCGTGCACATAAAACACAGGATCAGAGAACCTTGGAATGGTTTGGGTTGGAGGGGACCTTGCAGCTCACCTGGTCCCACCCCTGCCATGGGCAGGGACACCTCCCACTGTCCCAGGCTGCTCCCAGCTCCGTCCAGCCTGGCCTTGGACACTGCCAGGGATCCAGGGGCAGCCACAGCTTCTCTGGACACCGTGTGCCAGGGCCTCCCCACCCCCACAATTCCTTCCCAAGATCCCATCCAGCCCTGCCCTCTGGCACTGGGAAGCCATTCCCTGAGTCCTGTCCCTCCATCCCTTGTCCCCAGTCCCTCTGCAGCTCTCCTGGAGCCCCTTTAGGCCCTGGAAGCCTCTGAGCTCTCCCTGGAGTCGAGTCTTCTCCAGACTGAAAACATATCCATGTATATAAAGTGTCTATTGCCACATTCCCACCCTTGGACCACCACGGCTCAGAGCCAGGGAGGGGCTGTGGGGAGGCTTTTAGAGCTCCACCACCAGCACAAGAAACTTCACCCTGCAGCTGCTCCTCCCTTTCTCAGGGTTTCTCTCTTTGCAGCTGAAGTTTCCACACTTGTCTGAACTCCGCAGGGTTTTTGGGGTGGGAGCTGGGGCAGTTCCCCTCCTGAACAACACAACTGCCTCCGGATTCCCACCTCCCACAGGAATGCACAGGCCCACTCGGGAGCAGTAACTGCAGCACACCAAGTTCTGCTGGGAGAGTCAATTGTGGCTTGCACTAATAATTAATAATTACACTAACGAGCAGTTCGGTTCCCTGGGTTTTGTGTGGCTGTAACAATGTGGTCCCAGAGCTGGGGAAGTCACTCCAAGTCAGGGCTCTGAGGCTGAGTCACAGCAGCAGAACCCAGCCAGTCTGGGGCTCCCAGGCAGGCGTGAGCACCTGGGAGAGCACAAAACAGCCCTGTAAATGTCTTATTTTAGCAACTGCAATCCCATGTCCATTTATTCCAATGAAAATAAGCTCTAATGTGCAGATTCCCAGTGACATTCTCAAGCAAATGAAGTTGCCCTTCTTGCTCAGAGCACTCGGGGTTTGCACATTCATGGTCTGGCCCCGCCGCAGAGCAAGCGCAGCGTCAGCAGCTCCCGGGGCTGCTCTCACCTGCAGCTCCCGTTGTGCAAGGGAGCCCAGAGCACGTCCCACGGGGTGCACAGGGACCTGGCTGGGCTGCAGGACGGGCCTGGCACGGCCCCTGGATTCCTCAGGGCAGTGTCAAGGCTCCTGGCACACACACAGAACCCCACTCTGGGTAAAACACACCCGGGCTGTGGGGAGGATCCTGGAGCACAGGATTGCTTGTCCCATCCCTGGAAGTGTTCAAGGCCAGCTTGGAGCTATGTGGGCTCGTGGAAGGTGTCCCTGCCCATGGAATGGACTGGAACGAGATGAGCTTTGAGGTCCCTTCCAACCCAAACCATTCTGGGATTTTGTGCTGTGAGGAAGGAATCTGTGTTCCTGCTCCTAATCCCACTAAAAGCCCTAACACGCCATTTTTTGCCAATCCCTCCCAGCATAAAATAGGGCAAAATTCTTCTCCTTCCCTGACAAAGCCACTTCACATGAAAGGCCAAACAATTCCTGGAGACAGCAGCCATGAGTACCCTCAGTGCCACCCTGTGCCCACGGGGCGTGGCCCCTGGAGCTCGTGGGGTGCCAGGCACTGACCCAGCCCATCCCTACCCTGAAATTCCACTTGGCCAGCTGGCCAAAGACATTCTTCAGGGACTCGTGGTGGGTGTAGAGCTCCACCTGCCCGGGGCAGTCGAAGAGGACGTAGTGTCCCCTGAGCCCCTGCAGCTTGTCCCGCAGCCAGTCCGCGTTGGCCTCCAGGTACTCCATGCAGTAGATGAGGCCCCCGTTGGGGCCCAGCCCCAGGCTGGCCATGACGTCGGGCAGGGTGACCAGCTCGGCGATGTCCAGGGCGCAGGGGCAGGGCAGCGCCTCGTTGGCGGGGTCCAGGTTCACCACGGCCACCCTGCGGCCCAGCCGGCCCAGGAACTCCCGCATGGCCTGGCAGTAGGTCGTCTTCCCGGAGCCCGGCGGCCCGATGACCACCTGGCCAAAGGCCAGCGAGCTGCCCCTGCTGCCCTCAGACATGGTGGCTCATCTCCTCCTCCTGCCACGGGCTGAGACGGGACAACATCCCAATGACCGTTTGATCTGCGCTTATAGGGACGGGATCTGCTGGGATTCGCAGCCAGGAGCGGGTGGAGAGGAAAGGAAAGTGCCTGTACCCCGCTTTGTGACCACACTCCCCCCCCCCTCTGCTCACATCCCCCTTTCCCCTTCACATTCCCATTTCTCCATCACCCCCTTTTCCCCCGAATCCCTCCCTCTGCCTACACCCCCTTCATCCCCACCTCCCCCTTCTCCCCGTGTTTCCTTTTCCCTCGCGTTCCCTCTTCTTCCCTACGGCCCTCATGACCCTCCTTCCCCACTCCCCGTTCCTCCCTCCCAGTTCCGCTCCTTGCCCAGACCGCTTCATCCCTTGTTATCCTCTCTGGTCCCGGTATCCCCCCCGATCCCGGTATTCCCCCGATCCCGATATCCCCCCGATCCCGGTATTCCCCCGGTATCCCCCCCGATCCCGGTATTCCCCCGGTGTCCCCCCGATCCCGGTACCCCCGGTGCCGCGGGCCGCTCACCGCCGCCGGTGCCCCCGCGCCGGGTCCGGGTCGCCGCGAGCCCGCAGCGCCGCGTTCCGGGCGCGGAGCGGCCGCCGCTCCCGCAGCGCCCCCTGGCGGCCGGAGGGATGCGCAGCCCCGCCCTGGCCGGGACTCGAACCCGGGACCCAAATCCGGGCAACGGTCGCGGGTTCGAGTCCCGGCGCCGGCTCTTGTCCCTCCAGCACATCCCCAGCCCCGCTTTTTTCCAAAAGAATCACAGAATTAATTGGATTGGAAAAGACCTCTGAGAGCATCGAGCCCTAGCTCTGATCAAACAGTACCATGGCACTGAGCGCCACACCCAGTCTTTCCTTAAACACCTCCGGGGGACAGTGACTCCACCACCTCCCTGGGCAGCCCTTTCCCAATGTCTAACCCCCCTTTCTGTGAAGAAATTCTTCCTCATGTCCACCCTAAACCTTCCTGGAGCAGTTTAAGACAATGTCCTTTTGTCCTGCCATTCACTGACCGGGAGAAGAGCCTGACCTCCGCCTGGCTACACCCTCCTGTCAGGTAGGAGGAGAAATTCCTCCCTGCATTCTCTCCCTTCACCCCTTAAGGAAGTCACGCAGGGCCTGACCTTCCCCATTCTCACTCAGCCCTCCAGCTCTGGGTCACTGGGACAGAGGCTCGCCCCTGTGCCGTGCCTGGGCCAGGAGAACGGGGCAGAGCACCCTGGAAAGCCGTGGCAGGCAGCACCCACAGGTGCCCAACCGCAGGGCACCGCCTCCCCGAGCATTCCTCTGCAGGCTGCCAGGACAAGCCTTTCATCCCGACGGGTTTCTCCGAGCAGGGTGGGATCGCCACGCCCAAGGAACGCTCGGGCAGCAGCAGCGGGACAGTTACGGTGCCCTGTCTGTGCTTGTCCTTCCCCAGCTCTCAGGCTGCAAGTTCTGCTTTCTCAGCCTCACCAAACACACCAATTTGGTTGATCCCAGCACGAATATAAGTTTTAACCCCCCAACATCTTTCCCCATTCCTACTGAACACCATTTCCTTTCATTTGTAAGGTCCAATTAGTGGGGAAAAAACCCCAACCGTGGCAATTTTTATTACAAATCCGTATTTTTACTAAAAATAAATATATCAACACCCTGCTTCACACTGAGACCAGGAGCCAGCCTGGACTGGGGAGCAGGACAAAGGCTGTGACAGTCCCTGCTCAGTGTGGCTGGGACCTGAGGCTGCCCAGGGCGGGGTGGGACGCCCGGACAAAGGCCATGTCCTGCCTGTACTTCATGGCCGTGGGGGGCTGGCGCCGGAGCAGTTGGTCACCCGTGTCCTGGGGCTCAGGGTCATCGTAGATGGTGGAGATGACAACAGAAGTGTCCTCACGGGGCTTCTTCCTCCTGATAAAAGTTGGCAGCTTCTCCCCGTGGTACCTGGAGGGAAGCAGGAAAGGTTTGGTGGGAGGCTGCAGAGGCCACCAGGCATCCCTGTGCTTCCCAGCTCCTTTCCTGGAATGGTTGGGTTGGAAGGGGCCTTAAACCCATCCCGTTCCACCCCCTGCCGTGGGCAGGGACACCTTCCATAGACCTGCACGTGGTTCCAGCCCTGCTCCAACACCACAGCTCCGCTAAGGAGCCCTGGATTGTCAGGAAGAGCAGCCTGTTTATGTGGAATTCCCCAGGTGTGCAGGGAAAGGCAGATCCCTGGGACAGCCCTGTCCCCACTCGGCTCCCCTTGCAGCCTCTCAGCTGCTGTGAGCCCAGAGAGCCTGGGCAGAGGTGGGAACAGGGGCTGAGAGGGCATTTGGGTACTTACCCCAGCCCCCTCTTGCACCTGGGGTTCTGACCCTCGTTATCCAGAGCTTCAGCCATCCCAGAGTTGCTGCTCCCCAGGCCCAGCCCCTCCGTCCAGCCCTGCTGCTCCAGGACCTTCCTGCCAAAGCCCTGGGAGAGGGGAAAAAACCATCACAGACTTGCTGGACAAATCCCACCCTCATCTTCCCAGAGCCTTCTGCCCTCCTCCCACACCCAAGACCTCCTCCTACCCCACACCCTGTGGGCATCACCCCTAGCACAGCCCCTCCTGCCCTGAGCAGGCACCCAGAGCTCACCTTGGTGTACCTCTCGAAGGTGCCAATGTGCTGCCCTGACACGGATCCATCCTCCAGCCCATCCCGGAGCCGCCGCTCCAGCCACATCTGCACCGAGTCCCGAGCATCCTTATCCCCTCCATCTGGGGAGAAAGCAGCCAGAGTCAGCGCAGCACAGCTCAGGGAGGCTGCTCAGCACCAGCATTTCCCCCAGAGCACCAGGCAGAGGAGGCAGAACCTGTTCTTTTTGGCAACGCTTGCTGCCAGACCAGAAAAACATTGTTTCAGGTTCACTGACGGCTTGGATGCTTTCAAAGGATGACAAAGAGCTCCCCAAATTCTGCATGGTCAGAATTTCCCTGGTTTCCCTGGGGTGGGTGGCTCAGCTCTGATACCTTTGTCATAGTAGATGCTCATGTCCACGTCCCAGTCATCAGCTGTCTGCTCGTCAAAGTCTGCCAAGAGAAGGGAAGCAGCACTTTAGGCGAGGTCTGGCACAGGGGAGCTCTTTGCTGGTGGCCCAGCTCCCTATTTTCCCTAACAAAATGGGAAGGGATCACAGAATCATTGAGGATGGAAAAGATCTCCAAGACCAATCACTCCAACTGTGACCAGTTCCCACCTTGTCACCACTGAGTGCCACGTCCAGTCTTTCCTTGGACACCTCCAGGGATGGGGACTCCACCGCCTGCCTAGGCCTGACCACCCTTTCCATGAGGAAATGCCTCTGGTGTCCAGCCTGCCCCTCCCCTGGCCCAGCCTGAGGCCATTCCCTCTCCTCCTGCCCCTGTTCCCTGGGATCCCCTCTGGCTGCCCCCTCCTGTCAGGGAGCTGTGCAGAGCCAGCAGAACCGGACACAGCACTCGAGGTGGTGCCTCAGCAGTGCCAGCATAGAGGAAATGGCAATAGAGACTCCCCAAATCCCAGAGCCCATCCAAGAGGCTCCCAATGGCACCACAGGGTGCTCTGGGGGGGCTCTGGTGACCAGTTTTGTGCCCAAGGGAAGGCTCAGAAGCCATGGCAAGGTGTTGGTGGCTCCAGTTGACCTGGACTGTTTGTAAGGGCTTAAACCTGATGTAAGCTGGTGGGCTCAGTGACACAAACACCAACGTCACCTCCGTCCTCCTCCTGCCAGAACTGGGCATCTGTGTAGAACACGAGGCCGGAGCCGCCCTTCTCCCACTTGAGCTCGATCTCCTCCTCGAAGAGCCGCTCCCGCGCCCGCTCCTGCTGCGTCACGTCCTCGTGCAGGGCCTCGTGCCGCTCCCACTCCTCACACGTGTCATTGTCCTGTGAGCAAAGCCCAGCAGGGAGCTGGGGGACGCCAGCACAGCCCCGTCCCTGCTGCCTGAGCCCTTCCCAAGGCCGTCTGACCCCTTCCCAAGGCCGTCTGACCCCTTCCCAAGGCCGTCCCTCTGGAGCAGCTCCGCCGGCAGAGCCGGGCCCGGCCCGTGGCGCTCAGGCCCCGACACGACGGATGAGCTCATCCCCTGACTAACGCCACTGCCAGAGTCAGCAGGGAGAAATCCCACAGCACACCCACTCCACAGGCCCGACCTGCCCCGCACAGATGCCCATTTAAGGAGCAGGTGCGTTGGACCTGAAGTCAGCACTAGCAACGAATTAATTCCACTCCAGCTGATCCCTAAGGAGATTGTGTGGGCTCCCAGGAAGCAGCGCCCTGGCACAGACACAGAGCTGCCTGCCCAGCTCTGGGCACAGCCATTAACCAGCCAAGGAACAGCCAAAAGAACGACTGCAGAGCCAGGAAACAGCCTGGGAGAAACAGCTGGAGGAGTCTGTTTAGTCTGGAGAAGAAAAGACTGATTAAAAAGCTGGAAAAAGGAGGGAACAAAGTGCTCTCTGTGCTCCCTGTTGCCAGGAGAAACCAATGGGGTGGAACTGAGCAGAGATTTGGCATCTGAGTTAATTCTGGTGGAGGAAAGAACGGGAATGGCTTGCCTGGGGATCTGTAATGACAGAGGTTTGGGAGAACAGGCCAGACAGGCGTCTGCCAGGGAGAGGGGTGGGATGGCTCCTGCCCAGCCCAGTTCTCCAGGAGCCTTTGTCACAAAAGCCACTTTCCTCAGAGTGGCTAAACTCCAAGTGCAGGAGCATCCAAGGTCAGCCCTTTGTGCAGCTCTGCACGTCACTCCCAGCACACAAACGTGGTCCCCAACCTCCGTCACCTCGTTTCCCAGCAAAGCAGAGCTGGGCCCATCTGCCAGGCAGCAGGGCAGGGTCTGCTGGGCAGCAGCAGCCTCCCCTCCGCTCCTCCTCACATCAGACACTTTGGGACCAACCCCTACGACCACCCTGAGCAGTTTTGGGGGGTTCAGGCCCCCCTGTCCCTGCCCCAAGGGGCTCAGTGCACCAAGGGATGAACAACTGTATTTTAACACTGTTTCTAACAAGCCATTTATCCAACTAAAGGAGTAAAAATGAGCTCTGAGAGTGGGATCTGCCCTCATAGCTCCAGCAGCTGAGCCTGGCTGGTGCTGGAATATTCCACTTACATCACCTGAGTGCGACTCCTCTTCCTCCTTCTCCTGCCCCTCCTCATCCTCCGAGGGCCGGGCGGGGTGAGTCACCCCCGAGGGTGGCACAGGCTCCTCTCCCTCCGTGATCTCATCCCCTGCAGCCGTGTAAACTCTTTCTTCCTCAGCAACTGTCTCAGTGTTCTGGTATTCAAAGGGCACATTCCCATACCTGCGGGATGAGCCAGTCTTTGGAAAATCCAGCTGCAGTTTCTTGATAACGCGGGGGGGCAGCCTGCAGGCCCGGATCAGCTCCAGGAACACGCTCAGGGGGGTGCCCACGTTCCCAAAAGGCATGAACGAAGGGGGGTTGAACTCGGGCAGCCGCTTCAGCTGCGCCTCGGTGACCGCTTCCCCGGCAGCCGCCCCGTCCTCGCTGCTGGGAGACGCCTCCGGGCCTGCAGCAGAAAAGCGATGAGTTGGGGCGGGTAAATCCCGGCGCCCCCGAGCGGGAGGGGAATAAGTGGAGCCCACATGGGCTCTTCCTGCCTCGGAGCAGATTTGAAGCATTAAGGAAACTCCGCGAGGAGCTCTAACCGCCCGGTGCCCCGAGCGTGCCGTGCCGGGACCCCGCCCGCCCGTACCTGTCCCGGGGCTCAGGCGGACCCTGCGGATGAGGCAGCGGCCGGGCAGCGCGGCGCCGCCGGGCCCGACCCAGCGTTTTCCCGAGTACATGCGGACGAAGCGGCGGGCGCGGCCGGGCCGCACCGACACCAGGCAGGAGCAGGTGCGCGGCGCCGGAGCCCCGCCGCCCGCCGGCGGGCGCTCGGGGCGGTGCCGGTAGTGGAAGCAGAGGAAGCCGCCGGCCTCCAGGAACTGGCTGAAGTAGGCGCGGAGCTGCGCGGAGCGGAGCGCTGCCGGGATGCCGCTCACCAGGCAGTACCGGGCCGCGCCGCCATCACCGGCGGCTCCGCTGGGCGCCGCCATCTTGGACGGCCGCTGCTGGCGCGCGGGGATGACGTTCGCGCGACGAGTAGAGGGCGCCGCCTGGCGGCGGGGGAGCGCGCGGCAGACCCGGGGTCCCCGGGCCTGGGGAGGTGACAGGGCCTGGGGACAGAGAGACCCCGGGGTGCCACGGGGACCCAGGTACCCCAGCGGGGGGCTCAACATGCCCTGGGGGTGCCCAGACCCCGTTGTGGGGGTGTTTAACAGGCTCTGGGGGTGCCCAGACCCCGTTGTGGGGGTGTTTAACAGGCCCTGGGGGTGCCCAGACCCCGTTGTGGGGGTGTTTAACAGGCCCAGGTTTGGCTAGACCCCCAGGGAGGTCACAAACCCCGGGGGTTTCAGGGCACTGGGGGTGTCCAGGCTGCCCATCCTTATCCCCTGTGAGGGGTCTGGCCTTGTCCCCGTTCAGTCCCACGACCTTTGCTGTCACCCCCCCGTCACGGGCGGGTCCCACACTGGACAAGCACCCACGGCCATCCCCTGTCCCCGGGACAGCCGGGAATTCTGACTCGGGGCTTGGCGCTGCCCGTGGGCCTGTGGGAGCCGTCGGTGACTCCGGCGCTCCCTCCCCGTGGAAAAAGGCCGTCACGGGGCTGAGATCACCTCGGCAGCGGCGGCAGAGGTGCAGGCCCGGGCTGACACAGCCGTCCTTCCTCACCCTGCGCTGCTGGCGAAGATTCCGGGTGTTTCCGTGGGCACGGGGAGGCTTCGTGCAGCTTTTCCTGACACCTCACCCGTGCCAGCCACGGAAAATGGGATGGGATTTGTGCCTGCTGGCAGCTGCGTGAGGCAGAGCAGCCGCCTCTGACAGCGCCCTCGGGAGAGGCTCGACACCTGGATCTCAACAGCCGGAGAAAGGTCCAGCGTGGGGATTTGGTCCTGGAAATCTCTGTGTGCTGGGAGCTCCCACTGTCTGGCAATCAACCTGTCTGCATTGCCAGATGGATTTTTATGGAAAATCCCTTTTTACTGCATTCTATCTTTTCCACGAATGCAGTTTTTTCTGCCCACCCCAAATTCAACACTGTGTTCCAAAGCACCAAACATTTTATTAAAAAAATAATTTATTGCATCTTATATACAAACCACATGAATGTTCACTTATAAAATACTGACACCTCGCCTGTTGGAGGCAGGAGGAGCGAGTTTTCCAGGTGTGCACCTGGCTCTAACTCCAGTGAGGGAGGTTTGGATCTCCCACTAAACCAGCTCCACTCGGGGTTCACTTTTCACACAAACGGGAAAGCCCAGAGCCCCAAATGAGGTGCAGTAGGTTTAGGTGCTCCTAAGTGCTCTTAATCCTTTTGTATTTCATGGAATTATGGAGGAAAGAGAGAATCTGAGGAAAAGAGGGGCGAGTCTGTACACCCTGTAGGATTTAACACTCTGGCTTTTTCCCTGAAGAAATTTCCTGCGTATTTCTAAGCACAGAAGCCAGAGCCAGAGCTAATTCTGTAATGTTAGCCCTCGGTCAGTGATCCCACTGAGGCCACCAGACACCACGGGATCAAGCTGGGGACAACCCTCACTGCTTGGAGTTCACAGCAAAATGAGTAGAAACTGGGAGCAGAGCTCCGTGCTCTGGAACAGGGAACAAAACCCCTCACCCACACACGCTCCCCGGGGCTGGAGACCAGCCCAGGCAGAGCAGGAGCTGCTGTAAAATCTGCTGAGCCACAGCTGCTTCCCCAGGGATGCTGCAGCCTTGGCTCCAGTGAAACACGGCGTTCCCCCAGAGTCCGGAGCGCTTCTCTCCCAAATCCCCGCTCAGCAGGGCAGGGGCAGCCACGGGGCCTGCGGCCAGCCCGCGACCTCAAACAGCATCTCCACCAGCAGCTCCCCCATGTCCGCGTCGCCGATGATGGGCCGGAAGAACAGGTCCGTGACGAGGGCGGCAGGGATGGATTTCAAGGAGGAGGTGACCCGTAGGATGTGGGAAAAGCGGCCCTGATCCTCGGGGTGCAGCGGCCGCAGCAGCTCCCGGAGCGCCCGCTGGGCTTCCCACTGCAGGCTCTCGATGTAGAGCGGAGCCCTCAGCCCAGGGATGTCTGCGAGGGAGAGGAGGGAGAGAGGGAGATGAAGAAGGATGGGAAACAGCTCCAGGTTTCTCCCATTCCCACCCGTCCCCATTTCTCAGAAGGGATCTCTGAGGCCACGCTAAGAGATGGACACAGCACTGCTGAGGCGTAGCTGTTGCAGGGATGCTGTGTGAGGGGGAAAAGCAGTTAATGGGCAAAATCATTAAAAGTAAAGGAATCCAGGACTTATTGTCTGCAGGGCAGGCAAAGGTTTTGACATCCTCCCTGCTTCCCAGTGCATTTGGGAATGACCAGAGTTAGGGAGAAGGTGACCAGCCCTCTCTGCTGCTCACACCTGCCCATCTCTGAGCATCTCCAAGCCACGAGGTCTGTGTTTGCCCAGGAAGCTGGTGGAGTCCCTACCCCTGGACGTGGCACTCAGTGCTCTGGGCTGGTGACAAGGTGGGAATTGGCCCAGGGCGGACTCGATGGTCTTGGAGATCTTTTCCAACCTCAGTGATTCTGGGATGCTGTGATTCCATGTCCAGCTGCCAGCGCTGGCCAGCAGAGCCACGAGGGCCTGGCACTCACCCGGATTGAAGAGAATGGCTCCCCTCAGGTAGGTGTACTCGTTGGGGCTCAGGTCCAGCCTCCAGAAGCTGTGCAGGCACCACTGCAGCTGCTGCACGGCAGCCAGCGTGGGCTGTGTCCCCTCGGGCTCCTGCCCTTTGCTCTGGCCGCTGAGGAGGATCTTCTTGAGCATGCTGGGGGCCGGGGCCTCCATCACCTCGAAGGTCACCATCTCCTGCACCAGCCCCAGCAGGAAGAGGGGCACCCAGCAGCTGTCCAGCAGCAGCAGCTGATCCTCCCGTGGCAGCAGGTGGAAGGCAGCGACGTTCTTCATGAAGTTGATGGTTTTGACCAGCACGTCAGAGGCGGCCTGGCAGGTGAGGTGTGGTGTGCGCAGGCACACGGTGCGGCGCTGGTGGCACAGGCAGCGCTGCCGGGCCCCGCCGCGGGGCAGATTCTGGCTCAGGAGGGTGTACAGGATGGCAGGGTGCTTGTCCTTGCCGTGGCACTGGCACCTCTCACACTCCATATCCACGCTGGTGCTCATGGCTGAGCCAGGTCCTCGTCGAAATTCAGCAGGTGGGAGAGAGATGTAAAATCCCTTCCAAAATATGTCACAGGCCGGATTGTCCCCGTCCTCCCAGCTCTGCCAGCTCGTGGCTGCTCCAGCCAGCTCTTATAAGGCCAGGTCACAGTGAACACCCCTCCACAGCCTTGACCGGCCTGATTAAGCAGCCCTCATTAAAACCACCCAGCCAACCCCGTTGTCCCTGGGCCGGGCCGAGCGAGTTCCCGGCGCGGCGTCAACGGCCGTTTTCTCAATGAATCGGCGGCGGGGAGGGGCTGTGCGGCCTTATCAGGATTACCCAAACAGGATAAACAGAGTCATTACCCCAGGCTGTACCATGGCACCGAGGCCCCATCGGGCAGGTGTCACTGCCAGGGTTCACAGACAAACACGGGGCGCTCGTCTGGGCCCGGCGTTCAATGGCCCCGGCGTTCCGGCCTTGGGAAGAGCAACCTGGAAGTTGTGTTATCAGCGGCTGTTTGCCCGGCCTTGCTCAGGAGGCTCTTGTTGTGGTGGAGGAAGAGGAACCTGGTGAACTGGCAGGCTGTGATGGGGCCAGGGGTCATCTCTCTCAGAGGAAATGTAGGGCCGGGGAAGGGAAAATGCTCCCATTTTCAGAATGAGAGAAAAGTAAGGAAAAAAAAGGTCAAAGTTCTCATATTTTCCCATCAGAAAGGGACCCGGAGGTGCTGGTCAACAGCAGCTGAACATGAGCCAAAGTGGGCAACGATTGTTCCCCTGTGCTGACACTACTGAGGCAACTCAAACTCTGGGGTCAGTTTTGGGCCCCTCACTCCCAAGACAGACACTGAGCGTGTCCAGGGCAGGGAACGGAGCTGGGGAAGGGTCTGGAGTACCAGGAGCGGCTGAGGGAGCAGGGGGGACTCAGCCTGGAGAAAAGGAGGCTCAGGGGGCCCTTCTCGCTGCCAGCTCCCCGGCAGGAGGGTGGGGCCACGCCCGGGGTCCCCTTTCCCCTTTGCCCCTTTCCCCTCCCGGGAATCGCGGCCCGCACCGCCCGTCGCCATAACAACCCCGCCGCGCCTCGCGCCCCGCCTCTTCCTGGAGGATTGACAGCGCGTGTGACCAATCGGCGAAGAGAGCGGCGCGGGGGCGCGCTGGGATTGGTGGGTGGGGAGGGGCTCGCGCTTCCGTGGAGGCCGGTTCCGGTTCCGGTGGCGGCCCGGTGCGGGAGCGGCGGCGGGATGGGGCTGAGCGCGGAGGAGGCGGCGGAGCAGGAGGACCGGTTCGACGGGATGCTGCTCGCCATGGCCCAGCAGCACCAGGGCGGCGTGCGCGAGGTAGCGCCGCCGGGATCGGGAGCGGGGAGGGCGGGGCAGGACGGAGAGGAGCGGGCGGGGAGCGGCCCGGCCTCCTCGGGCCCCGCCCCGGCACGTGGAGCACGGGACGCACGTGCGCTGCTGCCGGAGCGGCGATAACGGCCCCCGGCAGCGCCTGCCCCGCTCGTTAATGAGCAGGGTGTTCATGAGGCGCCGCGGCACCCTCAGCGTGGCCTCGCCCCCTGGCCCCGGCGCCTCCGGGCTTCCCTGAGCTCCCCCGGGCCTTCCCGGGGGGTTCCGGGTGCGCGGGCAGTGCCCGTGATGGGTCACAGCGGGGCAAAGCACCACAGGGCAGGATCGATCTCCCCCGCTCACCCTCCCAGCGCAAGCACCGGCCCCGTGAGAGCTGCCCGTGGTCGGGGATCCCCTCGTGCTCAGGGGTGTGCCCGCCCTGATGCCCCTGGCTGGCGGCTCCACCTCCAGGCGCTGACCTGCAGCAGGGCTGGAGCGTGTGGGAGCATCCCACCCACATCCCCCTCACAAATAATTTTTTAAAAAATGGTCCTGTAACGGCCCCTCGTGTTGTAGCAAGAATTCTGACTGAAACACCCACGGGACAGAATTCCTGGGAAATAAAGATCAGCCAAGGTCAAGGAGAAGTTGGAGGTTTCCAGAGGGGGTTTGAAGGTGGTGGTTCATTCATTGGTGATCCCTGACAGCTGCAAAAATAAGGAGTTGGCATGCTTTTAGGTGTGCCAAGCAGCAAAATATGGTATGTATATATATATACACACACACATACATATTTAAGATACAGGTATGTATGCATGTGTAAATCCATTCCTGCCCCAGATAACAGCTCGGGGTATGGGAGCAGGACCTGAGAATAAACTGCTGCCTTTCTTCATGCAAACACTCAAATGCCTCTTCTGCAAACTGGGAATCCAGGGGCTGGATCTCCACAATGGAGTGTTTTCCTCAGGCAGTGGTCACAGGGCTGATTCCAGGGCCACAGCCACAGATAGGGAGGACAAAGGATAAAGGCTGCTCCAGAGACACGAGGTGACTTGTGGTGACCTGGCCTCATTGCTCCTTTTCTCTCCACCCTCTCCCTGTTCCCTGTCCCAGCTCGTGAACACCTTCTTCAGCTTCCTGAGGAGGAAGACAGATTTCTTCACCGGGGGAGAGGACGGAGTAGCAGAGAAGGTAAAAAACAAATCCTCAGGCCTTTAACTCTTCTTCCTTCCATCCCACCCGTGTCTGTGCCGTGCCAAGAGTCCCCTGCTTGAGCAGCTCCCAGCAGTTGGGCACACGTGGGCACCAGCAGCTCCTGAGAGAAGGAAACCCAGAGGTGCCCCAGTCCGAGTTGAGGAGCACACAGTTCCCTGCTGGGATGGTGGCACAGTGCAGGGTTTTTGCCAGGCTCTGGCCAAAGGCTTGTTTGGAAAGCAAACCTGCCAGACACACTGACTTAACGGTGCCACAGCAGGTGATAAGCCCGGGTTACCTTGTTTGCTCAGCTCAGAGAAGGCACAAAGTCCTCGGCTCTGCACATGCAGCTGCCCCTCAGCTCAGGCTGGGGAGCCTGGATGGAGCATCCCTGGTCCTGCAGGGAGCCCTCACTGGAACTGGAGGGACTTTAAGGTCCCTTCAACCCCAAACATTCTGTGATTCTCTGAAATAAGAAAGGTGAACCCTACTGTCATTTTTCTTAGAGTAGAGAGCAAATGTCCCCCTGTTCCTGGAGGCTGTGTGATCCCACCTGCGTGGCAGTTCAGAGTGCCTGGCTACTGTCCTTGGCAAACCTGTGCCTGTAAGAGAAAGGTGATATATATAAATACATTTTTCCCCTCTAATTCCTTTCTGAGGATCTGTCTCTGTTATTTTCTGGGGCAGACCTCAGCTCACCTACGTGCTGCTCTGCACAGCACCCCGGCCTTATCGACCCTGGGGCAATTCTCTGGCTCCCTGCCTGTGTACTCAGCTTTCCCGCTGAGCATGCGGCCCTTGGCATCAGAGACCTTGGGATTTTGCCTCCCAGAGTCACAACAACCTTTGGAGAATTGGAAGTGAGGCTGAAACAAAAGATTTGTGGAGGAACTCACCCCTCAGTGTAAAAATGCAGGGGTGTTTCAAGCTTTTCTCCTCTAAATCATGGCACTGACGCTCCATCTGGAGAAAAGCCCAGGCGTGGGAAAGGTCAGAAGTAGGTAAAAAAGTTGGATCTGGTGTGTCCAGCTGTCCTGGATATATGGAGTAGCTTCAGATGGCTGGGTCGGGCATCAGCTCATCCTGCTGGAATTGCACAAAGGACAAAATGAGTGGAGAATTTTTATTTCAGTGTTACCTCCTGGAAACACACTCCCTGTGTAACTAGGAAGGGCTACATTTAAATATTTTGAATTTTCTCTTTCTCCTCTCTTTTCACTTCCTCCTCTGTTTTTTTGAATTGAAAAAAATCTCTGGATTTTCAGTCAAAAAAAACCGAGTGAAGATGAAGGGGAAAGTCACAACATCTGTGTAACCTAACAGGTGTTCTCATGCTCCTCAGGAGACCAGGTTGGCTTGGTTCAGGCTTGAAATGGATGGTATTTTTTTAACCCCCTGTGTCCCTGTCCCTCAGCTGATCACAGAGGCCTTCAGCCACCACAACAAGCTGGCGCAGAAGGAGCGCAAGGAGAAGAAGGCGCGCCAGGAGGCCGAGCGGCGCGAGAAGGCCGAGCGCGCTGCCCGGCTGGCCAAGGAGAGGCAGGAGGCCAAGGAGAGGCAGGAGGCCAACGAGCCACGGATCAAGGAGCTCACAGATGAGGAGGCAGAAAGGCTGCAGCTCGAGATCAACCAGGTGAGAGCCGTGTCAGGGATCTGCAGGTGCACCTTTGTCCTCCCCGTGGCTGTGAGGGGTTAGGACGGCCCAGGCTCGTTCTTTGTCCAAGTGGAATCTTCCCCTTGGCAGTACCTCTTTCCTGTGCCTTTTCTAAGGGCTGAGAGTTGCCTGTTTTCGAAGTGTGGGATGCAGTGAGTGGTGCTCTTCAGCTGGAGCTGAAAGGCTGAGGCCATCTAGTGCCAGCTCAGGAAGTGACACGAAGTGCCAGCTCTTGGCTGAGCGTGGTCCTTCTCGTCCTTCTCTTTTCAAACAGAAGAAAGAGGCACAAGGGCAGGGTAACGGTGTCCCGGTGAAACCCTCGGAGGAGGAAGGTGAATCTTCAGATTCCAACAAACAGGTAAAACTTGTCTGGGGATATTTTAGAATCATGGCATGGTTTGGGTTGGAAGGGACCTTAAAGCTCATCCCGTTCCACCCCCTGCCATGACACCTCCCAGTACACCAGGTTGCTCCAAGCCCCGTCCAAAATACACACTTTAAAAATACAAATTAGAAAATTTCGCTTAAAAAATACACACTTAATTCCTAAATGTGCCAGTGCAGAGGGCTTTTTGGTTTTTTTTCTTGTAGTCATGTTTTAACAGAAGCAGCTATTCATTTTTGGGCTAAATTTAAGTGGATATAAAATACAAACAACTGACCTGCAATACTTATAAAACCCAAGAACTGTTGTTACAGTGGAAACTGGAAAAGCTTCTTTCTTTACACTTGAATTGCTTAGGGAACAGATGATGAAGAGGAAGATGAGAAGGATAAAGGAAAACTTAAACCCAACTCTGGCAATGGAGCTGACCTTCCAAATTATAGATGGACACAGACTCTTTCAGAATTGGATGTAAGTAGTGCTTTATGACCAGGATCTGAGGAATCTGAGGCAATAAGAGCGGGTGCTGGTAAGAGATGAAGCCAATTCCCTGTGTCTCAGTTGCCTCTGGAAGTTTGCTGGAAACAGCAGTGTTTCAGTAGCTGGGGGAGAGCTTCATAACTCAGTAAAATTACCAGGAGCTGTAGTTTGCCAGATTTTGGTCTTGGTTTAACCAGGCATTAAAATCTGCTTCCCTTTTTATGGTCCCTTCCTTTCACCTCCCACTCCCTCAGAATCTCAAGGAAAATAGCCCCTGCTCTGTCTGACTCCGGTGAAACCAAGGCACAAAGGCTTGGAACACTTGGAGCAGCAGCATGGGAGGGTAAGGAAGGATTTCCCTGCCCAGCTCCTCAAATCTGCTTCTTTTTGCTGCAGCTGGCCATCCCCTTCAAGGTGAGCTTCAGGCTGAAGGGCAAGGACGTGGTGGTCGACATCCAGAGGCGCCGCCTCAAGGTTGGCCTCAAGGGCCATGCTCCTGTCATTGATGGGGAGCTCTTCAATGAGGTCAAGGTGGAGGAGAGCTCCTGGCTCATTGAGGATGGTAAAACAGTCACCGTGCACCTGGAGAAGGTAAAGCAGGATGGGCTGGGCAGGATTCAGGCTTGGCTGCCTCTTCTGGGCTCTCAGCTGAAACAGAACCGCCGTGGTTGTCCTGGGTACAGTGGCAGTGGTGCCACTGGTAGTGGGGTATTTAAGTTCCCCCATCTTCAGCCTAATTTTGTGCTATTCCAGGATATCCAATGGATTTCTCAGCAGTTCAGGAAAGGCTGGAAGGAAATCAGTCATTTTGAAGTTGTCCCTTAGTGTGTTTTGACATCTGTTAGTGACACGAAAATCCAGGGACAGACCTTCTTGTGTCCCTTCTTGTGTCCCCTCTGGGCCTCTCCAGGTGGTTTGTTGTAATCCCATTTATGTCATGCCAAACAGGACATCTGACATTCTCTCAGATCTCCCAGCTGTGAAAATTTAGGCTGCCTAAAGTCGTTTGAAACAAAAATACTCTTTATCTATGTTCAGATTTTACTGACGTTTGGAAAACTGCCAAATAAAGTTTGATTCCATCCTTTTTTTCCTGTGACTGAGACTTAGAAACCCTAGAACAAGTCCAAGAAAAATAAACTGGTTTTGCTTCTTCATCCTCTAGATCAACAAGATGGAGTGGTGGAACAAACTGGTTTCCACAGACCCAGAAATCAACACCAAGAAAATTAATCCAGAGAACTCAAAGGTAAGATTTCTCCTGTTTTACGGGATGGAGCCTGCTCAGAAATTACCTCACTTGAGCCCAGAGTTGTTCCAATTTGGATCTTGCTTTCAGCTGTCAGACCTGGACAGCGAAACTCGCAGCATGGTGGAGAAGATGATGTATGACCAACGACAGAAATCCATGGGCTTGCCCACCTCTGATGAACAGAAGAAGCAGGATATTTTGAAAAAGTGGGTACAGCTCGTTCCTTTGCATGGTTTTGCCTTCCCAAGCCCCTTCTCCTCTTCCTCTCTGGCACAAATCAGTGAACAGAGAGCAGCTTGGCCTTCAGTCCTACCCATGCTCACATCTGCACAGTCACTGTATTGTTGGCCAAGCACCAGTGTCTGTAAAAGCCTGAGGGGCTAGAAAGCCTAATGGGAAAATCTGGGGATGGCCTAGCTCTGGAATTGTCTTAATCTGCTGATTTCAAGTCCAGAAGGCAGTTTAGAACTGGAGGTGCCATCTCTGCTGAACTTTAACATGGTCTTAATTGGTGTCTAATCTCCCTCAGTAGCCCAGCTAATCACCCCTCCCTCCACTTGCCCCCAGACAGCTGTCCCAAAGCCGCTTTTATGGCTTTATTGCCCTGTTTGGCATAAATGCCCTGTGGCAGGGAAATGACTCCTGGAGCTTCCAAGGCCGTTTGGGAAGGTGTGGAGGTAATTCTGGGTCATGCAGCTTCTTCAGGAAGCGCAGCCCCACACCTTATCTCTGGGTGCAGGATTGCTGTGGCTGACCTGACTCTGTGCTTCCCTTGGCTTTATCTGTAGTGCCAGAGCTTCTCCGTGAAGCTGAGTGGCTTTGACCAGAGCAGAGCCCAGGCTTCCCTAGTGCCTGGTGATCAGTGGGGTGGGAAGTTCCCTCTGCCCCCAGGAAGCCACATGCAGGACACCTCCCTGGCAGGGTCACTTGTTTGGTGCTCTGGAAGTTTGGCTGGCAGAGGATGGAGAGGAAGTTTAGACTTTGTCCAGGGCAAAGGAGACTCAGTGACACCCATGTGGGTGCTGATCTCTGCCAGGAGCTCTCCTGGCTGCCAGACAAGGACATGATCCTCACAGCACAGATGCCCCTGGAAGTGGAAATGCTGTGAGGGCATTTCAGGGAAAACCCTGAGATGGGAACACAGAGGAGACCATGCTGCCCTTACTTTACTCTGTGTGTGAGTCCTGCACAGGGCTGTGATGTGTGGTGTCCCTTGGGAGCAGAGCAGAGGAGCCTCTGTGTGCACTGGGCACTCCTGGGCACAGGGCATTGCCCTCAGGACTTCCTGATGTGGCAACCTGATTCCAAATAGTCCCTGGAAGGTGTCCTTGCCCATGGCAGGGAGTTGGAACAAGATGACCTTTAAGGTCTTTTCCAACACAAACCATTCTGTGATTCCCTCTGTTGCACCTGGTTTGAAACCAGATTCCTCTGGTCGTGTCTTCCCTGAGATTTTACTGTCAGAGCACTGGGATATTCCCCATATTCCCAGTAAAGCTCCAGTTGACAGGCTGGAGCTTCAATCCTAATCTGCCTTCACCATCTCCCCTCTGCCCCACAATCAGTGTCATGGCTGCTACGTGCCCAGCCCAGAGGTAACAGTTAAGGGGGTGTGTTTGGTAATTAACAACTCCCGTGTGTCTGGACTTGCTGACCTGGTAGGCTGGCAGCAGTGCTGCTCCCACTGACCCGAGGACAAGGTGCTTGTAGTCCAAGGAATGTGTCCCAAGGAGCTCAGCAGAACCCTCCCTGCTGTGGAGGCTGTGGGGTTGCAGCAAAACTCCATGGTGCAGGAAGCAGAAATCCTTCCCTCCCCAAACAGAGCTGGCTCCTGCTGACTCACCCAAACTCTCTTTGTTTTCCTTGCAGGTTCATGGAACAGCATCCAGAAATGGACTTTTCAAAGGCTAAATTCAACTGAGCTCTCCCCTTCTCCCCCCCCTCTTTCAGTCAGCCCGTTGAATGGGGCAGGATATGTATGGTTGGATATTCCTCACCTTGGGCAAGTAAAACTTCCAGCATCCCCCCACCCGAGCTTGCTGCGGAGGCACCTGCACGGAGCCACCCTCAGCGTCCCGTGCAGCAGAAGGCAGGGCCAGAGCAGCCACAGCAGCTCCAGACAGAGCCATTTGCCACAATTCCCAAGGGCCAGTGAGGAGAGAAGGAGGGGTTAGAGCAAAAAAGGGTGTTTTTAGGGCTGAGAGAGCCAGACCTGAGAGGTTTTGGGATAAATCCTTAAGGTATTGCTTCGCTTCCCTGGGCTGTGCGCAGCTGCTCATCCACTCTGCCACTGGCACAGATACTCCTGAGTTCTACTCCCTCCTGCTCTCCTGCAAAAACAAGGGTCAGTTTATTTTGTAAAATAAATCTTTTTCTGCCTTCTTGGGAAGGGAAAACAGCAGTTTAAAAGCACAGCTGTTGCAGTAGAGACAGACCCTGCTTCTCCTTGCTGCCGCTCCTGTGCCAGAAGTGGGACAGCTGGAGCACTCCAGGGCTCCCAGCACAGCTGGAGAGGTCAACCTGCTGTCCTAGAGCAAGGAAAGGCTGGAGAGTCTGTGGCTGTGGGGGGGCTTTGGGGATGCTGTTGTTGCTGGGAGTGTCTCCTGCCTCTTTCCCAAGAGCCTGTCTCCCTGCTGGCGACCACGGGCATCGCCGCGTTCTGTGCGAGCTCCCGCTGACGAGTGGCATCACTCTGCATGTTCTTATCTCTGTTAAAACTGCAGTGCAACATAAAGGAACACAAGTGGAATGTCTCGGGCAGAGCGTGTGGTTTCTCTGGCAGAAGGGATCTGGGATCCAGGCTGAGAGGAGAAGGAGGAGGTGCCAAGGGGGCTCCTGTGCTTGTGCTCTCTGCAGCTGCCTGGGAATACCTCTCCAGCTCTGGACTGATCTCCCTCCCTCAGGAAGTGGCAGTGGGAGCTGTGTCTTGCTCAGGAGCGCTGCTGACCCCCATTCCCAGCTCAAACCCTCAGCTCTGCCCAGGGGTGGTTGCTCCAGGCTCTGCTCCATGGAGCAGCACATGACCATGACCCTGCCAGGAAGCCACCCTTGCCCCGGGGCTCCTTCATGCCGAGCTAACAGGGAGGGTGTCAGGAAATGCTGGGCTCTATCCCAGATCCCTGCTGCCGTGGCTCTTCCCTCTGCCTCCCCCAAACATTTCCACCTCCTCCCCGAGGGATGGGCACAAACGGCTGAAAATCCTGTTTGGGCAAAGTCCGGCCTGGCACAGCACCTGGCGTGGTGGGGTTTTTGAGCAGCAGAGCACTGTTTGCTTGAAGCCTCCCAGTTTTACAGGCTCTTGGGGTTAAAAAGCAGCCCCCACCCAGCAGAGCAGTGACGTTGAGGGTGAGCAAGGACCCAGACTGGGGCAGCTGCCTCTGGAGTGCTCTGGCCCAGATCTTCCTGCTTGTTTGTCTTACAAATTACCCTACACACACCTGCCTGTCTGTGCTTTGGCCCTGGTAAAAGAGCAGAATCTCCTATATTCATAAAAAAAGCCAGACTATGCTGGATTTGAAGGTTTTAGCCCCAGAATGAGCTGCCTGCCTGTCTGCACTGAACCCTGGTTTGTGGGACAGGGGAGCTGGGAGGGCTGAGCTGCTCTGGGGTGTGACAAGCTTCACCCCGTTCTCAGCTCTTGTCAGTGCTGCTGCTGCTCCCTGCAGGTGCTGGTGTGGGAGGAGCAGGGCCAGGCCCTGCACCTGCAGCAGGATCCGCATCCCTCTGCCAGCCCCTCCTCAGGGACAAGCACGGGCAGGCACCAGGGCAGCCATAAACCAGCAGAGTCCACGGCACCACCCCAAGCCCAACCTGTGGGTTTGTTCTTTCCCCATTTCCTCCTCAGCCCTGTGTCCTGCACTAGAACCCTGAGCCTGGCCTGGCAGCTCCTGGATCTGGGAGCATGGTGGGAGCAGCAGTCCCTGCCCTTTGGAAGTGCAGAGCTCCCTCAAGTGTTCCCAGAATCCCGGGGCTCTTCTGTCCTCGGCCACTGCAGGGTCAGGCTGGTGTGGGCCACGGCAGCGTTTGGGGTAATAACTGGGAAATCCCAGATTTGCTGGTTCTGGTGGCAGCTGAGAGAGGACAGAGGAAAGGCAGTGTCAGGAACCCCCAGGGAAGCTGGGGGAGAGATTTTGGGAGGAAGGAGTGTCCCTCGGCCTTTCAGGGAGATCAAGGAAAAGGCAAACAGCGCTGGGAGAATGGGCCCTGCTGTTTCAACCCTGTGGAGGAGGTGAATGGCCGGGGCCGTGTTTGTGAACCGTGGCTGATCCCAGAGCTGCCCCTGGACTTTGCCCCCTCGGCCAGCGGAACAGAAGGTGTTTCACCGACGGCCTTGTCCTCCGCAAACACCCCCTGCCACCACCGTCCCCAGGCCAAGGTGAATCGGGAGCACCCTTTTGCCTCCTAAGGCAGCTTCCCCTGGGATAAACCCTGCGGGCTCCGAGCAGCTGCTCGAGGCTTGGAGGAAGGCAAAGCCCCCCCTCACTCTGAGTCCCTGGGGACCACGGAGCGTGGCCGTGTCCCGGTGCCCGCGGCAGGGAAGCGCTGAGCACCACCAGGAGCGCTGGGATCCAAACCGTGCGAACGCATCCTCGTGGTGATGGCAGAGCCCCCGCAGACCGGGAAGGGCGGCGCTGGACAGTGACGGGTCGCGAAGGTCCTTTTGTCTTCCCTACCTGTGTCAGACACCTGGAGAAGCCGCTCCGCTGCTGCCACCAGCCGGAGGGCAGAGCCCGGAGCGCCTCACCTGCCCAGGGCCCCTGCCCACCTCCTGCGAAAGCAAGACCTTGCAGGCACAACAGGCTCTGCAGACAGCTTTCCATAGGGTAAACTTTTCCCCAGCCGTTTGTTTGTTTTTTCTTTAACAGCAGCTCCTGGCTTAGCTTTTATTAATGAGTATTGCAGCTCAGAGCATTCGGGAAATGTCCCAGACTGCAGGACTGCTTTGGGAAGAGCAATGGAACAGCAAAACCCCACGGAGGGAAACAGGGAGTATTGGATGTTACTGCCTAGTTTTAGGAGGAGCCTCAGCTACTCTGTTACTGCAAGGGCCAGGCTGTGAGGAATCAGGGTCCATCCATCTGATCCTAATGCCTAAGCCACGCTGAAATAAATAATTCAGCAGCTCAGGGTGTGGATGTGGAACTTCTTAAACACTCCTGCAGCCATTCCCTGCAGAGTTCCCGAGCTTCCTTAACTCGATCCCAGGGGGCTGTGGGATGGCTCGGGCTGGGCAGGACAGGGATCCCTCTGAGGTCACAGAGCATGGCAAAGACCCATAAAAGTGGGAGTCTCTGGAGACTCTCCTGGCAAAACCAAGCCCAATAAAACCAAACAGTGTACTCAGGAAAAGCCAGGTGCTGAGTCAGGCTCCCAGAAGGAAGCACCTATGTGAGAAAACACGTCCACAGGTGTGTGGCCAGGTAAAGGCTCTCCTGTTTGTGAGATCTCCACTTGGGCAACCGAGTCAGATCACTCAGCAGAACACTCAGCACTAATGCTCAGAGCAAAAACCACTCCAGCAAGAGCCAAGACGGCTTCATCCACAGCAAACAACATCCTGCAGACAAAAACCCCGTGGATTCATTCCGTGTGTGGATGTGAGCAAGGAAACCCCTGGCTCATGCAGCAAACTCCAAAGGGAAGCTGCTGAACACAACAGGGCTGTTCTGAGGGCTCCAGACACAAAAACAGAGACCCTTCCCAGCCGAGAGAAGGCAGCATTTACCTGTTCATGGCTCTGAAATCCTCCCAGAAAACACACCCTGGTCCTGTGCACCAGAGGGAAACCCCCCCACAGCCCCTGCCCCAGGAGGGCGAGGGAAGGTCAGTGGCCAGGAATGGAGCCCAGCAGGTTATCCTGGGATTTGCACTGAAATTGGAAAGTGCAGAACTGGTCCTTCAAGTCACAGGGTCAGACCAACCTCTGTCCCTGAGCCGATCCTGCCCCGTCATCGGGGCCACTCTGGAGCAAATCCCACATTTCCTACCATGAGCTGGTGACATCACAGGGACAACACAGAAATCTCCCCCCCGACTCAGGTTTTCCAGAGCTCAGTTCCAGCATCACCGCTCAGGGAAGGTCCAGGTTTCCCTGCATGTCAACAAGCACTTCCCCAGAGGCTCCTTCATTTGCATCCGGACACCAGCCCGGCATTCAGGATCCCCCTGGAGCTACCAAATGGATGAAAATATCTTTGTCCACCTGGGAAAGCGGGAATCAGCCACCCCCTGTGCAACCCCCAACCCAGGATCCCCAAGGTGATGAAAACAGGAATGTAAAAGTCACAGCACAGGTAAAGAGCACAACTTTTACTTTATAAAAAAGACCAAACCAGAACATTTAAGGCCAATGAGTGCAAAAGAATCCCATAAGACATCACAGGTGAACCAGCTTCAGGGACCATCGAGTCGACAGTCTTCCTCTTAGTGAGTTTTTGGGGGGCCTGGGGTTTTTTTTTTTGCTAGTTTAATCCTCACACGCTCACTCTCCATACCCAGACACTAAAAATGTGCATTTGCTCTGTACCAGTGACTGCAGCTCGTTGTAAGCCCAGCTCACCCCTCGTCTCCAGAGCACAGCCCACAGAGCTGTGTCAGCGTGACCCGTGTGACACCTCAGTGCACAGCTTGGAGGACACTTGTCCAAACAACAATGTACAAACCCCGTGAGAAGCAGAAGCCAAGCGGGTCCCTCAGGATGGGGAGCATTTGGAAGGAGGTGACCTCACACAGCTCCCCTGGGAGTCCCAGCCTGGCCTTGCTTCAAGTCGTTTCCTTGTATAAACTCGATTTCTCATAAAGCAACAGCTTTAAACACAAAGCAGGGAGGGGAAGCCAAATCCCAGGCTCAGTCTCTTCCCTTTATCTTCGAAATATCTCTCTCTGTGAGTGTCTCCAGGTGTGGTTGCAGTAATGCCCCTGATTTCCAGAAGCATGCTCTGAAAAGAGCCAGTGGTTTACAAAAACAGGCTCTAACAGGGACCAAAACTGTCCATTTCAAAGGGCTTTGGCCTTTTAAAGAAGCCTGAGAGCTCATGAGAGGAATTAAATCCTTCCTCCCTGCCCAAACCTTTGAAGAGCAATCACAGGCTATAAAATACAGGCACATTTCAGTTCACCTAAGGCACATTTCAGTTCAACTAAGGCACAAAACCATGGTCCACACCAAAGCCCGGGGCCTGTCTGGGTTCCCCTCTCCCCAAAATCCAGTGGGTGTGTTTATCCTATGGCTGGTAAAATCAGTGAAGCATTTCCTACTCATGTCCAAGGGCACCCAAATCTCCAAACAAGTCCCACGGCTTGACGTGTTTACTTTGTGATAAACAACCAAGTGGCAACACCACAGATTCACCTTCCTCCTGCTGCAGCCCTCAAGGTCACCTGGCACTGTGCCCTCAGGACAGCAGTGCCCCATCTCCTGGTCTCCACTGCCTGCTGGAGAGAAGCAAAGGGAAGGACAAGGTGCTGAGTGCCCACAGGGAAAGGAAAGGACCAGCAGTGCCTCACAAACCCTCTGGAGACACTCGCAGGAGCCTTTCCTTTCAAAGCAAACCACTTTTAGGGGATTTTCTAGCAGAACAGGCAAGCAGCCCAGTTCTGAACCTCAAGAAGTTAGGGATGAATCAAGTACTCCCCTCACCTGCCACAGTCCCAGTTCCAGGCTCTCCCAGGAGAAATGTGGAGGGCTTGGCAGAGGAGTGAGGAAGAACTGCTGGCAGGCAAGTCCCAGTGTGTGCTCCTGGGAATGCCTCACCCCCAGGGTTCACTTCAGGCTGGCAGAACTGATCCCCAGGGTCTGCTCATGGAGGGGGCAGCTGAGCAGCCATCCCACCCCAGCACTGGCACTGGCTCAGGAGATGAGCCAAAAGGCCTAAAATTAAATGAACTCCATAAACCTGAACCTTCTCCTCATGAGGCAGCAGGAGATGACACCAAGGGTAAGCAGGGAAAGGCAGATCTGGCTACTCAAAACAGCATGGGCAGAAGACTTTGGGTTTGTGGGACCAACACAGGCACTTTAAATAGATTTGGGTCCCTACAGAGAGATTTGGGTCCCTAGAGAGCAGGATCTCAGCCTGCAGCTCAACATCAGCACCAGCACAGAGACACCCTGTAGTTATTCCCTATCAAAGTTCACTCAGGCAATGCCAGGAAGCAAGAACTGTACAACAGATCCTCAAAGCAGGGAAAGGGCTGAGCCACTGAGGCTGCTGGAGCTAAATGTGATTTACAGAAATCACAGGCACAAGTTATCTGCTACTTCCTTGTCCATCTTCTCCTCCCTGGGCACACATTCCTCCTCCCAAGTTCATTAGCTCTGCAGTTTGCTTCCTTGATTGTCCAAAAAAACCAAAAATATCCAGTGAAATTCAGACAGCAGAAGGAATCTGGCCTCAATAAGGATCAGGGTAGATTGGGAAAAAAAAACCAAACGTGGCACAGCCCACTCCATATGGAAAGAGGAGGACTGTGGGTGCAGCAAAGCCCTGGAATGCCTCCCTGCTGCTCGGGTCCTTTAGCAATACACCTGCAGCAGAGGTGCCCCAGACGAGTCAGTCTCTGTGTCTTGGAAAGAGGAATCTCTGCTGGTTGGACAGCCTTGGGGAGGAAAGAGAAGAGATGGAGCCGTTAGCCCAGGTGGAGCACAGCAGCCTGGCCGTGGGCAAGGAGCTGCACAAAAGGCTTTGTGTACCATGAGGGAGGAGAAAGCCACACAAAGCCATGGCAGGGAACAGCCCTGCCTGCATTGCAGCCATCTCCCAGGACAGAGCTGTTATGCAGGAGGAAACTTGTCTTTTAGCCCTGGGCTGCTCTTTGGGAGGATCAGAGCTCGGGGACAGCCCGTCACTCTTGCCTGCTTCCCTTTTGCACAGTTCCTTTTGATCCCCGTCACACCCCAAATACAGCCCCAAACTTTGTCAAGGCGCAGAGAGACTGAGAGCTCTCAGGCCGGGTCCTGTGCAATCAACCCAGGGAGTGTCCATCACTCCCGAAGCCCAGGAGCTGAGGGGAACCCGAGGAGCAGGGTCAGCTCAGCCTGTGTGGAGGGTGAGAACATGAAACAGGGGAGGTTCAGGGCACCCCCTGCAGCCCCAGCCCCGGGCAGGCGTTACCTGCGCTGCTGTGCCGCCTCATGTTCCTGGCCATCACATCCGCCGGCGTCTCCTCCGATATCTGCACGGCCAGCTCTGGAATGAAAACCAAGAGGGCCTGAGACAGTCAAGGATGATGTAAAAAGGATGATGTAAAGGATGATGTAAAGGATGACTCAGCATTAAGGATCCCCATCAGGGAGCACCCTCAGGGAACAGGAGAGGCAGAGTCTGATTCTTCCCGTTGCTTCCACCATTGTCCCGGTAATCTGAGCTGTGTGTCCTTAAATCCCAGGAGCAGCCTCTCTGCTAATCTGGGAAGCACAACACCCACATGGTTTCCTCTGGTACTTCTGGATATCTCCTTGCCCCCCACGCTCAGCTTTTCAAGGTTTTTCTACAGGAAGCTCGATTACAACCTGCCCTGGAGCTCAGACACTTGAGGCTGCTCCCACAAGGAGGAAGTAGCAGGAGGCACTTGTGCTGTGGAACAGCCCTTCCCTCCTCTTTGCAGGGACATTCACTGCGTGGAGGAGGTCTGGGCTCTGAGGACACACTGTCACTGCAGTCTAAGGGTGGCATTAGTGAGGCAGCACATGGGAGAGAGCCAGCTGAGTAACTGGACATCCTCTGGCACAAGCAGCTCGTCTGGTCCTACCAGTTCAGTTTGACTCACGATTTTTCTGCCTCCCTTAGATGAGCACAGGCAGAATCAGCAGCAGCAGCAGCACAAACCCATCTATTGCTCAGCACAAACCTCACTGGCAGGGAAGACAGGCTCAAGAAAGCCACAGCACAGGGAGGGTGAGAAGCAGAGCTCTCCATAAGGACCTCCACTCACACAGCCCAGGAGAACAAGCCCATCCCGGGGACAGAGCAGCTTCCAGCCCTGCTCCAGTGCCACATCTCCGTGGCTTTGATAACACAGCCCTCCTGCAGCACAGCAGGGACACCCAGGGACCCCCACGTACCGTCCTGGCTGATGACCATGGACTCCAGCATCGTCTCATTCCCGCTGTCCGGCGCGTTGCCCCGGCTGGACTTCTCCTCGTGGCTCTGGCTGGCCGGGATGGAAATGTGGGGCCGGACCCTGCTTTTCCGGGTGCTGATGCGGATGATGCCTCGGACCAGCCTGCACTCGGCATCCTGCTCATCCAGGTTGTAGTCCTGAGTTATGCTGTTGATGAGGTCCGAGATCTTGTTGGTCTTCTCCAGGAAGACGGTGTCCGAGGTGCACTTGGCCAGCTCGTCGATCTGGTGGACACTGAACAGCTCCGTGAGCTTCTTGAAGATCAGGACGTCGATCTGCCTGCTGGACATGGAGCCGTTCAGCTCACTGATGTCCACGTCGGACTCGTGGAAGGAATAATACTCCTCCGAGCTCCGGTGGCTGCTGGGGAGTGGTGGCTTTTCTATGCTGTTCCTGAAGGGCTTCTCCAGCAGCTCCTTGCAGCACGAATCTGATTCCAGGTGGTGGTTGGGGTTCCTGTTTGGATAGACAGGGATGCCCTTCAGCTTCACATCTGGGTAACTGAAACTGCTCCCCATGCTGGACTTTTTGATCTGGTTCCCGTTCTTCTCAGCAGGAGAGGTGTTGGTGGGGCTGTTTGGCAGCCGCCCGTTGTAGTCTCCGTTCTTCCCATCATCCGTGGA
This sequence comes from Coloeus monedula, assembly GCF_965178545.1. NCBI lineage: Eukaryota > Metazoa > Chordata > Aves > Passeriformes > Corvidae > Coloeus > Coloeus monedula. The sequence goes on along the minus strand of NC_138804.1, from coordinate 477,237 downwards.
AGTCTCAGCAGGCCCTGGATAGGGAATGCAGACACTGCAGTCCTGGAAGCAGCTCCCACACGTCACTATGCAACAGAAAACGGCCTTGTATGTGTTCCAGGCCTGAGACAGGGAGGAGCAGCAAAAGCTCTGGTTCGGGGGAGCCTCTGCTGTCCCAGAGATGAAGGTGATGGTCTCTGCCTCTCGGCCGTTGGAGTCCTTGAGCTCGGCCTTGCGCCCCTTCCTGTCCCGCATCTGCTGGGCTCTGCTGCGGCTCGCTTTGATCTCGGGCGTGGAGCCGCTGAACACCTCCAGGCTGACATCCGTGTCCCTGGCCGCCCGAGCCCGCAGGGGCACGGCCTCCTGGCAGGGCTGCTCCCGCTGCCGGGGGCTGCTCAGCTCGGGGGGCAGTCGGCTCCTCCGGCCCAGCATGGCTCGGCACTCGGGCACCTGCAGGACACAGAGGGCTCAAATCAGAGCAATCGACTCAGCACCAGTCCCACCTCAGCGAGCTGTCAATCAGCACAGAGCGATCTGACAGCCAGAGATTCCCAAATTCAACATTTCAATGATTTACGGGAATATTTCCAATCAGGACTCATGCTGTTTTCACTCGGGGCACAGAGAGGGGATCCAGCCCGCACTCCGGGGTTCTCCCACTGCCCAGGCTTTGCTGCTGCCTTTGGGCAGATGCAGAAATCAGAAGAGAGATGCCTTAAAAGGACTATTTTCAGACATCAAAATCCCTGTAACCTTCAGAAGAGTTTCCTCCACGCAGCTGGAAGAGGAGTCAGCTCCAGAGCAATAAAGGAACAGCACAGCCGGAGGTGGAGCCACTGACAGGCTCCAAAGGGAAAGTATCTTTTTTTAAACAACTTCCCTTTGTCTTGCATTCCTTAGGATTAGGCTGGGTCCTGACAGCGCTTATCCATTTCAAAACACATCGTGCCCAGGAGGAGATGACAAGCAATCCATCATTATGCAAGCTGCCAATTCCAACTCCACATTAGTTGCTGCTATTTCAATTTAGAGGATTTAGCAATGACAGCATTACCAATACTAATGATTTTTGCCAGTCATGCTAAGGTCAGGGGATGTCAAAGACTTCCCTATGAAAACCCAATGTCTTCATCTGGATTAAGGAAAAGATCTTGTCAACAAGTCGGTCTCAAATCACCCCTCATGGGAACAAAACCTTTACAAACCCTGCTCCAGGAATCCCGCAGCAGACCCTGCTCAGCTGTGCCAACACGGCTCCTCCAGGCCTGCACGCAGGAGTGAACTGCTGTTACAGTGTGCCCTGTCCCGTTCCATCCCCACAGAGCCAACAATCACACTTTGGAACCTTAATTCTCCCTATTTTTAATCTTTTTATTATTAAAGCTCAGCACGGGGCGGTGCGAGTCAGGTCAGGGCTGTCACTCTCCACTTCCACTGCTCTGCCTTTATCCCAGCCTGTGGAGGGTCCCAGAACTCTCCATGGTTTCCAGGCTCCCTGGCTAACACTGCTTTCACCTCCAAGAAATCCTTTTAAATACTAATTAGGGTAATTAATAAGCAGTGAGAGCCCAGCCATAGCTTAAGTGTTTTAGGACTGTCCTTGTTGCTTTACTGTAGACTTTCTATAGGGCACCTCAAGCATGAATAAATAAATCTGTCTGACCTTGTTAGAGCATTGCCTCTTTTTCCCTGTTTTTCAAACCAACAGTCACATTTTCCCCACACAGAAACAGGCCCAGACTGAAAGCCAGGCAGTTACAGCACACCACTGCTTTCCAGGAATGTTTTGGCTCTATTACCTTATAAAAATTCATCCCAGGAACTCCCTTTGCACATTCCTGGGCAATATGCAAAATAAAAGGCCCCAGATGCTCCAATTTCAGTGCTGAGCAGGCAGAGCTCCCCTCAGCATCACTGCAGAGTTTTGATTGCTTTCACTTCAGAACAAGTTGGGGTTTTTTCCCCTCAACTTCATCATTTTTGTAAAGCAGTTCAAAATTTAAAAACAGACTGAAAAAACATGAAATGAAAAGAAAACATTTGAGCTGAACTGGGAACTGCTTTTACTGGGATGTTTCTCTTCATCCCAAGGCCTCACTGAGAGACCCAACATCTGCATTGCACAGCAACACTCCTGACAATATCCTGAATTTCAGAGCATCTTGGACAGAGAGAGGAGCATTATCCCAGCTCTAAGGAGAAGACTGCAGGCACAGGTGTCAGAGACACCTCTGGGCTCACCCATTCCCATCACAGCTCACGCTTCTGGGACCTCTGGACCACATGGGAAAATTCCTCAGGAGCATGGACAGGACACAGCTCCTCAGTCCAGCAGCTTCCCCAGCACAGGAACGGACTGGACCGAAACCCTCAGCCATAAATAAATGCTCGGACCAAAATCCACATCCAAGTGTTACTCACACGATGGTTGGGAGCTTCCTCTGCTCTCACACGGGCGCCGTGAGTGACTGGAGAAGATCCCTCTGGAGAGCCTCAGCATCTGCTCCACAGGAGCCAGGAAGGATCCACAAAGGGTTTGCAGGACTCAGAGTTAGCCAGGGTCTAAGGTCTTCATGGTTCAGAGGGCGGGATTTCCTTGGAAAGTTTTAAAAAAGCTCAGTTAAGTTGTGAATCTCCCGAACAGTCCCGTCCGTTTGCCTGTAACCACGCTGCCGTGTTGTTGGCAGCTAGGGAACGTCTCCTGAAGGATTTACACACTGACACAGCTTCTCTGGACTCTGTGGAAGCACCCACAGCTGTGAGGTGTCCTAAGGAGCCTTGCCAGGAGCTGGAAGTCACCTGTTCAGCTCCTGTCCCTGACTGCTCTGCTGGCACCGAGCAGGGATGGGGATCCTGACCCAGAGTAAAAGTGGATCCAGCATCTTCCCTCTCTCAGCTATTGGGGATAGAAACAACCTGGCCAAGGAACTGCCTCTCGCCAAATGTCCCCCGTGCCCCTGGCCCAAAACACCCACCCCGTTCCAGCTGACAACCAGGGCTCCACCACGGGGCAGGTAAACAAAGTTTGACACTTTTTCCTCCCAAAGGAAAGGGAAGGAAAAGGGGAGACCCACCTGGGCACCGAACAGAGCCCCCTCTGCCTACCTTGGGCCCACCATGTCCTCCAGAGAGGGGATTTTTGGGGAGAGGAGAAGCTAACAGCAGGGAACAGACCCATCCCATCCCAGCCCGGCCTGTCCAGCACAGGCTCCCACCGTGCTCCCCACTTCGTTTTCCAGCCCTGGAAATCAGAGCCGACCCTCGCAGGGACCAGGGAGACCCGAAGTCCCCGGGAAAGCTCCGACTGTCACAACCCCCCCCCGGGAAACTCCGGCCGCCACCAGCCTTCCCCAGGGCCAGGGCGGGGACGGTCCCGAAGCAGCGGGAAGGGACAGTGCGGGGCACAGCGAGCCCAGCCGGTGGCGGGGGCAGCGGGGGCACACGGGGGTCCCTGTCCCGGGGGTCTCTGTCCCGGGGGACCCCGGGGCGCACGGGGAGGGAGAAGGCGCCGTGGCGGGGGATGGAGCGGGGCAGCCCGGGGAGATGCCGGTGCGGGGGTGACGGCCGTGCCCTCCCTCCGTCCCTCCCTCCCTGCCGGTCGGGGCCTGCGGCTGCCCCCGGGCCGGGCCGGCCCAGGCGGGGAAGCGCCGGGCGGCGGGGCGGGAGCCGGGCCCAGGGCTGATGCCGGGGCCGGGGCCGGGGCCGGGGGTCCGGTCGGGGGTCGGGGCCGGGGCCGGGGTCGGGGCCGGGCCGGGCCGGGCTCTCGTTACCTGCGAGCCGGGAGCGCGTCCGGCCCCGCCTCACCTGGGCCAGGTGCGCCACGTGACCCGGACGGGCCGCGCCGAGGGACAGCAGAGGGCGGCGGGCGAAGCGGCTCCGTCCGCAGCGCCGGGCACGAAGCCGGGGACCCCCGGGGACCCCCGCCCGGGCAGAGCGGCCGCGCCTTTCCCCAAGGGGCTGTGTCCCCAACCAGCCCTCGTTCCCGGGATCCTGGTCCCAAGATCCCTGTCGGTGAGGATCGCCTCCCCCGAGGATCCCTGTGCCCACCCTGAATGTTTCCATCCCAAGGGTCTCCCTCCCCCAGGGTCCCGGTCCCGAAGTGTCCCTATCCCAAAGAGCTGGTGATTCACTCTTGGCGGGCCGGATCCTTCCCCGGAGGTTTGGTGGAAAGGGAAGAAACCCGTTGGGAAGGCAGCGGCAGGGAAGGAGCCTGGTGAATGGCGGCTGTGCGCTGAGTCTGCGGCCGCTTTCCGAGAGGAAAGAGGAGAGAGAAGTCAACTTAAAGGATGGTGCCAGTGCCAAGAAGCACATTCCTTCTCCAAAGGGCACAAAGATCGCTTTTATTTATCCAGGCCTCTGGCACCGAAGTCCAGCTGCTGCCGTTTCCCCAGTTTGTGGATAACTCACAGCACTGCTTGGAAATGGTCGTCTCCTCTGCCGCGTGCCTTGAGCACAGATCCCGGCCACAAAACCTCTCCTGGCACTGTCCCGTGGAGCCTGGCACTCCCAGGACGAGCTGAGCAGCACAGTGTGCCGCTCTGAACCCAGCACTGCTCAGCTCCTGAATTCTTCCCATGCCCCATCACCTCCCAGCTGAGCTGGCACCGTGTCCCACACTGCTGCTGGCATCTCTGGGTGCAGCATGGGGAGCTGGGTCAGCCCAGGAGCCCTGGGGCTTAAACCTGAAATCCTGATGCAGGATTCCTTCCCAAAAACTGCCAGGATGAAAGAGCAGCACCTGAGTCCCTCCTGCCCTGGTAACTGGGACACTCGGGGAAAAACTTGGGGAGAGGCTGGGAGAGATGGCACCGACATTAATTATTTGCTGCCTGTAATAAGGCTTCGCTTTTCTAGAGCACATCCCAGGGCGGGGCTTTACAGAGGCTGGAGATGAGGCCACTGCACATCCCTCGGCTATGTCCTCCTGCATCCCTAACGCCCGCATCCCGGGGGAATACCGGGGGCTGGGCTGGCCGCAGGATGTCCCATCCCGGTGATTGGTGCCTTGGCAGAGGGGCACTGCCAGGGAAGGGAGAACAAAGGGAGAACAAAGCTCTCACCGGGCTTTTGCAGCACCGAGGTTTATTCTGAGCACTGCTAATTGAAGCCTCCTCTGCTAAATCATTAATAGCTCGTCAGCCCGAGCAGAAATCCTGCAGTGCCGGAGGGTTTTGGGGACTCAGGCTGCGACTTACCTCAGGGCAGGGGCATTTCTTGTCTTTTTCTACTATTTGCATTTCCCAGCTGCTGTCTGCTCACTGCTGGGATGTGCTGGGACAGCCCGGGGACACGGCTGCTCTGGGGGGTTCACCCTCAGCCTCAGTGCCCAGTGTCCCCAGCTCACCTTCTTATTTCTGAAACTCATGTCCAGGCACAGCTGCTCGCCCTTTCCATGTCCTTTTCTCACCCTGGAGCAGGGACTGGAGCTGGGAAGGCGTCAAGCAGCGCAGACATGGGGGGGTGATCAAAAAGCAATTATTTTCTGAGCAGGTAAAGACGGAGCAGGCGCCTCCCGAGGTCCCTCCAACCTCTGCGATTCCCGGGTTTCATTTGGGGCAACGGGGGAAGCCCAGGGCAGGACACACCCCGGCCCTTTCCCCTTTTGGGGGTACCCTTGGCGGTCCAGGTTCCACCTAATCAGAGCAAAAAATGAGGGAGGAGGATGCTCTGCTTAATGCCTGCCCGTCCCCACAGTTTTTTGGGGCTGGGGCGCAGAGGAAGCATGAAAAGAGCTTTAACCCCACGACAGAGCAGCTCCCCTCAACTTCCACACCCCATTTTAGAGCAGGGTTTGTATCAGAGAGACGAAGATCGCTCAACCTGGACTTCAGCTTCCCCACAGCCTGGAAAGCAGCCCAAGGAGCTTCAGCGAAGGCTGCAGCCGTGTTCCCGACCCCGGGCGGGGGGGATGCGGTGGCAGCCGGGGGACGGGACGAGCCGGCAGCGGGGGCCGGAGCAGTGACGCAGCAGCCGCTGACGCTGCTCCGGTGCCTGGCAGACGTGTGGCAGCCTGGCAGGAGCAGGACTGTGATGCAAAGCACAAGAGATAGGGGTTTTTTTCCCTCCTAAGGTAAGGAAAGCAAAAATGTCACCAGCCCCGTGGGCGACATCCACTGAAGGCCTGGATGTGGCTCTGCCTGAAACAGATTTAGGCTGGAGTTTTGTTTTTGGCTTAGGCTTTTATTCCAGTCTGGGGGTGGGATGAAACCTTGGCACCTGGTTTCTGTCATTTCTTTTATCCTCTCTCCTGCTCCGATGTGAGACCCACGCACCTACACGACGACGCAGCTGCTGAGAATCACATTCCGACAGGAGGAACCCCAAAAAACAGTCTCTGGGGGGAGCAAGGTGGCAGCGGCATCTCCCGCTGCAGCCCCCTCCCCTGCCAGCCCCCTCCCAGCGTTATTAGCACCGTGTAAATGACAGTGACGTTGGCAGCGACGTTGCTGTGACAGCCACGCGACCAAGGACGCCCCTGTGCCCGGCCACAGCCCCTCCCAGTGCAGCCTTTCCCAGTGACCCCTCAGTGACCTTCCCAGCGTTTCCCAGCGATCCCACCCGTCCCGAGCCCCGCATTTCCCACCGATCCCTCCAAGGGAGGGCAGTTTTCCAGCACCACTAACGGGCGGTGCCGCACCGAGCTGTACCGAGCCCGGTGCTGGTACCGAGGCGGACCCGTGACGGTGCCATACCGGGCCATACCGAGCCCGAGCAGCCCCCTAGGGCTGTCCCGTGCCGAGCCCCATGCCGAGTCCCATCAATGCCGGCCCCGGTGCCGTACCGAGCCCGGTGCAGGATCGAGCCCGTAGCGGTGCCGCACCGAGCCCGGGGCCGGTGCAATGCCGGCCCATACCGAGCTCCGGGCCGTGCCGTCCCGGTCCGGGGTCGCGTGTCCCCCACACCCTTCCCCCGTGCCGGTGCGGAGCCCGTGCCGGAGCCGCCCCCGTCGGGGCCGAGCCGCCGCCGCCAGCACCGCCCCCGGGCTATATATCCCCGCCGCATCCCTCCGCCGCCGCTCCCGCTCCCATGGCTGCAGCATCGGCGGCACCGGCACCTCCGAGCCCCACCGGCGGCGACGCGCAGCGCCCGTCCCGCGGCGGCGCCGGCGGCAGCGACAGCAAGAGCGGCGGCCCGGGCGCGCTGGAGCTGGCGGCGGCGCGGCGGAGGCTCGTGGCGGCGGAGGGGCGGCGGCGAGCGGCGGCCGAGCTGGAGGGGCGGGTGCGGCAGGTGCACTGCGCTCTCCTGCACGCCGAGCTGCGCCTGGCCGCCCGCGCGGAGACCCTGGGCCGGCTCGGGGCCGGCGTGGCCCAGGCGCAGCTGGCCCTGGCAGCGCAGAGCCAGCGGCTGCAGAAGGGGCTGCGCCGCCGCCCGCGCCCCCGGCCCGGCGCGCTCCTCGCGGCCGCCCGCGCCCTCCGCAGCTGCGTCCCCTGGGCCCCTGCGCGCACCCGCGGGGCCGCCGCGGGCACCCCCGTGCGCCGCCTGCCCTCCGCCGCCCGCAGCTCCGCCTAGGGAGAGCGGCGGGGGAAAGGGGCTGGGGCTGCCGAGGAGCTCGAGGGGGTTTGATGGGTGGGGAGCCGGGGGGTTCTGGAAGTGGGGGACACCTTGGTGGGTCTGGGGGACCCTGCAGGATCTGGGGGACCCCGTGGTGGGGGGAGATCCAGTCCTTCAAGGGGTCTTGGGAAGTCTAAACGGTGGGGCCACGGGAGGTTTGGGGAGTTGGGGGGGGGTCTGGGGTAATTGACGGGGTTTGATCGGGGGGACCCGGGGGATTTGGGGGCTCTGAAAGTGGAGGGACACCTTGTTGGGCTCACTGATGGAGCTGTGGGACCCCGTGCTGTGGGGGGATCCAGTAGAGCCTGGGGTTGTTCAGGGAGTCCTGGGGAGTCTGATGGGATGGGACCTGGTGGGTTTGGGAGTCCTGGGGTGGGGGGCACCTTGGTGAGTGTGAGGGGCCTGGGAGACCCTGCAGGATCTGGGGGACCACCTGGTGTGGGGTAACCCAACGGGGTCTGGGGTCCTTTAGAGGAGTCTGGTGGGTTGGGAACCGGTGGGTTTGAGGGTTACAGTTGAATTCTGCAGAATGTGAAGGGTCCAGGGGACCCTATGGGGTGAGGGGACCCAGCAGGGTCTGGGGAATCCGATGGGATTTAGGGGTCCCAGCGGGATCCTGCAGGGTGAGGGATGTCTGGGGCACTTGGCGGGGTCTGGGGACCTTGGGGGTGGTCTGAGGGGTCCAGTGGGATGGGACCCAGTGGGTTGCAAGGGCTTAAGCATCCTTGAGGGTGCCAGGGAGATCCTGCAGGGTCTCAGGGACTCTGTGGGGTGGGGGTACCCAGCAGGGTCTGGGGACCCCAGCAGTGGCCTGAAGGGTCTGATGGGGGGAGACTCTGGGGTATTTGGGGTTCCATAGGGGACCCTGTGGTATTAGGGCACTCCAGGGGACCCAGCAGGGTCTGGGGACCTTGGGGTGCCCTGAGGAATTTGGTGGGGGGAGCATCCCTGAGGGTTGTGGTGCTTGAAGGACCCTGCAGGGTCAGGGTCCAGGGTGTGCACTGAACTGGCAGACTGGGGGGGACACAATGAGGCTGAGGGACCCAGCAGGTTCTGGGAACCTCCATGGGGTTGGGAGACCCTTCAGAGTCTGGGATCCCTGGAGGATCTTGCCAGATTTGGGGGCGCTTATAGAGGAATCCGCTGCCAGCACCCCCAGCCCGGTCTGGGGTCGCCTCCCTCCTGAAGGCAGCAGGTTCAGGGCAGCCGCTCTGGGGCAGGGCCCCTTCCCCGTCTGAGCCGCACGGCCCCCAGGAGGGGACCCGGCCCTTGGGCCAGCGGGGCACTGGCGGGACTGTGGCTCACGGGGCAGCGCTGACGTGCCCCCAGCAATCCTCAGCGGGGAATCGAGCGGGCCACCGCACCTCCACCGTCCCTGGCCAGCGACTGGGGCTCCGGCCTGCGCGGGGACACAGCGGGAAGGGGCCGGGACTCGTGATCCGCCGGCACTGCTCACCTGCCGCCGAGCCGGAGTTTCGGGACTGCTCTGGTCACCGAGCAGGGACACTCGAGCGCTCCCGGCGCTTCCCGCAAGCGTCCTTGGGGACACCCAATGTCACCTGGTGGCAGAGCCGTTCGCTGCGGGCTGGCAGGAAGGCACGAGGAGGCGGAGACGGGCTCGGGATGAAGGATCCCTCTCCGGGATGAAGGATCTCTCTCCGGACTGAAAGCCTGTGCAGGGCCCTGGCACCGCTGTCCCCATCGCTGTCCCCACCGCTGTCCCACTGAGCCGGCCTCAGGACGGATGGCTCGGACCTGATGGAATCAGCCCGTCCCTGCCGGGAACTGCAGAGGTTCAGCTGGCGAAGCCCCCGTGACCCCGCTCCTTCTCCGGACACCGCCGCCGTCCCCGGGGTGACCGTCCCTCACCTGAGCCACCAGCTCTCGCTTTGCCGTGCCAAGCTTCCGCAGTGGCTTTCCCCAGAAGCTGCATGAATCCCCCTGGAAAACCATAAGTCCCCCCGTTATTTATTTATTTATTTGTTTGTTTATTTATTTTAATTTAAAAAACCCGAAACACCGGGTTTGGGCTGGGGTGGGGGGGGATTTCACTGACGTCTGAATGTGCCGCGCCTCCGCTGGTGTGACAGCAGGTCTGTTGTGTAACCCTGGCTGCGCTGCCCGCGCCGTGCTGCCCGTGCTCTGGAATAAACTTTGATATATATTTTATTCATTACATGCGGTGTCCTGAGGTGATGGTTGAGCTATAACCGGAAGGGTGATTAGAATGGGGATTAGCAAATAAGCCCCGGTAATGGCATGTAATTAATACCAGCGTGGATTTCCCTGATTATCGAGCTCTTCCCTCCTCTGAGCGTGTGGGGAGATGTGGAAAAATATGTTCAGAATTCCTGCAGCAGGATGTCACTGTGGGTGTCCGGGGTCTCTGGCTGGCACCACATATGTATATATATATATATATATACACACCTACAGACATGGTCTGTCCTGAAATACATAAGGTGACAATCAAGGCACAACGTGCACATAAATATCTGCAGAAAATAGGTGGCAGAGAAATATTTAAGCTCCCATCCTGCCTTTACAGCCCCACACTCAAGAACTCTGCCCTTTCTCCATTAATCCCAGTTTTCGAACAGTTCTTGGTTTCGTGCTGCCCCGTGCGGGGCTGTGAATGCTCTGACACCTCCCAGTGCTCCCCAGTTCCTGCTCTTTCACTCCCTCCGTCCCAGGGAGGTTTTCCCATGTGTTATCCCAGCTGGAAGGTGATTCCCAGAGCCGAGCAGGGTGTTTGCTGCTAAGAGCAGCTTAGGGGTCTCAGCTAGGAGAAGAGACACATTATCTCTCCTGGCTTTCAATTAATAGTATGAAATGCACAGCTTGGGCTTAAATCCCTCGATTTTTTCCCTTTCTCTGGTGATTATTTGCAAATCAGCTTTTGACCTGATTAGGGCAGAGCCGACTTAGAGGAAAGGCACGGAAAGACTTTAAATTTATAATAAATCAACTCCATTGAACCAGAAAGACCAAAATCATTAAAAATCCCTCTGTGTGATGATTCCTCTCCACCCTTCAGTCTCAGTGAGGATACAGTCTCATCCCACTTTGCATTCCTGGGGTATCTTCATCTGGAACCTGACATCCATTACAGCTCACACACTTATTCCCATTTTCCTCCAGGATGGGGGAGGCTGATGAGGGCAGGAGGGCCGGTGGAAGGGCAGGGAGAGCCCAAGGCTCCTCACCACCCTGCAAAGAGCTGAAAGGAGGATACCTGTGTGCCCCAGGTACCTAGGGAATGCCACGCTCAGGATTTCAGAGGATGTGGAAACGCAGTGGTGCATCCATCTCCATCTCCCAGGGCAGTGGGATGTCCCTCTGTCCAGCTGGAGGAGCAGCAAGGGCAGCTAAGCTGCACCAGGGAGGGTGGGGAGGGCAGCTGTGGCCATGCCTGGGCCTGGATTTTGGACTGGAGGAGTAACAGCAGCTCCCCAGGCTGGTGCTGGAGTGAGAAGTGATCCCCATTTCAGGAGCAGGAATGAAAAGGAAATAAAAGCTGGCCCCGGAGTTCCATGACACGGTGGGAGCAGCCAGCACATCCTGGATCTCCACGAGCCACAGGGAGCTCCAGCTGCCACCGTCATTGCCGGGGGGTCCTGGGCCTGCTCGGGGCACAGATCAGGGGAGGGCAAACCCAGAGCAGCTGCAGCACAAGGACAGGGCAGGAGCCAGACCCCTCGGTGGCTCCGGGAGAACCCCCAGGCTCGGGAGCACAGCGCTTTACGTAACCCCGCTGCCTTCCTGCCCTCCTGCCAGGCTCTGTTACATAAACACTGACACTTGTTGGGTTTATGGGATTATTCTGTTACAGACTTTCTGGGAAAAATAAAATTAATGTGGCATGTTAATACCTAAGCCCAGCTTCTCCCCTTTCCACCGCTAATTCCTCCAGGCTGGACCTGATGAAGTGAGTTGGTGTGAGGGGGGTGACAGGGCACAGCCACCCACGGGCCACAGAGACTGAAATGGGCTCTGAAATGGCTGAAATGACTCTGAGAGGTTGATGTGAGAGGGAGGGAGAAGGCAGGGAATGTGGGAGGGTGATGGAGAGGGGACAGAGACCATGTGGGAATGATGGAGGGGAGGACAGGGACAGTGGGAGTGGGATGGAGCGGAACAGAGACAGCGGGGAGGTGATGGAAGAGAGACAGGGAAGGTACAAGAGTGATGGAGGGCGACAGAGACAGTGGAGAATGATGGAGAGGGGACAGGGACAGCAGGAGGGTGATGGAGAGGGGACAGGGTTGGTGCAAAACTGATAAGGGTGGTAAAGGGATGGGGCGAGGGCGATGGAGAGGGTCAGACAGGGACAGTGCCTGTTGGGGAGAGGGGACAAGGGACTGGGACAGGGGACAGGGGACAGGGGACTGGGACAGGGGACAGGGGACAGGGACAGGGACTGGGACAAGGGACAGGGACAAGGGACTGGGACAGGGGACAAGGGACTGGGACAGGGACAGGGCCAGGAGCCGGAGGCGCCGCCGGTGCGGTCACGAGAGGGCGCTGCGGGAGCCGCCGGAGCGGCCCCGGGACGCCGGGACCGGTCCCGCTCCAGCCTCTCCTCCTGTGAGAGGCGATTACAGCCCCAAACAGCTGCGAGGGGGAGACCTGGCCCCCTGGCCTCTAATTTAGCCCTTCCAGCAGCTGAGTCTGGGCTCCCCACGAGCCTTCTGCGGGAGCTGGAAGTCCCCCCACAGGGATTTTTTCTCCTTCTGTTCCTTGACCAGGGCAGTCGATGTCCGCAGGGGGCTGCAGGGGCCGGGACTATGACCCGCACCTGGGAACACACCTGGCCGTGTTTCTGCCTCCTTCTGAGCCGCGGGTATTTCCAGCTTCCCACTCCCTCAGCCCCTGGGATGAGCAGCCTTGCGCTTCACCCCGGTTCAGATGTGCTGAGAAAAGCCCATAAATCCCTTATTTCCAGTCCCGTCCCCCTGTGCCTGCCAGGTGGGGGATGCTGCCCAGGGCCTGAAGGTGGGCACCTCGTCCCCACCACCCCATCCCCCCCGCCCCAGAGCTCCAGGGGTCTTGCTCTGGCTTTGGGGAGCTGCCAGGACTCAGAAGCCCCTTCCTGTGGCACCTGGGTGCTCTGTGCTCGCCTTACTGTGTTAAGCTCCTCTTGGTCCACTTCTCTCTTCCCCACTAAAGCTCTTTAAGTCACTGATCTCGTTAAACCTTGGCAGTCGGGTTGTTTTGCCCTGCAAGTTAATGTGCCTAATTCCTGCCCTGCTTACTCCTGACGCCCAGCCCGAGTGCCCGTGCCCACGCCGGGATGCCCCAGCACAGCACACGGCTCCCTGCTCTCATCCCGGCTGATTCTGACCGTGGAAGCCCCACGTGGAGTGGGATCCCAGGAGATCCCTGAGGGAGGAGTGGCACCCTGTGCATGGTGCCGTGCCCCTGTCCTGGCAGGAGGATGAGGGCAGGGTTGGGCCAGGATGCAAAGCCATGCCATGGGGTCTGAGTGAGCCTGGTGGGTGCCCCAGCTCCAGGCTGATCTGCCACCTCTCCTGGGGTCCTGCCCTGTGCCCGCCACGGCCTGGCAGAGCTGGGATGGGCTCAGTCTGGTGCCCATCCTTGCTGGCACAGCTGCACCGTGGTGTTCCCCCACAGCCCCTCTGCTTTTGGGTGAGGAACAGCTGAAAATGGCTTGGTCAGCCTCATCCCCCTCCCCACACCCCTTTTCCAAGCACTTGGGTGTTCAGAACAGATTTGTCCAGGCATCTGAGCCCCTTTTTTAAAGGAATCCTTTAAGGGAAACAGGGTAATTAATGCTGCCAACTGTGGGTTTGGAGACGTGGGTTCTTAAGGCCTTTCTCTTCCAGGAAGGCCGGGCTGGAGCTGGGCACAGCCAGGACTGTCCAAGCCCTGATTTTCCAGGGTTCAGGTATCCCTGCCTGTCACCTCCATCCCAGGGCTGGCTGGATCGCTCCCGGGTTTCCCATCACGGAGCAGTGTCTCTATTTTCAGCCCTGGCTGCCCTAATCCGATCACACGCCTCTGCCCGTGCCACAGCTGCTCCTTCCCAAAGCCCACAGGTGCTCCATGGTCCCTGCCTGGGCAGGATCCGGCGTCTCCTGCAAGGACTGTGTCCCCAACAGAGGGGAATTATCCTCCTGCTGCTCCCCAGAGCTGATCCCAAGCACCCCAGGACCTGCACCTGCCCTTTCCCTACAGCACCAGGGCTTCCCTACACCCATGGCAGCCAAATCTGTGGATTGGCAAATCCTGGGAAGGGCAGTGCAGTGAGGAATGGTCCCCAGAATAGCTCCATGACATGCACAGCAAAGGGCAACGTGCTGGTGAGTGGTTTTGCCTTGCTTGCTGTCCCATCTCACGCTGGGGGAGTGGGACAGAGTCCCCCTGCAACCCTGATATCTGTAATTTATAATAAATAAATGAAATCGGATATACGAAATGGAATAGGTAGAGATTAAGCCCAACTCCCAACCCTGCAGCAGGGATGCCCAGAGCAGACGCTCAGGGACACCCCCTCCCCTGCCTGCTGCATTCCCTGTCCCTGCTAATCCCCAGCAATCCGAGATGACTGGAGCCCTGTAACCTGATCACGGTTCATTAAGGGGTTTAACGAGATTAATTGCCAAAAGCTCCAGTTATTGCTCGCAGCCCTTCCCTGGGGAGCATCCAGAGATCCCTGGGCTCCACTCACTGGGGTGCAGGTGAGGATTTCTTAGAAATTGCAGCAGCATAATCCTCAAAACTGACAAATTTGGGCTTTTGGGGTTCCCCCTTCCAGGGGTGGGGGTGCAGAGGCAGCTCCAGGTTTCCACATGTCCCAGTTCCACCTGGCTGCATGTGGGCGGCACCAAGCCCTGGGCGTCCCGAGCCACAGTTCACCCACTGCCACCACTGTGGGAGCTGGGCAGTTAAGGGAAAAAAACCCGAAATTCTTCCAACCCTCTGTTGTTTTCAGGCGGGTTTTGCTCAACCAGCAAAGTTCATTTGGAAGAGCTAAAAATGGGGGGCTGGGCGGGTTGAGCGATCCCAGGGCAAGGATCACACTGAGCGAAGGAAGGAAGGAAGGAAGGAAGGAAGGAAGGAAGGAAGGAAGGAAGGAATTCGGAAGGAAGGAAAAGCAGCAGCCACCCCCACCCCTTCTTTCTCTCCCCACTCCTCCCCCCGTGCACCCGCAGCACCTTCCCTGTGCCACGGGATGAGGGACACCAGGACCCCCGGCCTGCTTGGGTTGAAACAACCCCGGGCTCTGCCCTGTGCCCACCACCCCCCGCGGGACCCCCGCGGGACCCCCGGGCACCGTGAGTGCCACCGTCGAGTCCCAGCGATGTCCCCGGGCTGTGCCAGCCCCGCGCCCATCCGCCGGCCCCGGCACGGCTGACGCGCGGCCGGGCTGACGCTGGGCACTAAATCGGTCGGTGACAGGCAGGAAAGGAATCCGTGGAGCAAAGCCAAGCACAGGCTCCTCTCGGCTCTCCCCGTCTCGCCTCTTATGGAGAGGAGCAGGAGGGAAGAGGGTCCGGGAGCAGCTCCCGTTATGGAGAAGCTCTGGGGAAGCCCTGGCTCACCCGCATCAGCCCCGGCAGGGCACGGAGGGAACAACGTGCTCGGGACGTGCCAGCATCCATGGGGACAGCCATGAGAACTGGATTCCAGCCGTCCTGCCCTGGGGTCCTGCCCTCGCTGGACGGGGCGGGGTTCCCTGAGAGAGGCACCGGGTACCCCCAGGTTTTGGCAGCTGCCAGACCCTCTGTGGTCCCCCGGTGCACGGGCAGAGGAGTGAATGCAATCAAGCACACGGGGATTTAAATCCCAGCGGGATCACAGGCAGGGCCCACAGCTTGACCTTACAGCTGATGCTTCTTGGAGAGGAAGAGGAGGAGGAGGAAGAGCTCACACCAGGCACTGGTGCCTCGGTGGGAGCAGCCACGCCATTAACTTGGCTTCACCCCGGGGCTTTCCGTGCCTTAATTCCCAATTAGCGCTGACCCTCGGTGCTCCAGACTCAGTTGCCCTCTGCCAAGGCTCGAGCAGAAGGAGCTGGGGGGGTTCGGGGGCTGCTGGGCGTCCCTGGGCATCCCGAGGGCTCATTGCCGGTGCCTCAGCTTGGCCTTTTGCATGAGGTCCCTCCCTGTTTCCTACAGCATTTCCAGTAAATCCTGGGCGGGTGGGGAACCCTCCGGGGCTGGGCGGTGGCTGGAGCAGAGTCGGGCCCGTCTCAGTGCCCTGGGGGTGGCAGGGCAGCAGGGATTTCCAGTGCTGGATGGTCTCACTTTAAAAGCGGCGGGAAAAGGTGCTGGAAGGTACCACGGACACAGGGAAAAGCCTCGGGATGTGAATCCCGGGGAAGTTAAATGATGGGTGGGATCCCCCAAGCACAGCATTGTCACCGTGGGGGCAAGGGGCTGGGGGCGACGATGGCACCCTTGAGGAAGGGACATCCAGCATCCGATGTCTGACACCTCGGGGCTGCCAGTGCACAACCCTGCTCAGCTTCACACACCGGGAGGATTTTTGGGGTAGATTTGGGGTCTTTGGGGGCCATGGGAGCTTTGAGATCCTTTAGCACAGACAGCAGGGCAGAGCCGGGCCCCATCTCTCTCTGACCACCCTTCCCTCGTGCCCAGAGGGATTTTCTGAGTCCATCCAAGAGTGATTCCCATTCTGGGCTGCAAATTAACACCCGTTTTGTGCAAACCCACAGAGCATAAAGAGGTTCACAGCCTGAGCAGCTCAGCTCAGTGACAGGTCAGGGCACAGCTGAACCCCCACGGCCGAGTCCAGCTCCCTGGGAACCTCCCCCTGGAGCCGGGGAAGCAAATCCTCCTGCTCTTTCCCACGTGTTGTTGCGCTGGACAAATATTTGCTTTGGAAAGCGCTGCCTTGTCCGAGCCCTGCAGCCAAGGCCGGCCCTGGCACCAAGGCTGCTCGCGGGGACGGATCCTGCTCCGACCAAATCCGTGATTTGAGTGCAGGGAAGCACCCAGCCCGGGGCTGGGTTCCGGGGGATGGTCTCCGGGGTCTGGAGCCTCCTCCGAGCAGGAGGTGCTGCCACAGCCCGTGGGGCTTGTGGGCTCTGAGGAAGGGACCCCCTTCCACAGCGAGGAATCACCCCGGGCAGGGGCAGACGGGGGATCAGCACCTCATCTGCAGCACCCCATCTGCAGCACCCCATCTGCAGCACCCCATCTGCAGCACCCCGCGGGTGTGGGAGCGGCACGGGGCGCTCAGGGCTATTTGATGTCCGCGCCAGGCTCGCAGCCCCCCAAAATCCTAGGAGATAGGCTGGGGATACGCCTGCAGAGGGAAAAGCCCTGGGAAGCTGCTTCAAAGTCTCGGAGGGGAACCGCAGCCTTCCTGCGCTGTTTCTTAACCTCTCTTTGCTCCTGCGCTTTTGGCTGGCGGGGGCAGCAGAGGGGGTTGTGGTGGGAGCCGGGCACGGGGGGGTCTCCAGGGCAGGAATTCGGGGCAGGGACCCCCGCGGTGGCGGCGGCGCTCCCGGCGCTGCCCGCACTCCCCAGCCCCGGCCCCCGCCCGGCCGGGAGCGGGACCAGCCCGGGGCGCCGGGACACTGCCCTTTGTTTGGGAGAATAAAGTTAGCGCTGTTACTCAGCCTGTCGCTATTCCAGCAATTCCTGCCTCCACTTTCGCTCGGCAGCGGGAAACATTCCTGCCCGGGGACTGCCAAGAAAAATACGCACCGGAGGGACACGCAGGGACGGGGACGGGCAGCGCCGTGGCGGCAGGGATGGCTGTGGGACCGCGGCTTCCCGGGATGGGCATCACACCCCGGCTCTGGGATACCGCCTCTTTTGCATCCCATAAAAACCCATTCCCGTAGGGAACACCAGCATCCCGTCCATCAACACGACTCGGGTCCCCTGGGTGACCAAACAGCAGCCAGAGGATGCGGGGACAAGGCGAGTCCCCCCCGTGTGTGCCAAGGGTGAAGCTTTGTCCCCGAGTGCCACCAATTTCCATGGAAAGTTTTGCTGATGCCAGCGGGGCTCCCACATGGAGCCCTGGGTTTATTTTCCCGGCTGTTTTCAGCTCGTTACCTTGTGATAGGCAAAGCCAGCAGCCTGCCCCCGAGGTCCCCGTGTCCCCAGGGACCTGCCGTGTCCTTGGGCTATCGCTCCGAGTGGAAAACGGCGGCTGCTCCGATAACCCCGCTCCGAGGGGGGAAGCAGCTGCCTGGAGGAAAAGCTGTGGCCAAATCCCACACACCAGCACCCTCCTCCTGCTCCCATCCCTTCTCCGGCTGGGAAGCCCTGATCCCAGTGTTCCCGACTCCCATCCTAGCCAGCACCCCCTGCCCACACCCGGCTGGGGTGGGAGGACACACGGAGCCTTGTGGGAGCCAGGAGTGGATCCTCCTCCAGCCTTTTTTTTGAGGAAGGTCCTCTCCCCTCCACTTCGTCCCCCAGGGAGATGCTGGCATTGCATCCTCAGCCCCTCCTCTGGAAAACCCCACAGAACAGCCCCCCTGCCATGTGCACAGTCCTGAAGCCCCCAAAAATCCTGGTGAGCACCAAAATCCAGCAGCTTCGATCCGGCTGGCAGAGGAGAAGGCAGAAAGGCCGGGGCAGCACAGCCCCAGCTGGGGCTCCGCGCTACAATGCCCAACCCGGGAACAAAGGGAGGACAGGATGGAAGCCGGGAACGTCCTTTCCCAGCCCCAGGGACATTAAACAAACCCCAAAAGTCCATTCTCCCTTTGTCAGCCCCGCAGGTCACTCGAGGTTTGATCTACAGCCCGGTGCAGCAGATGGAAAAATTCCCGGTGAGGGTTTTGGATCAGGTCCTGGTGTTTCTTTTTGCTGCCGGGACGCTCCGTGCCGTGGTGTGAGCCCCAAGGAGCTCTGCTCATCCTTCCAAAGCCCTCCAAAGGGGATCCCAGGGATGAATTTTCTCCACTCCCTTCCTCCTGAAAGATGTTAAATCCTTCCTATGACTGGGAGTCAAAGCTGAGCCACAGACGTGCTGACCAGCTTGGAAACATCCTAAATTTAAGCCTCAGCTGCACCATGAGCTCCCAGAATCTCAACCCTCTGAGCTCCCATCACCTGCTCTGCTTTCAGCCCAGGATTTTAACCCAAATCTCCACTTTCTGCCAGAATTTCGGCCAAGATGAAGCTGTATTTCCACTCAAGAAGAGCTGCTGAGGGCTTTGCAGCAAAAGAAGACAAGGACAAGTAGGAGAAAGGGGAACAGCTTTAAGCTGAGTAGGTTTAGGTCGGATTTTAGGACGAAATTTCTCCCTGTGAGGGTGGTGAGGCCCTGGCAGAGGTTATCCATGGCAGAGGGTGGGATGAGGAGGTCTTTAAAGTCCCGTCCAACTCAACCCATTCCATGATTCTGTGAAAACAGCCCAGCCTGGGACGCACAGGGATCCATCCGGGGGAAAACAGCCACATCATTTTCCTCCTACCACCCTGGCTTTTCAAAGCAGGCAGCAAAATGCCCCCGAGGTCAGTTTAAAAGGTCAAAGCCTCACTTGGCTTTGCACAACCGCAGGGCTGGGGCCAGCCTGAGTAAAGCCCCTCCCAAGTGCAGCAGAGCACGACATTCACACTCACTGTGGCTCGTGTGCTTCAGGAACCCACCAATTTCCATGTCAAAGCCATTTCCATGTCGCTCTGTCCCCTCCTGGGCTCCGATAACCCCAAAGCCATGAACACAAACAACCCCAAAGGGCTGCTCTGCACACAGAGCCTGCCTGGGAGAAAGCACAGGACGCAGAGGTTGATGTCATCCTGAAATACCTGAGGAACAGAGCACGGCAAGGGGGATTTATCACCTGCTCCAGCTGGGGCTGTCTGAGCTGTGGAGTCACTGGGAGAAGTTCCAACAGTCCCTCTGAGAGCAAATATCCTGTTCCTGCTTCGGCTTTTGGGCTGGTTTGGGGCAGTTTGGTGGTGCAGGAGGTGCTGCACTGCTGGGCTGGGGCTCAGAGGGGTGAAAAGGGGAATTTCTGAGCTCATCTCACCCCACGGCGCAGCAGGGTCACGGCACTGGGCACACGAACCACGGATGGTGTGAGGCAGGACCCGACCTCTCCGTGAGCCACAGCGGGACGTGCCAGCACAGCAGGGACACGGGCTGTGACAGCAGGGACCCACCTGGGCACGTGTGGGCACTGCTGAGCCCTGGCACAGCGGGAAAAGGGGGAAGGCTGGATTAGAGCCCCGCGCTGGGGCCGGGGAGCTGGAGCACAGCACCAGGCACAGGGACATCCGTGTCCTTATCTCGGCTGTCCTTATCACGCTGGTGACACGTGTAGAGCGCTGTGCAGGGGACGAGCACACACTGACCACACACTGACCACACACTGACCACACACTGACCGCACACTGACCACACACTGACCACACACTGACCACACACTGACCGCACACGGCTCCGGTGACTCCGGCTGGAGAAGAGGGGCTGGGCAGATGGGCATCACAAAGCAGCCAGTGCCTCCTGCCCCCTTCTCCGGCCCATATCCTGGAACTTAAAGGTCTCCCCTGGGTGTGACACAGGGCATGGGGTCTCCTGGAGCTGCCCTGTCAGGTTCCCCCATGCCCTGCTCCAGGCTGTCCTGCTGCAGGGTGGCCCTGTCCTGCCTGGCTGTGACACCAGGCTGGAGGCAGCCTCGTCCCCCGGCCCCTCCGGTGTGGTGAGAAGGCAATTCCCACTGGGATGATGCAAGCTCCAGGTGCAGGAGGATGAGGAGCAGGAGCGCTCTGTGGATCCAGGGGTGCTGGTGGTGCCAGCCCCGAGGCTGTGCTGAGCTCTGCTGTGCTCCATGTCCCTTCCCAATGCCCAAAACCTTGTGCTGGCATTTAGGCTCTGCCATGTGGCCCCTGCTGACACCCCTTTACACCAGAAAACCTCCCCCAGGCTCCAGTGGGACCCTGAACCACATCCCGGGGCAGATGGGGGTGCTCCCACCTCCCTCTCCATCCATGCAGGAGCCAACTCCCCTGAGCCTGATGTTTTTCCTGCCCTGGCTGTGCTGCAGCACCTCCTCTCAACCCATTAATCCGCTGGGATGCACTGGAGCAGAGGGATCCTGTGCTGTCGGAGCTCCTTGGTTATCTCAGCATCCTCCTCTTCCTCAGGGCGGTGATGGAGCCAGCACAGGGACGGGGACAGGCTCGGCAGTGACCACGCTGTGCTCCAGGGCTGCAGGGAGCACGGGCAGCTCCGCCAAGGAGAGAACCTGGGGCACAAAATGGAGCTTCACCCACAGCAGGCAAACACAGGCAGCTCCTCCCTGAGAGCAGAGGGGGAAAAAACATCCCAACACTTTGGATCCCACAGCTCTTGGTGGCCTGAGCCAGGGGCTGGGAGAAGCCCCATGGTCACCCCAGAGCTTTTGGGTCCCCAGCCCCACTCAGGCCTGGTGGTGCCTTTGGAGAGGCCCAGGGCATGGGGGAGCAGTGGGGATCCCTACTCTGAGAAGGAAGGGAAGGGAAGGGAAGGGAAGGGAAGGGAAGGGAAGGGAAGGGAAGGGAAGGGAAGGGAAGGGAAGGGAAGGGAAGGGAAGGGAAGGGAAGGGAAGGGAAGGGAAGGGAAGGGAAGGGAAGGGAAGGGAAGGGAAGGGAAGGGAAGGGAAGGGAAGGGAAGGGAAGGGAAGGGAAGGGAAGGGAAGGGAAGGGAAGGGAAGGGAAGGGAAGGGAAGGGAAGGGAAGGGAAGGGAAGGGAAGGGAAGGGAAGGGGAAGGAGGCAGCAGCCACTGATGGGGCTTAATGAGAGCAGGGATCTCCTCAATTACGGGATAATGCCAGTAATCCCGGCTTTCGGGGGTTTAGGCTGTGGCATGAGCCTTCCTCCCCCCCACATGAGGGTGAGTGAGGAGCTGCTGAATGGGGGAGCAGAGCAGTTCCCTGCCTGCCCACAGGCACGAGCCCTGGCACCCAAACCCCGGCACAGCCTCTCCTAAAAGCCACCAGCTGCCCTGGGGACAGGCTCCAGCCCAGCCCCTGGATCCCGGCCACCAGCATCTGCCATTGCCTGGCCTGGAGGCAGGAGCTGCCTCTTCCCAGCTGCCAGGGGGGGGGTTCGCATTTACCTGGGGCTTTGGGGAGCTGCTGGAGCTGCCAGGGGACCCTCACAGGGAAGAATTTATCCCTAATACCCAACCTAACCCTGCCCTCTGTCAGTTTGAAGCCACTCCCCCTTGTCCTGGCACTTCAGGCCCTTGTCCCCAGTCCCTCTGCAGCTCTCCTGGAGCCCCTTTAGGCCCTGCAAGGGGCTCTGAGCTCTCCCTGGAGCCTTCTCCTCTCCAGGTAAACACCCCCAGCTGTCCCAGCCTGGCTCCAGAGCAGAGGGGCTCCAGCCCTCAGAGCATCTCCACGGCCTCCTCTGGGCTCTCTCCAGCAGCTCCAGGTCCTTGTGCTGTTGCTCCCCAGGGCTCTGCAAGTGGGGCTCACCTGAGTGGGGCAGAACCCCCCCTCCCCTGCTGCCCAGGCTGTGGGATGAGCCCAGGACAGGGTTGGATTTCTGGGCTGCAAATGCACATTTCCAGGCCTCGCTGAGCTTCTCATCCACCAGCAGCCCCAAGTCCTCCTCCCCAGGGCTGCTCCCCCTCCATTCCCCACCCAGCCTGTGTTTGTGCCAGCCCCTGGTCTCTCCTGGCTCCCTGCACACCCGGGATGGCCTCGGGGCGGATGAGTTGAGGTCGGACGTACCTCGGCCCGCCTGGATAAAACAAATCATCAGCTAAATAACCAGGGGGCAATTATTGCCATCAGCAACGCCGACCATCTCCAGTTCCCTGGGCATTAGTGGGGGTGGAGGGCCGTGGCCCCTCCCGGGGTGAGCTCAGCGGTGACGTGGGGCGGTGGTGAGGATGCTCTTACTCACGGCACCCTGTGCCCTCCGTCACCGGCACGAGCCGGAACAGCAGCACCCGGCCCCAAACGAGCAGGTTGGCTTCAAAGGCTCCCTTCTTCTCTGGAAAGGCACATTCCCAAAGCCCAGGGCTGCCTGTGCTGGGAGCAGCCCTGGGTGCTCGGCCTGGCCATCGGAACGTGCCGGCACCATCCAGGGCTGTGGGGAAGGAGGAGCACAGGAAGGGACTGGCTAAACTCGTTACACTGGTGACATTTGGGAAGGGTGGTTGGTGAGTGGCACGTTAACCATTATGTCCAGTCTTTCAGGAATGCATCCAGGATCCATCAGGGGAGCAGTCCCTGGGTGAGTCACACCCCAGGCACGAGGATTTAGCCGGGATTTCAGCCCAAGCCACCTGTAATTGCACATTAGTAGAGGGATGCTTGCAGTAATCAGCTGTTCCAGCCACGCCGGCTACGGGGGGAAGGGAGGAGGGCTGGAGGGGTGTCCATACCTCCAGCTCCTCCTTGGATTACAAGGCAAAAATATAGGCCACACAAACAGCCCAGGGAGCGCGGCGCCGTGGCTTCTCCTTTGAAGGCAGGGTGACACTGCTCCTGCTGAGCCCGGGCTTTGATAGGGGCAAGATAAGGAGGGTAAACACACCGTGGTGGTGGAGAGGGCAAGGATCAACCACCCCAAGCAGCCGGCCCCGCCAGGGCTGCGTCCCCATCCCGTCCCCATCCGTCAGCACGGGGAACCTCCCGGCCAGCAGGGAGAGAGGTGGGAACGGCTGCGAAAATCCTGAGATGCTGGGAGTGAAAATGCGAGTTCTCACCTGCACCGAGAGAGATAACACATCTCACACCGCCCTGCGCCTCCCCGGGCGCCGCTCCAGCCTCCCGCCTGTCTCCAGAGCCACCGTCACACCCACCAGCCCTCGTCCCGCCTGGGAATGTCACTATTTCCCCTTGGCATCGCTGGTGGGACGCGCAGGGGCTGGGGTGCAGGAGTGCAAGGACGCCCCGTCCTTGGCCGATCTCACGGCTCCGTTGTGCAACACCTCGGGCTGCGGTGACAAGGCCATGGATTCCTTTTCCTCCTTTCCTCAGGAAACGCCTCTGCGATGGCTGTCAATCATTCCCCTGAATACCTCGGGATGCCAGCAGAGGATTTCAATCAAATTTGTCAGAGCCATCGTGTTTCTACAAGCTGGAATGTGTGTCCGGGCTCGGGGATCCACCCGGGCTTGGGAGCAGCAAACCAACAGCAACTTCCACCCCAGTGGCAGCTCGGCCACGTGTGGTTCATTCCTCCAAAGAAAAGGAGCAGGGAAGAGCAGGCATCCGGCACGCTCGGATTTTGGGGGAAGCTGGAATGCTGCGGAGCAGGCAAGAGGCTCTGCACGAGCTGATCTCTTCTTGCGATGGCTCAGGAGGGAAGGGAATGCCTGAGCTGCTCATTCCAGGTTGGATCCAAGAAGTCAGAGGTGAGAGAAGGTGGTTCTCAGGGAAATCACAGAGCTGTTAGCCAAAAAAGCTGTGGCAACCTGTGTTTGGAGCTGAACAGTGCAAATAGTCCAGGTACAGAGGAAAAAAAGGCTTTTTAAAGGTTCCTCTGCCTGCGCACACAAAAGGTTCTACACCCAGAGGGTGGCTGGGCCCTGGAACAGGATCCCCAGGGAAGTGGTCGTGGCACCGAGTCTGCCAGAGGTCAGGAAGAGTTTGGACAACTCTCAGAAGCACGCTTGGGGTTGTCCTTGATGATCTGCGTGGTTCCCTTCCAAGCCAGGGTATTCCACGACTCCAGCAGGAGCACAAACCCTGTTTGGAACAGAAAAGCCTGCACCAGATCCGGCAGCAGGACCAGGAGATAACATCAGGGGTCAGTGATAGAGTCCCCACACATTTCTCACCCTCGGCCTTCCCCTGCAAGGCTCGGACCGGGCAGGGGGGTTGTGCCATCCCCGGGCAGCTCAGCCCCGTCCCGGGAGCACAGAACCCTCCGGGAACGGGCACATCAATGGAGCGTTTGTCCCGTGCTTGACAGCGGGCGCTGGAGCACAAGGACCCGTGTGCTGGAGCCCCGAGCACGGCTATAAATGGCAAGAGGAGCCACACAGACAGGCTGTTCTCCCCTGCTGCAGCAGCTCCAATAGCAGCCTTCACACCCGCGCTGCCCCAGCGGCTCCCGGGGACGAGAAGGAGGAGGAGGAGGAGGAGAAGGGCAGCGAGGGAGAAACACTGGCACGTCGCAAGGAAAAAGCTAAATAGAGAGATTAAAATAAAATTTAAATGCCATGCTGGGTCTAGCAGCCGCCTGCACAGAGCTGGTGCCACCCTCGGCACCGGGCCAGCAGATTAAGGACAGCTGGAAGCAGGAGGGTTGGAGCAAGATGCTTCTTGCATGCTGGAGTCAAGACAAATTCCTGCCGTTTCAGTGAGTTTGGAGCACGGCCAGGTGTCCTTCCAGGAGGAAAAGCTGCAGCTGTAAAAGCCGCATCGGCAGCCCCAGGAGCGATCCTGCTGCTGCAAGGCTGAGTATTTTTGGATGCATCTCCAGGCACGGAGCACCCAGCAGCCCCATGCGCTGCACCACACCACCAGCTCCTCCACCACCACCAGTTCCCGAGCTGGGCACTGCCCAGACCACTGGGCTAAGTATAGGGGCTGTATTTATAGACAGCTGCTGTGAAGGGACAGCCACCCCACACACGCCTCGGAGCCACACTGCGCAGCCAAGGCTGGGGGGAAGCACTGCAGCAGCACTGGAGTCAAAATTTCACCCACCAGATCCTCAGGCACATCCTGACTTCTCCATCACCCCCTCTGCTCAAAGAGGAAAATAATGACAGACTACAGGCTGTGAGAAAATATATAGGGTTTTTTTTTTATTTGACAATTAACAAAAGAGGGATCGGAATCTCGGCTGTAAACATTGATAGCTCCTTTCTGATCACAACGAGTACTTTCCACCAACATCCTTTTGTATGGTCTGATCCGCTCCAACAATGCCGAGCCGACTCTGTCAGGGCTTTTGCTGCTCTGCTCAGGGTCACAAATCCGGAGGCAGCTTATTCACCACAGCATCAACACCAGCACCAGCCACCCACACAGAAGACAGCTGAGGGACTAGGATACTTCAGAGCTGCTTCCATACGTGAGACACACTTGGGAAAGGCAGGAGACCACACTGGGTTTGTGCCAGAAAGTGGGAAACATCTCTAAACCCAGCAGGTGTGGAGAGAAATGAGCTCTGCAAAGGCAGAGCCTGCTCAAGCAGGGACAGGGACTCTGACAGTGCCAGCCCAGCAAGAACATCCCAGCCCTGTTGTCAGAGGGAAGCTTTGGCCCGTGACTGTAAAAATTTGGAGATGCCGAGCCAGCAAGTTTGTCCCAAAGAGGGACTGGCACCTCGTCAGCTCCATTGTTGCAGTGGAACCAGAACTGCCTGGAGCTTGACAGGGGGAAGTGAAACTTCATCTTAGGCTGGAGGGCAGCCAGGGCTGGAGGAGCTGCACCCGGCTGCCAGCCGTCCCACGGGAATCTGGCCCAAACACAGCTTTTCCTGGGAGATGAACCCTCCGCAGCCTCTCAGCCTCCCCTGCTCCGAGAGGAACCACTCCGCAGGTGGGGCAGCTACACACAGGAACCAAGTCCCAGCTACTCCAGTCACCTCTCGCTGCTCACAGCAGTGGGGAGAGTCTCCCAGTGCCACCCCCACCGCAGGGACCTCACACCACCACGGGCACCAGGCTGCCACCTCGGGCCACCCTCCCCCCCCAGCACCACGAGGAGCACCAGCAAAAGGGAAAATGCACAACAGCAAACAGCGTTTGGAACAGAAACCTCCCTCAGCTGCAGGAGTGACCTGACAACAGCTACAACACTCCCAGGGATTCAGAGCTGCTCCAGACTGAGGGGTGGAGCAGCCTGATGTACAGGGAGCACCTGGGCAGATCCAGAACCAGGATCTCAGCTCGCCCCTTTCAAGGTGCCCAGTTGGTTCTGAGCCTGGTTTTTGGGGGGAACAGGGTCGGGTCATCTCCTCATCACACTACCCAGATGGACAAGCAAATAAAAATAATCCAACAAATTTGAATACACTGTATTTATTCGTAACAGATTCTAAAGAATCTAGTGAGTCTATGTCAAGCCCATCGCATGACAAGTGATACAGGTGTAGGAAAAAAAAAGACATTTAAAACAAACAAACAGAACAATGAAAAAAAAAAAAAAAAGAAAAAAGAAATCAGTGCCATTCAAGCTACTGGAATCTTCCAATTGCCCCCTCACAGGAGGCAGCACAGTATCACTGCAAGGTCTAGAAAAATTCAGGTTCAACCCATTCACAAGAGTCCCACCACACACACTCCATCAAACAAAAGTGCAATCGCAATGGTAAGTCGCCCTGTCGAGCTGTTGGCTGTAGGGGATCTTTCTGGACATCTCAAAGGGAAGGAGGGAATCTCAGTTTAGTGTGTTGTTGGGTAGGAGCAGCCTGTAAAAAACAACCTACATGGCATCTATGTTCAGTTTAAAATGCAAGAAAAAAAAATCTCATCTTCCTTGAAGCCACAAAAGTGGCACACTTAAGCTCCCAAAAGCAGCCCTTAAACCAGTTTTACCTTGCACTGGCAAATCTCAAGCTCCCACCACAGGGGTGAGGCTCCGGGGAGTTACAGGACTCGGCCGTGAAGGCAAAGCTGCTCTGCAGGGAGGCAGCTGAAACCTGCAATAGCTACACGGTGGTTGGTGCCACTCCTCCAGCTCCGAGTGGGGAGGGAGCAGAGCTGGACCAAGCTCAGCTGGGCTCGTCCAGGTCAGGTGCAAGAGCCACCCCCACCCTTACTCCCCATCGCCCCTACCCCAAGAAAGGTACCAATCTGGCTATGCACATTCCAAGGATCTAGTCTTTATTTCAATCTGCCCAGCTGTTACAGTTTTGTCACAAAAACAAAAAAAAAAAAAAAAAAAAAAACCAAAAACCAAAAAACCACAAGTTAGTAAAGATACTCGAGTACATCAGCCTCGGAGGAAGCACCAGGAAGCCGTGGTGTTCCCGGAGCAGCATCCCTAGGGAATGCCTGCTGCCTGCCCACCTCTCCCTCCCTGCACGGGGAAATCCGAGATGTCTGGCGGGCACAGCGATCCAGGCACCGCCGTGAAAAACTTTGGTGCTCCGGACACCCAAGGACTTCAAAGCCACATTGGACTGAGCCAAACCCTCACAACACCAGAGGGTCTGTTTAGAAGACATTTTTTTCCTAAGGCCAACTAACTTCACCCCCTCACCCCAGGCTCCATTTCTAGCTAGAGAATGAATTTCAAATGCTATCAGTGGCTCACACAGGGAATCACAGAGCTGCTTGGGAATTGGCTGCTTTGGAGATAAGACCTGCCCAAGGGAGGGTCTCCAGCATGGAAGAGGTCTGTCCACCTCCTTGGAGGACACAGCAACAGCTGGAAATGACTGACCAGTGACCTGGCTGGTTTGTGCTTCAAAGGACAAGCCTCACCTTCCCCAACAGCCCAGCTGGCCTCTGGCTCTGTGCATTAAAACCACACTGCATGCCAAAAAAAAAAAAAAATTGGAAGAGCAGCATTTCAAATTCCCCTAGAAAATACAGGATCAGGTATGGCAGCCTGGGGCAGGCTCCTGGACAAATCATCTGCCTCATCATTTAGGAACTCAACTATATTTTGGCACTGCAGACTTGGGAGCTTGAAGAAATTCGTGTGTAGGACCCTGCTGCCTTTTCTCCAGCAAGCTCTGCACAGCATTTTCCTCCATGCACTCCCCCCTCCCTGGTGTTCCCAGTTTCAGGCATTTCCACGTAGCCATTCCAATCCCCCCTGCATTGTGCAGCCCCACTTTGGCAGCTCTCTGCTCCAGCTGGTCCTTCACAGGCAGCAAATCATGCCCAAACCCCTCAGCAACACAGAACCTGCTCTGGCCTCAGCCAGGATAAGAAATGATCTTGCGACCCTCCCCACCCACGACAGAAACATTTTCCTCCTCAGACATTCCCCACTCAAGCTCTGGGCCATCAGCCCCCGCAAAAAATAATAAAGGTTTACAGTACAGTTGTGTTTATATTGTTACAGGCACTTAAACAGGATTCTTTGGTCCTTCAAAGGAATTAGCCACTCTGGCTTCTCTCGGCAGAAACCACAAGTTTGCACACCCATAACACCTCCTGCACTAAAAAAAAAAAAAAAAAAAAACAAACCACAATTCAGATCCATTTCAGGGCAGTGCAGCTCTACCTTAGCGTAATTCTACAGTCTCCCCTCACACACCCCCCCACCCCATTGCCTCCAGAATTCCACGAGGAGTCATTTCCATAACACTGCACTTCCCATCACAGTGTACAGCAGACAGGTCTCATTCCAACAACCCCAGGAACGAGACACTCGAGCAAGA
The DNA here is from genome assembly GCF_965178545.1 of Coloeus monedula. Classification (NCBI taxonomy): domain Eukaryota; kingdom Metazoa; phylum Chordata; class Aves; order Passeriformes; family Corvidae; genus Coloeus; species Coloeus monedula. Next base: position 448,461 of record NC_138804.1, on the reverse strand, counting down.
GTCCAGGGAAGTTTCCTTTTGTTGCAGTTCTAGGAAGGTTGGTAGGTTTTAGTTTTTCCCCCCCTCCCCTCCCTCCCAACCCCCCAAGGCAGGGAAATACCTTGGAGGACAGACCCTGGAGTTTGTCCTGGCTCAGTTACAGGGAAGCCACGTGGGGTAAGACTGATTGCAAGGCAGGAAGGGCTGCACGTGGGTCACGTAGTAGTTGAAGTTAATTTCACTGACATAAGGGGCTGGCTGGTAGTAGCAGGTAACGTTTGTGACCGTGGGGATGATGTTCTGCTCAGCCAGGACCCTCACGGCCAGCATGGCAATGAGGTTCAGGGTCTGCCTCCTCTCATGTCCCATGAGGCAGACTGTGCTCTCATTGACCACCCTGTGCAGGGTCATCAAATAGTCATATCTGTTGCTCTCCATGCCCACAAAGTGGCTCTGGAGGTAACACTCCAGCTTCCTCAGCTGCTCGCCGATGTCAGAGAAGTCTATGAAAAACCTGGAGCACATGTACCTCTGCAGTGCCTTCATATCCACTTCCGACTTGGGCTTGAAGCCCCTCACCAGGAGGTTGCAGTACTTGAGGAGCCCCCCGCCCCGGATCTCCTCGGGGTTCCTGGTGGCGATGACCCTGTTGCGCAGGTGGTCCATGGCCTCCTCGAAGTCCCCGTACATGCTCTCCCCGGTGACTGTGGGGTGGAAGTTCTCGGCCATGGGGTTCTCCGAGCACTCCCCGAAGAGCAGGAGCGAGTCCAGGATGATCTGGAAGGAGTCCACGCTGAACTCGAACTGGCGCCGCAGAGAGTCCACGAATTTGAGCTCCACGTTCTTGCCGCTGTTGTTGGAGAGCGAGATGAGGCTCCAGCGGTCGGTCTCGTTGCACACCTTCACCAGCTTCTGCACGTAGGCCTCCTTCAGGGTCATGGGGGTGATCTTGTCCTTGTTGACACCTTCGGGGAGGAAGTCGAGCAGGCAATCCATGACCACATCTTTAACCAGCTGGAAAACGTCTTCGGTCTTCAGATCCACACCGAAAATGAGGTCCAGGTCCTTGTACCCCAAGCCACTGTCCTGGTGCAGGATGTGACTGGCTGCTGAGCCGTTCAACCTGACATTGTGGACTGTGATTCCTTTCTTCTCCAGGCGGCTACGGACAACCTGAGACAGAGACAGAGTCAGTGAGAGGCAAGGAGGGATTCTTGGAGCAGCCTGGGGACAGCAGGATTCACTCCCAGCGCTTATGTGGGTCACTCCAGTGCAAGACAGTAAAATAAAAAGCTAATCCATTGGAAATAGGTCACTTTGGAAAGCATCCCGAGTCCTGCCAGCAGCTGGGGGTGGCTCTCCTTTACTTATTCCCTGGCATTAGAGAGATCTGACTGCACATGATCAGCAGTTCTGCTTCCAGTGCAGTGTCTGCTCTCCCTGCCTTCCCCACACTGACCTGGAGAGGTTTCCTGACCCCATTTTTTTGGGGTGGTCTCTGCCCTCTTCATCCCCTCCCAGTTCCAGTGACTAAGCCAAGACCAGCCGACCCCAAACTGACCCCAAATAGGAGGTGGCAGCCCAGTCTGCAGCAGTCCCCATGGCTTTAATCAGGGTGGCTCACTCATTTTAGCCATCCCCTTCGGCCTGTCAAGATTCATTAAAGGCAAATCAAGATGCCAGAGCAGCTCAAAAGCCCCAGCCAGGCGTATGCAAGTTCATGTCCCAACTAGTAAGTGTATCCTAACAATTTCCAGTGTGTCAGAGCTTCGTGCTGAGCTTGGCGTGCTATCAAGCACAAGAGGCAGCTTTCATCTTACGGGTGTTACTCTGGTGATTTTAATGCTGCCTGCTCAGTGCTGGCACACCCAGCAGCCCCTCCAAAGCTTTGTTCATTTACAGGGAAGCTGAATCACCTGCCTGATTACTTAACAAGCAGGAGGCTAAAATAACCCCCAAGACCATAAAATAAACTATCTGGACACCAGCTTATAATTTGAGTTTAACTCAGCTCAAAGATCCCAGGAAGATTGGGTTTGCACCTTCCAGCAGAAGCTCTTCCCACCTCTCATTCTGCTTACATGCTCGCCTCCAGCCATTTCCCATTCTCCTGGGAGTCCCAAGGCTGTGGCTTGAAAGAGCCAAAGCTTGGGACACAAATGGACAAACTGGATCACTAAGAGCCAGTCTGGCTGGGCCCTTCAGCCCTGCGAGCCTGCCCTAGTTTGAAAGGCCCCATGAACTCTGCATTTTGGCTGCCCAAAATGTGAATTTTAATTCAAAGCTGTGTCAGAAGGGCCAAACCCTCTTGGCCAACGTGGGCCTGAGCCGTTCTGAGGCAGATCAGAAGCCCTGCAGTCCTGGTCTCAGCAGCTGTAAAACTGCCCCTCCATGGGTTTTGTTTGGAAGGAAGAACACACAAAAGGTCAGGGACTGCAGCATGAAACCCTTGTCACATCCCAGACCCTCGGTGACCCAGCCAAGGGCCACCAGCAAGTTCTGCTGCCTTTGCAAAAGCATCTCAGAACAAACCCACTGATGTTTGCACACCTGGGGGGCTGTTCAGGCTCACGAGGCAGCTTCCCTGGTGGTGCTTCCCATCTCTCCCTGACATGAGCCATCCCTGCTCCGGCTGGGAACGCAGCCGGGCTCGTCGCCAAGCCCGTGGTGACAGTCACATGTCAGGCAACAGTTAACCAGGGAACCATCCACCACTGCAAGCCCCAAGTCCCCACCAGCACAGCCAGTCCAGCCAGTGAGAGAAGTTGTTTTCCAAGGCAGAGAGTTTGAAAAAATTAATCTGCTCCTAGAAGACACACAGGGTTATTCCCCCAAACTGAACAAACATCACGCAGGCGACCCAGGGGAGCTCCTGGTCTCGTTTGTTGCCAGCTGGAGTCACTCACCCGGGGCACGGCTCCAGCACTGCTCGTGGAGTTAAAGAGTTTTGTGCTCTCAGGCTTAGAGAGACAAGATATAGGTCACAAAGTGTTAGATGCAGAGCTGGGCCCAGTGCTTGGAGAAGATCTCATTCCAGATTAATTTTCTAACCCCAAAGAACATCTGCTTAACCCCTTCCTAGGCATGGCTCAGGACCTGCAGCACTCCAGACCCATAAGCTCCAAGCTTACTCGAGTTCCCCAGGTCTGTCCGTGTGAGACATATTCAGAAAACAGGGGAAAAACCCAATTCCTCGAGTCAGCTTTGTCCCAAATCATCCCAGAAATCTCAAACCTGCAGAGCAGCAGGGAGCAGAGCACTTTGCCATTCCCTGGGAGCTCCCACCCACCAACCTCCACCTGGAGCTCGTCCCCCCTGGCCGCAGGCAGTGGGTTCAGGGCTGCATTTTTCCCCAGAGGGTTGGATATTTCCAGGGTTAGGCAGCTGCTGACCTGCTTCCCAAAACAGCAGCTCACCTTCCGTGTGGTTGGGATAATTGACTCTGACAGCCAGGCAGGAGCAAATCCTGCTGCGTCCTGACCTGCAGCTTCCCACCTCCCACAACAACAACAACAGGATAAATAACTGCCTTTTGGGTTACTTGTTCCAGCTTAGTCAGCCCTAAACACAGGGTCTGCCCTCACGGCCGGGCACAATTACAGCCCTCGGTTACCCGGTGTTTGAAGCTGCTGCTGGCAGCATCCTTTTGAGCAGCCCCGACACCAGATCGCCGCAGCTTCGTGGAACCAGAGAGGGATAACTGCTGGAATATTTGATGCTGCTCAGTGCTGTGGTGCTGCCACAGCCAAGGGCAGCGTCCTGCCTGCAGCTCTCGTCTGTCATTCAGCTCAAAGCTCGAGCAGCCAGAACCCAGCGCTTCTGCCCGCGACAGATGCGGCAGGAACTCGAGGAACTCCAAACCAGCCTTTCAAATGTCACCTTTCCATCTCTCAAACTTAACTTTAACTATTTCTCAAGCAGCTGAGGCCCCAAAATCCCGGTTATTGTGAAAGCCAGTTGGGTTTTAGCGCCGTGAATAGGCTTTTTAATTAGAAGCCAACATGCCCGATTTTACATTTGATGAGTCATTACTGAGGAATGAAGTCGCCTCCCAAATATGAATATGCATCAGCTCATTCGAGCTACATTGTTAGTTTAATATTAAACACAGTTATTACTTGATGGCTAAACTAACAGGAGCTCGTGAAGAAGCCAAAGTCTCGGGCAGGCTCTGGAGGACTCAGTCAGTGGTGCCCAGAAATCAAAGGACATGGACATTTGATCCGGCCTTTGAATTAATAACTCTGCCTCTTCCAACACGAGCCCAACATGTCCACCAGCACGAAGCCATTTCGTACTCCAAAAAAAGCCACTTTAGCCCTGGCCACACACATTTCACTGCTTTTTAGGGCAACAAATTAACTCAAAAAGAGGCGGAACAACGTAAGAGGGGAGGAAGCTAAGCAGGAGCTATGGCACAAGCTGCAGCAGCTCCGGGGATGGGGCATGCATTTTAAAGACATGTGAGCTTTTCAGGAGGGGCCCTCAAGCTTTAGACATTCCTGCTGTGGCTGTTGGCAGGGGCCAGCCCCACCAAGACCTCCAGGACTGGGAAGTGGGGCCAGCTGAGCACACAGCATCCCCAGAACGGGGAACAGGAAGATTGGCCAGTCCCCCCAAAACTTTTAACTCCCCCTGGAGCAACCAGGCCAGGCTAGACAGGACTGGGAGCAACCTGCTCTAGTGGAAGGCGCCCCTGCCCATAGCAGGGTGCTGGGACGAGATGCTTTCCCCGAATTCCAAGCCTGCCAGAAGTCAAGCAGCATTTGGACAACGCTTTGAGACACACAGGGGGATTTCTGGGGGTGTCCTGTGCAGAGCCACGGCTGGACTCCTTGTGGGTCCACTCCAGCTGAGGGGACTCAAGGATCTTTAAGGTCCCGTCCAACCCGAACCATTCGAAGGCTCTGCGCTCCCCGCGGCGGACCCGCACCGGCCGCTCTGCCCCGGGCCCGGCGGGGGGAGGCCGAGGGTGCCCGGCCGGGCTGGCTCGGGGCCCGACGGGCCGCTTATCGCCGCCTCAGCACTTTTATTTTCTCCCTGACCCCCGCTGGAGCGGGGCAGAGTCGAACGGGGCGACGGAGCACGGCCCGCGGCCCCCCGCAGCCCCCCAGCCCCGGCGCTCACCTGGACGATGGTGCGGGGCCGCACCGACAGCGTGGGGAAGTTGCCGCGGCCGTGGATGGGCACGGCCTCCCCCAGGATCTGGTCCAGGCGCTGCACCTGCTCCCACGTCAGGACGCTGAAGCGGCTCCCGCGCTGCTCCGCGCCGCCCGGAGCGGCCCCCGCCGCCGCCGCCGCCACCAGCATCGCCCCCGCCGGAAAAGGAGCCGCGCACCCGGAAACTGCCCGGAAACCAGCCGGAAGTGCCGGGTGGGGAGGGGAAGAGGGAGGAAAATTTAAAAATAGGGGGAAAAGCAAAAAAAAAAAAAACAAAAAAACAACAAAAAAAACCCCAACCCCCAAGTGGCGCCGGCGAGGGGCGGCTGCGCGGGGCGCGGCGGGAGCGCGGTCGGTGCCCGCAGGGACTCGCACAGAACCGGCCCCGGCCGCCCCCCGCCCGCCACCGGCTCCGCCGAGCGCTGCGCCCGCCCGCCCCCCGCCGCGCCTTATATAGGCCCGCGCCGTGCCCCATTGGCCCGCCCGCCCGCCAATCCCGGCCCGAGTACCGGCTCAGGGGGAGGAGCGCGGCTGGAGCGCGGGCCAATCGGAGCGGCGATGGGGAAGGGGCGGGGCGAGGGGCGGGGCTGGCCCGGGGCAGCCCCGCCCCCGCGGCGCGCGGGAATCCCGGCCGGGACACGCGGGACACGCGGGAAAGGGACAGCCCGGGTGTCACCCTTGGTGCCCCTTGAGACCCCGCCGATGTCCCACTGAGGTCCTTCGGGGTCCCGCTGTTCACACTGATGCCACACTGGTGCCCTTTGATGTGCTGCCGGTTCCCTTTGGTGCCCCATTGATGCCCTTTGACACGCCGTTGGTACCCTTCGATATCCCATTGATATCCCATCGATGCCCACCGATGCCCCGTGATCTGATGCCCGCTGATGCCCTACAATCTGATGCCCCATTGATGCCCAACAGCCTGGTACTCCACTGACTCTCCATGGACTGAGGCCCCATTGATACCCATGATCTGATGCCCCATTTATACCCTGGTGCCCCACAGATGTTCTGTGGTCTGATGCCCTCTGATGCCCACCGATGCCCATCGATGTTCATCGATGCCCTGCAGGCTGGTGTCCCATTGACTCTCCATGGAATGATGCCCCATGGTCTGACACCCCACAGACACCCCGTGGCCTGTCACTCCACAGCTCAGTGTCCCCATCCTGACACCCCCAGCTCCCCCAGGCCCCTGGCCCTGGCCAGAAGTGTCCCAGGGCCCCCCTGTGCCAGCTCTGGCACCCAGCAGACACAGGGTCACACCCTGGAGTGATGGAGCTGTGGGAGTTCAGGCCCAGCCCCTAAATCCCTGAGCGTGGCCCAGCTCTCAGCCGAGCCACCACCTCCTCCTGGCGCCAGACGTGTCCCCGGCCTCTGGCCGCCCATTTCCTTCCATCCCAACAATTCCCACCCCTTTGCAGAGCTCATTTCTCCGCAGCGTTTCACCCTGCAGACATTTCCAGCAGGCCCTTCTCCGCCGAGCCGGTGCCTGGTGCCCCGCGGTCCCGGGGATGGACAGACGCAAGTCCAGCATCTGCGGTGGCCACTCCCATATCCCCCGTTCCTGCTTGGAGCCTGGATCCATCCTTAGGAGCCACAAGCCCTGCTGGGAGATGAGCCAGTGCTGATTTATTTTCACACCCTCACAGGGTTTTATTGCAAGAACTCCCCTGGAAACTCCTGAACATCCACCCTGGGACTTTTCACCTCAGGGAAGGCTCTGCAGAGCTCTTCCAAGATGCAAAGTCTGTCTCCCAAGCCAAGACCTCTGCCATATCCCAAGGGTTTGCTGCTGGGAGCTGGAGGTGGCTGCAGAAAGGGGAACGGGGGGAAGTGGGGTGTTCAGGAGCATCCGCAGCCGGGGTTGGAGGGGAGAGAAGGGAAGTGGTGTCCCGAGCCCAGATTCCCTCTGAAATCCTCCCCATTCCCTGATGCACTGGCAGCCCGAGTGGTTCCCAGGGGGCTGGAGTCCCCTCCGCCAGGGTCCCCATGTGGGGATGCCCCTCGTGCCGTGGTGCTCCGCTCCAGGGCATCGCGTGACTACACCAGGCTTCTCCATCGGGATTAAAAGCTGCTCCTGGTTACTCCCGTGAGGCTCTGACCTGGGGCACAGGGCAGTGCTGTGGAAAGTGGTTTTCCAAGGAACTTGATTATAAAATCAGGCAGCTGCCTCTCATTGCAAAACTCTTTTGATGCTGCTGGCAAAAAATACTGGATCAGGAAGGGTTTCCCAAGGGGCTGAGAGCCTAAAGGGCTTTAGGGATCAGGACCAATCCCGCTGGGGGGATTCAGCAGGAGGAAGGGCTGCTCAGGGCCTGGGGGACTCCCAGCCGCGGCAGCCCTGGGTGGTGAGTCAGGAATCAGACGTGGAGATGGGATGGACAAGGCGCTGCGGATCCTTCTGGGATGAGCTGGGATGGACTCTGGTGCCCCCCAGGCCGAGAGGGACAGAGGTGCTGCTGGCTCCGGAGGAAACATCGGCCCACTGGAAAGAGCTGACGCGCTCCGGCCGGACTGGGAGAGCCGCTCGTTAACGTCCATCACCGAGCGATTATCCCAAAGAGCCTCGGGCGGCGAACCCGGCTCTGGGAATGGCAGCCGGGCCGTTTCCTTCCAGCTCAGCGAGGGCCAGCCCGGGCTTTATTCGTTTGTTTTGTTGGCAATTAAGGAATAATCATCGTCTTGAGGTGAAACGCGGGCGGATCCTGCCTCCCGGGGGTGGCACGAGGGTGGCAGAGCCCCTTTGGAGATGTGCGGGAGGGACAGGGGCTGGGCAGGGGTGCGGCGCCTCGGGATGCCGTGACCCCGCTTGCCCCGCGGATCTGGGGCTGGCAGCATCCCGGGGCTGCCCGGCGGACACGGCTTCGTCCCACTGGGAAATCAGCCGGGGTGGAGCCGGAGCGTGCCCCGGCGTGTGCGTGGGGAGGAGCGGGGGCCCCGCACTGCCGGGGGCAGGGGAAGGCCGGGGGGCAGCCGGGAGGGCGGACGGGGGGCAGAGGCGGAACCTCCCAGCCCGAGCTGAGCCCCCCCTGGCCGTGGCGGGCTGGTCAGTGAGGAACTGGGGGAAAAGGGCTGGAAGAGCTGCGGGAGTGGGTCAATGGGTGAAAATCTCTTCAGCCTGGAGGTGAAGAGACCTCGGGCACTCCGTGACTCGCGTGGGACCGGCTCCGTCCCACTCGGCATTGAGCAGGGCGTGTGCCAACTCCTTGAGCAAGCAGGAGGGACCAAGCCCTTCTCCCGGAGCCACCAACGTCACCCAGCGTCGCCTCGGGGGAGCAGCACGGCGGTGTCGGGGTGGGGGCTCCCCGGCAGCGCCCTGGCACCGCCACCGCGCTCACGTCAGCCGTGTCCCGGCTGTCCCCGTCCCCGTGCCCGCCGCTGTCACCGAGCGTGCACTGCCTGCTCCGTGCCCGCACCGGCCAGGCTGTGCACGGCTGCCCCTCGCACACGCAGAGCTGTCCCCAGGCGGACACAAACTGTCCCCAGGCAGATTCCAGCCGTCCCCAGGCATTTCCCTGCCGTCCCCATGCGCAAAAGCCGCCGTCACCAGGGAAACACCCGCTGTCCCCTGCACACCTGCTGCTGTCCCCACACACTCGTCACCGTCCCCACGCCCACGCTGCCATCCCCACGCACATGCCCGTGTCCACGTGCCCGCTGTGGGTTTAGGAGGTGGAGTCCTTCTCCATGGCCGTGTCCAAATCCTCCCTCGGCAAACAGTTCCTGGACACCTCCCAGTCACTTGAGTTCACTGTCCAGCCCCGGTCAGTCCCACACAGCCCATCCCGAAGGTGCCACCACTGCTCGCTGCCCCAGACCCTCCCCACTGGTGACCCGTGTCCCTGGGGCTGTGCCACTGGCTGCTGTGCTGGCTGCAGTTGTCCCAAGAGGTGTTTTCCCCATGCTGGCCACAGCAAGGCTGGATTTGGCACAGGGACATTGTGAGCACCCACTGCACGGCATGAGGGGTGTCACTCTCTGCTGTCACTCTCTGATCTCAGCCTGGGGTCCCTGTGTCACCACCCTGGGCCCCCAGACTTGGCCACATCCCATCCTGGAAGGGAAGGGATGATGAGTGATGCCGCCTGAGAGGGGCCACCTGGGAGGCCCTGAGATGAAAGGGAGCACAGGGTGTCATTAGTGCAGGTGACACAGAGCTGGGGAATGGCACCTGTCACCTCCCCCGGCTGCTGCAAAATGCTGCCTGGGGAGTGGGGGGGACACGGCACCGCCAGGCTGCGGGGACAAGGACGGCACCGACGTGGGCTGTCTTGAATCTCCCCTGGGGTGTCACTGGCTGGGGACATCCCTTTCCCCTGGCATCATGACCTGTGTGTCCCCAGGCTCGGTGGCTTCCCGGGGACACCACGTGCTGTTTTTCTTGGCATGACTTGTGCCTTTACAGCTGTGGCAGGGGATGACCCATCTCAGTGCTGCAAATTTGGGCCTGGCAGGGAGTGCAGACGCTCCCTTTGCTTTGGGCTCTTGGGCCTCGGGTGACACCTCAGTGCAGCTGCAGGTGGTGGCAGCTCCAGGACACCCTGTCCCATCGCTGGGCCAGCCTCTCCTCTTGGGAAAGCCGGGAACTCTGCTGAGCTGAGGCTGCTGAGCCCGGAGTCGGTGACTCGAGGAGGGATTTCATGGCTTTTTGAGGGCTTTTGGTCCTTGCTGGGGCCATGGGGATGTTCACTCCCCTCCTGCCCCGCCACACAGAGGGAAACTGAGGCAGGGGAAAGCCCATCTCCCGGCTGGGGCAGCAGCTCTTTAATGCTCACGAATGGGGGCTGTGGAAGGGGCATAAACACCACGGCACGTGTGCAAGGACAAGGTCATCCTGCTCAGAGCCCCTTTTCTCCCTGTCCTTGGTGCCACCACCGAGGTCCAAACATGCTTTGGGAGGGAGCGAGGGATGTGGGGCACGGGGGGCTCACACACAGGGAAAAGACATCACTGCCAGGACCGGAGGGTCGGGGGGGACACGCTGGGGCCCATCCACCTCCCAGCCTCAGCACTTCGTGTGCTTTGGCAGTGGCTCAGCGGTGACAGCCCAGCCCTGGAGGGATCATCAGTCCTCCCTCATTAAAAAAGTTACTCACCCTTTAAGACAGAAACAAGAATATCCTGGAAATGCCTCGGTTTGGGGAGTTCTCGCTCGAAAGGTATGACTGAAATCAGGCTGCAGGTGACGCTCCCCAACACGTGGGCAGCTGAGTTACCCGGGCACTGCCCGGGGCTGCCGCGCTCCCGCTGCCGCTCCGTGTCTGGGATGGGCAGTGTCCGGCACCTCTCGTGCTCCCACTCCTGCAACTGGAGTGGCAAAGCCGCTGCTCTCCCCCGGTGAGGATGGAGCCGTGGCCTGGCTTTACCTGTTCCTGCCAAACCCTCTTGTTTTGGTGACCCCCTGGCCTGGGGACAAACCAGCCCAGACCCCGCGTGGGATGCAAGGGTGGCACCCACCGAACCGGCACCGCCATGGCCCCCACGGCATCGCCTGCCCCACATCCCCGGCCACCTCATTCTGCCCAGGGACCCCTCGGGTCACCCCTGCAGTGGGGTGACCCAGCCGAGTCCCGCCGCAGGCCAGGGGGACCCCGGCGTTCAGGTATTTCGGGCAGGTGAGCAAGGCGAGCGCTGACGCGCTGCGGGATGCCCGGAGGCTGAGTCACGGCTCCCGGCTCAGGGCTGTAATTTGCAGCCACGAAACACATTCCCACTGCAATTCCCCAAAGCGGGGGACTCCGGCCGCCCCGGGACACCCCCGGCCCTGGAGCGGGGAGTGGAAGGAGGTGCCAGTGCAGCTGCGGCTGGAAGGTGGATCCCGGGGGGTTTTGGGGTTGTGGTGCCGCTCCTCAGCCGGGCACTGCCTTGAGCCTCTCCCCTCTCCGCAGTCCCGGGATGCTGCTGGGAACTGGCTCCTCTACGAGGGCTCAGCCCCAGCCGCGGCTCCTGGGGAAATCCAGGAAGAAAATCACGGGGCTCAGATGTCCCCAAGACCCCTCCCCTGGGGATGGAACCTTTGTCCCCCCCAAGCCCTGCTGCAGTGCCAGGACAAGGCAGGTGCTGCCCCTTTCTCCCTGGGGACAACGCACCGGGCTCGGGATGGGCAGAGCTGTGCTGGGGCATCCCGGGGCTGCGCCGGGGGGATCCATCCCCTGGAAAAGGATCCATCTCCCGCGGGACCCTCCCAACACACCCTCAGCCGGTGCCGCCCCAGGGAGGGATTTGGGAGCCCGGGCTCTGCTGAGCCCTGTCCTTGCCAAAGCTCGGAACAGCTTAAAATGTCCCCCTGGGATGGGGCTCCAGGTGACCCCGAGCCGCGGCAGGAGGCTGAGAGGCAAACTCTCCATCACAGCGATGGGGACGAAGTCTCACGGTTACCTCGTTCCTCTGGGACAGCCGGGACTGTGTGGCAGCGGTAGGAGTCCGAACAGCTGGAAAAACCCCCACTAAAAATTAACATTAATTTATTAGAATATTTATGATAAAAACCAAGAATCTCTTTACATGTGGGTTTGGGTTTTTTTTTTTTTTTCCTTTTTATACAAGAGAATTTCCATTGCTTTTTTCCTCCTGGAAACAGAGCAGGGCAGCAGGCAGGCGCAGGCAGCGACGTGGGCGCTCGCCCCGGTGACGGAGCCCCGCGGACGCCGGACCCGGGGGTCTCAGCGGGATGTGGAGCGGGGGGGATGTGGGACAGGTGCCCACCAAGGCAGCGGGGCAGAGCGTGGCAAGGCACGGCACAGGGAGGGGACAGCGGCCGGGGGTCCCCGGGGAGGGGGCGGTGAGCCCCCCGTGGCACCCACAGCGAAGGTGGCACATGGCGGGAGCTGGGGGGCACGCGGGGGACGAGGCGACAGATACAGGACACCCCTGAGCCCGGGGAGGGCTGCGAGCCACCGAAACACCCAGTGAGCCCTCCCGAGCCTTGGGGAAAGATGGGTCCTTCCAGGACCCCTGGCACCCCCAGTCGTCCTGTTCCTGCCAACCTTCGGGATCCATCGTGTCCCCACGCTGGGGGAGCTGGCCCTGGGCTCTCCCCCAGCTCTTCTCGGTCGCAGGGAGACAAAAAATCCCCCCTGGCACACCCCGGGCCCCGTCTTTGGTTAAGGAGCAGCCGCTGCCGCACTGGCACAGGGCGAGGGGCTGAAGCTGGCAGAGGGTCCCCATGGGGACAGGTGACAGCAGTTCCAGGAGGGATGGAGATGCTGCTCAAAGCGAGGGGTCCCAGCTGCCCCCCTGCATGGCTCTAGAATATTTATTTGAAAAGACCTGGCATGAAATGTGAGGCCAGGAGGGAGGATCCCAGGCACAGCCGGTCCCACGGGGAAGTTGCCAAGGCAAGGGGGCAGCGGCATGAGCCCGAGGTCCCCGGGGGGTGCATGGGAGCGTGGGTGTGCCAGCCCCGGTGACAGCTCCTGCCGTCCCACCTCTCCGCTCCGGAGTGAGGCCAGGGGGCAGCTAAAGCACAAGTGGGGACAGGGGAAGCTGTGCCATGGGGGAGCGACTGTGGACACCCCTGGTCGGAGCCGGCCGCAGGTCCTGAGTGGGTGGGCACCTCTGGGAGAGCCCCGTGGGGGCTGTGAGGCACCTGCAAATCCCAATCCCGGGCGGAAAATTGTCCGTCACCTCCAGGCCACACTGCCCGAGGAGCCCGGGGCATCCCAGGGCTCCTTCCCTGCTCATTGGGGCCAGCCCAGGGCTCGCTGGGCAGAGCTGTCCTGGCAATCCCAGTCCATCCAGGACGGTCTCCCCTTCCCGAACCCGGCGTGTAGTGACAGGAAACCAAAAAGGAGAGCAAAGAAAGAACAAATGAAGAGAGAGAGAAACGATTTGGAGGCTTTGTGCCAGCAGCTACTGCCCCTTGGGGATGAAGGGCTCCCCCTCCTCGGGCTCCGGCCGCGGGCCGGGGTCGCTCAGGCACCGCAGCATCCGCTGGTTGCTGGGGCTGTCGCTGGGCCCCGGGGTGAAGACGTCGTCAGTCCCGGGGGAGGAAGGCTCCTCCTTCACCCGCATCACCAGCCCCTCCTCATCCTCCTCGGGCGAGGGTGGGAGGCCACTGCAGCCTCCCTGAGGCTCCTCGCTCATCAGGTCCACGGACTCGGGGGACTGCGGCGAGGCCGGGTCGATGGTGATGATGGGCAAGTTCTCCGAGTCCTCCTTGGGTTCGTAGGCCAGCGGGTCTGGGGGGCAGAGAGGGGTCAGGCAGGGAAGGGGGGATCTCAGGGACCCCCTGGTGATGCACCCCAGACGTTTGTTTGGGGCTGGGGTGTCTGGGCAGTGTCGCTGATTTCCAATTCTGCTGTGTAATTCCTTTTCCCGATTTCCACATCCCAGCCGGAGCTGCCGGCAGCCCGGCTCCATCGGGAAGGGCGAAGCTGCCCTCTGCTGATGAACTGCCGGCTCCGCAGCCCCGCCACACCCCGACACCCGACACCCTGTCCCCGGAGCAGGAGGGGACACAGGACAGGAGGAACCGAGGATTGCAAAGCAAGTGTGTGACGGAGAAACTGGGAATCCAGCGGCAACAGGGCTGGGGCTGAGCACTCCTGATCCTCTCTCCTGAGGAGGGCTGGGACGGGCACGGACTGAGACGTGGCTGTGTGGATGGAGCGAGCTGGGCTCCAGACAGAGCCCAACCTGATTTCCCAGTGGGAATTGTGCTGGGAAGCGAGGTGGGTGCTTCTGCTCAGAACAGCAACCCTTTGTGGCTCAGCTGGATGGGTGTGGGATGGACATGGTCGGGGCTGGAGAGCCACAGGGAGCTGAGGAGGTGCAGGACAGCCCAACCTCCAGGTGCTCCAGGCGCCACTCCTCCTGCAGCTCCCTCCCACCTACCTGAGCCGATGCGAGCCCGGGACATGGTGGGCGAGTCCAGCTTGTGCGCCGGCACCGTCAGGTAGTTGTTCATCTGGAACGGGAGCAGGGCATCGTCACCAGCATGGCCAGGGCAGGAGGGGAAGAGAGGCAGGGAACTGGCCACAGGGATGGGCAAGGAGCAGCAGTGGGATGCAGAGGACAAGGGCACAGATCCTCCCAGCCACGCTCCAGGGACGTGCTTGGAGCCTGGGGCAATCAGAGGACCCCCGAGGCTTGGGGTCACCCTCTGTCATCCCTCAGCCCCCTCCCTGAGCCTTCCCAGGCTGGGAACGTCCCCAGCCCTCGCCCTGCCCAGCCCTGGTGTTCCCCAGCACCTTCTGTTCCAGCTGCCGGGCCTTCTGCCTCCGCAGGAGCATCTGGTTCCAGGCCTCCTCATAGGGGTCGGCCACCAGCGTGTGCCGGTTGTAGGATCGCAGCTGGGGAGAGATCCCAAGGAAAGGAGACGGGTTAAAATCCCAGAGGAAAGGGAAAGAATGGTCACAGCCCCATTCCTCTTGGTGATGGATGAAACAGCCACCAGTGGGCAGAGCAGGTCCAGGCAGGCTCGTGGCTCATCCCTGGTGTGCCACCACGGGATGCCTGATCCTCACCCACCCTGGCCAGCAAGGGTTTAAAGGCTGGGCTCAGCTGCTGACCAAAACAGCCTCCCCCTCCGACTATCCCAGCACCATCCCAGGGGGAAAAACATCCTGGGGAAGGAGTCAGGCCAGGAGCACAAGGCACAGCAGGGCAGGGACAGCAGGAGTGAAGGGCCCAGCTGAGAGCTGCGTCCCTGCCACTCCCAGCGAGGCAAAGGGGACACAGTGCCAGGGGACACCTCACCCTCTGCCTGGTTTTCTGCAGGTTATTGCGGAGGATTTTCCGGATCTCCTCCTCCTTGTCCTTGGACAGGGCTGGAAGGACACGCTCCAGAGGGAGGGTCTTGGGGTTGATGTTCCTGCATGGACAGACAGGATTCAGAGCCACGCCACGATGGCCACGCAGCACTCAAGGGCTGCTTGCCCTGTGGCCACCAGCAGGGAGCACTCAGGGTGCTACGGGAGGGTGCCCAGGGCTGGGAACTCACTGGATGGAGACGGTGGAGACGGCGGAGGGGATCTTGCCGATGCCCCCGCTCTCCACCAGCTCGATGGCCTGCTTCATCTCCATCTTGTGGTAGAAGGCGATGAGCTGGGGCTCCTTGGAGCGCTCCCCCGCGATCAGGCACTTCTTCACGTACTTCTTGTTGAAGCGGTTCAGCCTTCCCGGGAGTGTGGGAGAGGAGGAGCAGCCACAGCTCAGCCCCAGCCCTGGCCCCCCTCCCCAGCCCCGCCCAGGACAGCCCTGCTGAGTTCAGTGCTGGGTCCAGTTCAACCAGCACGGCTCAGGCCAGGCTTCCCTGAATCCCTCCCGAGCCAGGGTGTCTCCACAACACCCAGCACCTGCTGGCACCCACTGGGGATGGCCCTGAGCTCCTGCAGGGACTGGCCACTGGCAGCTCCCACCCTGCCATGGACCTGCTGTGGGTGGTGGGGCCAAGGGGTGCAGCCCTGCAGCCCCATTTGCTCTCAATCCAGGGCCGTAATTCCCCACAGGGAGTCTGTGTGTGGATATTAAAGCCCGGGGAAAAACCTGGCACAGGGCTGTGAAACCTTCTGGGTGGTGGGTGGTGACAGAAACCCTTCCCCAGCCACCAAACCTCCCCACTCACTTGTCCTTCCAGTGGTGATGCCCGTAGTGACCACAGATGTCCTCAATTCCTGTCAGAAGGTGATCCAAGAACTGGAAGAGATGGCCCAAGGCGTGAGCAGCTCAGAGGGCTCTTGCCCACCCTCTCCCTCCCCCGACACCCACACTGACACATGGGAAGAGCACTCAGGGCATGTAAAATCAGGGCTGTGAGTCCAGGATGGGCTTTGGGAGGGCAGGATGGACCCACACAACCGGGCTCGGCTCTACAGGCACTGGGGGGTCTGGGTCAGAGCGGGCACTGGACGACACAGACAGGGGAGAGCCCTCGCTCTGCCCCCCTTACCTTGGGCACTGATTTAGGGGCAGTCCCAGTGACAGTGGTGGAGTGGCAGAAGCAGAGAGAGCAGAGGGCTAAAGCAGGCGTGGGGCGGCCGGAGCAGCGCGTTACCTGCGTGTGGATCTCCTCGTTGATGGAGCGCTTGGTCTCCTGCTTCTTCTTCACAGCCAGCAGATCCACCAAGGGCCGGATGGTCATGCCCTGGGGAAGGGGAGGGGGTTACATCTCTGCCCAGGGCACAGTGGTGGCAGTGGGATGGGCTCAGCACAGCCAAACTGCTATCGGTGTCACTGGGCAGTGTTTGGGACGTGGGACAGGGTCGGGGATGGAGGGGGGATGTGCTCCCCACTCTCCACACGGCCACGACGAGCCCCCTTTCCCTCTGAAAGCACAGCCTGAATGCCACCAACCTGCACGAACACGGTGAAGAAGATGACTGTGATGATGGCTGTGAGGAACATGTCCCTCATGCCAAAATGTTTGTAGTCCAGGAGGTACCCGAGGGAGAAGGCGATGGCTCCCCGCAGGCCCCCGTAGGCGATGATGAACTGGTCCTTCGGCGTCAGCTTCACGATTCGGAACTTGTTGATGAACCAGGTGAGGACCAGGACACCTGGGGGAGCAGCACAGTCCTGTGTGAATGGTGAAGGATCCTCTCCAGTCCCAAAGAGCCACCCTGCAGCCCCTCGGGGGCGTGGGTGCAGGTGAGAGCTGTCTGCTCATCTCAGAATCCCTCACCAGCTTCCACCCCGTGTCTGGCACAAGCACGGCCTCAGCCCCATCTCCCCACACCACCAGCCACCAGCACGGGTGATGCCCACGGCGGAGCAGTGCCACCCAGCCATCTCCAGCCTCCCCAGCAAGGCAAACCATCACGGTCCTGAGAGGTCACCATGACCCAAGTGGCCACTCAAGGCCAGGCTGGACAGGGCTTGGAGCAACCTGGTCTGGTGGAAGGTGTCCCTGCCCATGGCACTTGGAACCAGATGGGCTTTAAGGTCCCTTCCAACCCAAACCATCCCATGATTCTCTTACCACCCCAAGGGCTTTGCCACCACACTGACAGCTCACCCAGCACTCTGGCGATGAGGCAGAAGAGCAGCGTGCTGATGACGAAGGTCCAGTTCCAGTAGTGGTGACCAGCCACGGTGGAGACACCCAGGAAGATGAAGATGAGGGTCTCGCTCACACTGCTCCACATCTTGAGGAAATACTTGATGGTGGTGTGGGACTTGTGGGAGATGTTGGCTTCCACGTAGGGCCGCATGACCACGCCAGAGGCGATGAGCCTGAGGGTGAGGTCGGGGCACTCAGCAGCCGTGGGGACGTGGGGTCAGCCCCAAGCCCTGGCCCTGCAGCAGTGCTTTGTGTTCTGACACCCAACCCCAGGGCAGGACAGGCCTTGTGAACCACCAGCAAATATTCAAGGCCTCCAGAGAAGGCAACGCGAGGTTTCTCCGTCCCCTGGCAGGGCAGGAGTGAGCACTGGAGCACAAACCCATCGTCCCAAGCGTTCAGCAGGCTCTGCCTGCTCCTGTGTGTCCAGGAGAACAGGAATGGGCTGCCAGCACCCCGGGATCTGTGGGACATCTCCCAAGACTCACTTCCCTCCTGTGCCTCCTTGCATAGTCCAGCCCAAACACACCCCTGGGCCTCACTGGGCAGGAACTGACCACGCTGGGCCAGCCAGAAGGCTGTGGTTACACCACAGGAAATCCTCCCAGGGGCCCTGGGGACAGGGGGGCACCTCCTGCCCCATTCCCAACTCACGCCATGATGCCGGACAGGTGGAAGAGCTCGGCAGACAGATAGGCCATGTAGCTGTAGAGGAACACGAAGAGCGGCTCGATGACCCGGATGTGGGAGGTGAAGCGGGACGTGAAGGCAGCGATCACCCCGTAAATGACGCCCACCAGGACCCCGCCCAGAGACACCACGAAGAAGCTGAGGAAGCCGAGGATGATGTCGATGATGGTCACCTGCTCGAAGTTGGCAAACTCCTCAAAGAGGTGGTAGAGGACCTGGCAGGGAGAAAGGAGAGCAGGGTTCAAACTGTCCCTGTGGCAAGAGACAGCCTCACCTCGAAGGAGACCTACCTGCACAGGGACCTCCCCTGGGAGCCAGGCACACCTGAGCTGAGCTGTGTCGGTGCTTGGTGACCCCGAGCTGGGTCCTGTGCTTGACCAAGGCTCACACCAAATCTGGCTGCTGGTGCTTTGCTGTGCCAGACACAGACACGAGGGACCAGCTCCCCGTGCTCTGTGCCCACACGGATGTGGTGCCACCGAAGGTGTGTCTGGGACAGCTCTGCTCTCCAGCTGTCCCAGGAGGGCCTTTGATCCCCAGCCAGAGGCTGTTCCTGTTTTGCCAACGAGCAGGTCAGGACAGATCCAGGCTGGGGGACTCCTGACAGATGCATGGAGAGAAAAGCCACCATCTGCCCTGCCCTTCCCAGCCCGGAGCAGAGCCCAAGCCCTGGAGTTTCTGTAGCTGTGGGAAACCTGAGGGAAAGACCCTGGGCTGTGTTGCCTTCTCCCACCCCCAGACACTGCAGAGATGTTAAAGCAGCTGTCAGGATGGGAAACAGGCTTTAGGGCATCCTGCAGGAACAGGCAGGGAAAGGGCAAGGTGCCAGCTCCTGCCTGCCAGGGCCAGGCCTTGGGTGGGGCAGGGACAGACAAAAGCATTCCCCAGGGATGAGAGTGGGGACGCAGACCCTGCAGGCACCCCTCTGGTGGAAAATGGGGGAGAAGTGCCTGGGAAAAGCCCCGTGGTGGGACAGAGTGTTCTTTGTCACCAGGAACCTTGTCAGCAGGGGCTGAGCAGCCAGCTCCGAAACGGACAGCTGGGATACGGGACAGGAGCCAGGAAAAAGCAGTGGGTTAGAAGTAAGTGTAGAGATCAGCTCTGCAGAGAGGAGAAGGCCACGCTGACAGCCAAGCCAGCACCTGGACAGTGGCGTCCTTTGGAAAGGAGCAGGCCTGGCCCTGCCTCCCAAAGGTCCCTGCAAAGCTGCTGCTTGCAGCGGGGCTGAGGGGTGATCCAGGCAGGATGCCAGCCTGGCTTCAGCCCCCCCAGCTCTCCTCTATGCCACGGCTGATGTCCTGCCCTGCCACCTCCTGGGAGCTGCAGCTGGGGGACAGCAAGGGTGACCACATGAGAGGAGATAGAGGGAGCAGCAGCTCCATGGCAGTGCTGCCTGAGCCAGCATCAGCCCCTCGTGCTTTCCCTGGCAGCAGCTCCAGCCAGGAGAGCAGATTCCCAGAGCCCATGGCACCGAGAGGCTGACTGGGCACGTGCCCTCAGCCTCCCCAACCCACCACATGAAACACTTCACCTCAACCCACCTCTGCGGTGTTTTAAGCCTCTATTTTTAGCTTTGCACCTGGACAAGGTTTGGTGCAAGTGGAGCTGCCAGGAGGCACCTGGCAGCTTGGGATGGCCCTGACAGCCGCCACCCCGCTGCCTCCACCCTGAGATGCTCCTGCACCAAAGCAAACCCCCTTCCCTGGGCTGAGGCACTCACGACGGTGACGGCGTCGTTGAGCAGGGACTCCCCGAAGACCAGGATGTGCAGCAGCTCGTTGATGTGGATCTCCTCGAAGACGGCCAGCACGGCCACCGGGTCCACGGCCGAGATGATGCTGCCGAAGAGCAGGTTGGCCAGGAGGCTGATGTGGTTGAGGCCGGGGCCGCCCAGCTGGCACACGGCGTACATGAGCCCCCCCAGGAAAAAGGCGTTCCAGAGCGTGCCCACCACGGCGAAGATGAGGATGGTGCCCAGGTTCTCGGTGAACTGGCGCAAGGGCAGGAAGTAGCCGGCGTCCAGGATGATGGGAGGGAGCAGGAAGAGGAAGAAGATGTCCGACTTGAGGATGGGGGGCTTTTCACCCACCCCTTTGATGAGCCCCCCAACCAGCAGGCCCACCACAATGAGCAGGCAGCTCTCGGGAACGATGCTGGACACTGACGGGATCACGTGGAAGCCTGGAGAGGAGAGAGCAAGACACGTGCTGGGTACAGGAATGGAGGATGCTGTCTGCAGGGGGACAGCCCTGCCGGAGTCAGGGACCAGTTCCCAGCCCTCCCTGCACTCCTTGTGATCTGTCGCTCCTTGTGTGCCTCAGTTTCCCCTCCTGCCCTGCTCTGTCAAACAGAAACCGCAGCTTAACCCGACCCTGGCACTGCTGGTGTCAGGCCAGAACGCTGCGAGTCCCAGTGCAGCAGGTGACAGCCACCCTTGGGACACGCCGGGGTCTCTCCGTGGCCCCCAGCCCTGCGCCAGCCCTGCAGCACAAGCAGCTCTCTCCACAGGAGCTGTCACTGGCTCCAGCTGATCCCGAGCACACGCAGGCAGTGGCATTTCCCTCCTGTCAGACTGCAGCCTGCCCACCCAGTGCCACTGTTCCCAGCGTGCCAGGCTCAGGGCCCATCCCTGGGCAGCCCTGACGCAAGGCACAGGGAGGGGACCTGCTGCTTGGTGGATTTCGGGATGCAATTCCCCTTCCTGGAGGTTTCACATGGCTGGCTGCAGCAGGGACAGGATGCATCCTTGGGGTGCAAGGCAACAGGGAACACATTTTCCCCGTTTTCAATCACAGCCCAGCTCCCAGCGCAGCTCTCTGAGCCAGCCGTGACCCGCTGGGATGACATTCCCACCAAACACCCCCAGCCGGGCATCTGCCAGCACACCAACACCCACAGAAGGATTTTGGGTTCCCTGGATCTTCTCCCAGGCTTTATAATTATTATTCTGAAGCGAGGCATATTTGTTCCCTGGCAAGGGAAGCAGTTTAAAATAAGGCACCCTGCCTTGGCATGCCGTGTTCCTCCGTTCCTTCCGGCCGTGCCATCTGCAGCAATTCCACAACAGATTAAATCCCCTCCAGAACGAGTCAGATCCCCCCGAGCCCGCAGGGGCCACATGTGTGCCATGGCCAGCTCATCCCTCCTCCACCTGCGCAGCGCAGAGCACGGATCCAGCTCCCATGGGAAGAGGCCACACTTCCACAGCCCCTCCCTAAGGACTGCAGCCCCCGGCCCAGCCCCGTGCAGGTCCCTGGGGGCAGGATTAGCCCCCAAATTCCACCTGAGCTGCGGGCACAGGCTCCAGTGTGGGCGAGCCCAGAGGATTCATCACACCCGAGGCTCCAGGCACCATTCCAGCTGCTCCAAAGGGTCCCTGGTGCTGGAGTGGTGCTGGAAGGAGCCTGGGTCCCACCTCGGCTTTGCCACAGCAGCACCAATCCCCAGCAAATGGCTCGATGGCTTTGGCTTCAGGCATGAGGGGAGGCCGGGAGGAGATGGGAACATCCAAACTCTCTCCCAACACCCAGTCACCTGCATTAGGGACTTCCCAGCCCGGATGCAGTTCCTGATTTACTCCCATGGGGTTTTCCTTCTTTCTTGGATCCCCTGGAGCCCACCCAAGCTCTGAGCACCCCAAGGCAGCCCTGGCTGCCTGTGGGAGGGGAGGTGATAATCCCTTTCCCATGCACAGCTCATGCTAACACCGGGAATCACCGACCCTTCTAGCACACCGGGCAATTTCTGGCTGGGATAAGGCTTAAAGCCACACAAGCAGCGAGAAGCCAGCAGCAGATCAGTTTTTGCTTGCTAAGTATGTTCAATCATGAATAAAACACAAACACTGACAATTAAGCATCTCTCACTTCTTCCCCACAGGCCCCAGGATTCCATTAAACTGGAACATTCGTGTGCTGATGGGAATTCAATGGTTTACAGCCTTTTTGTAGGGCCCTAAAAATACACTTACACGGGCTGCATTTTAATTATGCCTTTGATTTCACTAAATCTCAGCCATTTTTTGCTCCCTGCTTGCTCCACTCAGTATTTTTAGAGCATTCCAGAGCTCATTGGTACCAACCTGCTGGTGGGATCCTGCTCCGAGTGCTGAGCCAGCATCCCCCTTTGGGATGGGGGTGACTGGTGGGAAGGAACGGCCCCACTGTGGGGATGAGGCCAGGCAGGGGTGATCCCAGCTCTGTGCCTGAACTTCCCTCCTGGAAGATGAGGAAGGCTGTGGCAGGATGCTAGGAGATGAGGATGCCTGGCCACGGGCACATCCAGGGGCAGCAGAAAGGGGAATAAGCCTCGATAATGGCTTTAAAGATGATGATGATAGTAGTAATAATAATAATAATAATAATAATAAGCATCACACACCACCAGAACCATTAAGAGCGAGACAGTCGAGTTAAACGTGAACCCCGAGAGCGTGTGCAAACACGGAAAAGGAAATCCAGGAGTTAACAGTTCCTATTAAAGCAGCTCCTTGCCCACATCACACACCCAGCAAGGCACACACGGGGATGGCTCTGCTGGTGGTCAGCAATTCCTTGGGTTGGGGCAGAATGGAATTAGGGACTGGAATCCCGGTTTTAACTGCAGTCTAAGCACTTGAAGACCTGGAGGAAATCCCATCCTCCAAATTGAAGAGATTTTGGGCAAGGAAAGCTGGCGCTGACAAGGTTTGTTCCGCAGCTTCTGAACATCTCTGGTCTTTATTTTGGGGTCAGTGGATTTGCACGGGGCAGTTGAGGGTAACATCAAGAATTTCCCCCAGGAGGTTTCCAAGTGTGAGGGCTCCCATTCTGGCTGCCAAAGGTTCACCCCCATCCCTCCAAGGAGGAGCTGGGCTGCTTTTCCCAAGGCTCCGGCTGCTGGCGGATGCAGTGCCATGTAAATATTTACTCCCAACCAACTAGCCTGGTTGGAGACTCTGCCCCACTGTGGATTTTTTCTTCCTGGGCTGTACCTGGGTCACTGGGTGCTGTGCCTGGGGTTATATGAGCTGCCTCATGACTCAAACCCCACCATATCTCATCTGCTCCCATCCTCAGCCCAGGCAGGAGGAGCCTGAAGGGACATGGAGGGAAGGGGAGGCACCCAATCCAGACCCAGCATTCCCACCCTGGGGATGTCAGAACCAGCCCGATCCCTCTCAGCATCTGCCTGAGGTGACACTTCCCCCTCAACTGAGGCTGAGGAATCTCCATGCCCTGAGGTGCTCACAGCCCCTTGGAAAGCCCCTCCCAAGGCCAGGAGGGAACGATTTGCAGCTTGTCATTGCCCCAGCCCTTACAGCTCCATATGGCACGGGATCCAAGGTCAGCCTTAGGCAGAGCTCTTGCAGTGCTCCCCTGGTTTGAAGACCTCCCTCAGAACACTATAAGGACATTTTAGTCAAACCTTGGATGAAGGAAAGGAGGCAAAGCCTTCAGGCACTTCCCTGATCCAGGCCAAGTTGGGGAGATGTGACATCTCCCACCCTGGCTCCCACCACTGGGACATTCCTGGAGTCGGAACTGCAAGAGGCTCTGCAATTCCCACGGGCCTGAAAGATGCTGGTGTTCAGACGTGATAAATAAAGAATAAAATTAACTAAAAAAAAAAAGTTAAAAAAAAATATATAATGCTGATGCTGGAGCCAGCCTGCACCAGGACACAGTGTGCCAGCCCTGGGGACAAGGGGACTGTCCCCACGAGCCAGTCCCTGCAACTGGGGATTGCCAACAGCTGTCACATCCCCCTGCAGGTTGAATTTGGGTGGCATTAACATCCTCCCCTTCCACAGGAGGAAGAGAAATATGATAGGAGGAGGGAAGAAAACCCATTTAGTTGGTGTTTAGAGCCGGAGCCGGGTAGGGACGGGGAGAGAGCGGGGCAGGGAGCACACGGCGGGGCTGGAAGGGCTCGGCACATTCGTGGTTAAGCCGGATGCTCCTGAGGCTTCACCCCAGATTCCCAAGCGCCCACGCATGGGGACACGGCCTCGGGAAAGCCAGGATGCTCCCAGGGTGACGTCTGTTAGCCAAGAGGAGGCGCGAGAAAGGAGAATGGTTACACAAACCCCCATCCTCCCAGGCTTCCCAGGTTTATTGCAGCAGCTGCAGGCTCCAGCAGGCAGGCGCAGAGGAATCACTCAATTATTAACCAGGGTTAGGAGCTCTCCCAGCCCCGGGGATTCTGGTCTGGAAGGAGGTAGTAGGTGAGGGGTTAGTGTGGGTCAGGGGGTGGTGAAGCTCCCCAGGTGATGCTCTGTGCAGCCCTGGGGACCCCGGGTGCTGGTCTGGGCTGCAGGGTGGGAGCGAGCGGCCGTGGCTGGGCATGGAGCTGAGCAGCTGCAACAGCCCTGGGAGAAGGCACAGGGTCTGGGAAGGAGGCAGCGGGGGAGCAGGCATGCTCAGAAGGGCTGCCCTTCTGAAGGACACTGCAGAGAGCAGGGCTGGAGGAGACACACGTGTCTGACAGCACCGGGGCCCCTCCGAAGGCCACTTTAACCCTTCAGGACACCAGGCTGGCAGGGGCCGGGTGGGCCCTACAGAGGGGCAGCAGCAATCCCGGGGTGAGGGATGCAGCCAAGTGTGGACACCCTCCCACGTTCCCGTGTGACACAGGCACCACGGAGAGCCCCCACACACTGACACTTTGCTGGCTGAACCCCAAAATCACTGATGTGTCACCAGGCCCGGGCACAAGCGATCCACAAAGCCGTGACTCAGCACCATCCCCTTCTCTCTCCGTGCTGAAGAGCAGCAGGGAGGGAAGGGAAGGAGGGCTGGGCTGGGCTCCAGGGTCCGCAGAGCTCTGAGCCCCTGGGATCTGGCTCTCCCACTCTGTGTTTTGGGGAGGTGGAGGGTCGAGGATGGGAGGTAAGACCCCAGCAGGGTTAAAGCCCTGTGAGGGTGGCGATGCACTAACAGAACATTTTGCAACTGGCCCCCAGGGGAAAATCCATCCCAGTCTTCCAGAGTTTGGCTGCAGCTTCTTTCCATTTATCCTTTTCCCTCTCAAAAACCCACACTGGATTTCTCTCTCCCCTTGCCTGAGCAGCAGTTGCCCAAAGATCAGCCAGGCTCTGCTGATGGCTCCAGCAGGGCCATCAGGGGATGTGGGGATGTCTCAGCCCTGCTGTGCTTTTCCCTTGGAAAATGGAGCCGGATCCAGCGGCTTCCTGCAAAGACAGGGAGCAAGGAGAACGGAGAGAGCTGCACCAGATGTAGCAGGGAAGCCTCGAGGGAAGGGGGATGAAAATTGAACTTGCCCAAAAGGAATTAAAGAGCTGGTAAAATTAATTTACACCTATAAATAGAGCGAGGCCATGGCTCGTGTCACCCTGCCAGGAGAGGGGGTAAAACCACCGTACTTAAATTACATCCATTGCCTCTCACAAGCTCCAACGTCACCATGTGCCCTGAAATCCCAACCCCACAGAGCTCCAACCTGGCTTATTCCCACAGCCATCCCACTGGGAGGGCACATGTGGAGCCATGACGCAGTTTGGGCTTTGCCAAACCCTCTTCTGTTTCACCAGGGATCAGGCAGGGTTTTAATGCAGGTCCAGGTCACCCCAGTGCTTCCCTGCAGCTCTTTTTGGGTTGGTTTCAGCAGTTGGGGTTGATTTGGGCAACCTTTTAAGCACACCTTAAGCCAACCTTTTAAGTGGCTTCAATGCCCAGAACGGAAAAGCGTTGATTTTCCACCCCAAAATGCCATTTCCTGGTGAGAAGTTGACTTCTTGTTTTTTGTGTTAAGACGCAGGTACAGAAAGTGCTTCTAAGCAAAACAATTTCCTCCAGAACAAACCAAATGTTTCATTCAAGCCTCATTATTTTGTTGCCGCTAATTACGAAGCAAAGCCAAGAACCAGGAGGGTAATTAATTTATGCTGCTTTTTGTGAGTCACTGAGTGAATGCAGATCCCACACAGGGGCCACAGAGCCACCCCCCAAACCTCACCATGGGCACAGCGTGCAAAGCCAGTGCAGCGAGAAGGGAAAAGCAAAACATCCGGCCGTGATTTGGGGTCACTCCTGCACCCCAAACTCAGCTGGGCAGGGGCTGCAACCCCGCTGGTGCTCAGGACTGGTTAAAATCCATGAGCATCCAACACTGTCCTGCAGCCTCCAGGCATTTTCAGGAGTCAGGATCAACTTCATCCACGTAGGATGGGAGGGGATGAAGCCCTGGGCTGGTTCCCCCAGGGTCTGCCTGCCCAAGGTGCCCAGCACAGCCTCGCCGTGACCCCGAGCAGCTGGACTGCCCACAACACCCCCAAAGCCACGCTGTCACAGCCAATACCCACTGGGACCCCTTGCCAGGTGACGAAGGGACAGTTTTATTTTCTCTTGGTGTGACATTGTCACCCTGTGCCTACAGACTTTGCTCACCCAGCTCGGCCCCACCCCGCAGCTGCCCCTGGTTTTACCCCTCTTCCCCACCTAATGCAAACAGAGGGGGCAAATGGAGGGAGGTCCTGCGATAGGAGCCCGGGGGCTGCCTGGTACAGCCCCAGCTGCCCCAGCCCCGTGTATCCAGCCCCAGTGCCTGCAGCCAGGCAGGTGTGTGTGGGAAGGTGACCTGGCTGGACCCTGGCTGCTTTGCAGGAGATAAGAACACGGCTGATAGCATCGGGCCAGCCCTTGGGTGACTCAAAACCTGAAAGCCACAGGACAAAAAGCAGACACTGCCAGGTACCAGCCTTGCTGCAGCTCAGCCAAGCAGCCACAACCCCTAACTTGAGCCAGCTCCACGCAGGAAGACTCGTGAGAAATGGCTTGGTCAAGCCCTCAAGGCATAGCCACATCAGCCAAAGCAGGAGTGCTGGCTAGTGCAGCAGCAGGGAAGAGCCCTTCAGCCCTGGGAAACAACAGAGGCCCCCCTGCATCGCTGTGTGAGGAGGGGCTGGCAGGGACGTGCAGCAGGGCTCTGATGTCTGACAGCTTCCCAGGGCACCATCCTCCGGCAGCAGCAGCTCCCAGGTAACTCCCACTGGCAGGCCCTGAATAAACCCTCTGATGGAAAGGGAGACAAGTGCAGACACCTCATCTGAGGCAGCTGGAGGGAGCAGCAGTGCACTTGCCTTTCTGAAATCTCACTGTTCCCTGCGGACCTCTGGGGAGCAAAGCCCACATCCCAGGACAGGATAAACACAGAACAAGCTGCAGCCAGAGCCATTCCCCTCAGGAGGGTGCTGAGAGCTTCCCATGCTCCATGCACAGAGGGGATGGATGCCAGGGCACCAGCAGGAGCGATGCTGGTGTGGCTCTCTGTAAGGTCAAGGTGCCAAGGACAGTTCAGAGACGGTCTGGGAGATGAGGCTGGGCTGTTCTGTGCATGGAGCCTTTTGGAGAGCAGCTATTTAGAGCCATTTCATGCATTGGAGCTGCTAATGGTAATCATGGGACGGGGTCTGGTGTGCTGTCAAACCAGCTGTTGGGGTGGGGCACGGAGGGGAGGGTGAGCAGGGGAGGGGGCTTCAGCTCCTTCCCACCCAGCACCAGCCACTGGGGACAGAGGGCAAGGACCTGAGCCCTGGCACAGACAGCAACAGCAGGGCAAGGGCAAAGCTTCTTCTGGCAACTGAGTGCAAGGACAAAGTCTCCTCTGGTACCTCAGTGCCTGCAGCAACATCATGTAGGAATGTGCCTCAGTCCCATGCCAGCCACAGCAGGCACTGCCACGCTCCAGAGGGATGCAGGGAGTGCCAGACTGAGAACCCTGGTGATGCAGCCCCCTCGCAGCCATGAGCACCAGCACAGAAATTCCCAAGGATGATGATGGCAGCACTACCAGGAAACCACGAGGTTGTCCTTCCCATGTAGGGCCGGATCTGGAGATGCAGAAAGGTCCCCAAAAAGCTGAGCAGACAGGGGAACACGACCGAAGGTGTCGCTGCATCCTGCAGCAGCCAGAGCCAGGAGCTGCATGCAGATGAGCCCAGCTCCCCACCTGCCCTGACACCCTCCAGGAGCAACACCCTCCCCTTGGAAAGGCAAATCCCATCTCCCTCCCCCAGCCCAGTCCCGGCAGGGTGCAGGGCAGGCGGCTGCTGTGTGAGTGCTGCAGGTGTGCTGGGACCCCGCGGCAGCGCTGCAGTGCTGCAGAGCGGGAGAGGACGCAGCGATCCCGGCTCTGAATCACGCGCAGGCACCCTGGATCTCAGCCTGCCAGGATGGGCGGCCCCCCTGCCAGAGCCCGCTGTGTACACTCAGAAATGAGCTGTTTACATGGGGAATGCAACGATTACACGCAGATCTCTTCCCTGGCTCAGCACCCACTCTTCCCTCCAGCACAGGGATGGGCGGCTGCTCCTCGGTTTGCTTCTCCCCCATCTGAAGGGGCTGCGTCCCTCTCTTTCCAAACACCACGGGACAGCTCAGAGGAGCCTGAGGAGCTTTTTGCGTGATCCAACGTCCGGCATTCCCTGCAAAGCAGACACTGCTGAGCCTGCGGCCAAAGAGCCACCAGCGATTCCTCCCAATTAAACCTCACTGCCCTGAGCCTGGGAAGGACTGGGAAGACGTGGAGCAGCAGCCTCCTGAGAGGAGAAGGTGCCCACACACAACCACAACATGCCCTGAGAACAATCCATGGGCAGAGGCCTTTAGCAGAAACACTTGAACGTATTTTTATTTGGGAGCAGTAAGAGCACGTACCCTGGTTTTATCTTGAAGCACTCACAAGAAATTAACAGATCAATTGGGAGTCTTTTACAGAACTGGTATTAATTTCCTCCCAGCTGTAAAAAGGAAATGAGAGACAAAAGACATTAAATGGACTTGCCCAAGTCCCCAAGTGAATCGTGTGAGAGCTGGCGTGAGAACCCAGCAGCTCCCAATTTCCAGTCCTGTGTTTAGATAACGCTTCTCCTTCACACCAGAAGGAAAGCCAAGGACACTCTGCAAGAAAAGCAGATATTAACAAAGACCTAATTTCCATTAAAGACTGAGAGACCCAGAGCCCTCGGACCTCGTCACCCCATGGCTGCAGCATTCCAAGCTGGGAGGAAAGCACAGAGTCAATGAGCAGTGATGGCTTGGGAGGCTTCAAGACTTGGTGCCACCACATCTTGAAAAATCCTCTCAGGCCCAGCTGTGCGTGGAGCAGCTCTCCTCCACCTCTCTCCATGTCTAGAGCTGCCCTGTGACAAGATGCCAAACCCACCCTTCCCTGCTGAGCTTTGGCAAACCGGTCAAGGGTTTGGCGCTGCGTGTCACCGGTGACTGCGGTGCTCCGGTAACCCCGATCCCTGCTGACTGCATTCCTCCAGCGGGCATGTTCCAGAGCCGCTCCCAAACCACAGCCTGCGATTACCAAACCTGTTCAGAGCCTCTGGGCAGGCTCCATGCAGTTTTTCTAGGGCGGGACTGTGAATCTTTACCAACCCATGGCATTCACCCAGCAGGAGCCGGGCACGGAGGCACACGGGGACAAACTGCCACCCAGATTTCCGCTGTTGTTGCTCCAAGACTCATTTTGACTTTTTCCCACCAGCTCTGGATGGGTGCAGCTCACAGCCAGGCCTGCAAGGCTGGGATCTTCCTGGCACAGCTCATTTACCCTGGAAAACTGAGTTTTCTACAGGGCAACAGCATCCTCATCCAGGTTTATATCCTTCAAAACACAGCAGCTGGACTTGAGCATTTTGAGGTTTAAGGTCTAGAAAAACTTCTTTAGCTCCAGGGAAAGGGACAAGGAGCTAAACATAACTCACTCTCATCAGCCATGCTCTTCCCAGATTCCTTCAGCTGCTGCAAGGCGCTGGATGCCATGAATAGCTGATTTAGGAGGGGTCAGTGCCAGGGGATTTCTGGAATAGAATCCTCCCAGTTAACATCTGCGTGGTGCAAAGGGAACCTTCGCACTGTTGGATGCAGATGGTGGATGCTCTGGAGCAGAAGGGACCCAAGGTGATGTGAAGAGACAGTGCCTGGTCACCCTAAATAAGGCTCCAGTCTCTCTCCCAGCTCCTTGCCCTCAGCCACAGGACACAGCATTAAATTCCCAGTTCCTGCTGACCCTCGAGGCCTTGAGGAGAGTTAAACCTGACCCAGCCTGAGGTGACCATAGACAAACTCCCCAGGCAGAGCGATGCCAATCGCCCTTCCCAGGAAGGGCAGATTTCCTACCGGGAACACGGGCAGGAAAGACAAACAAAAGCTTTTCAGGAAATAACCTGTTGGTCTCCACTCGGACAGCAGGGAGGAGGTAATTGCAATTAGCACTGATTACTACCGGGCTTTGCAAGCCCAGGCAAAGTGACACCACTCTCAGCACACGCCAGCAGCGCGTCCAGAGCCAACACAAGCACCCGGCCACTGTCACCTCTTCCCCAGCACACAGAGACTCCATTCCAGCCCTCCAGCACTATCCCCAGCCAGGATGCTTTTCACACCCAGCCGAGCTCCTGGGAGCAGCTGCTCTCCCTCCACGCAGCAGCTGAGACAGGAGAGGAGCTGTTCCTTGCAAAGGGACGCCCAGGGACCAAGGCTGCTGTGGGAAAAGCGTTCCCAAGGGAAACTGAGGCACTAACAGGGCTGGAAACACCAGCTCTTCTCTTTAAAGGCCTGTATGCGCTGCAATCTGTGCCCCTGGCGTGTCTGCTGTTAAATCTCCAGCAGTGGGGTGGGAAGCTGCCTTCTCTCCAAATCCGTCATTAAGATTTAGCATGCCATGACTCCAAAATGCAGAATAATTCCAGGCACTGGAAATAAACTGCTGCCAAGGGGTGTCTGCCTCTGCAGATGTGTGTCTTGCACAAGAGAGGGGAATTATTTCCCTAGCAGCACCCTCTGCTAAGCGGGATTTAAGTGCTGTCCCTGGAGGTCGATTGTATTGCAGCTTTCTGGAGACAAAGACCTCGAATGCTGAGATGCTTGTGAGTCACTCCTGGGCAGCCCAAGGAAATTTGTGTGTTCTCTTCTGACTAAAAAAGCATGTTGCATTCTTCAGCTTTCCACTCAAAACACCTCCCCAGCTTCCAATGAGCCTCAGTCGTGCCCTTCTCACACAGGCAGGTCCTTGGAAGGAACCCCAACACATGGGGGGTGATGTAACACCAAATTTTTGTACCACCACAGGTGACACACCACCAGATCCATTCTCAGCGCTCCACTCCAAGCTAGGATCAGCCTTGGATCTCACCTTTTCTGACAAACAAACAGGCAGCAACAAGTGTGTGCACGCCCGCCTGCTGAGCTTTTAATTTGGTTTCTTCCTTCCCAAGAAGAAACACGGAAGTTCTGCTGGCCCAGGAAAGAGCCGAAGAACAGAACACGATGAGAGAGCCATCCCTCAATTACCACAGAACTGGAAGACACCGGAAAATCAGAGAGGGCAGTGAGATATCCAACACCAGGCAGAATAGATGGTGATGGAACAGCTTGCCTACGGTGGTACCTCAGTGGAGTGAGAGGATCAACCATCAACACTTGGTTCAACTCAAAGCATCCCCTGCTCCTCTGCTGTCCCCTTGGAAGCTGTCTGGCCCTAATCTCAAAACACTGAGGTTTTCATCAAACCTACACCAGCAGTTTTGAGCCCCAATGGGTGAGAAAAAGCTGCTGCTGACTCAGGGAGCCCAGTGAAGACAGGGGGATGAGGTGCAACCCAGCTCCAGCTCCACTCAGCATGGCTGTGTTTTCACAGAGTATTCCGTGTGGATTTTGGGTTTTATTTGAACAAATTAGGCCTTGGAGACCCAAAAGAGAAGGAAAAAAAAAAAAAAAAGAAACTAAATGTTTACAAGGCAGCTGCAGTAATTCATCCCCCTTATTGCTCTTCCTCTGTTGGTGCCCACAGCTCACACGGTGCTGTAGCAAAAGGACTGACCCTGGAACAGGCTCATAGCCCCCATCACCTCTGCATCTACAGCCAAAACCAGGGCTTGCAGGAGGGAAAAGGGGAAGGATTATGTCAAAGACATATTTATTTGCAAGCCTAATGAGCATCTGGTTTGTACTACAGAGATATCTGTGCACAAGAGGGGCTGCAGCCCCTCTGTGCCACAGGATTACTGTCACCCCAAGAATAACCCTCCGCTCTCCACCACCTCCTGGTTTTCTCTTCTCCCACGTGTAATTCTCAAACCCCAAAGGAGACTATTTAGCTACATTAATTGCAGACAGAAGACTTGTCCTCCACCCCACTAATTCCCAAGGGAACTCCAGCATCTCCGGGTATCGTGGACAAGCCGTGGTTGGGTGATTGGGCAATTTGGGAGAAAGGATTTGAACCAAACAGGCCAAATACTGACACATTCTGCTCTTAGCCCACAAACCACCCCAGGTCACCTGGAGGTCCCAGGGGAGGGACAACTTCATGGCATCTCCCTGAAAGCCAGGCCAGCACCAATGTGAGCTCTGGCTGCCACAGGACTTGCAACACCCACATCCCGAATTCCACCTGCAGCCCGTGTGGGAAGCCAGCCTATCCCTGACCCCAGCATCCGGTCTCCAAGCCTTTGTTGATAAATGGGATGAAATAAAAGCTTTGGTTCCTGAGGCCCTTGAGGTCCAGAAGCTGCCACAGGCACAGCACAGGCGGTGGGGTCCCTGCAGGGAGCAAAGCCATGGCTGTAACAGAGTGTAATCCTGCCTTAATGGACATTCGGGCTCGCCAGGGAGGAATGGCTGTGATTACAGACCTGTTCTGCTTTTCCCATTCCATCACCATCCTGTATTTCACAGCAGGAACCTTTCACTCTTCCAGCCATAATTAAACTAATGGTTTCCTCAGATCCATGGAGGGAACAGTTTGGATGTTTTTTAGCTCAGACACCAGCAATGGGCAGATCAGGGAGGAAAAAATAAATGCCGTGGCTGTTCTTTCTGAGATGGCAAAGCAGGGGAAAAAGGAGCCAGAGCATGTGTTTGGATCATTCCCCAATAAGGAAGTGGGAATGCAACACGTCTGCATTGGAAGAGACTGTTTAAATTCATTATCATGACAATTTACACTTCTGTGGCACAGCTGCAGCAGTACTCCAAAATCCTTTGCCAACAGTCATTCCCCAAGGCCCAGCTCCCCTGGAACAGCTCCCCGAGACAAGTGGGGACACCAGGGTGATCTCAGAGCATTCACACCACAGTGCCTGCAGTCAACACATGATAAGCCAGGTTGTAACACAAACATTCCCACCAAGAATAAGACAAAGATTTCCCTCTGGCTCAGTGAGGGAACCTGCATCAGCCAGTCCCAGGATCCAGAAGGAACAGCCCCTTCCACCAGCCCAGCTCTGCTGATGGCCATCCCAGCAAGGCCGGCCCAGCACGGTCCTCCTGGCGCCCGAGAAGCCACCTTTGGGGTGGCAGAAGGGCCACAGAGATAACTCCAGCACTCTCATCCCACACATCAGACACACGTGTTCCCAACACAGGGCAAAGATCTTCTGGGAATGTTTCTTTGCTGTCCCTTTCCCAGCCTTGCAGAGGCGTCCCCACGCCAGTGGCTTTGCTCCGGGGTGTTTCCACTGTGTCTGGTCTCAAGATCCAGTTCCTCCATCCAGTGCCACCACCACAGCAGGTTTCCTACCCTGCTTATCACCCTCTGCCCAAAGGAATCCTCAAGTTCCTCAACTCGCAGGGCTCTGTAAGACCTCAGGGTGGCCCCTCCAAAAGCCCCGATTTCAGGGCAGGGATGTGGGCTGATAAAACATTTGAAAAGCACCCAAGTGTTTTAGCACCCAAGAGTTTTAGCACCCAAATGTCGCTGCCAGCCAGCAGCCACCAGCTTCTACAAATGTTTCTCTGGCAATTTTGAAGTTGTCTCTCCTCCATGTGCAGGAGCCACCCCCCATGCCCTGAGCCCCCGTGAGGCTCCACAACCCCACCTGCACCCGTCATGTTCTGCTCTTCTTCTCCCAGCTCCTATCGCCAGCTCGCAGGCTCCAAGAGCTTCCTTAATCTTGTTCCTCCCCAGGCACAGCAGTGCTGGGGACCATCGGTGCTGTCCAGAGGAGCGTCACTGAGCACTGGCGCTGCGCTGGCACGCTGGGCTGAGATGTGACACCAAACCTCCCCAAGGCACCAGCGTGTCCCCACATAACCCACCGCTGCCACAGCTCCCTCTGCTCGCTGAGCACGGGCTCCGTCCCCGGCTCGTTTTACACCAGCCCAACACTCGCACGGTGGGGACAGCTCGGCGAGCACCAGGCTGCGCTGGCAGCCGTCGCTCGGTCTGGAGGGGCAGGGAACACCCCCGACACAACAGCGCTGCGAAGGGGAAGGAGAGACAGAGCAGTGACTCAGGGACTGCCACAGGCTCCAAACCCAGCGAGCAGCGTCGGGCGCACGGCGAGCCAAGGAGCTCAGCTGCGAAGCGGTGCCTCGTGGGGAGGTGACCGGCGTGGGCACGCAGGGAATGATGTCCCTGTGCCCTGGGTCTGGCTGAGCTGGAGCTCATCTGCCCCACAACAGCCCCCAGAGTGCACCAACCCTACCGTGCCTGCAAGGGGGTTGATAACACCCCGTGCTTTGGCTGCTGCTGAGTGGCGCTCAGAGCATCAAAGCTGCCCCCAACACTCGCCCCTCGCCAGCAGCTGGGGGTGGGCAGCATCCTGGGAGGGGACACTGCTGGGACTGCCCCAAACTGACCAAAGGGATATTCCACACCACATAAAAGCAAAGAGAAAAGAGGAAGAGGGTGGGCAGTTCTAATTATGACATCTGCCTTCCGGAGCAGCCCCTACATGCCTGAAGGTACTTCCCAGGAAGTGGCTGGACATCATCTGCTGATGGGAAGTAGAGAATAAATCTCTTGTTTCCCTTTGTTTCCACAGATGACCTTTGCTTTTGCTTTATTAAACTGCCTTTGATCCATTAGGTTTTTTTCCATCCTAGTTTCTCCTGCAGAGGAGGGCAGTGACAGAGCAGCTTGGTGGGCACCAGGAGTCACAGAATCATGGAATGGTTTGGGTTGGAAGGGACCTTAAAGCACATCCAGTGCCACCCCCTGCCATGGGCAGGGACCCCTTCCACCATCCCAGGCCGCTCCAAGCCCCATCCAACCTGGCCTTGGACACTGCCAGGGATGGGACAGCCACAGCTGCTCTGGGCCTCACCACCTTCTGAGTGAGTTCTTTCTTAGATCTAATCTAAACCCGCCTTTGTAAAACCACTTCCCCTTGCCCTGTCACTACAGGCCCTGGTATGAAGCCTCTCTCCATCTGGGGGAGATGGACTCCCAGAGAAAAAAAGCAGAGGCACCACCCAACTTTCAAATCTTGGGCTCAAGATGTAAATTTTAGGTTACTTTCCAGCCAAGGTGAACCCACCACACCCTGAGAATCCCTTGAGTGGTGGAATGGCCAGGATACTCCAGGGAGGCTGGGAAGCCATTTGGTGCAGACAGACAACAGGACATGCCTCAGTGGAAGGTGGCTAATGGCATGTGACTCTGCTTTCTGGCTTTAGAAGGAAGGGCCAGGATGGGCTTTGGAGACACAGGTAGCCTCAACTCTTCTCCAAGGTGGGTAAGAGCTGGTGCTCACCACAAAGCTCTGCCTGCTGGGCCCCAGCACAGCCGGCAAAGGCACTGCTGACCACAATCTGTTATTTACATTCCTGACTCACTCCTTCCCTTTCCCCTGAAACAAAAAAGTATTTACAGTAAAACTTGAATTCCCCTTAACATCTCTGGGAGCCATGTGAGCTGAAAGGTCAACCCTCAGAGTGAGGAAACCAGGTTCTCCTGCTGAGAAACCCCTCAGCTTCCCAACCACTCCCTGGGCACAGTGTGAAGGAACCCTTACGATATCCCTGCAAAACCTTGGAGAAGGGCACAGAGAGCTCCTGACTGGGGTATTTTGTGAAGGTCTGACCTTCTGCAGCAATACAACATGTTGAGACAATGTCTGGTTGCAACTTTCAGCTGCAAAGGTTTCTCCTGGCAAAGTCAGGCCACCACCAGACGTGATCTGAACATGGTTGTAGCTGTCCCTCACTTCCTCTTCCCCTACACAGCCCCAAAATACCATGTGAGTAGTAAGTAAAGCAGCCAGCACCAGCTTCCCCTTCTCCACCGGGATTAACAAAGCAGAAACAGCCCACGCCCACAGGACATGCTGGGGGGACACATCCCTCTGTGCCCTGTCAGGTGAGGAGTCCTCCAGGAACCAACATCTCTGAGGCATTTTACAAAAACTGCAGCAAGAGGGGAAGGGCTCAACTCACACCTTTGATTCCCCAAACAATCTCACAGTGAGAGCTGCTGGAGAGAGGACAAATCCCCTGGATGGGACAACGGGGTGCATTTAAGCCTGAAGAGCTGTTAAAGCATCAAGAGCAGCAACACGGGGAAACTGAGCAACAGGACAAGGTCAGGTTGCATCTCCTGGCCTGGAGCAGAGCCCTGTGAGTACTTCTGAGCTCCTCGACATGGTCACCCTGCACTACCCCTGAGGACGACACCCTGAAGTGACTCACAGGGTTGAAGACTCAGTTTTGCAGCAACCTGTGGCTCAATCACCAGCTTCAACCCAGCAAAGAGGCCTGTGGAGATGAGGAAGGGCAGTCAGGAGGTGCCAAGCTGTCATGCGCAGCCCACGCTGCAGGAACTCCTGCTCTTGGAGTAAGAAGATGTTTGTCCCCTCAGAATTTTGGAGGATCATCCTGATGCATCAATAAATGCACACTGACAGGATGGCGAGAAAGAGGAAGCACTGCAAATTCCTGTTCTGTTTATCAACCCCCTTCCCCTCTTCATGGAAATGGGATGCTGCAAACCCTGTCCAGTTTGGGGAGCCTGGAGCTGTGTGAGCCTCGTCCCACCACCCCAGGTTGTACTGTCAGCAGCGCCCAGTTGTGTAAGAGCTCTCCCTGCATGGAAAAAAGCCTATTTTCTGCTGCTGAACAACATCCTGTGATCCAGGACGGGATAGATGAGGCTGGGATATGGACACAGAGCAGTGAGATCTTCTTTGCAGCTCACGAGCAGAGGGAGCTGTACCAGCAACTTGGGAACTACGTGCCAAGGCAGCACGAACAAGAAATGCAGAACCCTGGAAAGGAGGCCAAGGAAAAGGGTGTCCCAGGACTGCCCTGCTGCCAAGGCCCTGTCACAGGTATAGGTAAGCTAGGGTGTGGATTTTGGCATAATCAGCATCTCTGGAGCTCTGCAGAGCACCTGCCACCTCCAAAGACCTTCGCCAAACATGCAGGGCAGCCTCTCCTAAAATACAGCCCTTAAAACACGCAGTCTTGCATAATATTTGTAGCATCAAAGACGCGACAGCCGGCAGACACAACTTTTCCTGCAGCACAAATGAGCCCTGACTCCAGGCAAGGGCGGCAGGAGCAGCTTCCCACAGCACCAGTGACTGAGGGCTCCCATGGGTGCTCCCACCACGTCCATCCATCCCCCCGGAGCCGCTGCCCGCTGCCCATTCTGGTGTTTTCCAGCGCGGCTTCCCCCGTGCGCCCCGGCAGGGCCGCAGGCCATTGGCCCCTCCTTTCTCCACCAGCTTCCGCACAGATATTCCTGATTTCATCACTCTTTGCTCTCTGAGCAGGGCTGAAGGCGCAGTGCAACAGCGGAGCTCGCTGAGCACACGCCGGGAGAGCCCTGAGAAAGGAGATTTCCCGGCTGGAGAGAGGCACCTTCCAGCCAAACGTGCCCGAGGTTGTTTTGGGCAAAGCCAGGAAGGCATAAACCCCATGGATCCCACCTGGTTCCACCCTGTCCTGAGTGCTTGCCTCCCAGACAAGCCTCCGGGTCTGAGGTGTTCTCACTCCTGCGCCTGCACGTAAATAAAACCCAGGAGGGATTGTGGAAATGGGGCTTCACCTGCCTACGCACGCTCACAGTGGGCTGGGAAGGGGATGGGATATTTTTAGGAATAGCTGGGCAGGAAGGATCTGAGCTCCTGGGGGTCCCTCAGACCCCTCCAGACCAGGACAGGGCACAGTTGACAACAGGAACCAGCTTAAAAAAGCTCCCAAAGCAGGATTTCCTTCAGCAAGCTGGAGTGCCCCTGAGTGTTATTAAACCACTGATGGCAACTGAGGAGCAAAACGAAGGAGGGCAGAGTTCCCCTCCCTCCTCACCTGCTCCAAGGCAGGGACAAGCAAACATTTCACCTGTCTCCCTGGCGTTATCACCAGGGACGGGACCAGGGCCAGCTGAACCTCTGCACTGCCGGAGCTGGGGACAGCACAGCAGGGCCGAGCGCGGAGCGGTTACGTCACGTCACAGGTTTGGGGTAATTCGGCTGGTATCGATCCAGCTGCAGAAGTTTGGAAAACACTTTGTCAACAACCCCCGCCCCGGCAGAGTGATGCTTTCCCAGAGCAGGTCATCCGAGCGGGTGACATTTCCAGCCCTGACGCCGTTCTCTTTAATGCGGGAATCTCTGGATGCTTTGCAGCAGAGTCAAACCCACCCCGGTTTGCTGCGGAGGGGGAGGAAGGGGAGGCCGAAGCACCGGGAGGTTTTTGAGTGACTTCTCCAAGGTTACAAAAAGCATCTGTGGTTTAGAGAGGAAGCGAGCAAACTGGATGCTTCCTCCCTGAGTGTCAAAGGGAGGAAAGCAAACCTGGTCCAAGCGGGGGTCAGGAGCATCTTCAGCTCTGCTCCCAGGCACGGAGATGAGAAGTCTGTGGGAGTGGAGGGACTGGGATGTGGCTGCCCACCAGGCCCAGGACAGAGACCCAAGGTCGTGGGGAGAGCAGTGCCCACCCCGGCCCAGCCGGCCTGGGAGGTTTGCAGAAGATGTGCGGGAGATTTTGCCCTGGGATGTTTGGGGTGATCCCACCCTGGGATGTTCAGAGGGGTCTCTCCCTGGGATGCTCAAAGAGGGTCCCTCCTTGAGATGTTCACAGGAGTCCCTCCTTGGGATGACTGGGGGTGCCTGTCCCATCCGGCTGGGGAGTCCTGCTCTGGGATGCTCAGGGGGTCCCACCCTAGGGGTCCCTTGTGGTAGATGCTCACGAAGGTCACTCCTTGTGATGCTTGGGGGTGTCTGTCCCATTTACCTGGGGGATCCCACCCTGGGATGCTCAGGGGGTCCCTCCTTGGATGCTTGCGGCTGCCTGTTCCACTCGGCTGGGGGGTCCCTCCTTCTCCATGGCACCGGGGGCCTCTCCGCAGCCCCCTTCCCACGGACTCCCCCCCAACACCGCCCACCTACCCAGCTTCATGAGGCAGGCCAGGAGGATCCAGAGGGAGATCTCGAAGGGGATGCGGACGTGCGTGTAGTCGATGCCGATGACCGGGAAGGCTTTGCGGGGCTTGGCGTGCCCCTCTCCCGAGCCGTTGGCCGGGTGCTCCTTGAGCGGGTGGATCTCCTCGGGGG
Organism: Coloeus monedula; assembly: GCF_965178545.1. Classification (NCBI taxonomy): domain Eukaryota; kingdom Metazoa; phylum Chordata; class Aves; order Passeriformes; family Corvidae; genus Coloeus; species Coloeus monedula. Next base: position 409,339 of record NC_138804.1, on the reverse strand, counting down.
CGGCGGGGGGCGCGGGGGTGAAGCCCGGAACGTTGCCGCTGGGCAGCGGCGCGGGCTGGCCCTCGGAGGTGAGCATGGGGTTGGCCTGCAGGACCTGCCCGGGCAGCAGCGGCCCCAGCAGCAGCAGCGCCCAGGGCAGGGCGCGCAGGGCCGCGGCGCCCATGGCGGCGGGCGGGGGGCGCGGGCCGGGGCGCGCAGGGCGGGCGGGGGGCGGCGGGGCCGCCGCGGCGGCGAGGGCTGGAGCCGCCCCGCCACAGCCCGAGCGGAGCTGGGGCGGCCGCGGAGCCGGGCTCGGCCCACAGAGCGGGCGGGAGGCGGCGGCGGGAGGGACCGGCGGGGGCGGCGCCGGCGGCGGGCGGGAACGGGGCGGGGGGAGCGCGGAGCGGGGCGCGAGGGGAGAGAGGCGTGATGGGAGAGGGAGGGGATGGGGCTGCGGGGCGGGCGAGGGCAGAGGGACGGGCAGAGCGGGGCTGGGGGTGCTGGTGGGCGGAGGAGGGAACGGGAAGGGCACCGGGGAGATCGGGAGGCGGGGGGGTGGAAGGTGGGGTGCGGGGGAAGGGGTTGCGGGGGGTGTGTGTGTGCAGAGGCAGGACACGGGACGGGTGGGTGCTGGTGGAAGAGGGGCTGCAGGGGGAAGGGGGAATACAAGGGAAATGGGGGTACAGGGGAAGGGGCTGCAGGGGCAGAGGGTGCTCACGCAAGGCCGGCACGGGGGGAAAACGCAGGAAGGGGTGCCCAGAGAGGGGAGCTGTGCAGGAATCAAAGGGCCCCAAAGCAAGGGCAGGGGGTGCCAAAGAAAAGGAGGAAAACGGAATCTGGTGTCGGGGAGCAGAGGGCTGGCACTGCCCTGTGCCCAGCAGCGTGGGGCTGCAGGGGCGCGGGGGTGCACGGCCCAGCCGCCCTGTGGGGACTCAGCCAGGGCATGGGGGACTGGCAGGGCTCCCTGGGCTCTTGGGAACAGCGAGCAGCCACTGCCTCCTCCGTGTTTGCTCCTTGCAGGGCACGGCCGTGGGCTGCTTGTCCTCGGTGTGGAGCAGGAGAGCTCTGGGGTGGTCTGGGGGGCCGGAGGGGCCTGGTGGGCATTGGCTGCTATTCTGGACCAACGTGGAGCTGTAACCCCATCTCTGCTTGCTGCTGTGGCCATGCCCTTCTCCCCGGTCATCGGTTACTCTGAGTCACCAGGAAATCTGATAAGGCTTCAATAAAACCAGTGAAGTAGTGTGGGGGGGTTGCTTGGCACTGCGGCCACCCTGATTTCTTGGCTCTCCTCCAGCATCCTGAGTGTCACATGTGTGTGACCAGAGCGATCCAAACGAGTTTTGACCTGGTTTACTGCCTAAACTTTTGGAGCCAAGGGACCTTTTGGTAAAGATGCAGCCCCTAATTCTTGGGAGAACTCCATGTGGGGAAGGCATGGGCCCTTTCCATGACATGTGGCAGCTAAACCTCGAGCTTTGAAGGTGGCGTTTGCTGGTTTGCATCAGTCACATTCTTGATTTAAGCTTCCCAGCGCACTAGTGGTCAGAAGGCTGCAGGGAATGCAGAGGGCAGGAGGGGAGCCCAGCAGCCCTGTGGCAGCTGCATGGTGGAAAATCATCCCCAAACGTGACCCATCAATTAAAGCAGATCATCGGCCTCAGCAGGAACCAGCTAGGTGTGTCAATTCCTCTTTTCCGCTTGCCTATGTGCTGGATAGTCAAATTAATCTGTTTTAGCAATTAAGCAAGAAATCCTGAGCATTTCTCGTTCTGAAAGGGCTTAGTCATATCTGGGTGAGAAGCCTGAGCCCGTGCAATGCAGTTGGTGATGTTTGGGTTGAGGCAGGACTGTGCTCTGCTAACGGGAGACTCGTTGAGGCAAAAACACGGGGGCTGCTTTGCTTTCAGAAACAGCTCCCAGAAGCTAAAACAGGTACAATGTTCCTGTGAAATAACTGGGTTGGGTTTTTCTCCCTCCCCGTGCCTGGATCAGCTGGCAGCCGTGGTGGGGTAGGGCTGCATCGCTCCGTTCTGGCTGGTGGGTGTTTGCTGGGAGGGATGCAGCATCCAGGGAAGTTCTCCTCGTGGCTTTGGTAGCGGGTTCCTGCTTGTCGTGGTTGGACAAGGGCCTGTCGAGGCTGTTGAACTCTGCAAAGGGTTTTGGTTGCTGCAGATTCTTGACCGAGAGGAAATTTCCTTGGTCTGGCCTGACTGTTTCAACCTGCAAACAAATCCTAGTCCAGTGCCAGGTGTCTGCAGGACAAACCACTCACAGAGTAAAATCCATGTCTGTGAGACTCCATTTTCACCCTGGGATGTCCTAACCATGGCACAGGGTGTAAAATTGAACTTTATGTGCAAGTTGTGGGGTTTTTACACTGAATTTTCTTTTTTTTTTTCTTTTTTGCAGCATAGGTCAAAGATAGAAAAGGAGACAGGTATTTACTGAAAGTGTTAAAAATGTCTTTTGTGTTACTTAAATTGTTTTCCCTCCAAGATTGTAAGAAGGGCAAGGGCAGCTCTCAGGCAGATTTATCCCTTGCTCCCTGTACCTTTCCTTGGACTGGAACGCCACAGCTCTGTTCCACGAGGATGTTTTCCAAGGTGTGGCTGTCCCGCAGGAGCTGCGCTGCTGGGAGAACACCTTGTTTGCATCCCCCAACTTTGAGACTGCATCAGGAAGCTCTGGGTCTGACAGTCAGAACCAGCAAGTCCTCCGTGGCTCCAGCCCTGTCATTCCTGTCACCAGCTTGAGAAAAAAATCAAGCTCCTGTGCCCCAATTTTCTCTCCATCAGAGAGAAAAACTTCCATGTCAAGGACATCCGAAGCCTGCCTCATTTCTGTGCGGAGCTTTGGATCCCCATGGGGATGGCATCTGAGAAAAGAAGATAAAACCCTTTTGTGAGGATGGATCCCGATTATTATTTGTTTAATTAAAGAGTCTGGACCGATGCAGAGGCAACAATTAACAATTACCTTCTGTAAAGAACTTTGACAACAGCTGAATAGGTTAACGACTTGCAAGATGGAGACAAATCACTGCAGCTGTCCTTAGGAGGCTGAAGCTGTAAGGAACAGTCCTCAGGCTTCCACCTGATGTCTCTGATTTAAGGGGCTTTTCCTCCTTCTCTTGGAATAAGCAAGTAGCAATTTTCTTCTGCCGTGCAGCTGGGATTATCTGGGAGCCAAGGCATTAAGTTCCAAATGAAAATTTAAACTATTCATTACACTTTATTAACAGACTTCAGGAATGCTTAATTGTGGAAATAAATTACAGGGAGGTGAATTGCTAAGTTTTGATTTATTTTACATCCTCTTTTTGGGAGGGTTCATTAAGATAATTGGGACTGGACTTGCTTGTCCTCAGTGTCCCCAGGGCCAGTGGCCGCGGGGAGGACAAGGAGAGGGAAGGATTTTGCAAACACTGCCACCCCCTGGCTCTTTCCACGGGAGTTTTATTTTCCAAGCAAACCCGAGCTTGGCGCTGCTGGACGAGCGGCTTCTTGCTCCTTCACCTCTGGAGCTGTGCTCCAAAGAACAAGCGCTGGGATGAGTTTTTCCTGCAGGGGCTCGGTCACAGCCGGGCTGTGGAGAGGGCAGAGAATCACAGAACATCCTGAGGAGCCAGCAAAGGCTGAGAGGGATGCAGCAGCTCTCCCGCGAGGGAAGGCTGGCAGGACTGGGTTTGGAGAAGAGAGGCTCCAGGGTGACCTCACTGCAGCTTCCCAGTACCTGGAGGAGCCGACAAAGAAGGGGGAAAGGGATGACTTAAAAGGCCTGGAGTCACAGGACAAGGAGGAATGGCCTTAAGATGGTGGAGTGTAAGTTTAGATTAGATTTTGGGAAGAAATTGTTCCCTGTAGGGAGGCGAGGCCCTGGCACAGGGTGCCCAAAGAAGCTGTGGCTGCCCCATCCCTGGCAGTGTCCAAGGCCAGGCTGGACGGGGCTTGGAGCAGCCTGGGACAGTGGGAGGGGTCCCTGCCCATGGCAGGGGTGGGACGGGACCCTTCCGGGGACAGGGAAGCTCCAGACCCTGATATGCTGTGCCCTGAGCCCCCTCTTCTCCAGGCTGGACAAACGGAGTGACCTCAGCCTATGCCTTCCCCTCCAGACCCTCCACCGTCCCCGAAGCCGGCTTCACACCCGGAGCCGCCTGTGGAGCGGGCTGGGCCCAGGGGGCTTTAAAGCCCAGCTTTGCGGAAGGGGAGCCGGCGGCCATCGCTCCCCCTCCTTGACTACATCTCCCAGCAGCCCGTTCGCGCCGCCACGCTCCCGCCCCTTCAACGCCGATTGGCGGATCGCTCACGAACGGTTTCCTCCCTTCCCATTGGCTCGGTGAGCTGTCAGTTCCGGCGCGGTGGCGGGCAGGAAGGGGCGGCATTCACGAACGGGATTTACGCCTTTTGCGCGGGGCGGGGCGCGGCGGAGCTCGGGGGGGGGCGGTTGCGCAGTTGGCGTGGCGCATGCGCAGCGCGCGGCGGCGGGGGGCGCAGCGCAGCCCCGGACAGCTGGCGGGGGTAAACAGGGCCGGGGGCGGGGGGCACGGCCGGGGCCCCGCCGCAGCCCCTGCGCTGCGTCCCGCTCTGCCCCGCATGGATGGAGCCTCGCAACCTCCAGTGCCCGCTGCGCTCTCGCCCGGGAGGCCTGACAGGTAACGGGCCCCCGCGGGCCGGACGGGCCCCGCCGCCCCCGCGGCCCCTCCACCCTGTCAGACACCCCCCCCCCCTTATCCCCTTCCCTGCCCGCCGCCCCTCGGTGCCCCCTTCCCTGTCAGCTACACCCTGTGCCCGCTTCGCTCGCAGCTACATCTGCTGGGCCCCTTCTCTGTCAGCCGGCCCCTGGTGCTCCGTTCCTGTCAGCTCTCCCCGCTGTGCCCCCTTCCCTATCAGCTGCATCCCCCCATTCCCTCCCCAGTAAAGCACACCTCCTGCCCTTTCCCTGACAGCCGTACTCTCTTTCCCGTCAGCTGTGCCCCTCTACCCTCTTCCCTGTCAGCTGCCCGCCCTGTGCCCACTTCCCTCTGAGCTGTACTCCTCAAACCCCTTCCCTGACAGCTACATCCGCATGTACCCCTTTCCCTCTCAGCTCTCCCCCCTCACCTCCCTTTCCTGACATTTCCCCGCACCCCAGGCTCTGTCAGGTGCCCCCTTATTCCCCCGAGGAGTCTGACTCCTTTTAAGGATCTCTCCTTTATCCAGCCCCTCACCCCCATTTTTCCCGGCCCCTCTTCCCCCCAGCCCTGCATCATCTGCTGGTACCGCCCCCTGCCAGGTACAGCTCCTGCTTTTTGGCTTCTCTTTCCCCTCCCACCCCTGGCACTGCCCTGTCCTCACATTCCTCTCCCCTTTCCTGGGTGTGACCCTGCTCTGCTCCCTTCTCTGCCCACTGTCCCTTCCTAAAGCCTTCACAGAAACTTGCTCTGCCCTGGTGGGTGGCCTGCAGCCCCTTCCTTGGAGAGGGGATCAGCCTCTCCTCCTTTGCCAGTTAAACTCCTTCCTTCCTGAAGCTGCTGGGCCATGTGGGACTTGGCACTGGGATGTTGCTTGTGCGGGGCTGAGGTGTTGCCTGGCATCTTCCCTTTTTCCCGTGGATGTGTCAGCTGGGGATCAAGGGAGAGGCAGGGTTCCAGTGGGAGGGCTGAGCTGGACGCACCGTGTGGCCTGAGTGTGTCAGAGTTTCCCTGACAGTCCCCTCGTGCTGGCTCTGTCAGGGTTCACATCTCACCTCTTCTCCTGGCTCCCTGTTCCAGCCATCTGTCCTGGCCAGCCACTGCTGCTCCTGACAGCTCCTTCAGCTGGAGCAAAACCTTCTTTTAGCAAGGTGTTTACTGCTAACCAGGTCATTCCCTCTTGGTTTTCCAGGTTTCTTTAAAAAAAAAAAAAAAAAGTTCCTATCTACATGTATATATTTTAATTTGATCTGTGACCTCTTGGAAAGTCAAGGTAAAGAAAGCAGGGAAATAAGTTGTGAGGATAAAGAAGCCTCTTGAGGTGGGTTCTGGGTGGTGTTTGGATGGCTGAAATGATTCATAGATGCTGAAGGGAAGGGTCTAAGGAGTCTTCCCTTGGGATGAGTTGTGTGTCCAGAGGCTCGTGGTGTGCAGAGTGCTGCTTTTTCCCAATGACCTTGAGTTTGGAGCCTGAGAAACCTGGGCACATCCAAGCAGTTAGGAATGGATTGCTTGTTTAAAACTGCTGATTTCAGGAGGCCTGCTGCTTTGTGGAGTTCCTTGGGGTGGATGGAGCTTTTCCAAAGGGGGCTGGGGCTCTGACCCCCCTGTGCAGAGCCCGTCTCTGTCATTGTGTTGCTGTGGGTGGGAGGTGCTCAGGTGGTTCTGTGAGAGGGAAATCCAGCAAAGGAGCAATCCCCCAAATCCAAGCTGTGGTGGGAGTGTTTGGTGTTAAATTGATGGAATTATTTGTGTTATCACTGTTAAGGCTTTGTTTCCAGACCTGGAGCAAGTGTTCCTCCCCATGCCCTGGAGTACCCTCTGGAAGTGTACTTTCCCAGGAGCTTAAGGGGCTTTTAAATGACTGTCAGTGTAAACAGAGCCTGCCAGATTTGGAGCCCACAGAAATCTGTACCTTGTTAATTTTTGACTGTGGATTTAAAGGCCAAGTGTTGCGAAAGTTCTGTTTGTGGCCCTGGAGTTTTATGTGGCAGCAGCAGGAGAGTCCAGGAGGAAAGTGCAGGGGGCTGCAGGTGGGCTGATCCTCTGTGAGCTCCAGGGAGCACTTTGAGAAGAGGTTGTCACTGGATGAGGTGACAGCTGTTACTGGATCCCAGGTTTTTGTCCTGTCTGGGGTGTTCCAGGTAGGTTTGGAGCAGTGAGGGATGAGGGAAAGTTGTCCTTGAAGGGTGATAGAGAAATGTGCCCTGGTGTCATCTAAGGAGTAACCCCAAAGAAGTCACGGAATCATGGAATGGTTTGGTTGGAAGGGACCTTACAGATCATCTTGTTGCAGTGGCAGGAGCACCCTCCACCAGCCCAGGCTGTTCCAAGCCCTGTCCAGCCTGGCCTGGAGCACTCACAGAGGCAGGGAGGGATGGGATCCTCTCTTGCGTGGAGCCAGAGTGCAGCTGCCTGTGGAGTCAGCCCTGGCAGCAGCAGTGCAGATTTATCCTAAACCGTCCCTTGCGCTGGGGCTTAATCCCTCATTCCACCAGGAGCTGGTTGTGCAGGGTTAGTTAAAAGCCAGGAGCTGCAAGAATGGGTTAGAGCAGAATTTGCACAGTGGTTTTGCCTAAAGAGGAACATTCTTTACCAATTTCCATGGTGGAAATTTCCAAGGAATTCCCAATTCCTTTGGTGGTGACAAAGACAGGCTCTTTGGAGGGGCTTCATGTTTGGAAGCCTTTGTGTCTAAGAAATTGGGAGGCACAGTTTATTTTTGTCTGATTTTTATTATCTGTATTTTGCAGGAGACCTACAAATCTTGGGAGATTTTGTGTTTTGTTCCAGGGTCAGTTTGTAACTGGAGGCTGGATCTGTACAGTGGTGGGGTCAATAGTCTTTAGTGTTAAGAACACTTAATATTTATTTTATTTGTTTATTATTTATTTATTTAATATTTGAACAAGGTAACTGTCATATCCATGGGGACTGGGAGTCTGGGACTGGGATCAGTTGTGGCTAATGCTCAAAATGGGATCTGGAATGAGAGTTTGGGCTTCTTAATCCTTTGTCTGTGATTCCATGATAATTTAAAGGTTCCCAGAGCCTTTGTAGTTGTGGAATACCTGTTGAGCAGCAACAAATAGCAAAGGGAAAGGAGGAAAGGCTCTTGGAGCCTTCTTGGCCAAGCAAAGGCACAAGATCCAGGAGACTTTTGAGCATTTTGCACCATCCAGTTGCCAAATCAAGCACTTTCCTGGATGGAGAGACACCTTAAACTCCCTCATTCCTGTTTGGCTGGGTTTTATCCAAGCCTGTTACCCAAGGCCTGCTTTCCTCACCTGTGTCTTTTAAGAAGTAAAGTTAAGATGTGTTGATCTCCCGAGACCTGCGCTACAGTGTTCTGCTGGGGCCACCTCTGAGTTACCACAGCCAGCAGTGACTTGTCCAGAGTTGGGAAGCTCCACAATGCATCAATAATCCCAAAACCACTCCCAGAAATAGCCAGCTCCTGTGTATTGCTGCTCTCACCCGGCCAGGGTGGGTGTCAGAGTTCCACAAGGTAGAAAATGCTGGCACAGAGGAGCCTTTGTTGAAAAACCAGGGAATTCGGGTCTGTTAAGGAGTGGTGGTTTTGGGGGGTTTGGATATTCCTTCCCTCTGGGCATCCTGTTCATGCAGTGGGTTTATAGGGTATTAATGGTTTTGCAGTGACTTATTTAACTCTAAGTTGGCTTCTTGATGTGGGTTAATTATGGCTGAATATGGGAGATCTGGGCCTTTCCATGCACACACATTTTTTCACATGTGTCCTTGAGGTTGTTTGGTGCTGTTGGAAGAGAAAGGAGCTGATTAGAAATCAGCCACAAGTAGAGATAGGAAATGTGACAAAAAGACTCCTAAAAGAGCAGTGGGGTGTTTGTCAGTCGGGAGGGGACAGCCTGCCTGGCCCGGGCATAGTTCTTTGGGGTCCTAAGAACAAAATTCATTTGCTCTCAAAGAGGAAGACAGGAAATCTGCCCGGCAGGGAAGAAGAGGAGGAAGCTGAATGTTGCCTGGAGAGGGGAGACTGTGGGCAGAGCTGGGAATGTTGTAGGGAAGCAGTAAGAGGAGTGGAAGGCTGCATATGAGACTGAGGTGTGAGATGTGCTGGGATATTGTCCCTGTGTCTTTTGAGGATGGACTTGGGGTTAGTGGATCAGTCCCTTCCCTGGAACAGGTTGTGCAACTGCCACCAGTCACTGGTCACAGGTTCCTGCTGCCCACCCTGCCCCTCCCTGGCCCAGCCTGAGGCCGTTCCCTCTCCTCCTGTCCCTGTTCCCTGCCAGCAGAGCCCGACCCCCCCGGCTGCCCCCTCCTGTCAGGGACTTGTGCAGAGCCACAAGGGCCCCCCTGAGCCTCCTTTGCTCCAGGCTGAGCCCCTTTCCCAGCTCCCTCAGCCACTCCTGGGGCTCCAGCCCCTTCCCAGCTCCGTTCCCTTCCCTGGACACGCTCCAGCCCCTCCGTGTCTCTCCTGAAGTTTGGGGAAGCAGCTCAGAAACTTCTCAGGAGCTGCAGAGTCAGCAGATCCACCTGCCCTTGTGCCCAGATGCTGCTGCTTCCTCCCCTTCCTGTCCTTGGGAGTCATTCCCGAGGGAAGTTGTTGTTTTTGTGGCTGCCCCATCCCTGGAAGTGGCTGGGGCTGGGCTGGACAGGGCTTGGAGCAGCCTGGGATAGTGGAAGGTGTCCCTGCCCATGGCAGGGTGGGACAGGAGGGCCAGTGGGAGCCCTCCTGTGGCAGCAGAGAATCAGATGAGGTTTGCCAGGACTCCTGTTTGTTGCAGCGTTTCTGTGAAATGCTCTTGTTTCAATGAATCAGCATTTCCTGATATAGAAGAGGAAAATTTTGGCTTGTTCTGCTTGGAAATGTTTTTAAAGAGGATTTAAAACTAGAGGGTTACATAGGACAAAATGGGTGTTTGAAATTTAATTTTTATTCTTTTTGGTTTTTTAAAGAGAGCTGTAGAAATATCTTAAATGGGCCAGGTTGTGGGATGGAAATTGGGGGAATTACAGCATTTCTCAGGGACTGACTGATCCTTTGCTGGGCAGCCTGTCCAGCTCAGGGTTGTGACCATCTCTGTGCAATTTGAATGGTTTTTAGCAGGAGTAGCCAATTCCATGGGCTTTCAGTTATTTAGGTTAGTACATTAAACTCCATTAAGAGTGTGCAAAACTCTTAGTTTCTCCTGGAAATTCAATTTTAACTGGTCATCCCTTTTCTCTTGCTGAGGTAATTAGGTGCTCAGTTGTCACCTCGTGGTTGGCTGTTGTGATTTCCAGGGAACGTTCATGCCCTTTTGGCTATTTTAGGGCTGTTTTGCTGATAATCCAATGTAGCAAAGGAGAGAGAAGAGGTGGCCAAAAGCACCGATGCTGTGTTTATTCACAGTGTAACCCTTGTTGGTTGTAGAGTTTGGGAAACATGACCTTGGACGTGGTGGTCATGGAATGGTGGGAAGGAAGCCTGGGACAGGACACTGCCGTGGACCCACAGGGTCTTTGCTGGGATAGGAACATGGATTTTCCAGGCCGATGTAGTCCTGGAATTCTGCTCATCATGAATTTCTCCACAAACTGGGAATGGCCTTGAGTCAGACATTCTTTGTTCTTCCATTGTCCCTTCCTTGAGTTCCTTCAGGAGCCTTTATTCCAAACTTTTCAGTTCTTAGCCACCACTATTTCTGGGAAGCAGAGCTTGGCACTGCGAGTGGCCTAACGTGTGGTGTCCCTGCCTGTGTCCCTCCTGTCCTGTCCAGGTAACTGAATGTGGATCCTGGCTCGGCTGGGATGCTTGGATGCACAGCAGCTCTTCCCATAGCTTCTCTTCGTCTGCCCCACTGCAAGAAGATGGCAAAAGCCAACATCACCAGAGACATCATCCACAGGCAGATCAAGGTACGTGTGAGCCCTGTTGGTGTTGGGTGGAGAGAGGTGGAGTCAGCGCTGGATTGGGAAAAACTCCTGGTGTTGCCTTTGCTTGGGAAGAGATCTCTGTTATTTACATATTGATAAGCCCTGTAAGGAGCTTAGGAGAACAAACACGCAGGACCTGTCGCTGTCCTTAATGGAGATCTGGGATGAAGTCTGGCATGACAGGAGCACAGTTCCTCTCCCTGGGCTGGTTTGCCATCAGCAGCTCTGTTCCCTTTGAGTTGAAGAGAGAAATAGAGCTGCTTGTGTTTGGGCACCACAAAGGCCCTTAGCCAGCTTCCCTCTCTGCTTTCTGTGTTCTCCCTGTGTGATCTTGCCATCAGAGGTATTTCTGACTGTAGTAAAGCTAATGATCTCTGTCACAGCCTCTCTGTCTCCTTTTCTTTAGAGAGTGCTGTGTTGCTTCCTTTGTGTAGGGAAAAAAAAACTTGTGCAGTGGTGGGATCAGTCATCTGATGGCTGCATTTGTGGAATATCAACGTGAAAGGACTGGCTGCAGCAGACACAATAGGCAATTATTGCTTGGACTCAGAGGCCTGAAATCATTTGCAGCTTTGCTGATAATCAGCATTCAGGAAAAGGATCTGTGAGTAGCCAGAATAAGGAACTGGGAGCTCGAGTGCTCACTTTGCAGTTTGGTACCAAACTCGGTTATAAGCTTGTAATTTAATCCATGTGCAAAGATTTATTTTGCTGCCCTAACAAGGAAGGGCTGGTTCTGTGGTTTGAGCCTTAGCCTGGGACTGTCTCACACTGTCTGCTCTGTCAGACTTTGATGTGTGACCTTGGAAAGATTGCTAAGTCAGGCAGTTCCTTGTAGGAAAAGCAATATCCTACCCCACAGCCCTCACAAAGCCACTGAGGCTGCAGTAGCACAGAACTGTACCTGCAGCACCTTGCAGTGCTTTAGGAGTGCTCGCCACAAAAATACATCAAGGGGTTTGAAGTTTGTCATGGAAGCTCCTACAAAAAGCCTGGTTTGTTTTGCCTCCAATCCTTTTATGTCTGTCTCCATTTTGTCTTCAAATAGCTTTTGGTGTGTGGAGTTCATTACTGAACATTGGGCTGGGAAGGGAACTCAGCACTTGTGTGTCTGCTCTGGGACTGCTGATGTGCTCGGAGCACCAGCAGGGTGATTTTTTGGGCACCAGCAGGGTGATTTTGACATTGGTGTTCCCACCTCGAAATGCTGATGAGGAAGGATTAAGTTGATGAGTGTGGCTTGGAATGGGACCACAGCTGGGTCAAGTCCTAGGGAAGAATCTCCTTGGACATTAGATGTTCCATCCAGAATCTGACTTGCATTCCCTCTCCTTCATTCCTGCCTCTGCAGTTGGCCTTCTTTCATCAGAGCCATCTGCTGATGCATCTGTGAGCCCTGTGAGATCACAGGGGAAACAACTGTCCTGCTTTCCTTCACCTTCATTTGTACTGACGCAGTTCTGTGGCAGCTGTTCCCATCCCTCTGGAACAGCCTGTGCCGTGGCTCTGCAGCTCCCGCTGCCTCGCTGAGGAACAGCCCATCCCTAAAGGAAGCTGGCCAGTTGCACTCCCCATTTCTTCGCCCCATGGTGCTGGTGCCTTGGGACAGGCTCGGCAATGGCAGAGTTCTTCTGAGCAGCTCTGCTCCAGTTCTGCTGTCCTCAGGATTGAGGTCCTGCTGAAATCCTTGCCAAGGGGTAATAAGAGGCAATCCCAGGTTCTTCTGTATCTTCTGTTTCAGGCCCAAAGTAGGGTCAGCTCATTCTGCCTCAGTGTGGGCCTCTCAGAGCTGGTTTTGGCTTCCCAGCTGGAGCCTGGCACTGGTTAAAATCAGTTCAGGGGCAAAGATTATGATCTGCCCACCTGGAGATGTTCAAAGGATGGGAAGGCTGTAGAGGGACTTGTCACAAGGATGTGTAGTGGTGGGACAAGGGGGAATGGCCTTGAGCTGAAGGAGGACATGGTTAGATGGATCTTGGGAGGGAATTCTTCCCTGTGAGGGTGGTGAGGCCCTGGCACAGGGTGCCCAGAGCAGCTGTGGCTGCCCCATCCCTGGAAGTGTCCAAGGCCAGGTGGACGGGGCTTGGAGCAACCTGGGATGGTGGAAGGTGTCCCTGCCCATGGTGGGGAGTGGCACTGGAGGGGCTTTAAGGTCCCTCCCCACCCAAACCATTCTGGGATTCTGTGACTCCTACTACAGTACAGGACCTGTGGGCACCCCAGTACCTGGGGTGATTTTTAAACTTGAAGAATCTTCTCTGGAAGGGCAAAAGGAGTGTTGTGTTTGCTGTAGTCAGTGTGGTGCTTGTTTGGCCCTGCAGGAGAGGGGAGCGCTGGGCTTCGAGCGCCACTACCACGTCACCGACCCCTTCATCCGCCGCCTGGGGCTGGAGGCTGAGCTGCAGGTGAGTGTCCAGAGAGCAAACCAGCTCCTTGGTGTGCACCTCACTGCAGGAGAGGATGAAATTCACTTTTGTGAGGTAAATGCTGATTTCTTGGTCCCCCAAACTGCATTAGAACCAGGAGTAGCTCAGTGAGAGCTTGCATGAGCTTTCTGCACTACCTGGTGCGCCTGCAGGAGAACCCTAGCAGGGTGGGCATCACCTAATCCCAGCACTGATCCCTGAAGGAGACAATTGTCAGCTGTTCAGCATACTCAGCTCTAATGGGATCCCTAAGGAACAGGTTGTAGTGCACTCTGACATACCTTAGAAAAGATTTTAAGATCATACAGAATATTCTGAGTTGGAAGGGACCCCCAGGGATCATTGAGGCCAAGTCTTAAGTGAACAGCCTGTCTGGGGGTCAAACCCACAACCTTGGCATTATCAACACCCTGCTCTACCCAACTGAGCCAACCTCAAACACATCAATTATCTTGATTTGGGGGAGAAAAGGATTCTTTTGTCCCCCTTTTCAGTCACATCGCCCATATCAAACGCTGCTCAACACTCCCCCACATCCTGGTGCAGGTTGGTTAATGTGGATGAAGATGGATGATGTAGTCACCCAGCAGCAAGGTGCTTCTAACAGAGCTATCAAAAGTGCATTTTCCCTGTGTTCCCAGAGTGCCTGTACATGTAATTTGTCAGCCTAGCCAAGGGCTTTGGAAGCAAAGTCACCTTTCCGTGCGTACAGCGGGATTTCAGCTGTAGCCTCTGAGACTAAACTGCCATTTTATTCAACACTACCTTTTTTTATTTGTTTCATTTTGCCTTTTCTACCCCAGCTGCTCTAGCATGTCTCTCTTTTCTGGAGGAGCTTATCTACCAAGTGTGTGGAGTTCTTTGCAGGGTTGGAATAAAAAAATAAAGAACTCTGCTTTTATTGGAACAAGTTGTTATTTGTGGGGAGCTTGCTGTGGCCTTGTCTTAGGACAGCTCTGTTTGATAAATCTGAAGTTTGAGTAATACCATCTTCCCTTGTTTCCTTCCCTCAGGGTCACTCCGGGTGTGTCAACTGTCTGGAATGGAATGAAAAAGGAGAGTAAGTATGTGGCTTCATTTGGGGGATCAACGAAGCCATAACCCCGGGTTTTCCCAAGAGTAGGATGTAGGTCATCTTATCATAAGCAGCTGCTTCCCATTTCTAGTAAAGTGGAGCTCAAGCTCAGAATTTGAGCTGTAGTAGAGCTCACGCTTCAAAAGAAGCTTTATTTTGTTAAATATATCTGGATATTATTAGAAATGCCCCTTTAGTGAGTTCAGTAGGGAAATGGTCAGACTAAGAAGTGGAGACTGAAGGCTGCTTCTCTTCTCTTCTCTTAAGTGGTATTATGGATTATAATGGATCTTTAGGATTTGCCCAGCTGGTGGTGACATTTCCCCACCCCCTTCACCATGCTGTTAAAAGCTGCTGCTGAGGGACAAATATCCGAGGCAAGGAGGTAGAGAATTCACTCCTCTGCAGTTTTAGAGGGAAACTAAAGAGCCACTTCCATTAACTAAGTGGAATGAAGAGTTTCTGCATGAGAAATGAGTGGATGGAAGGAAGAGGGGGTATTTCTGGACATGCCTCTTACAACATGCAAAGTCTGCCCTCTGATACTCTTCAGAATTATTTACCAGTGAAAATTTCATGTGCTTGAAAGAGAATGGCTACAGGGAGATCTAAGTTCAAAAGAGCTGAGAGTTGCAGATGCCAGATTCCTTTGGTTCAGATGCAGATGGATGGACAAGGCCAAGAGCACCTTGCAATGGCTTTGCACTTAAAAAGCAGTTTGTGGTTCACCCCATGAGCCCTGGGACTGCCTGGGCACATCCAGAGCCTGGGAATGAGTGCCTTGGCTGGGCTTCAGGGATGATGTGGAGCAGTTAACACAGCCAGGGTAATAAGGAAGGCGGAGGCCCCGCATTTTGTTGTTGAGCAAACACTCCTGTTTTCCCATCGGAATTGGGGTGAGGTGCTTCAGTCAGCTGTGTTTTCCGTGGAATGGCTATTTGTCTGCTTTAGCTCCTTGACCTGGCTGAAGGGATGGGTGCACGGTGAGCAGCAAGGACAGAGAGCTGAAGGAAGAGAGGAAATGGGCTGCTTAGGGCTGAATTAAGTTAATGGATGTCTGCGGTCAAACAGCTCCACGGACCCGGGCATGGTGTGGAACAGAAGAATTCATGGTGCATATTTGTCTCCTGTTCCTTTTAGCTTGTTGGCCTCTGGCTCTGATGACCAGCATACCATTGTGTGGGATCCTCTGCACCACAAGAAACTCCTTTCTATGCACACAGGACACACTGCAAACATCTTTTCTGTCAAGGTATGTGGTTAGAAGGAATGAGCAGCTAACAGAAGCAGCAACCTGAGCAGCAGAAGGATAAATCCTTGCTGGGAAACATTTTCCTGCAAGCAGTTTTCCCCCCCCAAAAAGTTTAATATTTCTACTTATGGGGAAAAAGGGATTAAATCTAATATTGCACTCAGTTTATGCAGCTCCCAGGCTTATTCTCTCTGTGAATTGGAAGGAAATGGTTGTAGCAAAGTGGGATGTGTGACAAAGACACTCCCCTGTGTCCTGCTGTGGCTGGTGACTCTTGAGTGTGCACGCTGCCTGTGTAATAGGGAATAACGTGGGTTAGCTCATGTTCCTGAAGCAGAATTCCTGCTCCATGACTGCCAGGGTGTCCATGTCAGCAGCCTCGGTGCTCCTCCAGCCTGAGTGTCCCATCCCTCTCCCGCAGTTCTTGCCGCACTCGGGGGATCGGGTCCTCATCACGGGAGCTGCAGATTCCAAGGTGCACGTCCACGACTTGACTGTCAAGGAGACCGTGCACATGTTTGGAGATCACACCAACAGAGTGAAGCGGATTGCCACGGCTCCCATGTGGCCAAACACCTTCTGGAGTGCAGCAGAAGATGGGTTAATCAGGTACAGGATTCCAGTTGGTTTGGTTGTGGGAACCATCACAATGTGTGCTGTGCACAGACCTGAAGAGAGGCTGTCTCTGTACTAAGCACCTTAAACTCATCTCTGCCTTCCCTAAAACTGGAAAGATTTATCTTGGGGAGTCATACATACTCTCCTCAGCTCCTCCATTTTCCTCACTGCTGGAAAGGGTGGCCAGGAAAGGAACAGGTCATGACTTGGGAGCTAAATTTGGAACTTGAATAAATCTGTGCACATTATAGATCTGCTTTTAATGATTATCCTGATACTGAGGCCTAGTGTGTGTTGAACTGAGGTGCTTCTAGTAACCTGTGGCACCAATGACTGTTGTTCATGTCCTTGGTGTCATCTCTCTTAGCTGTGTCAGGAGGGGTTTAGGCTGGATATTGGGAAAAGGTTCTTCCCCCAGAGGGTGCTGGGCACTGCCCAGGCTCCCCAGGGAATGGGCACGGCCCCAGGGCTGCCAGAGCTCCAGGAGTGTTTGGACAATGCTCTCAGGGACAGGGTGGGATTGTTGAGGTGTCTGTGCAGGACCAGGAGCTGGGCTGGATG
Source organism: Coloeus monedula (assembly GCF_965178545.1). NCBI lineage: Eukaryota > Metazoa > Chordata > Aves > Passeriformes > Corvidae > Coloeus > Coloeus monedula. The sequence continues at coordinate 392,858 of NC_138804.1, read as the reverse complement.
ATCGTGGTGGGTCCCTCCCAGCTCAGGCCATTCCATGAGTCTGTTCCTGCTGTTACCCCATGACGTGTCTGCCCCACTCCCATCCCTTTGCAGGCAGTACGACCTGCGGGAGAACAGCAAACGTTCCGAGGTCCTGATCGACCTGACTGAGTACTGTGGGCAGCTGGTGGAGGCCAAGTGCCTGACAGTGAACCCCCAGGATAACAATTACCTGGCCGTGGGGGCCAGCGGGCCCTTCGTGCGGCTCTACGACATCCGCATGATCCACAACCACAGGTAACAGCCCCTGGCTTTGGGGGCACATTTCTGGTGCAGGAATCTGGTCAGGGCTCTGATGGGAAGAGGGACTTGCAGGGGTCCAGCACTCACCTGTTTCTGGGAAGTTTTGCTCCATTTTTTCTATCACCCAAAGTCTTTTTGATGAGTACATCAGGGTGGTGTGAGGCTGGTGACCCCACAGCTGTGTGGGCAGGAGGCCTTGTCCTCGTGGGTGGACAAGAAAAGCCGGTGTAGATCAGGCTTCCAGCAGTTGAATACTGTGGTTGTAATAAGGCTGTTCCTCTCTGTGGGTAGGAAGAGCATGAAGCAGAGTCCTTCAGCTGGAGTGCACACGTTCTGTGACCGGCAGAAGCCCCTCCCGGACGGGGCAGCTCAGTACTACGTGGCAGGTATGGGTCCTGCACTGGGGGTGACTGGGGGGACTTCACTGCCTGAAGAAGCAGAGTTCTGCCCATCACACACAAACCCCCTGCTCAGAAGATCTCTTCTGTGGGATGTTCCGTGGAGTTGCAGGTTGTTTCACTGGGGTGGTGAGCTAGCCTTGCTGCTTCTTGTCCAGCATAAATGAGTTTTTGTCACTCTTACTGGAAAGTCAAGGACTGGATATAACCTGGGCTCTAAAGGCTTTGCTGGAGTTGGTCCCAGCAAAGCTGCTGTTCAAAATTTTTTGGCACAGAAGTGACTTGTCCTCATCCTGCAGATAAAGAATCAGTGATGCAGTATCTGAGCAATCTAGATGACATTCTTCTCCAGTGTTCGTTATTTACTATCCTTTACCCCAAAATGTTTGTTTCTTTTTTTAAAAAATAGCTCAGACCAGCATGTTCAGCAGACCAGTTCTGACAGTCCTGCTCCTGATGAGTCCCACTAGAGGATTCCTCAGGTCCCCTGAATTGGTCATGCAACACATCTGCTGTCTGAAGAACAGAACCTGTGTGTGAGCTGAATATTTAGGAGCTTTGGTTTCGTTGTGCTGAGGGCTTTATTAAGGAAACCTAATTAGGGGGTTGAGGATGGAGGTATTTGCAGATGGCCACAAATCACAAAAGCCAAATCCTAGTGAATCCCTAAAACTGAGATTTGCTGGGTTCTGCAGGCTCGTTGTTAACAAGGCAGTTACAATTCCTGTCTTCATGTGGAGGTGGCTGTGCAAAGTTGGAATCATGGAATCACAGAGTGGTTTGGGTTGGAAAGGACCTTAAAGCACATCTTGTTCCACCCCCTGCCATAGGCAGGGACACCTTCCAGTGTCCCAGGTTGCTCCACACCCCATCCAGCCTGGCCTTGGACACTGCCAGGGATGGGGCATCGATGCCTGGAACCTGTGAAAAGGCACCATGCGTGTTCTGGTTCCTCATGGAGGGATCCAATAAACAGTGGGAAATGGAAAATCCCGGAGGTGCTTGTGCTCCATGGCTTTGCTCTTGTAAAAGGGAGCAGCTGGGGTAGGACAAAGACAACAGTTAGGAGTTAAGCCAATAATTATGGACTTGTCCTCCTCACAGGGCACCTCCCGGTGAAGCTTCCAGACTACAACAACCGGCTGAGGGTCCTGGTGGCCACGTACGTCACCTTCAGCCCCGATGGCACCGAGCTCTTGGTCAACATGGGAGGGGAGCAGGTAAGGAGGCAGCAAAGCTTCACATTGGGTCACTGGACATTGTTGTGTGCTCTTGAAAATAGGTACAGCAACTTCTCTGTGGGTAATGGGATTGATTTTAAACTGCTTTCTGATTAATTCAGACTAAATACTTGGGATTAGGGATATATTCGTTACGCTGTCACTGATCAAAGTTAAACTGTGTTCTGTTGTGATTTTCCAATTCACATTTCACTCTCTGGAAGAGGAGAAAGAAAATAAACAAAACCAGTTCTGGAACTGACCTTTGTTGACCTAGAAAGGATTTCATAACTCATTCTTGAAACATCAAACTGCTTCTGTAATAGAATGTAGTGAATAAGGAACTTGGAGAAGCAAAGGCCTTCACCTGGAATATTGATTGCTTTAATTTTAAGCTCTGGGTGATATTCATGGATCTTTGTAAAGCCTATCAATGGAATGAGAAAATCCTCCTGACAGCATTAATCAGCGTGGATTAAACAGGACCTTTGCTTGTGGGCAGGTTACACTGTGCTTGTCCTCTGCAGCTCTTTCTCACACGTGCAATCACTCCCTTTAGAAGAAGGTGAGCCGTGGGTCCGGCCTGGACTGTCCATTCCTGTCCCAGTACAGCTGTAAATCAGGATTTCACAGGACTGCCCTGGGAGTTTCTCGGGAAATACTGGTTCCATCTTAGAGAGTCTCTTCCTCAGTGTCCTGCCTCTTTTGTGTCAGTTGGTGTTTGGTTTCTTCATTATCACTGTGTTAATTGAAATATCTTAGTTGCTCAATTGAGCTATGAAGCTTTCTGAGCAGGTTGGTCAGGTCATCTTCTAAGTTCTGCAGGTGTGGAGTAAGACCAGGTTCCTGTTTCTCAGTGTTATTCTCTGAACTGGGCTGGCCTGGGACACACCCCAGTTACTGCTGCCATCCCTTGTGTGTCCATCTATAAACAAGATTGCCAGTGAGAAAACTGGAAATAGCAAACACAAACAGGGAACTGTGCACCCACTGAGCCCTTTTTTATTTCTGACTTGAGCATCTCTGTTTTGCAGACTTGTCTCATGCTCTTTTTTCCTTTCCTTAGGTCTATTTGTTTGATCTGACGTACAAACAGCGACCATACACTTTTCTCCTCCCAAAGAAGTGCCACACTTCGGGGGGTAAGTGTGCTGCTGTCACAAAGGGAGTGAACAGCAGAGTGAAGTTCTGTGCTACACGACTCATTTTCAGGGTGCAGGAGGAAAATGAAGCTGGGTGTGGGTGTTGCTGGGCTGTTTGTGCATTGCAGTTCATACCCTGAGTTCCAAAATCCTTCTGCAGAGGGACAAAATGTGAGGGCAGAAGTGACCTGTGGAGAGGGGGGTGTGTGAGCTGAGAGTGCCTAAAGCTGTGCTCAGGGATTAAGCAGACTTTGTCAGTGGTTGAGGTGCTGGTATCCTCCCAAACCATTCCAGGATTCAATGTTACTCCAACTGTGGCCTAAAATCAGTCGAAGCCCTTGCTGTGTGTGAGTTCTTAGTTCTGTGTGTGTCTGGTTTTCTGATCTAGAATTGTATTGCAAAGGACACTGCAGAGATTTGTAAATACAAGAAGTAGTAAATATAAGAGGACAAATCAAATCCAGGCGGCTGGAGCAGGTGGAGTCACGGAGGTTTTGTTTCTGCTCTGAGTGGGGCTGTTGTGTTGGCTTGGCCCTGCTGTAAAATAAACCCTGAGTTTGTATCATCTACACTGATATTTAGCATGGTTGTATATTTCTTTTTCTAACCTTCAGAAGTGCAGAATGGAAAAACCTCTACCAATGGAGTGTCCAATGGGATCCATCTCCACAGCAACGGCTTCCGCTTGTCCGAGGGAAGGGCACACATCAGGTGAGGGCACACATCAGGTGAGGGCACACAGCAGGTGAGGGCACAACTGCCCCTCCAGGGGGTTCTCTGGCTTTGTCCTTGTCCTTTGCCTCTCGCCAGGGTGAGGTGCTGCCAAAAAGGTGTGAAGTGCAAATCCCCTTTCCCTGCTCCTGGCTCGCCAAGTGGCCTCTGTCCTTGGGGCTGTGTTGGCCTCTGGTGCCTGGGCTGTGAAAGGGAGTCAGACAGGGCAAGAGCATCCTGGGGGAAATTGTCCGTGAGGATTTTTCCTCTCTTATGATCAGTTAAGGTGGACAAAACTAAGAAATGATTTTTCAGGCCTGGAAGCAAAGTGTCCTGTAGTGGTGGTTGCTTCCTGGCCCACAGGAACCGTGTGTTGATAGTGGCAGAGGCTGCCGGGTGAAGGGACCTTGCTTCCCTTTGCCATTTTTTGGGCACTTCCCTGCTGCAAACTGAACCAAAGCAGCCAGAATTGTTCTGTGACAGCAACACTGGAATCACTACTGCCATTCCTGGCATGGGAGCTGGGACTGGATGGAGCCTCTTCTGTTGCTCCTGCTGATTTCTTTCTTTAAGAGCAAAATGCAGTTGGGGCGAAGCAGCAGCAGCAGCACATCTTGCTGGCTGTTTTTCTTCCAGCTGATGAGATTTGGTTCTAAGTCGAGGCATTTATTTAATACCATATATGGGTAGTCTGGGTTCCTCCAAAGTCACTTTGTGGAATGTTTCAGCTCCTCTCCTCTAGATGGCCCCTCCACCGCGGCAGCAGGAATGGGGCTGGAATTTTGGGTTGCGGAGCATGGGCCTGGTGAGCTCAGATGCTTCTGCATTTGCATTGTTGTGCACTGCTAAAAGAGGATTGGAAATGTTGTTTATGCAGTCAAAATAAAGATGTATTGGTGAGGTCCGATGCTTAAAATACCCACTGCTCATTTTGGAGTGTGTCTCTGTAGATGAAGAAAAAATGGAAACAGTCAAATGATGGTCACACTGATGTAGTGAGACTGCCACAGGGTGGGGAGGCACAGGGTGCCCAGAGAAGCTGTGGCTGCCCCTGGAAGTGTCCAAGGCCAGGTTGGATGGGGCTTGGGGCAACCTGGGATAGGAGAAGGTTTCCCTGCCCATGGCAGGGGGTGGAATGAGATGGGCTTTAAAGTGTATTCCAGCCCAGACTATTCTGGAATTCTGTGGTCAAAACCAAGCCTTTTTCTTAAACTCAGATTCTTCAGGTTCAGAGTCCCTTTTTGCCTTTTCCTGAATCTTTTATTAGCAAGTCCAGCAAGCATTAGCTAAGCTGGAACTAAACACTGCAGACTCTGACCTGGAGTTAAGGATGTACAACTTACCTGTGCTGCTCCCTTCTTCCCCTGCAGCCCCCAAGTGGAGCTGCCCCCGTACCTGGAGAGGATCAAGCAGCAAGCCAACGAGGCCTTTGCGTGCCAGCTGTGGACCCAGGCCATCCAGCTGTACAGCAAAGCTGTGCAGAAGGCCCCCAACAACGCCATGCTCTACGGGAACAGAGCTGCTGCCTACATGAAGCGCAAGTGGTAAGGGGGCAGTGCCACCATGGGTGACTCCCAGGGGCCACCTGGGTGAAGGACCTGGTTTCCCTCTGTGAGGGCGGGGTTGGGGTTATCAGATTGAGCCACAGTTGGGCACCTCTGGCTCAAAGGGATGGCACAGCTGTCTGTGCTGGAGAGATTCTGGGGAGCACAGCTGGTAGCAGCCCATTGTTTCACCTGCTGATGTGCTGAGTGAAATCCTGACCCTTTCCTGTGTAAAAAGAAACCCCAAATCCACGTCTGATTCACAGCATTCTGGGTGTCTCCAAGGGTGTTTGTGTGTCTTTGGGTGGTTCTGATCTGCATTAAAGAAGGGCTCTTAAATCTGCTGTCAACACATGACGTAATGGTGACTGTGCTTTGTAACATCTCCTGACAGAAGGCTGTTTTAGGGCTGCTGGGGTGGCTTTGGTTGCTGCTTTATCCAAGTACCTCACACTGCAGACACTTAGACCTGGTGGTTCCTGTGTTACCCCAGTTAACCCACATTCCCTTTGACTGGAAACAAACCTCTGGGAGGGATCTGGGGAGGTGGCAGATCCTGGCAGTCTGGAGGGGATTCTGCCCTGGTGGTTGCAAAACACCCTGTCAGCCTCTGCAGTAGGTAATGTCTGCTCTGACCAGTGGCCAGAGCTGCATCTGCAAGATACAGCTGAGTTATTTTAGTGCCTGTCCCCTTGAGCAGAGTAAGACTGAGTAGCATGACTTGCCATTAACATATTTAAAATAGCTGTGGTCCTTCATCTACATTTGCTTTGTGAGGATATCCTTCTCCTCTCCCTGCTGAAATCCCCAGTATGAATTCTCCTCTCTTCTTGCCAAGATAAAGAGCAGCCAGCAGTTGTTGTGACTGTTGGTAACTGGCCTACTGGCTGTTTTGCAATAGCAGAGATTTGGGAGCTGCCTCAAAAAGACCTCAGTGTTCAGAGGGAGAAGAACAATAGGTTGGGATTAAGGGATGGAACACAGAAGCTGAGTGCTGATCTCATGAATGACATTTTTCTTATAGGAATCCTTTCTCCCGAAGGGTGTTGGCACATCTGAACCTTTCAGTGTGTCAGCTACTGCTTTGCCACAGTTTTGGGTAGCAGGAAGATGTGAAAAACATAGACACAGTGGGTTTCTGTGGCATGCAGGGGGTAGGATTTAAATAGCACTGAGCTGATACCTTCCAGGTGCAGAAAAGGGGCACTTTTCTGCTAGGAATAGTTTGTGGAGAGTGGAGGAGATGGCTGGGATGTCACTGAGCAGGAGGAGAGGCAGACAGTGACCCAGGCTGAACCACCACGTGTCTCTGAGGTGTTCTTGATGTCTGGAACAGGTACAGGCCACCCTCAGAACCCTGCAGGTCCTGCTTTGGCCTCATTCTCTAAATAACAGAGAGCAAGAAAAAATGAAGGTCTGTAATTTCCTAACCTCCCCTTGCTCATCTCCCTTAAGATGCTGCTCATATTTTCCAGCACTTCTAAGGCTGCCCTTTGAAATTTTGCTCCTAAAAGCCAACTGCATCCCCCTCTGGATTGCTTTCAGCAGTCCACGTTGGCAGTACTGAGCTGATTTCTAGTTCTGCACAAGCTGAGTCAATCCTGTAACAAAGGGAGAAGTCAGAGCCTGCTTTACATCCCACCATGTCCATTTTCACACCAGTCTGTTGGGCTGCCAACGCTGGTAGTTGAGCTTGAAGGATGTTTTGAGGGTGGCAGAGCAGTTTAAAAGCCTAGTCAGGTGTGCAAGTGTGAGACACCTGTCTGTCACCCTAACAGGTAACTTGCATTCCCTCTTTCTCTGACTGAAAGGGGCCTGTTGCTGCGTGTCCTGAATTAACCCTGGCAGTGTGCAGAGGCAGCCCTGGAGAGTCCTGTTCCTGCTGCAGGTCTCATGGGCAGGGCATTCCACCCTCTGCTGTGCTGGGGAGTGGCCAATACCCACCTGGACAGGAGGGAGCTGCAGGGTGAATGGTTTGCAAAACATGCTCCTGCAAGATTTGGAGCTCCCCTTAGTAAGTCCAGTCACTGGGACACCTCTTCCCTGCTCCACCTGTGCATGAGGAGGAACTTCTTTACTCTGAGGGTGACAGAGCACTGGGACAGGCTCCCCACAGGGGGTGTGGAGTCTCCTTTACTGGAGGTGTTTAAAAACTGTCTGGACACAATCCTGAGGAATGTGCTGTAGGGAGCCCTGTTTGAACAGGGAGGGTGTCCTGCATGACCTCCGGTGGTCCCTTCCCACCTGAGCCTTCCTGTGCTTCCCTGACAAGGGTTTCATGTGATCTAAAATTGTTGCTCTGCAAATTCATCATCTCCTTGGGGGTGTTTTGGACTTTGGTAGGTACAGTGCACAGAATCCTGGAATGGTTTGGGTTGGAAGGGGCCTTAAAGCTCATCTCATCCCATTCCCTGCCATGGGCATGGACGCCTTCCACTATCCCAGGTTGCTCCAAGCCCTGTCCAGCCTGGCTTTGGACATTTCCAGGGATGGGGCAGTCACAGTGGGGCATGTAGGTTACAGGTATGAAACATTATTATTATTAACCATCAAATGGAGCCTTGGGCACTCAGCCTTGCCCTGCCAGCCTGAGCTGAGCACCATAGCAGGCTCAACAAGTCCCTCCTGCTCCCAGAGCACAGCCAGAGACAGCCCCATCCCCACAGCCCTGAGCTCGGGGAATCAGGCTGTAAACAGGATACAAATACCCAGTATGGCCCAGCCTGCTGTAACATCACTTCTAAAACTCCAGGGTTTTTTCCTGTAAAGGTGAGAAAAGGCTCCTGCTTGAGACATTTGTGCATTTGTGGTGGGAAGTCCTGCAGCTCCTGGCGGGGGCTCCGTGGGCCGGAGCTGTGCCGTGTGTCCACACAGGGGCACGATTGAGCTGTGACAGGGAGCCCGCCTGGCACGGGAGGGCTGTGCTGCCTGGCCAGAGGGCTGCTGCATCCTCCATCTTCAAAGGACTTCCCGAAATGTGCTGCAGCAGGGAGCTCTGCTCTCTTGGATTTAAAATGGCAGGTCAGGGCTGGCGGGGCAGCCTGGTGTGGTCACATCCCAGAGCTGCCTGTGGGCGTCTGCAGAGGCCTTGGGGAGGCTGGGCTGGGTCAGGTGGTGCCCCCGAGTCACAGCAAATGCTGTTAGTGAGCTCCTGGGGTGTGGGATTGTGTAGAGAGCTGGAAACAACAAGCTGTGGAGTGAAATGAGGGCTGGGAAACAGCAGTGGAAAATGTTTGCTGTTGCTGCTTGGGCTGGCTAATCCACCGCTCCCTTTTCCTCAGGGATGGGGACCATTACGATGCTCTGAGGGACTGCTTGAAGGCCATATCCCTAAATCCATGCCACCTGAAGGCCCATTTCCGCCTTGCCCGCTGTCTCTTTGAACTCAAGTACGTGGCAGAAGCACTGGAGTGTCTGGATGACTTTAAAGGGAAGTTTCCAGAACAAGCACACAGCAGTGCCTGCGATGCACTAGACAGGGACATCAATGCTGCCCTATTCTCCAAGAGTGATAACGGTGAGTGCTGCTGCTCCTGGGCTTCTCCAAGGTTACACTGAAATCTAATGAGCACACAAGGACTTTCCTCCTTAAACTGCCCCTCTGAAGTAAAGCTCCAACTTCTGAGAGTGATTGATTGTTGCTGTGCAGAAAAACTAGCCTGAGCCTGTTCTTTCCTTGTGCCTGGTCCTGGTTTGCTCTTGAGTGAGAGTGTGATAAAAGGAGTCTGATGTAGCCAGGAGATAATCTAGAAGGAAGGAAGCTCGTGCTCTGAGCCCAGCTCCCTGCTGGAATTGTCCTTAACTCTTCTCTAAGGCTGCTGGGGTCTCCTGGGGTGCTGTTTGCTTAGAACTCCCCCAGTGGTGCTGAGGGAAACGTGTTGTCCTTCCAGCTGAAGACAAGAAGGGGGGAGGCCCCATCCGGCTGCGAGCCACAGGCCGCAAGGACTCCATCTCTGAGGACGAGATGGTGCTGAGGGAGCGCAGCTACGACTACAAATTCCGATACTGCGGCCACTGTAACACCACGACAGACATCAAAGAGGCCAATTTCTTTGGCAGGTATGCTGGCAGGTGGTAGCCAGGGGTGCAGGACACAGTGAGCAGCAGCAGGGTGCTCTGTTCTGTGGGATAAAGCCTCACGTGTAGCCCCATGTTCCCATTCATGAAATGACACGGACGCTGGTTTGGAGGGTTGGGAAAAGCTGGCGGGAAGCCTCCTCCCGTGTGGCTGCATGAGCAGCTGGTGAGGAGCAGATCCACAAAGGGCCTGGTTGGGCTAGCACTAAAGAAATCCATTTGGGATTGAAAACAGGGCTCCTGGGGTTGCAGGAAACAAGCACGGGTAGCTTTATGTGGATCTGTAAGTGTGAGGGGTGTCAGCCTGCTGATGGTAGAAGCCATATGAGATTCTCAGCCTGCTGGAGCCTGGCTCTTGAGTGTGACCCAGGCTCTGCTCCTCTGCCCTAGCAATGCCCAGTACATCGTCAGCGGCTCGGACGACGGCTCCTTCTTCATCTGGGAGAAGGAAACCACCAACCTGGTGCGTGTGCTGCAGGGAGACGAGTCCATTGTGAACTGTCTGCAGCCTCATCCCAGCTACTGCTTCCTGGCCACCAGCGGCATCGACCCGGTTGTGCGACTCTGGAACCCCAGGCCGGAGGTAAGAGCTGCAGTCAGAGCCTCCCGTGTCGTCGGATGCTCTTTGCTGCTGTCTTTTCCTACTGGGCTCTCCCGTTGCAGCAGCGGGAACAGCCCCTCTTTGGTCCTGAGTGCTGTCCCTCGGTGTCTTGCAGAGTGAGACCCTCAACGGCCGCGTGGTCGTGGACATGGAAGGTGCTTCCCAAGCCAACCAGAGGCGGATGAACGCGGACCCGCTGGAGGTGATGTTGCTGAACATGGGGTACCGGATCACAGGACTGACCAGTGGTGGGGCTGGAGGCTCAGATGATGAAGACAGCTCAGAGGGGCAAGTCCAGTGCCGGCCCAGCTAAAACAGAACTGCCTCTCCTTCCTCTAATTGTTTGGCTGAAAGGGAACCGAGTTTCCTTGGTCCTGAACTTTCTCTGGTGAATGACTGCACTGTTTCGCACTATGCACAGGGTAGGACAAGCTGGCAGGGGCAGGAGCGGCCGTCTCTAAACCATCACCTCCTCCTCCTCCTCCTCCCCGGCAGTGCAGTCCGGGGTTTGCCTTTAGTGGAATTTAGTCCCAACAGGGGTCTTTGAGTTGTCTGTGAGCAGTGTAACTGGTGATTATTTTTCCAGAGCTGCTGTATGATCTGGTACAGGGGCTGTTGCCTGCATTGCAGGGGGGATGTTAAATTCCTGAATAAAATACAAACCTAGGGCAGGGGTTATGGAATGAATTTACTGCAGTGATTTTGAAAGCTTGACTGTGCTACCAGCCTGTCTAGAGGCCCCCGGTTTATGGTTGTTGGCCATGAAACACCTGTTTTGTCCCATAACATCTTTCTTCTGGCTTCCATCTCAGACACGTCAGCAGATGTAGCTGTGCTGTATTGAGGACTGGAGGTTGCCTGTCTTGTCCCCCTGTTTTAGCTGAGGGATCAGAGAAGGCACTGGGTGTGTGCAGCAGCTCCACGGGGCAGGACGAGCTTGCCCAGTTCTGATACTCCCTCCTGTGGTCCCTGAGCCCGTGGAGGGAGGTGACAGCGATGGGCACAGGTTGGATGAGAGGCCAAGGACTTGTGTAGCTAAAGCTGCTGAGGAGCGGGCAGGTGACAGCACCTCTCCATTGCCCAAGGTGTGTAGCTGTGTTTGCTTTCTCCTCTCCGTGTCACCCGTGCGGGAGCTGAGAACGTTGTCACCGCGTGAATGATGCAGCTACAGTCTGGAGTTGTCAGAAGCAGCGTTTTTGTGCAGCCAGCTGCTCTGTCTTGGCCAAGGTGGGCCTTCCCTGCCTCCTTGTTGGTGTAACATTGGATGGATTCGTGGTCCTCTCAGGAACCCTCCTTCCTCTTCCTGCTCTCCACACCCTGACTGGCTGCAGAGCCAGGAGCACACCTGGAAACACAGCACTGTACTTCCATTCCTTCCCCCTCCTGTAACACACAGCCCTGTTTCCCCTCTTGCAGTTGCCAAACACTAAATACCCCACAGATCTTACACAGCTGTGCTACAACCACCTCTGGAGGTTGTTTTTTTCTAGGACTATCAACCAAGACCAAAGAGCCCCTGGAGATCTGAACCGCTCTGCGCTGTCTCGTGTCTCTTCCTGCCGAAGGTCTGAACATGTTAGCCGTGGTCCCAGGGGTGTGAGGTGTGTGTCTGGGAGTGTGCGCGCATGTGTGTGTGCTGTTCTTCCATGTGGTGCAATCCCTGGTCTTCCTGTTGCTGCCGTGGAAAGATGAGAGGCCTCCCTTTCCTGCCTCTGGCTGCCTCTGGCTGCCTCTGGCTGCCAGGCGCTGCCGAGCGCGGCTGCGCGGGGCTGCCGGAGCCAGGGCTGCCTCTGCCTTCCAGAACAGTCCTGGACACGAGGAGGGAGAGAGGTCAGCGGGCAGCATCTCTCCAAGGACTGTTCCCTGCAGAGAGAGAGAGAACTGGGACCTGAGGGTGCCCCTCAGACAGAGACTCGCCTGCTCTGTCCCAGGGTGAAGCCCGAGCTCGCCCCGGTGCTGTGGGAGCCCCTCAAAGGGACCAGCTCCCCGTGTGCTCTGCCCAGCTGTGGTGGCAGGACCAGCCTCCCCTCTGCTGCTGAGGCAGAGCTCACCTGGGCCAGGTGTCCCTCAGCTCCTGGGGCAGGTTTGTTTGTTCTCACGCAGTACCTGAGACTGTTGAGTTCACCTGGCTGGGGGTGCACCCCTGGCACTTGCTGCTCTTCCAAACCCAGAGGCAGCAGAAAATTCTCCTCACTTGGGTGACTTTCTGACATGGTATGCCCTTTTCTTTTTTTGCTTAAGGCTTCCTACTAGATGCATCTTTTTTTTTTTTTTTTCCCCCTCTCTTCCTCCCACTCAAACATTTTTTTCAGCTTTCAGTAGACGTCTGCAGACTTTGATTTTTAAACTGAGAGACTGAGATGGAAGGCTCTGAAGAGGACAGACCTCTCCCTCCCCATTCACCTTTTGCTGTGGCAGCTATTTTTTGGGTTTTTTTACCCTTGTGAGACAGTGCAGCTCTTTTACCTGCCAGTTGCAGTGTGAAAGCAACCAGATTCCCTGCCTCTGCAAGTGGGTTGCTGTTTTTAATGGCTGCTTTGGTTAAAAAAAAGAAGATTAATAATAATAGGAGAGAAGGGGAGAGAAAAATCTTTCTGCCTCTAGCCCCTTTTCCCCTTGCTGTGGGCAGATTACCTGCTTGTCGCTTGTTAACGAGGAATTTGTATTTATTGGTGAAGGAAAAAAACATGCTGGGGAAGTCAGGAGAAGATGTTGCTTTATTGACCTCTGCTGTTTACTTCAACCCCCTCTTTGGGAAAGCTTCTTCCTGCTCTTTCTGGTTAACTCTTTCTAGCCTGGGATATGCAGGGATGCCTCCTTTATTTTTGTATTCTAGCAATGGGCTCTCCGTTAGGAGACTCTAGGATTCTCTTAGTGTTGCAGTGACCATTGCTTCTCGCTTTTTCGAGTACTAAAGATGATCATCTCGTAAACTTTGCCCCTGCAGTTGTAGAGGTAACACACGAGCCTTACTGCCCTCATTAGAAGGAGCAGAAAACTTGTTTCTCTGGTCCCTGGAAGAGAAAGGGTTAAGCGATTAAACGATTCTTTGTTCTAGTTCTTTCTTGGTGTGTTTTGTTTGGGGGATCGTGGTGGCTTTGTTCTACCTTTCTCCTCTGTGCGGGTGGGTGGAGGGTGGCCTGGTTGGGCCAGGTGCTGTCTGTTCTTCAGAGAACAGAGGCTCCAAAAACTTGAGTGGGAAGGGGGCTGGGGAGCCCAGAACGTGGCTCATGAGCTGTGGTGGCCACGGAGTCAGTGCTGAGTTAATCTATCCGGGTTTGGGAACTCAGAGCTGTCAGTGGCGCGAGGGTTTGGAGCTGCCAGCGCTGGGGTGGGGATGGGAGCAGCTGCCTGGGAGGAGGGGAGGGAAAAGCACATCCTGCAGAGCTGCTCCAGCAGTCCGAGGGTCTGAGGGGCTTTGTCAGAGACAGCAAAGCTGTAAAATCCTGGTGAGGTCCCTGCTGAACCCAGAAGCCAGAGGTGGGTGAGCAGAGGCACAAAGCTGCCCGAGCCCATCCGGCCTTGTGGCTGCTCTGGAAGAGGCCCCGGGCCGGAGCTGTGGAGCCCGGGGGCCCCGGGCAGAGCCAAGGTCACCTGCCTGAGTCACTCACTGAGAGACCTCGAGATGTTCCCGTGTCAGCAGCAGCACATTCCCTGCCTTGCGTGGCGTGTCCAACACCAGCCTTTGGACCCTGAGATGTTCCTTTGCTAAAGGATCTCACAAACTCACTTTTTCCTCTGGGTTCCTGCTGCAAAACCTCCCAAATATTTCCTTGCTCTCCAAGCTGCAGGCCTTAAGGGAGAGTTGGAAAACCAGGCTGTTATTTTCAGAATCCATTTGAACTCTTCTCTTAAAAATTCCTGTTGGACACCTTTCAGCCAAAGGTCTTTTGAGGCCTCTTCATTTCAAATCCTGTCTGATATAAATTATTGCTTTAAGAGGCAGCTCTGCTGTAACAAAGCAATGAGCATCCATAGCTGGAATTGGCAATCAGCTAATTGGGTCAGCTCTTGGAGTGAGTGGTTGGAAGCTGAGTGTTTGAATTGTGGGTGGAAATGGGTAGAAGGACCCAGAAAATGAGTTTTATTTGTCATTTGGGTGAGAGGATTGGGTTGAGGAGGCAGAGGAGGGATATGCTCTGAGATGTGGGGGGAGGAACAGTTGCAGCCTGACTGACAAATTCACTTTTCTCTGATGGAACTGTTGGCAGTGCCAGCAATAAAACTGCACCAGGCTCAAGATGGGTCCTGTGTCTGAGCAAAATGGGAGCAGGGTGTCGGGAATCTGCCTGCTGTGGGTGCCAGGAGCAGTTCAGTCCTTGTAGATGTTTCAGGCCTTGCTGCTGCAGGAGAGGAGAATGACGGGGACCCCCTTTAGGGCTAGCCTGGAGAGGAGCTGGGTCTTGTCCTGGATTTCACAGCTGAGAAATCACCATGACCAGCACTTGGCTCTGGGAGCGCTTCCACTGGTGCCCCTTGTCCCTGAGAAACCGGTGGCTTTTCCTTTAACCATGGAAGTTGCCCTGTGGATCGGCTGTGGCAGCTGGGGAGGGAGAGGGGGGGGGGGAGGGAAATGCAGCTTCCCAGTGACAGGGAGAGAGAAAAGCCCCGAATGCTGGAGCTGAGGGCCGAGGTGGCTCAGGGCCACTTTTGGGGAGGGTGGCTGAGCCTGGCGCGTCCCGTGGGGCTGAGTGGCACCAGCAGAGCCCCGAGGGAGGTTTTTGGCTCGCACTGAGCCGGGAGAGGCTCTCAGGCTGCACAGACCAGAGCAGGGGAACAGCACAAACCCAGCCCAGCCTCCCCTGTGGGGCCGGGGAAGGACACGGGGCTGGTGTCCTCCATCAGCCCGAGCCTCGGTGACATTTCCAGTCAGCTCCTGCTGCCGCCTCGGCTGTCAATGTCAGGAGGGGGAGGGGATCTCCTCCTGGAGTGCTTTGGTTCTGGCAGTCCTTCTAATGTTCGAGCTGTCACAACAGGGAAGGTTCCCAAGGAAGCGCTGCTGAACAGGAGCTGGCTGGGCGCCTGCTGCTTCCAGGCTGTGCCCTGAGCCAGCCTGGGAACGGGAGGTACCCGAATCCCGGCCGGGCTGGGCTCCAGGCTGTGCTGGGACAAACCCACAGTGCTCCATCCTCTCCCCTCAGGAAGGCTCTCGGTCACCAGGGTCCGAGGAGGACACTGGCACCTGCCGGGAGCAGGGACATGTCCCCGTTGTCCCGAGGATGTTCTGCCTGAGGGGGGGAAGAGGAGCCATCGGTGGCGAGTTCCTGGCAAACCCTTTTGTTTCTCCTCAAACGAGAGCTTGCACAAACAATGGTGGCACCATTCCTGCTCTGCAC
Organism: Coloeus monedula; assembly: GCF_965178545.1. Classification (NCBI taxonomy): domain Eukaryota; kingdom Metazoa; phylum Chordata; class Aves; order Passeriformes; family Corvidae; genus Coloeus; species Coloeus monedula. The sequence goes on along the minus strand of NC_138804.1, from coordinate 377,547 downwards.
ATCGATCCAGTGCTGTAGTCAGGCAAGAGAGCTGCAATAAAACCCTGGCCTTTAATTTTATGCATGGAGAACTTCTTACCTGCTCTCCCCTCCCTGTCCTCCCCCCCACAGTTCCTTTTCCAACTGCAGCTATTTTTCCCTGCTGACTTCAGGTGTTTTGTATTCTGCTTAGATCAATAGCAGCACAACAGCAGCAGCTTTCCAGTTGTCACCAGGAAGACCCTGCTGTCAGCTCCAGCTCAGCCGTGCTCTGCCGGGGCTGGAGAGCCCTTGTGCTTCCCTGACAGACACAAAGAGCTGCACAGCAAACCAGTGCTCTATTGATTTTGGTTTTAATTATTTTTTTTTTTAATCCAGCCTGGGGAAAGCTGTGTTCTTCCCGAGCTCCAGCAGCTGGGCTTGCCTTCCTGCACTTGGTTTACGAGGGAGGGAAGTGTCTGAACTGCCCCTTGCCCAGGCGGGAGGTGGCACTGCGGGGACACGTCCTGCTGAGGCTGTCAGTGTTGTCCCTGCTGTGAGGCTTTGCCAAGGAGCTGGTCCCTGGTGATATCCTGCTTAGCAGCCTCCCAGCCATGAGCAGGAAGAGCAAATCCATTGCCTAATCCGACAAACGTGCCAGGACCACATTAGCTGATGTGAACATTGGCCCTCATTCATGGCTTTTTCACAATCTCTGATATTTATGTTGGCCTGGAGCAAATCAATGCCAGGACTTTTTTCTTCGTTGAACAAAAAGTGTTCACTGAAACACAACCTTTGTGTGCATCTTCCATCCCAAGTGCCAAAACGGAATCACAGAATCTTAAGGGTTGGAAGGGACCTTAAAGCTCATCTCATTCCACCCCCTGCCATGGGCAGGGACACCTTCCACTACCCCAGGTTGCTCCAAGCCTCATCCAATCTGGCCTTGGACACTTTCAGGGATGGGGCAGCCACAGCTGCTCTGGGCACCCTCTGCCAGAGCCCCACCATCCTCACAGGGAAGGATTTCGTCTTCTTATCCAATCTAAATTTCCCCTCTTTCAGTTTGAACCCATTACTCTTTGTCCTAAAAGAAGAAATCAGAAACCAAAGCACCAGCCGTGGCTTCGCTCTCAAGAGTGATTGATTTCCTCAGCTTCCTCTCTTTTGGAGACTATTTTGTGAATTCCTTTTCCATCAGGCCCCAAGGAGTGTGACTGGAGGCTGTTTTTCAACTCCTGGCACAGTGACAGGTCCTGCAGGGACCCTGCCCACGCTGCAGCTCCATGTGAGCTCCAGGCAGAGGGCTCTAGGTCCGTCCCAACACCCCTGGAGCAGCTTTCACAGGATCATGGAATTTCAGGGTTGGAAGGTATCTCTGGAGGTCACCCAGTCCAGCCCCCTGCCCAGGCAGGGTCACCCAGAGCAGGGGACACAGGAACACCTCCAGGTGGGTTTGGGATGTTTCCAGAGAGGGAAATTCCACACACTCCCTGGGCAGCTGTTCCAGAGCTCTGCCACTCTCATGGAAAGAAGTTCTTCCTCATGTTCTTGTGTTTGAGTTTACAGCCACTGCTCCTCGTCCTGTCTCTGGGCACCACTGAACAGAGTCTGGCACTGCCTTGGAAATATTTCCCTCTTGAAAAGGCTTTCCTAAACCATGGTCTAGGCTGGGAAATCAGGTGAGATGTTGGATAAAGTCTTGAGGGTTTGGTAGAGGTGAAAAAACGTGTTGTGTGTTACTGAGCTACTTGTGTTGACAGCTGAGTGCTTGGGGAGTTGCTGTGGCTCGAGGGGGGAGAGGCCACCTTGACATGAGACTTCAGGGACATTTTCTGCTGCCACAGTGGCCCCTCTGAGGTGGGCAGAGGTCACCCATCTCCTGGGCTCTCTCCTGGAAGCCTCGGGAGTCTAAAGCTCGGTGTGTCAGTGCTGCTCTGTCCTGGAACGGAGAACATCCACGGCTGGAGTCGGCCTAACGAGTGGGGAAAGGCAGGGAAGGGAAAGGCAGGGAAGGGAAAGGCAGGGAAGGGAAAGCAGGATACAAAGCAGGGAGAAGCCTTCGGTGAAGAAGGGGAACGTCAGTAAAAAGCGGGAGCTGTTAAGTTTGTGATGAGTGTTGGGAAGGGAGTTTGTTAATCCCCAAATCCAAGGCCACCTTGGCTCTGTGTTGCCACATGTGCAGGAAGGGGCCAAGACTGTTTATTGCCAACCCCCCTGGCCCAGCAGCGTGACACCACAGGCTGTCCTGGAGAGCCTTGGCCGTGCCCTGCCTCGACGGGAAACAGCTACGGGCTCTGTGTGAGGAGGAAATGAGCAGCTTCCAAGGAAAACGTGGGAGAATGCAGAGGCTGGAAGGTGGACAGCGGCAGTTCTGCACCCCTGGGGCAGAACATCCCCATCCTGGGCTGGGCTGGGGCAGCCCTGACCTCCCTGTGCCCCCTCCGCTCCCGTGGGTCTCACTCTGCCTTTCGAGTGTGTTGTGCTGGGTGGAAATCTGGAATAAACACATTTCTCCAGCTTCCTCATGTAGCTTGAATTTAACTCCCTAATAAAGCGATTGTTATTTTTCTAACCCTCTGTTCTCCATCTGTAAATGCTGTTGCTGCTCTGGCAGTTCCTCTCCTGTCCCGGGGGGCTCCGTGGGATGGTTATTTCTGCTCCTGCGCTTCCCTGAGGGGCTCTACGGGGGCTCCTCCAGCTCCCGGCCTCGGGGACAGCGGCGGGGCCGTGGCGGATCCGCACACGGGGGGCGAGGGGCGAAGGGACCGGCCAGGAGGGGCTGTCCGGGGCCCCGGCCCGGGTCTGGGTGCTGCTCCCGTCGGGGTGCTCCAGGCCCGTAACAGGGGCTGCTGATCCCGGGTCCGGGCCCGTTCCCGGTTCGGGGCCATTCCCGGTTCGGGGCCGTTCCCGTGTTCGGGGCCCGTTCCCGGTTCGGGGCCCGTTCCCGGTCCGGGCCCGTTCTCCGTTCGGGCCTGTTCCCGGTCCGGGCCCGTTCCCGGTTCGGGGCCCGTTCCCGGTTCGGGGCCCGTTCCCGGTCCGGCCCGTTCCCCGTTCAGGCCGTTCCCCGTTCAGGCCGTTCCCCGTTCAGGCCGTTCTCCGTTCGGGCCCGTTCCCGATCCGGCCCGTTCCCCGTTCAGGCCGTTCTCCGTTCGGGCCCGTTCCCGGTTCGGGCCCGTTCCCCGTTCAGGCCGTTCTCCGTTCGGGCCCGTTCCCGGTCCGGGCCCGTTCTCCGTTCGGGCCTGTTCCCGGTCCGGGCCCGTTCCCGGTTCGGGCCCGTTCCCCGTTCAGGCCGTTCCCCGTTCAGGCCGTTCTCCGTTCGGGCCCGTTCCCGAACCGGCCCGTTCCCCGTTCAGGCCGTTCTCCGTTCGGGCCTGTTCCCGGTCCGGGCCCGTTCCCGGTTCCCCCCCGCGCTCCCCGCTGCCGGAAGCGCGCGCGGCCCGCCGGAAGTGACGCGCTGCGGGCGCGCCCCGGGCATGGCGGCGGCGGAGCCCGGGATGAAGCAGTTCAATGGCGGCGGTGGCGCCGCGCCGGACGCGGAGCGCGGCCGCTTCCCGCACTGCGTGGTGTGGACCCCGATCCCCGTCCTGACGTGAGCGAGGCGCCGGCGGCGCACCGGGGGCGGGCGGCGCGGCGGGGGCCGGGCCCGGGACGGGACCCCCTCGCCTCTCCCGGGGCCTCCCCTCACCTGTCCCGGAACCCCTCGCGCTTCTCTCGGGGCCCCCTCGCCCCTCTCCATCCCCTTTCACCCCTCCCGGGTCCTCCCCTGCCTCTGTCGGGACCCTCTCCCCGCTTCCCCCCTTTCCTTTCCCGGGTTCTCCCGGAGCCCCTCCCGGAGCCCCTCCCCGGATCCCTTCTCGCCCTTCCCGGCCCCTCTCGTTTCGCTTAGACCCCCACCTCGTCCTTCCCGGATTCCCGTTGCCCCTCCTGAGTTCCCCCACCTCGCTCTTTTTGGGGCCCCCTCGCCATTTCCAGCCCCTCTCCCCTTCCCGGGCTCCTCCTTGCCCTTCCCGGGCTCCTCCTTGCCCTTCCCGGCTCCCCCTGTCCTTCCCGGGGTGCTCGGCTGCCGCGGGACCCTGTCCCAGGGAGGGAGGGGCTCGTTCTTGCAGCCGGGGCGAGTGCGGGGAAGGCTCTGCGCTGAACGGGCTTGTCCCTGCAGGAGCGGGAGTGGAGGGATCCAGGGGAACGTGGGAAGGCTTTTTTGGAGCAAAGGTTTGGGCGCTGGGATCTGAGACCACCCCGTGCCCCGAGGGGAGTCTCGGTGCGTTCTTTTCATGAGTTGGGACTGGATTTGCCTTCCCAGGCTCGGCAGCCAAGTGTGGGCAGGCTCCAGAGAGAACTTGGGACTTTTCCTCCGGTCGTGGGAACGTGGAAAGCTGTGGCTGTGGGGGTTGTCTGGGCACAGCGAGGCTTGTTTTTCCACCTTCCTCTTCCCCTCGGGTTCCCATCAGGTGATGTTTACTGAGCCGGGGCTCGAAGTCACGTAGAAGATGTGGTGTGGGGTGTGCCGGGATCGGGAACGGCCCGGAGCTCTCCTCGCCCGGGAGAGGCTGCACTTCCCCTCTTGCCGCCTCTTTTATCTCTTTTATCTTTTTTCTTTCTTGATTGTTTAAAATGTTTACCTCAGCCTTTTCCTGGAGGATTTTCCAGAGCTTTTTAACATTCCTAACCTGAGCTGGGAGTGCTGAAGGGAGCTGCCAGAGCCACTCAGGGAGAGAGGAGAGAGAAATCAGAGGGAGATCAGCAAACCTGAGGATGGGAGAGGGCTGGAGAGTGTGGGAGAGGGCTGGAGCATGACCTGGAGTATTCCCTTCTACATGATAATGATGGAAGGAGGCTGGCACGTAGGTTTGATAATGCAGGGGGTTTGGGATGTAGGTCTGATGATGGAAGGGGGTTGGATGTAGATCTGCTCCTCCCTGGGTCTGTAAATACCCATCAGGGAGAAGGTCTGTGAAACAATGGGATCATTTAGGGCAGGGAATGCTCTTCCTAGAGCCAGGAACTCTGTTTTGTGTCTGGAGAGCTTAAATCTAGGTTGCTTTGGAAAGCTGCAGCGTGGTGGGAAGGTGGGCAGGGTGACCTGGTTTTTGGTTGCTGGAGTGGAAAGTCCAGTTTTATCCCAAGGCAGTTCCTCCAGGATCTGATCTCTGTGCTTGGCTGCACAAAGGGGTTTGTCTGGGAGAGAGGGCTCGCCCTTCCCTGCCCGGGGTGTGTGCAGGACACTTTGGGGTGTGGTGTTCTCTTCCAGCCCTCCTGCCAGCGGAGCTGGGAGCGTTCCCGTGGTGTTTTCCCCATTTTTCTGTGTCTCTTCCAGCCTTTGCCTGGCATTGGCTCCCACACTTCCCCCTCCCAGCTGTGTGTCCCAGGTTAGCTGCGCCGTGGGCCCTCGGTGGGAGCAGGGATGAGCCCCCCTGCTGATGCCCCCTGTTCCTTGGCAGGTGGCTGTTCCCGATCATCGGCCACATGGGGATCTGCACCTCCACCGGCGTCATCCGGGACTTCGCAGGGCCCTACTTCGTCTCCGTGAGTAGATCCTGGACCCAGGAGCACGAGCAGAATTCCTGTTTCCTCTGCTTCTCCCCTGCCTTGGTGACTCCTGAGCCAGCCCTGCCTTCTCTGGCTCAAATAACAGCTTTAGGTGTTTTTAAGGAGCTGGGATCGTTGCTGTTGCTCCTTGGGCTGGAGCTTATTTGGGGGTGTGATAAATAATGGCTGGTTTGGTGAGGAGAAGGGGAAAAAATCTTGTATTCCAGGCTCTAAATTAGGAGTTTAGGACTTAAATTCTCTTAATTCTGAGTAGCAGAAGTGCCTTCAGCTTCCTCAGCTACTCAGCATCAGATGTGTGCCAGGCCTCTTAAGCTGCTGAGCATCCAGGGGATTCTGAAAGTAAAGAGAGTTTTAATTTGGGATAATTAATGCTCCTAATAGACTGAGGCATTTACAACTGAGAGTTAACAAAATATTAACACTTAAAAAAAAAGGAGGGGAACAAGGCACTTGTAAGTGGATGATGTCACTGTGTGTGGAGTATAAATGTGCCCGTGCCCAGATCAGGAGTATGGAAACAACGGGAATCCAAACCCAGGCACACCCGGGACTGGTGTCTGGGGCAGTGGGATCACTCAGCCAGCCAGCTGTGAGACCTCCAGCACGATCCATGCCCTGAACACTGCACTGGGTTTCATCCTGCTGAGACAGTTTTCCTTTTTTTTTTGTAGGAAGACAACATGGCATTTGGGAAACCTGTGAAGTAAGTGCTGCTTGTTTGTATTAAACTGCCCTGCAGTTCCTGGGGACAGACATGCTGTGACATTGCTTCTCCTGGTGCTCAGCTGCCCTAATTCACCTTGGTGGCCGCTGTGTCTCTGCTTTCCAGGAAACCACATCAAATTAAATCTTTTTTTAGCAGCATGACAGCAACGTGGTGGTGTTAATAACCAGAGCTGTGTGGAGCCTTTGTTAGAGAAAAGGAAAAGAAAAGGCTAAACCATCCTAAGATGATGTTAGCAAGTGCTCTTGAGTAAACACTGCCTGGCTGTGCTGATGAGCTGGTGTCACTCACGTCCTGTCAGTGCTGTGGGCAGGAGAAGGGCCAGGGTTTGTGTCTCTCAGGTCAGGTTTGTGCTTGGAGTGTCCGGAAGGTTCCTTCAGGGTGTGGGAGCAGTTCAGGGCTGTGCCCCTGAGCTCTGGGATTTCTCTCTCTGGGGTGCTGAGGATGCTGAGCAGCCTTTCTGCTGCCTCTCTTGTCTCCAAGAGCTGGGCTCTGTGCAGTTCAGAGGCACTGGATTTATCCAAGTCCTTTAAGCCTGTGCAGGGCCAGAAGCTGGACTTGATGACCCTTGTAGGGTCCCTTCCAGCTCAGCTGTGATTCCACAATCTTCCTGCTGGGAGGAGCAGGCAGTGAGGAAGGTGCAGCAGTAGAACAATGCAAAGGGAGCTGTTCTCATCCTTGTAGGTACTGGAAACTGGATCCCAGCAAAGTCTATGCCACTGGTCCCAACGCCTGGGACACGGCCGTGCACGACGCGTCCGAGGAGTACAAGCACCGCATGGTACAGCTCCTGTCCTGGCTGGGAGGGAGGGAGGGAGGGAGGGAGGGAGTGTTCCCCCAGAGGCTCCAGGGAGTTCCCAGAGACATTCTGGATACCCCATCCCTGGGAGTGTTCAAGGCCAGGTTGGAGCAAGGGGCTTTGAAGTCCATCCAGCCCAAACCATTCCATGATTCCGTATCTCTGCAGGGGTTTGAAGGGATCCCTCCCCAGGATTTGGCTCCTTGCCACAGGAGTGGGACCTGTGGCTCTCCACCAGGACTGGGGAACCTCAGGGACAGGATTTCTAATCCCTTTTTGTGTTCCAGCACAACCTCTGCTGTGACAACTGCCATTCCCACGTGGCTCTGGCCTTAAACTTGATGAGATACGATAACAGCACCTCCTGGAACATGGTGAAACTGTGCTTCTTCACACTCCTCTATGGGAAATACGTCAGGTGAGCTGAGGGACAGCCTGAATTCAGCAGCAAAATGGGCTCTTTCCTTCTCCTGAGCCCTCTGAAGCATCTGCCTATCCCATGGAGAAGGGAGAAGTGTCCCCCCAAGCCGTGGGTGTGTTGCTGGTGGGTGGTGCTGTCAACTGCCTGTGCTCAGCAAGAGAACCAGGAGTGCTCGCTGGGTTGCACTAGATGCTGCTCCCAAAATACTGTTTCTGGCTGCTAATTTGGAGTGCCTGGAATTTGGGAAATGCTGGCTAAAGCAAATCTCACTCTGTGTTGTCTTCTGGCTGGGTTAGGTCAGAACATAAGGTCACGGGATGGCTTCTCTCCAAGGATTACTGGTTTCCCTCCCTTCTCTTGAATCTTGTTTACATAAAAGCTGGTCTGATTCCCAGCTGCTGTGGAGCTTCCAACTGGAGTGGAGAGGGAAACCCCGAGCTCTCCTTAAGGAAAGGGTTTTGAATCTCCATTTAAGCTCCTTGTGCCCGAAGAGGAGATTCTGTGAGGTCTGCCCTGCATAAAGCTCCACTTCTAGGTAGTCTTCCCTGTTCAGGAAGAGCTTCTTTGCCTGCTTTTGGGCAAGGATAGCTCCTGCTATCTTGGTTAAATCCACCACCAGTCAGAATAATGAGCCCTGTGGTAATGGGGTTTCATTTTTTGTGGTCTCTTGTCACCATTCCTGTCTGTGCAAGTATGAAATGGGCTTGTCTTTGGCTTAATTTAAGCTGGAAGGAGACTCCAGGCCTGTTGTTTGTGATATATTTATTGTGGTCCTGATCAAGTCTCAGTTTTTAAGACTGAATCTCCAGGATGGGGATGTGTGGCAGTGCCAGCAGTAGATAACAGTCAGAAAAGCATCTGTCTCCCTCTGATTCCTCCAGTTATTCTCCCATCCTTCTGTCTCTTCTCACATTTAAACCTTTCCCCCTTTCCCTCCTGCAGCATAGGGGGATTTGTGAAGACCTGGCTGCCCTTTGTCCTCTTCCTGGGGGTGATTGTGACCGTGGTTCTCACCCTGCACCTGCGGTGATGGCAGCCCTGAACCCCCAATCCCTGAGCACACAAAGGAAGAAACTGTGACTGATCCAGCGGGATAGAGGCATGGGACTCTGGGAGCCCTTTTCCAGGGGAGGTGGCAGCCCCACTCCATCGTAACAGCTCATCTGCGTCTCCTGGAGCTGGCTTCTTTTCCTCCTGTTTCTGTTCTGTTGATGGTGTCTCCCAATGTCAGGGGTCTGGAAGCTTCTGCTCTCTCCCTTTCTGCAGCGGGGGAGGTGGGAATGGGATCAGGAAAGGAGAGGGGTGGGTGCCTTTGCTTTCAGTGCCAAGAAAAGCCTCAAGGCAAGCTCTGCCTCCTGCAGTGGCACAAGCAGACACACCTCGGGAGGGTCTCTCTGATCACCTGCTTTCCTCCTCTTCACCAGACGCTTCCTCAAATTCCCTGGGTCTCCAGGTAGGAGTTGCTGTTTCCCCTGTGCCACATCTCTCCAGTAGCACATGTTCCAAAGTGGAAGTGTGGGGTTCTTCCCAGGGGGATGGGGTGCCCCAGCACTCAGCGATGGCCCCCCGGCAGTGGCAGGAGGCTGTTGAGGTGGGACACTCCTGAGGGACGCTCTGTGGCAGGGCCGACTCCCCTGGTCCTGCTGGTGAGCCTGGAAAGGCAGGAAAGTCGAAGGGCTGGCTTGGGAACAGCTCGTGGCAGGGTGCACCCATCCAGGAGCCTGCTGCAGCCTTGGGAGGCAGCTCTCTATCCCTTTCAGCTTGTGCCAGAGAAAATATCACTTCCCTGCTTCTCTCTGAATTGCTGAATCTGGCACTGCAGTCCTCACAAGCCACTTGTGTCCCTTTGATCCCTGTGCTCCGTGTCTCAGGCGGCGGCTGGGGCTGGAAAACCTCTGTGGGAGCAGCACCTGAGCTTGGAGCTGAAAAGAGAAGGTACTGGAAGTTGTCTGTCTGGCTGAGCTTTGCAGCAGCAAAGTGGGGCAGTGGCTTTCTCCTGGCTGGTCCCGGGTGGTGACTGAGGAATGGTTTAGGGAGCTTTGGAGAGCACAGCTGGGCACAGGAGCTGTGCAGGGGTTGGTGTGAGGGGCACAGCTTGGGCAGGATGGGCTGTGCGAGGGGGGCTGTTCCTGAGTGTCAGGCAGGAAGGGAGCTTGGATGTGCCCTGGAACCCCTTCTACAGCTGGGTCTGCCCTGCAGGTGCTGATTTCTGAGCCAGGGGGTGTTTTAAAACCAAGCCTGGCTGAAGGGTTATGCGCAGCTGAGTAGGTCTCTGCTGACTGCAGAGGGGGGAGAAGAGCTTTGCCACTCACACCTGAAAAACAAGCTTATTACTCCAGTATCTGAGAGATTCCAAGGAATCCATTTCCAGGAGTGCTTGTGGCCAGCAGGAAAGCTTTTCTGGAGTCCCTGCCATGTCTGCTGCTGCCTTTGTCGCTGGTTTTCAGACCCTTCCCCATGTGCCTCTCCCACTTCCCTGACTCCTCCAGCCTTATGGGTGGATGGGACCCTCCTCATGGGCTCATTTCTGTGTTTTCCCCTTTTCCTCGGTCACTTTTAAATCACCCCTCAAGTCTCCTGCTCATTATTGTCCCTCTGTTACCCCATCCTGGCCTTCCCCATCAACCTGGAGCTGAAACGTTCCAGTGGCTGCTCTGTACAGTCATTCCCGCGTAGAGAGCATGGGATGGAGGCTGCTGGGTCTGGGGCTGCAGGGGAGGCCAAAATCCTGATCAAAGAGAACCTGGATGAAAGGACGGAGTGTTCTGAGCTCTGTTCTCTGCCCAGGAGCCACTGCCCAGCGTGCCCAGGGCGAGCCAGCCGGATGGGAGAGGGGAGTGCTGTCCCCGCATGTTGATTCCAGCGTGATTCCTTGGAGTGACCGGCCCCAGGGCTGGATCCACCCTCAGCAATAACCTCGAGCCCCTCGGCCCATCCCGTTCATGTTCTATCCACAACTCTACAAGAATTGCCAAAGCTGAGACCTGGGGGTGTCAGGGGGCCCCTGGACTTCCAAAACCCCACTGTAAAATTCCCTCTCGTTTGGTCCTGATGCTTTTTACCAGAGCGGAGTTTGGAATGGCGAGGGCGAGCCCCATCCCTCATCCTTTGTTCCCTTCATCTCTGCGGGGCGCTGGATTTCTTTGTAAATATTTAAACTCTGCTTCTGTGGTTTCATAATCCCGACGGCAGGGAAATAAACTGATTTCTGTGGATATCTCCAAGTGCTGCATCTCTTCCCTCCACCCAGCCCTCAGCCAAGAGCGGGGTCGGGGTCAGGATCTCCCCTGTCCCACTGAGCCCCAGCCCCTCTCCTGCCCGAAGGAGCCGGATCCTGAAGCTCCCACACCTTTGGCTTTATGAACTCGCCCTTTTCCCTGCTCCAGGGAAAACTCAAAACCCTGCTGCTGCGAAGGAGGTTTGGGGGTCAGGAGAATCCCCATCCCTGCAGTGCAGGAAGAGTTTGTGGGATTTAATGCTGGGTCTCGAGGCCCGGGCGGGGGCAGCCCGGTGTTCGGGGGTGGAAGATGCTTTTTTCCAAGGTTGATTCGCTTCAGCTGTGAACAGCTCCCCTTTTGTCTCTCCTGTGTCTTATTTTCCGGGAGCCACTGCTTTTCCCAGCTCATTTCCTCTCCAGCCCGGAGCCCTCTGCCTTCCCTGGGGAGGGGACGCCTGTCCTGGCCCTGGGGCTGCCGGAAGCAAAGAGCCAGACTCATTTTCCCTTCTCCCAGCAGGATCTGCTGCCTGAACTGGGAGCCGGGAAAGCTGTGCTTGCTGCCTGCAGATGCAGCCACTGATTTTCTGTTCCATGTGATATCCAGAGGCTGGAGCTGGGGGGATGAGGGGGAAGTACATCAGCCTTAAAATCAGGTTGTGTCCGAGGCCGGGGGATTTCATGGTGCAGCCATTTTATGGAAAACCACCTGGATCCTGCTGCTCAGCCCCTCCAGGCAAGCAGCCTCAGCTCCTGCGGGACGGCAGGCGGCTCCGAGGGCTTTATCCCACACACATCTGTCGCTGGAAGGTGAGGTGAGGATGCCGAAGCCCCCGGGACCACAGGGGTCCCTCCCCGCCTCCCAAGCCTGGCAGGATTTTCCTGCCAGCCCGGGAGCTGCAGGGAATCTGGCGTGGGATGTGTGGGGGCTGAATGGAATGTGGGGATTGTGGGGAAGCAGCCGGTCCGGATGTGCCCGGATAGCCCCGCTCGGATGCCCGGGATGCTCCCAGCTCCCTGCCCAGGGCGTGAGGCTGCTGTGCGAGCCCTGCTCCCCTCGTTTTCCTTTCCAAGCTCTCAGCGTGGCCAGCCCAGCGCCGGGAGCCAGGAATGCTGCAGTGGAATGTCAGGATCCATCCCAGCTGCCACATGGCCTGAACTCTCATCCCGCAGTGACCCCCGCTGCTTCCCCCCCACCCCCGTCCTCGCCGGGGGTGGCCGAGTGTGACCGACCCCCCCCGGGCACCACCGTGGGGAGCAGGGCTGGGGGTCCCCGACCTCCCTCGCCACGGGGAGCCGGGAATGTCAGCGCCGTGGAGCCGCCTTTGAAGTGCGGTCACTTCGCTGCAGCTGGACGGAGGGGAGGGGTCCCAGGGGTCACCCCCTTTGGGGGTGCATCAAAGGGCTCCCCCAGCAGCAATATCCCGTTGCACTGGGGCACACTGGGAGCTTTGGAGGCTGCCGGGGGCTGCGGTGCCTCCCAGGCTGTGGATCCCTCCTCTCCCTCACGCCGTTGTTTCCCAGGCAGGGGAGGGGAAGGGGGTGTAAGGCCCAGCACTGACCTCCCAGCCAGGCCTTGCGTGTCATTCCCAGCCTGAGCCACAGCTGGAAACGCCTCGAGGTCCCTGCTCTGCTGTGGGGATTTGAAATAAAGAATTAAAAGTGCAGACAAAGGGTCCCCCAGGCCCCGGGAGTTGGAGTCTGCCACCATGAGAGATGGGGTCTGTCCCTGGGGGATCTGGCACCGCTCCTGTGTGTCCAGGGAGCGCTCGAGTGTCACATCAAAGGCTCTGGGAGGGCAGAGGGCACGGGGAGCTGAGATCCCAGGAGAGGAATGGGGCCAGGTGGCCACAAGGCTTTGGGGGGACATGTAGCAGTGTAAAAGCTGGGGTGCTGTGCTGCAAGGGCTTCCCCACTGCCCCCAAATCCACTGGTGGGGCTCTGCCTGTGCTCCAGCTCGTGCTCCTGCCTCAGTTTTCCTCCAGGAGAACCAGACTTGCCTGCACCTCCTGAGGAACAAGTCCTGGAGGGGGCAGAGGGCTGGGAGCAGGCCGGGACTCGCTCCTCGCCAGCGCTGGCTCGGGGCTGCCCACGCAGCACCGAAATGAGCCAGAACCTGCTCTGTGCCTGGCTGCAAGGAAAACCATCCCCGAGGGCTGGCCCGGCACCTGGCTCAGGTGTGCTGGTGGCCAGGGTGTTCCTGGGTGCCACCCGCTGTCACTGGGTCGCTGCAGCCTCCGTCCCCACCACCCGAGGCGCCGGCTGTGGCTGAGACCCGGCAAACTCGCTGCACCTCTGGGTCACCAAGGATGGGGTGGGACAGTGCAGGATTGTGTCCCACTTCTCCCCACTTCCTTCTCTGTCCCATAAATGTTTCTCACTCTGGATGTTGCAGGAACAAAGGGTGCAGGATGCCCAGAAAAGGCTTGGTGCTCACCCGGGGTGACCCAGGGCTGAGCCCCCAGCCCACGAGAAGCCCTGTGGGGACACAACTGTCCTCACATCATTGTTACCCTGCAGAGACCTGGCTGCATTCCCAGGACACCCATGGCAGGGCTCCCATTCCCTTGGGACCACCCACCGGAGCTGAGCAGCGAGCGCCCTTCAAGGGGAGGAAGAGGAGGGTGGCCCACAGACAGACACACGAAGCCACTGCTGAAGTCTCATTTCCTGAGAAATCAGGCTAAAAATAATCCCCTTTTCTTGCGGTCCTGTGCTCGGTAAGTGCTGCCATCTCACATTAAAGCTGGGGGGAGCCTGACCCCCACCCCCAGCCAGCTGCTCTCCCTCTGGCATCGAGGGAAACTGAGGCACAGGTCCCGCTGTGCCAGAGAGAGGTGCTCTTGCCCAGGGTTTATCCCTGCCTGGCACTGCTGGCCCACTCCTGCGTGGGGCTGAGCACCCAGGATGGTCCTGGGGGGTCAGGGCTCCCGGCCACTCAGAGCCGGATGGGATTGTCCCCAGCAGGATGGGGGTTGTGGGGCTGGACATATCCATGGGATAGGGAATCTGGGGCTGGGGGGAGCCATGGGGTGAGGAGGGGGCTGGGGCCATCCCGTGGCAAAGGAGCTGTGGGCTGGGAATGCATTATGGGATGGGGGCCATGGAGCCGAGGACACCCTGGGGATGGGGGTCCTGCAAAGCCCCAGGGAGCTGATGCTGCTCCACACTGGGCTTTTGGGGTGGGGGCTTCAGGGTGCTGCAGGGGGGCAGAGGCACTGCTCCCCCCATGCCCAGCACACACCAGTTCCCCCAGTTCCCCCAGTTCCCCCAGTGCAGCCCAGGCGCTCTCCCAGGAACCCCAGAACCACATCCTGCCCCCAGCCCCCCCGTGTGACACCAGGGTGGGACATCTCCCACCCATCCCCTTTCCCACGCCCTTGGCTTCCAGTCTCCACCACGCTTGGGGTCCCCCTGTCCCGGGGCGCATCCCCGCTGCGCCACCCCTTCCCAGGCGCCTGACGCCTCCCAGTTCAGCCCAGTTCAGCCCAGTTCAGTCCCGTCCGGCGGGTGCTGCTGGCTCCAGTCCCTGCTTTCGTGCCGCCGGGCGCGGAGGCGCTCGCAGGGCTGCGGTTGAGTCACCCCGGGCACAGCACCGAGCCAGGGGTGGGGAGCGGGGGCACCGCGCACCCTCGAGGGTCCCGTGGGGTGCTGCAGGGCGACGAGCCACCGAGACCCCTCACCTGGACAGGTAAGGGGGGGCGTGGGGCTGAACCCGCTGCGGGGGGGCTGCACCGGCACCGCGGGGGGGGTGTGGTCCGGCTCCTCTCGCCCCACCTGGGGGGCTGCACACCCGCCCCGCTCTGCTGCCCGGTGAGAAGGGGCGGGCTGGGGGCTCCGGGTCACGCGTTTGAGGGGTGATTTTTCTTGTCCCCACGCTGTGACAGAGACCTGGGGCTGGCGGGGGTCTGAGGCCCCCGCGAATGGGGTCCCTGGTGCTAGGAGGAGGCGAGGGCGTCCCGCGTGTCCGGCAAGCCTGGGCTGTGCTGGAGGCCACTGGGATCTGCCGGTCCTGGGGGGCTGTGGGGGTCACCCAGGAGGGGCTGGGCGTGGGTGCATTTTAGGGAGGGGTGTGGGGGGTGCTTCACGCCGTCCGGAGCCCCCGTGTCTTGTCGGGCTGCCTGCAATGAAAAAAGGGGGACGTGCACCCCCCAGCTGTGGCTTGCTGGGGAGGTTTAACTGGTTTGACTGGTCCCCCGTGCAGGGTGGGGGGCCGGGTGCCCAGCACCCCATTGCGCATTGGCGGGGCTGTGGTGCTTCTTCACGGTTCGGTTTTGGGGTCCCCACGGGGAACGGGGCACCACAGCAGCGCCTGGCTCAGGCCTAGGTGACATTTTTAGGTGGTGGCTCTGTTCCGGGGTGGGGGGACCCCCCCGTGTGCCGGCAGTAAACAGGATACGAGCGGCTGCGGCGGGGAAACAGCGGCAGCATCACCCCAGCCCCGGTGAGAGCCTGTTCGTGTCCCCCGAGACCCCCCCAGCCCCGGTGAGAGCCCGTTCGTGTCCCCCGAGATCCCCCCCCGCCCCCCGGACCGATGTCGGGGGCAGGGGGCCGGTGGGTGTCACAGGTTCGCCCGAGGGGGCCAGGCAGTGTTGGGGTTCCTCTGTGTGCGATGGGGGGGGGGGTTCCCTGGGGCTGGTTTGGGGCGGGCTGTGCTGGGGTTGGCAGCAGAAGGTGCCCTTCTCGTGCTCAGGTCCTGGGCTGGGGTCCCCAACCCTGGGGGGTGTCTGACACCCCCGGCGCTGGGGCAGGGGCACCTGTGGGGCAGGGATGGGACCCTCCGAGGGGCTGGGGACAGGCTGGGACAGGGCCACCCATGGGGCGGGGTCAGAGTCACCTTTGGGGCTGGGGACAGGGCCACTGGTGGAGGTGGGACCCCCCAGCCGTGCCAGGACGTGGCTCTGTGGGTGCTCAGGAGCCTGGGGGTGCCCGGGAGCTGCCCGGGGGGGGTCCAGGCTGATCCTGCCCCGCGGCTGCTGCAATTTCCTGCCCTCGGTGACAGCAGGCAGCGCTTTCCCAACAGCGGGGACAGGAAGGGCCGTGGTGAGGCAACGCCGGGCATGGGGCAAAACCCCCCGGGAGATGTGATGATCTGAGAACGGTCTCAGCCCGGTTCGGTCTCAGCCCATCCTGGGGGCAGCCAAGCCCCCTTCTGCCATCTGTCCCTGTGCGCTGGCACCCGGTGAATCCCTGGGAAAGCGGGCAGGGGCAGGGCCAGTCCTGAGCAAACACGCTGGGCAAACACGGGCCGCGGGCAGGGCTGGCCTGGCACGGAGCCGGCAGCCGGAGGAGCGCCGCAGTGCCCCGAGCCCGCCCTCGGGCTGCCTGTGCCCTTCTCTGGGCACCCTCGGCATCGCCCCGCTCCTCGTTTGTCGCCGGTGGGGGTGGCAGGGGTGTTTAGGGTGTTTAGAGTGGGGGTGTGGGCTGAGCTCCTCCCCCTTGTCCTTTCAGCAGGATGACCGGGGGGGGTCCTCCACAGCGGCCCCGAGGTGCCTCTCCAGATGTTGGCATCGCTGGTGCACGCCCGGCACGCTGAGCACTCCGTGTCCCTGCCCCCGCCCGGGCCAGCCCCTCGCCGTGTCCCCGCGCTGTCCCCGCACCCCGCCATGGCGCTGGAGCCCGAGGCGCTGCTGGACCTGAGCTTCCTGACGGAGGAGGAGCGGAGCTGCATCGCCGAGGTGCTGCGCCGGGACTGGCAGCTCCGCCGGCGGGAGGAGGGACGCATCAGGTGGGCTGGGGGTCCCTGCTCGGCGCCACCATTAGGGACAGCGTGGACCCTCCAGGAGCAGCCAGCTGGGGGTCCATCATCTCCTGGGGACAGAGCAGCCAGGCTGAGGGTCCCCTTTTCACCTGCGATGGGGTCACCCACTGAGCTCAGCCAGGGTGAAGCCCCTGGTTTGTCACACCAGCACCGAGGGTCCCAAACCCCCTGGGAGGGGGTGGCTGGTGTCCCCCAGACCCTGTTGGGGCGGCTCCATGGACTGGGAAGGCTCTGGGGCAGTGGCACAGGGGTCCCAATGTCACCCTCCTGCCCCCAGCAAACTCCGCAAGTCGGTGTCGGACCCGGCGCGGCTGCGGAGCCTCACCGGGGACTGGTTCTGCGACGCCCGGGCCCAGCGCCACCGGCACCCGCTGGGCTCCGACCTCGTCCGAGCCTCCATCCGCCGCAGGAGGCGGCCCCGGGGTAGGCGAGGGATGGGGCGTGGAGGGGACAGGGAAATGGGGGCCAGGGCTTGGCCCGCTGAGCTCCCCTATGTCCCCAGGAACGGGGGACCTGGAACGTGGCCCCAGCCTGGGCGAGCTGGAGGCCATTGATGAGCCGCTGGCAGAGGAGAAGGAGGATGAGGATGGTGCACTGGACACGGAGGAGAGGTGAGGGAGGAGAGGGTGGCATCCCACAGGTGCCCCGGGGCTGGTGGCATCTCACTGGTACCCGCTGGGGTGGCACAAGGGGGCTGGAGGGGAGCAGCACCCGTGGTGAGGGGGATGGTGCAGCCAGGGCCGGTGCCTGCCCATCATTCCAGGGTCTGGTTTTGCACCATCTCCCACCATCCCAGTGTCCATCTATCCATTATCCCAGTGTCTCCCACCATCCCAGTGTCTCCCACTGTCCCGGTGTTTGGCTGTCCACCATCCAGACCAAACTAACGGTGATCTCTTCCCGCAGCTCCCTCACAGAGATGCAGGAGGCCCCTGAGCTCCAGGTGGGTCCCTGGTGTGGGGTTGAGCAGTGTCTGACACCCTGGTGATGGGTGGGGATCACCCTGCAGCACCCCCAGTGCCATCCCAAGGTTGTGCTGCACTTGGAGTGATCCTGAACCCTGCAGAGTGATGGGAAATGTCCCACAAAAGGTCCCACGGGGTGTCCCATAGGTCATCCCTCACCCTGTCCCCAGGAGCAGAGGGGAACGGGGACTGGGGGTAGCAGGTGGGGGAGGAGGGGGTGCCCGGGGTCCCTGTTCTCACCCTGTCCCTCACAGCCCAGCCCCCCCGCCCCGGCTGTGGAGGGGACCCCGATGTCACAGCCCCTGCTGCAGGGTGACATCCCGGTGAGGGAGCAGGACAGCCCGGCGCAGCCAGGTAACGGGGATGGGGGGCCCGTGCTGTGGGGATTTGGGGGGCTGGAGCCCCCCAGCTCTGATCACCGGCCTCCTCCTGGCCCCCCATTGTGGCCATTCCACTGCTCTGGCCAAAAGAGGGATCCCCCCTTCCTACCCACCCCTGCTGGGTCGGGACCCCCACCCGCCCCTGGTCCTTGCAGGTGACACGGGAGGTGGGAACTCCTTCAGCTCATCCAGCACAGAGGAGGATGAGGAGGAGCCGGGCTCCGCATGCAGCAGCCACGATGCTGGGCAGGTGGGAGGGAGGCTGGGGGGCTGTAGGGGTTGGGAGGGCTGTAGGGGGTGTTGAAGGGGGGGTGTATGGGGCTTTATAGGGCTGTAGGGTCTTGAGGGGGCTCCACGGGGTTGAGGGGCTCTCTAGGATTGGGTGGGTTGGAGGAGCTGTATGAGTTTGGGGGGCTGGAGGGGGTCTGTACAAGGTTGGATGGGGGGGCTGTATGGGGTTTTTGGGGGCTGGGGAGACTGAGCAAAGCCAGCACAGCATGGCCTGTACCCAAGCACCAGACACTGCTGGGAGCTGGGTGCCCTCAGTGGGGCTGGGGGCCCGAGGAGGGGTGCTGACCCCTCTTTGCATTTCCAGAGACCAGAGACCCCCCCGAGAGACCAGACCCCCCCAGCCCCGGTGTCCCCACAGAACGGCCACACCCTCCCGAGCCTGCTGAGCACCAGCTCCTCCGTGTCCAGCCTCAGCTCCTCCACGGTGCGTGACTGGGCTGGGCTGGGGTGGGTGGGGGGCACCTCCCCAGCCCCCCTGGTGCCACCTCCCCACCCCACCCTGACCGTGTCACCCCCTGCAGCTGAGCGGGAGCCTGATGAGCCTGTACAGCGAGGGGGAGCTGGGCAGGGTGGCCGTGCGGGGCTGTGTCCAGTTCTCCCTGCGCTACGACCCGGCCAAGAAGGAGCTGCAGGTGCACGTCCTGCGCTGCCGGGAGCTGGCTGAAGCCAAGAAGCAGCGCTCGGACCCGTGAGTGCCCCAGCCCCCGGTGGCACTGCCCAGGGGATGCCCACCCTGCCCCCACTGCAGCCACCTCGTTCTTTGGCCCCAGGTACATCAAGACCTACCTGCTGCCGGACAAGTCCAACCGCAGCAAGCGCAAGACCGCGGTGAGGAAGAGGAGCTTGGATCCCGTCTTCAATGAGACCCTCAAGGTCTCTAGCCATGCTTAGGGGTGGATTTGGAGGGTCCCCGTGGTTCAGATCGGATGGCTGGGGGTGGATAATCTCAGCCTGTGTCCCCTCCCCACCAGTACAAGCTGGAGAAGAGGGACCTGCAGAGCCGGACCCTGAACCTCTCCGTGTGGCACCATGACAGCCTGGGCAGGAACCTGTTCCTGGGGGAGGTGGAGGTCGCGCTGGGCACCTGGGACTGGGCCAACACCCGCCCCGAGTGGTTCAGTCTCCAGCCACGGGTGAGCTCCCTGCCTCCCCAGCCCCCTGTTCATGCACTGCCCCCATAACGTCCCCATGCCCCACAGATGCCCATCCCCTCAGATGGCCTTGCCAGCCGGGGCAACCTCAACCTGGCACTGAAGTTCATCCCTGCCGGCTCGGAAGGTGAGAGGGGCCTGTGGGCAGCTGGGGGAGTCTGGCATGCAGGGCAGCCCTGACCCCTCTGGCCCGCAGGAGCAGGGATGCCACCCACGGGCGAGCTGCACATCTGGGTGAAGGATGCTCAGAGCCTCATCCCACTGCAGAGCGGCACTGTGGATGCCTTCGTGCAGTGGTAAGGGGGGGTGACACCCCGGGGCCACCCAGAGGGGCTGCTGGGGGGCCCCCCCTCACCGCGGTGTCACCCCAGCTACGTGCTGCCAGATGACAGCAAGGCGAGCCGGCAGAAGACACGGGTGGTGAAGCGGAGCCTGAACCCCCTCTTCAACCACACCATGGTGTACGACGGCTTCCAGGCCAAGGACTTGGCCGAGGCGTGTGCCGAGTTCACCCTCTGGCACCACGAAGCCTTCTCCAAGCGCCAGCTGGGCGGCATCCGGCTCAGCCTGGGCACCGGTGAGGAGGAGGGACCCCCAGCTGCTCAGGGTGTGCCCTGGGTGTCCCCGGTGTCACAGCTCGGGGGTGACGGGGTGCTCTCTCTGCAGGGAGCAGCTACGGGCTGCCCGTGGGCTGGATGGACTCGACGGCAGAGGAGCAGGGGGTGTGGAAGCGGCTGCTGCAGCAGCCCGGGCACTGGGTGGAAGCGCTGCTGCCCCTGCGGACCAACCTGGTCCCCCGGGCGTAGCCCCAGCCCCCCAAGGACCGGCTGGTGCCAGCGGGACTGTGGGACCTGAGGGACGGAGACATCACTGTGCGGGCTGGGGTCTGTGCCCTCCCCTTCCAGCAGCAATGAAGTGGCACCAGAGGGCACATCTGGCAGCTTTTTATTGCTGAGGGCACATCTGGTGGCTGTTTGTTGCCCTGGCCACCACACCCTGACTTCTCCCTCCACTGCGGGGCTGGAGCTGCTGCATCCCACTGCTTCCAGTGTGGGGCTGTGCCCTCCATCACTGTCCTCCCAGCCCCTGGGGTGGCAACCATGGGGCTCCAGTGGCCCTGTCACAGCCCTGGGTGGGGTGGGGGGGTCATTCCTCTACGAGGATGCCCCTTTTCTTACTGGGATACCCCACACTGGGCTGCCCTGTCACACTGGGAGACCCACACTGGTTCCCCTTCCCTGGTCACTGGGAGGACTGGAGTCACTGGGGCCACCCACCAGTATCACCCTGTGGGCAGGAACAGCCAAATCCCCGAAGGTTTTTTTGCAATGAAAATCTCCCAGGACAGCACCCACTGCTGGGGCTCCGGAGTGACAGGAGATGGGTGACAATGACACGGACACCAGGAATTACAGGAAAATCCTTTATTGGTTTCTGTCCCCCCCGTTCCAGCTCGGGCTCTGCCCGGTGTGGGGTTGGGGCCAGCAAAGGGCCCCCCCACTGCCACCCATGGCCACAGGTCCCCATGGCATCTGGCAAGCACAGGGTGGGGGGCCCAAGGTGGAATTCGGGGCTGGATGGGCCCCCCCTGCATCCCCTGGGAGCAGCCGGAGGTGCAAACCCCGGAGCATCCCCAGCCCCGCGCTGGGGACAGGGACGGGGTCGGGCCTGGGGGCCGTGTCCCAGCTTTGCATAGTCGGGTGTGGGGGGCCTGCGCGGGGGGACAGTCCGGCCGCGGGCAGGGGGACACCAGCAGTGGCCTCTTCACCTGGGGAGGGCGGGGACAGCGTCCCCCCCCAGCCTGGAGGCGCGGGGCCCTCAGATCCTGGTGCATGGGACAGAAAGGAGATGTGGCAGGAAAGGTCCTGGGGGCTTCACCCCGTGGGTCCCAGCCCCTCGCAGCCCCCAGGGAGGGGGGTGCAGGTGGTGTCCCAGTGCCCACCCACACCATGGGGAGGGGTTGGACTGCACTGGACTCCCCCTGCAGCAGGGGGGGATCCCATACACCTCCCCAGCCACAGGAACCCCCCGGACACAACACAGACACCACCACCAGAGTTTAATGGGGGCAGCCCGAGCTACAAGCGTCACCCCACAGCACACGGCACGCAGCCCCCTCCCCAACACAGCACACAGAAAGAGGGTGGGGGAGAGGGAAGCCCCCAGGCCCCCCCCAGAGCACACAGAGGCACAGCAAAAGCACACAGCAGGGCCCTGGCTCCGCTCCTCGGCGGGCACGGGGGACTGGGGGGTGTCAGGGCAGGGCTGGGTGCTCTGGCCAAAATGCTGGAGGGAAAAGCACCCAAGAATCCATGAGGGGAGGAGGGCACCCCCCAGCCCCACGAGCCTCAAGGCTGTGGGGAGGTGATGGGGCAGGGGGTGCCGAGAGTGGGAAGGGGGCTGCTGGGTGCGAGCTGGGGTCAAACTGGCCAGGCTGGGAGCCCCGCAGTTCCCGTGCTGTTGAGGATGCTCAGAGTGAGGGGGCTGCACCCCGCTGTGGTGAGGCTGGGGGCACTGGGGACCCCTCGCCCAGGTGGCAGAAGGGGCTGTGTGGGGCTGCAGCCCTGAGGGGCTCCGTGCCGGAAAGGGGGCGGGGGGTACCCCTTCCCTTCCATCCCTAACAGGAAACCCACAGGAAACAGCAAAACCAGCTGGGAAACACCCGTCATGCAAACCAGGAGGGAGGGTCCTCCTCCCCTCTGCCCGGGGGGTGCGAAGGAAGGGTGAAGCTCTGGGGCTGCGGGGGGACACCCCCTCCCCCTGCCGCCGGCACCCAGAACCTACTGGTTGTCCTCTCTGGCAGCGTGGAAGGAAAGAGAGATGGGGCACGGCCCCCCACGTTAGACACAGCTAGCCCAGGGACAAGGGGACAGCATGGAGCACCCTTGGCTCAGCTCTGAGGGACAGATTTGGGGCCCTCCCGCTCCCCACGGGCTCAGAGCCAGGACCCAGCCAGACACTGACAGACAGGGGAGGTGGCAGGACAGCCAGGCACCGGTGAGGGGACAGGGAGGAGGACGTGGACCCCTCCACCTCCCAAATCGTCCCCTGCAGGGTGAGGGCGGACCGGCACAAAGAGCCACGGGACACAACACAGCGGATACAGGACACACCCCAGGGTGACCCCAGTCTTGACTTTAGGGTGGGCTTGGCCCGGGTCCCCCCCTCCATCCCGGTTCCAGTGGGAGCATGGGGCCCTTACAGCGTTTGGTAGGTGCTGTCCTTCGACTTGATGAACTTGATGACGAAGAAGGCGACGGCCTGGACGCACAGCACCAGCACGATGCCCCCGATGAAACTCGCCGTGTCGAAGCCGGGCGGGTGGAAGTCGGGGCTGCCTGTCAGCGGGGCACTGGTGGTGGTGGTCCCTGGTGGCCAGGGAAACAGGAGGTTTGGGGAGTTATGGGTGTGTTGGCATCCCTGGGTACAGATGCGTCCACCAATAAGAGGGGATTTGGGGTCCGTGCGGATCCCAGTGGCTGCACAGGGAGGACTGGTAGCTCCCAGCTTGGGCTGGGATGTTCCCACAAATATGTGGATGCTGGGACGGGCTCAGCCCCTTCCCATGCCAGAGCAGCTGGAACTGCAGGAAAGGAGCCAGTGGCAAACAGATCCCAGTGGGATCAATAATTCAGCAGGCTCCAGGCTCTGGTTACCCGCTGTAATGAGCCCAGCGCTCTCCAGTTCCCGCTCCTGGAAGAGGCTCCTCCACTCCCAGCCAGGCTGGAGGTGGCAATTCCCAGCAACGATGGAATCAGGGCTTGTTCCTGGAGGGCTGCTGAGTGTTGTGAGTCCCCTAGCCCTACCTGGGCATTGCCCAGGGCAGAGAGAGGTGACAGGGACAGAGAGCTGTGACCCAGGGCAGGGTCATCCATTGATCCAGCCCTGAGGGCAGCTCTGCTCATCCCTCCCAAAGGGATGTGAAATATGGAGGGAAGTGCCTTGTTGGGACATGTCCCCGATCCCGGGGGCATCCAGGACCCCCATCCCACCGCCTCCCACCCCTCCCCAGACCCACTCACTTGTCGAGTGTGTCACTGGCTCCTTGCTGTGGGACCGTGGAGGCTCTTCTGTGTGGGACTTCAGTGCTGGAGAAGGCAGGGACAGAGGCAAGGGGGTAAAAGGGGCAACAGGGGACATTGCCGCACACCCCTGCACCCCAGGTCCCTGTCCTGGTGGTGGGATTTCATCCCCATGGCCCTGGTACCTGCACCAGCACCTCTGTCCCGAAGGTCAGAGGGTCTGGGGGGGGTTTGGGGGTCTGGGGTTACCTCGGCACAGAGCGCTGGTGTTGTAGAGTGCACAGGTCTCCCGCACCGCTGACCCTCTCTGCACGCAGCTCCCTGTTCCTGTGGGAAGAGGGGGCACCGTTTCCCCAAGGATCCCAAACCAGCACAGCCAGTGGTGTTCGGGCCCAGGCATCCCTGGGTACCTGAGGGTTTGGGATGAGGAGGCTTCATTGAGGGGTGGGCATCCACCTGAGGGTCTGTGGGTGGGGGCCCAGGGAGGGGCTTTGTGAACAGCTGAGATGGACCCTGGCCATGAAAACAGCTGGGACCAGCCATCCAAGGGTGCTGAGTGCCGACACCGTCCCAGCATGGCCCGGTCCAGTGACAGGGGCTGGGGAGGGCTGATGGGAGCCCCTCTCTGTGCTCACCCAGCCGAGCACTCACCTGGCTCCTCGGGGGTCCTGCAGCCCACCCAGATGCAGTCGGTGCCGTTGTGGGGGTGGCTGCTGGCTGTACACATCTCGCAGGACCTCAGCTCGCCACACCCTCCTGCCAAGGCCAGGGAAAAGGGGTGAGGGCAGGGCCAGCACCCATCCCTCCGGCAGCGGGGGAGGGCTGGACCCCCAGCTCCACTCTGATAGTGCAGCAGGAGGGATGAAGGCACATCCCATAGCCCCAAACCCCACAGCCCCGTCCCGATATGGGGTTTGTAGCATCGCCAGCCCTCCAGAGATCTTTTGGTGGAGATCTCATTGGAAATGAGATGAGGCGGCAGCACCAGCCTGGTCAGGGTTACCTGAGCAGTGTCGCCCCTCTGCCCCCCGGGCACCCCGCGGGACCCCCGTTGCCGCCGGCCCGGGGAGGCGGTGAGTCACGCGGGTGTTTGCGGAGCTGCTCTTCCCCCACACACGCTCATCATTAATTTACAGCGCTGGCTGTCGGCGAGGGAGGCTGCGACGGGCTGCGGCCGGGCCCTGCCTGCACCTCGCTGCGTCCCACGCCCGCGTTTGCACCATCCCGGGAAAGAGCCGGGAGCCATTCCCCACCCTGGATGTGTTTCCAGGCTCTCAGGGGCGAACCCTCCCCCCAGGGCTCGCAGGAGGGTGTTGGGCATTTCCCCGGGTTGGCTCCCCAGGGGACGGAACAAGCACAAGGCATCCCTGCCGGCAGCGCTTCCCATCACAGCACCTCCCTTTGGAGCGAGCAGTTGTAGCCCCCCAGCTTTTAGGGTTCCCTAAAAACCGTGCGCGGCTGATAGAAAAGCCCCTTTCCTTCTTTCCCAGGAAAAGCCAAGGGGGCAACCGGTGGCGCAAGGCAGGAAGCAGAGATGCTGCGGGCCCATTGCCATGGCTACGGAGGGAGGAGGTGGGCACGCCGCTGGGTCCCCCCTTCCAGCATTTGGAGACCTGCCGGGAGCCAATGGGAAAGTAGGACTTTGTTCGCAAGGGTTTAGGCAGGTTTATAATTTATTTTTATCGTGGCAGGCGCAGGAACAGACGTTTGAGCCCAACGTTGTCAACTCCCGCTCCTGCCGTCAGGTGTGGGGAAGGAGAGGGAATAAAGGGGGGCAGCGGGGCCGGCTGAGGGCAGCCCCATTCCCAGGGGTGCTCTGGGAACACGCGTGGGTCCCGCTGGGATAAGTCAGGGTGGAAATGTCTCCCGGCAGCAGCAGGGGGATGGGAGAGGGGGAGCAGAAGGAAGCCTGGGGTTTGCATAATTAATGCCCGGAGTTGCAGCACCTCAGGAAGGAGGTGACGGCTCCGTTCCCCTCTCCCCACCACGGCCCACGAGACCCCCACACTTTTTGGGGAGGAGCTTGGACCCTACACGCCGCTTATCCCGCTGCAGCCCAGCGCATCCCCCTGGCCCTTGGGGGTCCCAGCCCCACGGAGCACGGCTGGGAGCAGGAGCAGGGGTTCCTCTCCTCCAAAAACCAAGGCCGGGGGACGGAGTCCCGTGGGGGCGAGGGGAACCCCTGGAAAAAACCAATCCCCCCCGAAAAAAGTTCAGCTGCCCCAAAGCTGCAAAGCCCCGAGTTTCCCCCCGCCCTCCCCCGGCCGTACCTGCGCGGGTGGGAGCGGGTCCCTGCGCACAGAGCAGCGCGCACAGGAGCGCGCAGCGCAGCGCCCTGGGACCCGGCGGGGCCATGGCCCGGCCCGGCTCGGCTCGGCCAGGCTCGGCACGGTCCCAGCGAGAGGTGTGTCCACGGATCTCCCGGGAGAGCGGAGCGGAGCAGATGCGCGCCCGCGGGAGGCGGCCCCGGCGGCGGCGGGGGCGGGGGGGGCGGCCCCGCCTTATCCCGCCCCGCCCGGCCCCGCCCCGGCAGGCCCGGCCCGGGGGTGTGGGGGTCTCTCACGAGGTGCATCACCCCCATCGCCCCCCATCGCACACACACCCCCCACCGGCCCAGGGAAACCCGGGGCTGCACGGACCGTACACACGGTACCCCCTGCGCACACCTGTATGCCTGCACACACCTGTGCACAGCTGCACACACTTGCACACGCTGTACACACCCCGCACACCTGCACGCCTGCGCACCCTGTACACCCTTGTACACACCTGCACACACCTGCCCGCACCGTGTGACCGCACCCCCCTGTGCACAGCACACCCCGCGCACCCTTCGAACTCTGCACACCCCGCACACCCTGCACGCACCGCACTCACCGCACACGCACTGCCCGCTCTCCCCGCGCACTCCCCGCCCCAGCCCCGTGCCCGGGATATTTCGACCCCTCCCGCGGCTGCGGCGGGTCCGTCCCCCCGGGGCTGGGGCCAGTCAGGCTGGGCCGAACCGAACCGAACCGAACCGAGCCGGGCCGGGCCGAGGCCCCGGTCGCTGCCCGGGCTCCGAGGGGGCGGCCGCAGCCGTGCCCGGGACCACCGGGGCCTCTCGATTCCCGCGGGGGTCCCGGCAGACCCCCTCGCTCCTCGGCGGGAACAGACCGCCGGGGAAACGCGCTGGGCTTCGAGGAACCGGCGCGGGGAAGAGTCTCGAGGAGCGCAGGCTTCTCCTTCCTCCTCTCCTCCTCCTCTCGGGGGGAGGGCTCCCCGCCAGCCCTTCCCGCAGCTCCCCTGGCCCGGCTTTCCCGCTTCTCTTGGCCATGAATTATTCAGCCCCGCGTGGGAAAGCCGGGCCGCGGGGACCCACCGGGAGAGGGGAGGGGGCTGGGCACCCCGGCTGTGCGGGCCAGGAGAGAACCCCCTCGACCACCCCACATCCCCCCCCAAACCCCGGGCCGCCCCCTCCACAGCGGAGCCCCCAAACCTCCGCATTGCGGGGAGAGGGGGCGAGTCAATACGGGCTTCCCTCCCGTGCAGCACGGCGGTGACCCGGGCTCGTGGGGGGGTCCCACGGGTGCCGCGGGAGTTTCGGGGGGGGGCGTGCAGCGGGCGTGGGCCGGGGCGTGGGGGGGCTGTTTTTTATGAATGAGCTGCGATTACTATGCGGCGCGCGCGCTCCCGCGCTGCCCGCCCGGGCGCTGATTGGCTCCGGCGCGCCATTGACGTCACAGCGGGGCGAGCGGGGCTGGGGGGGCCGTGAGTCACCCCCGAGCCCCCCGGGCCCCCCCGGCCCCGCTCGGTCACTATAACTCGGCGGCGCCCATGGCAGCGGGGCCCCAGCCGGGCAGCCCAGCGCAGCCCGGGCCCAGCATCCCGGCAGGTGAGTGCCCGGCACCGGGGGGGGGGCACCGGCGGAGGGGGGACCCCGCTCCGGCAGAGCGCCGCGCTATGGGGAGGGTGGCGAGGGGCGGCCGTGCCCCCCAAAGCCCGTCCAGGGGCTTTGTTGCCCGCCCGGGGAGGGGTAGACCCCCACGGTAAGAAGGGATGCCATGGTGGGGATGGGAGGGTGTCCGTTCCCGCTGGGGTGCTGATCGGGGGGGCAGGGTCACCGCCTTTACCTGCTGCCTGGGATCCCCTCAGTTTGGCCCCGAAGTCCTCGCGGGGGAGGGTGTTTTCCCCTGGCAGTCCTGCTCTCCTGGATTTATCCATCAAAATCATGCAGTGCCCAACCCCCAGCAGCTAAGGCAGGCAGGAGCAGGGGTGTTGAGTGTGTGTGTGTGTTCCCTCCCCTTTATTCACCTATTTATTTTAAAACTGAACCATCTCATCCAGAAAAATCCCCTTAGAGTAAACAGCGAGCACCCCCTCAATACACACTGCTCTGCCCACCCTCTTGAAGACAACTTTTGGGGGGAGGCAGTGCAGTCCCATCTGGGTGGCACAGGGGCAGCTCGTGGACAGCGGGCACTGAGGGGGCTGCTCTTGCAGGTCATCCTCCGCCATCATGATGGAGAAAGAGCCCCCCAACTCCAGCGAAGGCCAGCAAGGCTGGTTCTCAGCCAGGAATGGCAGTGGCAGCTCCTTGGATCTGGAGTCTGTGGTGCAGCCCCTCGCCTTGAACCCGTGGGACGTTGTCCTCTCCATCTCGGGGACCATCATCTCCTGCGAGAACGCCGTTGTGGTGGTGGTCATCTTCTACACCCCGACTTTCCGTGCCCCAATGTTCCTCCTGATCGGCAGCTTGGCCACAGCCGACCTCCTGGCGGGTCTGGGGTTGATCCTGCACTTTGCCTTTGTGTACTTCATCCCATCAGAAGCGGTCAGCCTGCTCACCGTGGGGCTCCTGGTCACCTCCTTCACGGCCAGCGTCAGCAGCCTGCTGACCATCACCATTGACCGCTACCTGTCCCTCTACAATGCCCTGACCTACTACTCAGAGAGGACGGTCACCAGGACTTACATCATGTTGATCCTCACCTGGGGAGCCTCCATCTGCTACGGGCTGCTGCCCGTCATGGGCTGGAACTGCCTGAAGGAGCCCTCCGCCTGCAGCATCGTCAGACCACTGACCAAGAGCCACCTCGTCATCCTCTCCGTCTCCTTCTTCGCGGTGTTTGCGGTGATGCTCCAGCTGTACGTGCAGATCTGTAGGATCGTGTGCCGGCACGCCCACCAGATCGCCGTCCAGAGGCACCTCCTGGCCAGCGCCCACTACGTCACCACCCGCAAGGGCATCGCCACCCTGGCTGTCATCCTGGGCACCTTCGCATCCTGCTGGCTGCCCTTTGCCGTGTACGGGCTGCTGGGGGACTACAGCTACCCGGCCCTCTACACCTACGTCACGCTGCTCCCCGCCACCTACAACTCCATGCTCAACCCCATCATCTACGCCTTCAGGAACCAGGAGATCCAGAAAGTGCTGTGGGCCGTGTGCTGCGGGTGCTTCTCCTCCACGCTGCCTTTCCGCTCCCGCTCCCCCAGTGACGTCTGATGTGCCCCCCCCCCCCCCCCCCCCCATCTTTCACTTACCGATTGCAGTCGGGGGATTTGCTTTGATTCCCCCTTCTCATTCCCAGAGGCACATTGCAGGAGCTCTTGGAATCAAGCAGCTCTTCCCAGCCTCATCCTTTTTGGGCACAACCCCTTCTTTTCCTCTATTTTTCCACTTTTTAAATAGAGAGAAAGATGTATTTTTTATCCATAATATAATCTATATTTATGCGTGAGAGAGGGGGGTGATCCTCATATTTTCTTTAAAACTGTTTACAATGCTTTATTTTTTTAAGGGTGGGGCAGCACCAGGAACGTTTGTCCTCCTCTTGCTTTTTTTACAACCTCGTTATTTACCTCAGATAGTCAAAATATATTTTATACATTTGGGGAAGGGGAGGAGAGACTTGTTACCACAGGAGGAGGGACTCACCTCCCCTCCCCCTTCTCCCAGCCGTCCATCCATTTATTTATTTATTGTTTTTAAAATTATTATTTGATTTCTGTGCCTCCCTCCCACCACCCAGCACTGGGCCCTGCTGCCCTCTAGTGCTCGCTGCCTTCAGGAGGGAGGGCTGCCGGAGGCTCTGCACCCCCAAACCCACAAGTTTTGGGGTCCTCAGTGTGCTGCCACCCCCCCTCACGGCACCCAGGGCTCCCCCCACCAAAGCCTTTCTTTGCACTGGGATTGGATTTGCATGTT
Organism: Coloeus monedula; assembly: GCF_965178545.1. Lineage (NCBI taxonomy): Eukaryota > Metazoa > Chordata > Aves > Passeriformes > Corvidae > Coloeus > Coloeus monedula. Next base: position 348,121 of record NC_138804.1, on the reverse strand, counting down.
TCTGGGCTGAGGAGATGGATGTGAAAGGCCCCTTGTGAAGGGGACCCTGGGGATGGGGATCCCCTGGGCTGGGCATCCCTCAGGACAGGGACCCCTCTGGATGGGGACCTCTCGGTGGGTCAGGGTGGGGGGGCTGCTTCTTGTTTACAACTCTGGTAGGGGAATAAATTAATTTGTGGTACGAGGTGCGGCTGTCTGATGCTGGGGAGGGGGTGGGATGTTGTTTCCCGAGGGGGCAGAGAAGGCTGCGGTCCCCGAGTCCCATCAGGGCCGTCCCCCTGCTCCGTTTCCCTGCTCCCGGATAAGAGATGCCGAGTGACAGTGCTTCCCCCACCCATCACATCCTGTTAGCGGGAGCTGGCCCGGGGGGAGCAGCACCGAGGCCCCTGACCATCCTCATCCTCACAGCCCCAGCAGGCACAGGGGCTGCATCCAGCTCTCCTGGTGACATCTGACACGTTCCCCCACCCAGGGATGGCGAGGACTCATTCCCACGGTGGGCGTCCATCCGAGGGGTTGCGACCTGGGCCCTCCATCCAGCAGGAATGGTATCTCTGCCCCATCTCTGCCCCCAAGCCCCTCTCGATTCCCATGCTGCGAAAGTCGCCGCTCACACAGGATCTGGGACACCCATCCCTGCTGCCCCAGCTGCCTGCTGGTCGCACGGAAGGCGGGCTTAATGATGGCAGAGCTAATTAGGGCAGCTCAGACCCTCCGGTAGCAGCCTCTGCGCCCCCAGAGCCCCCCGTGCCCCTGCCCGCCCTGGTCAGGGAGCAGCAGGTTTCTCACAGGCATTTGTGCATCCGCAGACGCGCCGGGATGTGGCAGAGCCCGGGGCTCGGTGCAGGGGGATGTGCGCGGCCCCCGGGGCTCCGCTTCACCTTGGGCTCGGGGACCTGGTGGCAGCCCCGGGGGCTGGGGCTGTTTATTGCAGAGGAAATGAAGATTTCCCCCGGCTGAGCGCTGGCAAGGGGCTGCGTTAGCGAGTGATGAGGGGAGATGGGGCTGGGGGGGCTGAAGGACCCACAGATTGTCTCCTGCTCTCCCAGGTCTGGGCTCGGCGCCGGGGATGGGGACTTTTGGGCTCCCCTTGTCCCTGCTGAGGTTAAGCCAGAGGTTGGAGGTGTTCATTGCACCCCAGGGCTCAGCGGAGCACCCTCAGCCAGGAGATCATTCCCGAGCCTACGTCCCCCAGCAGTGAAAAATCCCGTAATTCCCAGCTCTGCTGTATTCAGGGGCAGTTTTTACCTGGTGATTCTTATGTCAACATCACATGGCAGCTGAAACAGCTTTTCTCTCCCTCGTGCCTCCCCTGCTGATGTCTTCAGAGGGAGCTTCACGGTGTGCAAGCCCCTCCAGTTCCTCCCACTCCCTGGGGTCCCTGTCACTTCCCCTGGGGACAGAGTGACACACCAGGGTGTGCAGGGCACAAAGGCAGCACCGTTCAGGTTTGCTGGAACCCCTCCTCAGGCTCCCACCCACCACGGCTGGCGGTGGGGGTGGGCACAGGGCTGCAGCCCCCCCTTCCCAGCTCCTGGCAGGGCTGTGCCGGAGCTTCCGATTGATCGGGGGGTGCAGAGGGCTCAGGAGCTGCGGCGACCCACAGTGACAGCGTGGCATCAAAAGCCATCACAACTCAGGCCAAGGCATTTCCCCAAGACCAGCAATTTGGGAGCTGTGGGAGCTGAGCCCTCACTGAATCCTTGTCCCCACCACCCCAAGAATGTCACCCTCACAGCCCCGTCCCCTGCTGCCACCACAGTGGCCGCTGCCCAGCGTGTGGCTGCTCCGTGTGCCCCCTTCCCGGGTGGGAAATGCACCCTTTGGCTCCTACCTGTGTCCAGTTCCCTGCTGCCAGGATGGATGAGGGAAGCTTATGGGCTGGAGGAAGCCACAACCCTGATCCTGCCAGGGCTGGTTGCTCTCCCAGCACTCCAGCGACTCCAGAGACATTCCCGGCTGCTCCAGGCCTTTGGGGGATGATGGAGCAGGAGGCACCAGGCGGGGAGATACAGCAGCCTGCTCCCTTTTTTGGTGGAGAAAGATGCAAAAAGTGAAGCTATAAAAAAGAGTCAAATCCATCCAAGAAGGTGCCAGAGTGCTGAGCAGCCACCCCCACGCCAGGGATGTGCAGGAGAGGCTCACGGGGACCAACAGCCCAACTTTGGGGTTAAAATATGAGCTAAGAGACGTGGGCACGGCCTCACCCCAGCTGTGCTCGCACATCTGGCAGGGCCAGCCCTTCCCAGGCTCTCAGCAGATGCCGCAAGCACAGGCAGCTCTTGCCTCCAAGCCCTGCCCGCGCTCCAGCGCAGGCAGGGGGGGCGGGTTGGGTTTGCTCCCCTTCTCCAGTGTGGGCAGCCCTGGCCCTGCTGGCAGCAGCGGGGCCAAGATATGGCTCCAAGCACTTGCCCTTGGCCACCATGCAGGTGAGAGAGCTGGCAGCACGCACAGCAGAGCCAGGGCTGGTCCCAAACCACCCGCTCTGGAGCCCCTGCTACAGCCCTGGTGCCAAAACCACCAGGGTTTTGCCAGATGGGATGAGGGAAGGAGGTTGCTTCTACCCAAACCCTCCCCCTGGCACCCTGAAGCCCAAGTGCCCTGCCTGGGGCACAGCCAAGAGCTGCCCTTCCCCACACCCCATCCCAGGGATGGGTCTCTGCTCTCAGTGCCTTACTGGAGTGCCCATGATGGGACCGTGAGTCCTGACATAGCCCCTGCACCACCCTGGGGCCGCTGGGCCATGGGGAGGGCTGGCAGCTCCAGTTATGGGCCTGGGTTACATTTAAATGAGAAACCTCAGCCCTGGCTTGGGGGATTTTGTTTCCTTGGAAGCAGGAGCAGGCAGGAAATGAAGAAAACACGGCCCTGCTGTAAGTGTTTTACCAAATGCCGGAGGCAGCAGGAGGCATTTCCCAGCACAGCTCGGCCTCGAGCATCATCCTCGGCCACCACCACAGCCATGGCTCTGCAGGCATCGGATGGTGCTTCCCAGGGAGGGAAGTCTGTCCGAGAGGGCTGTGCTTGGTGGGAAACAGCGAAGTGCAGGGAGAGAGGGTCAGCAGCTGCTCATTTTATCCCTGTTGCCACACGTGATGCAGGAGGCGGCTTCCTGCCATGAGCCCACGGCTGTGCAGGGACCCGGGGCCAGCAGGACCCTCTGCTCTCCACAGGAAGCTCCCAGAGGACCAGGCTTCCATGCTGGCTCGGGGCTGGCGCTTTGTCTAACTGGATGGGGAGAGTAATTCGGCCCTGGCCACATCCCCAGCTCCTGCCTTAAGCCCTGGCCATGCTGGCGCTGGCCTTTGCAGAGCGGCTGAGCCCGGCGCAGAGCTGCTGCCCTGCCAGACTGCAGAAACTTGAGCTCCAAATAACATAATTCCTCTGGCACCCCGTGGTTATTTGTGAGCTGCTGTGAGCAGATGGAAGAGTTACAGATAAAGCCATCCGCAGCACGGGAGCCGATTGCCTTCCCCACACAACCGCGTAGGCAACAGCAAAGGCAGGGAGGAGGAGAGAAAAAAACCCACCAGGCAGCAAGAGAGCGAGAGAGGAGTCAGCCATTTCTGAGGGGCTGAGCTGCCATCTCAGCACACACCTACGTGCGAGGAACAGGGACTCTCTGCTGGCACCGGGCCTTTCCCAGGATGCTGGAAGAGGGTAGTGCTCTCCCACCACCCATGGCTGCTTGGCCAGGGACAGCAGTGCGAGTCGGGGGTGACATTGGCACGGCGGAGCGCTGCCACACACTGGGAGAGCAGGCTGTTAACGCTGATCCGAGCTGGCAGCGCCTGCACTTGCTGCGGTCCCAGAGGGGGAATTAAGGGAGAGAAGCTGACGTCAGTGGTGGAAAGGACACGCAGCCCACTCGTCCAAGGCAGCCGGCAGCATCTTCTGGGTGTTGCTAACACCACCTTGAAGGAGAAAATTAAATAGGTCTTTGGAGATGGGGTCTCCTGTGAAGCCGCAGCCCGGCCAGCTGTGATCCTGTGCCGAGTCATGTGGAAGAGACAGACGGGCACGGAAAGAGATCAAAGGCCGGGGCCAAGGTCGGTGTGCCAAGGATATGGAGCTGTGGAGACACTGCCCCAGCTGTGGCAGGAAAGCGCTGCTCACGGATGGGGCTGGGGCTCACACAATCAATCACTGCTGGGCTTCTCCTCCCTGCACCGAGCTTAACCTCAGCCTCCGGGAGCTCCCCGGCTCTGTGGAGGGTGGAGGCATAGGGCCCTGCGGGGCACCCAGGAAGGCAGATCTGGGACTAAGATCTCCTTATTGTTTAGGGGGTTAAACCAGCACAAAACTCACCAACACCTCCCAGACTCTGAAGATGTCTTCCAAGGGCTGTCACTCCAAAAGGACAAGGCTACGTGTTGTCCTGAACCCCAAAAAAGCAGAGGGACCACCTGGCCACGGCCGCACCCATCCAAAGGCAGCCAGGAGCTCCAGTTGCTCCTCCCAGGCTCCAGCTGGAGCCAAGAGCTGGGACATGCAGCTCAAGGGAGTGTGGAAGCCCCAGAGCTCCCTCCTTCCCCTGCCCTCTGTGCCCCAGCATGACTAAAGGCCTTGCTTGTTCAGGAGCTGGCAAGGCCAATTAATCTAATGAGGTTTTGCAGCCAGCGACCATTGTCAGCCAAGAAAGGCACAGCGTTGCTGAGCGAGGCACCGGTGTCTCCTAAAGCCAAGGGAATTTGGCAGAGCAAAGCCCGCGGTAAAAGCAGGGATGAGGAGCAGCAGGGACAGAGCCTTTTGTTGCTCTTCACCAACCAGCAAGAAAACAGAGCCCCACGGAGCAAGGCCAGACGAGGCACCTGAGCTCGGGGCCAGCAGCCACCACTGCCAGGCACATTCACTGCACGAGGGACCTGGAGCTGCAAAATGGAGGCAAAAAGCTGCTGCAGCCCCTTCCCAGCCCAGCTGCAGCAGCTCTGCTCTATGGCTCATTTCCCATGGCAGGGAGTGCTGGGGGGAGGCTGGAGGCTGCTCCTGGATGGGGCTTCCTTGGTGCTGTGACCCTCAAATTCCCACTGTTAATAGCGCTCAGTCCACCTCGGCACGGGAAAGGTGTCTGTGCCGATGGTGTTTGCCAGACAGCTCGGGATGCGCCAGCTTTCCTCGGCCTCCGCCTGGGCAGGACACAGCTGGCACCTCCCTGGACACTGGGCTTCCCAAGGGACACCCTGGTAGCTGCACTGAGGACACAAGGACAGGCACGACTGGCTCCGGCGGCCCAGCACCTCCCATGCTCCCAGGAACGAGCCAGGTTTGCCCAGAGAAGCTGGGGCTGCCCCTGGATCCCTGGAAGTGCTCACGGCCAGGTTGGACGGGGCTTGGAGCACCCTGGGAGAGAGGAAGGTGTCCCTGCCCATGGAATGAGATGAGCTTTAAGGTCCCTTCCAGCCCAAACCTTTTCATGATTCCAAGTCACACACCAAGCCCCTGCAGCCCCTGTGCCAGGCCCAGGCTCACACCCCCACAGTAACACACACAGGCACCGACTGGATAGAAAGGTTTTATCGAGTTTTAAAAAAGAATCAAAAAAATTATTATTATTTTTTTTATACATGTACATTACAAAATATTTGCAGTTGGGATCTTCATCCAGGGGTTACTGAGCTGATTACTAAAAACAACGAAACAAAGCAGCAGGAAATCTGGCTTATACAGCAACTGAGAGGGAAAAGCACAGACATTACATGGGAATACAGAAGGCAGGGAGTCTGCACTGGGATGTGCACGTATGGACCAGGGGCGGGCTCTGATCCCCCACACCCACTGCCTCCCCGCAGAGTCCGGCCATCAGTGTTTATTTTGCAGGGGTAAAAAAAAAACCCGACAAATCTACAGTATTTTGCTCACAAGTTGGGGTTTTTTTTTCTTTTTTTTCTTCTTTGTAAGTAGAGTTTCACTGCTGAAACTCCTTTGGTCTGAAGTGAGGAACCCCCTGCACCCTGAGAGTATCCATCAAATGTCACCCTTCCAACCTCCAGCCTGGCTGGGTCCGTGGAGGGCACTTCCCATCCCTCCTCTCCCACCTTATCTCCTGCTCAGCAATAAACCCCTAAGATACAAATGGAATAATTACTCTTATAAATATATTTATATCGTGTAGGAAAATAAGGCACTTCAGGAGGGGTTACAGCTCGTCTAATTCTATGACATTCTAATCAGGAAGAAAAATGGGTTAGTTTCTGAAATGAATTAAAATGAATGTTAATACAGTAATAAAAACATCGGATCCACTTCCACTTCAAGGCTTTGTTTAAAAAGGAAGAGAAGAAAGCACCCCCGAAATCCAACAGCAGTGAAACCTGACCCGGGGCAGCTGCATCTGCCCTGCCAGGCAGCTCCCTCCCAGAGCCCCTCCAGGGCAGGGACTTCTAAAAGAAATACGTTAAATAAGTTCACGTTGTGGGGAGAAAAAAAAAAAAATCCAATCTATCCTTTCCCTGAAATGACACTCTGCACGATTCCTCAGCCATCTGGGACCTCCGCGAGCCCCTTCCCTGGCTCTGGCTCTGATAAGGAGAGGAGAAGCAGTGAAGGTCACCGGCTGCGGCGGCGGCTCCGGGCTGAGCCCGGGGAGCCGGGATGAGGCTTTCCCAGCGAGGGGAAGGGGGGCGGCGGGGGAGAGGCTGCCGGGAGCAGCAGCCAAGCACCGCGGGCGAGGACACCGCGAGAATGTTTAACCAGGGAAGGGAAGGCGGCCGTGCCTGCCCGGACTTGCAGCCCCGAGCCAGCGGCTCCCAGGATGGGCGGAATGGCTGCAATGAGAGCGGGAGGCTGCTCGTAGGGAGCACCAGCTCGTGCCCTGGGCTTCGGGAAACGCTCGAGGTTCGCCCCAGCCTCATGTGGGAAGAGGGGAGGAAGGAGTAAGAGCCCACGACACGAGGACAGAGGTGGTAGGGCAGCCCTGCACTTCCAGCACAGCTGCTCCCTCTTGCAAAGGTTGGTTTTGGCACCTCTCCTCCTCCCCTACTGCTTTCAAAAACATTGAGCTCACTTGGTGGCCCAGAGCTTTGCGATTTTGCAACGATACTCAGAGATGGTCCCTCTAGAGCAGTTGTTTCTCAGGGATCCCCGCACAGGCTAAGCCTGCTTGGCAACCAAAGATTTGAGAAAAAAAATAAGAAAGAAAAAAAAAAAAGCCCGACTCAAAGATTTAAAAAACACTCCAACAACCAACCTTCCCTACCTGTCCACAACCCTTCTGTCTAGGATCCTGCAGTTTTGATTCCTGCCCTGGGATGGGATTTGGGAGCAGAGGGTGTTTCCAGCAGGCTTGCAGGGACAAGGCAGCGTCCCTCCCGCTGCCAGGAGGCCGGAGGAGCCGGAGGAGCCGGAGGAGCCGCCTCTGCCCGCGGCCGTGCCCACACAGCAGCGTCCTTGTGCAACAGACACAGTGTGAGGGACTGTCCCCAGCACGGCCCTGCCTGACACACCATCCACCGGAGCTCAGGGAATATGGCACTTTTCCGTATTTCAGGCGACAGGAAGACTCGCTCCCCTTTCCCAACAAGGGCTAAGTCTAGTTAAGGCAATCTCAAATTTAGCCAGGTTTGGCATTTGCGGGCTCCTCGCTTCCCTGTGTGATCCTGCTGTCAGCCCGGGTTAGCTCAGGGCCCGTTGTTCCTGGGAACTTGTCTCTGGGAGCAGCTGGAGGAGGATGCTCTCAGAAAGAGCAGCAGAACGAGGCAGTGCCTCTCTCATCCCCTCACCCAGCTTGCAGCAACCATCCCTTTGCATTTCCCAATCTCTCCACTGCACCATGGCTCACCTGCACTCCAGAGGTTTGTTCCCTCTTCCAGAACCTGGAACTAGTGCTGCTCAGATGTTCCCAGCCCACTGGGATGCCCTGCTGCCTATGCCCTCTGCAGCCTGCCTGCAGACAAAGCCTGATGGCGCAGCCATCCAGGGAATCTCTGGGGTCTCACTGGGTCCCAGCCTGATCCGCACCCCAAGCCCATCCTCCAGGCCATCTCTGCCCCAGCCGAGATTAAAATGCACGCACACACACACAAGGAATCAGTAAGAACTCGATGGCACAAGCTGAAGCCATCAATCAACTCCCAAGCAGGATTTCCAGCAAGCCTCGGGCAGGGCCCAGCATTCCAGGTATCAGCAACATCATTAAAGGAGGCGAGGCAGGGAAGAGAGACAGGCACAGGCTGGTGAAATACTTCAAGAAAAGGCAAAAAGATGGGAGAGTTGGTCTTAGTGGGACACACATCCCACAACAGCTGGACCCATAACCTCAAAAAGGCTTTGGAATTGCTTTTTGCATGACCCTTACTGAGTCACGTCCAAATTAAAATACACATCAGGGGTATCTGGGTTAGATTTCCAAGATATGCTCATATTCTATGTAAGGTAACATAAAACAGCAATAAAACCGAGGTCAGCTAGTTCAAATTCCCTATTTTCCCCTGCCAGTACTGGATCTATAGTGAGCAGCCTGGGAATTAATTCACAGGGTTAGTGAGGAGAAGAAACGTTCTCTTAAAATTAACTAATGAATTATAATAACAAAATTAGGGTAAGTTAGGTCTGATGTAACTGATGGGCAACTCAGCTCACACACATGACGTTTTTAGGCACACAAACTCCCCTCCCTAGGGGGAAGGGAGAAGAAGCAAAGGCAATACCAGCATTTAAGTCCCTGTGTTAAAAGTACGGTCACCCCGCTATAAAAAGCACCTCTCAAACTGCCCTGGCCAGGCCAAAGACCACCACAGTGCCTGGTGTTCAGAGAACCCCTCCCCACCCCATCTCCCTGTCTTAGGCACTGAATTGGGAATTTTAAAACACAACCTCAGCATGAATTGGAGAAAATCAGCCTGGTGAGGTCTGGCCACTGCTCGGAGCTGACCACAGATGTGTCTCAGTGGGGCAGTAGCTCTGCTTTCCCAGGAGTGGGAAGCTGAGCAAGCATCCTGCCCTGGTTTTACATCCCTCTGTGCAAGTCTCCTCTTGGCAAAGCAGTCCAGGAGATTTGAGGAAGGTAAAGGCAGCTTCTAAAATAAAAAAAGTCCCTCCTTACATTGCACCCAAGGCACTCAGCAGCCTCGGAGCAGGGAAGTGCACCCCACACAGGGTGATCTGGAATTAATACTTAGGGGTCAGAGGGGAAAGAATTGTGCACCATTGCCAAAACCCTGATTATGTGACAGTGGGATGCAGCAGAGAACTGACATTTAAAGCCCATTTTCTTGCAGCACTACCAGTATTCACTGGCAAGGAAGAGCCATCAGATCAACTGTCTGCTGTTGCACTGAGAAAACCAGCTGAAAATGTCCTTCATCCGAAAGGCCATGCGGCCGCAACAGGATCATCCATCTTTACTTTAAAAATCCCTCAGGATGGAGGGTTTATATGTGCTCTGCCTGGTGGCATCAAAAATCGGGAGGTTTAGCTCTCTTTTAAATAAACAACCGTTACACCCCCTCCAGCTAAATCCCAACGCCGCATCCTCAGTGTCCGTGAGGAGACCTTTTGGAAAGGCAGAGCACAAAGTCCTGCCAGAGCTGGAGGGGGAGGGAGAGGGGAGATATGCTGCTGGTTGTCTGAAAACCCTTGGCACATCTTTGGTTACTGGATGGAAAGGATGTGGTGCAAGGTTTGGCCACCTGATTCTGTAAGAAGTGAACCCAGGAGAGAAGGGAAGGAGGGGATGGGAGCTTGGCTAATCCGACCACTCATCCTCATCGAACTCGGAGGAGTCGTCTTCGGAGTCGCTGTATTCCACCGCGATGCGGCGCGACAGGATCGTGGCCACGTCGTTCCCTACAACATCCCGCTTCTCCTGCTCCCGCTGCTCCTCCACCTTGCGCAGCTGGAAGCCTGTTGGGAAGGAGGGAATGGAGGGGATCATCATGCTAAGGTCTCGGTCACGCTGAAATCTCCCTTTGTCACAGTGCTCTGAGCGAGGCAAGCTGGGAGTGCTGGGGTAACACTGATGGTGACAGCCAGGACAGGCTGGGTGGGGAGGTGGAATGGGAAGCAAATCCCTTCTGTGCCCCTCTGAGGGGTAACCCCACTGCTGTAAATTCCCCAACAAACCTGGATCACTCCAGTTCTGGCACTGCCATCTCCAAAGGTGTTGGGGGAAGCATAAAACCCAGCAAGGTGCTCATGAGGGTGGGCAGACAAGGAGGGACCACAAGGGACAAGCCCTGAGCAGCAAGGCAGTCACACTCCTTCCAGGAGACAGTTCCCAAGAGTTTTCCAGAGGCAAAGGAGAATGCTGGTGTGGAAACACAGCCTTACCTTGCCGAATAGCCGAAAGCAGATCACTCCTGGCATCGCTAACTGCAGGCAAGGATGACTTGGGCTTGGATGTGGAGGTGTCGGAGGGTGGAGGAGGGGGCGGGGGGCCATCCAGGCCGCTGGAAGCCAGGGGTGGTGGGCCGGGAGGAGGCGGAGGGGGCGGCGGGGGTGGTGCAATCCCAGTACCCGGCTGCGGCAGCGGAGCTGGGAGAACACTGGAATAGTCAACTGCTGGGGGAGGTGGGGGAGGTGGAGGGGCAGCAAACTCGGGGTGAGGGGGGAAAGAAGGGGGCGAGGGTGGCGGGGGGGTTCCCGGGGAGGGGAAGCCCATGGGAGGTGGTGGAGGGGGGTTGTTTTCCATCAGCGGTGGTGGGGGAGGAGGAGCTGGAGGGGGAGCAAAGCCTGGCCTGGCTGCTGAGGGGGATCCGATTGGAGGAGCTGGTGGCGGGTGGCTCGGGCTAACCAGGCTGGATCGTTTGGGCCCTCCAGAACCTGAACCTCTTTGGTTGTCTACAGGATAACTGTGGCAACAGAAGGAGAGAGACAGGGAATTAGTCTTGAGGCCAGATCAGACTGTAGAGTCTCAGTGTTAATGCAAATCATGTGTGTTTGCTGCAGTCCAGACAAAAAAAATCCAAGTTCCAGCTTCTAACTGATGTTTCCATGAGACCTCACTCCTTGGTTTTAGTTCCCTTGCACTGTTTCTTTTGGCCTACACCTCCAGAACAAAGGGAAGCTTCTAGGGATAGCAGGAATGCTGTCCTCCATCCCATCTCCCAGGCTGACAAGAACATGAGCCACCTCACCTCTGTCAGAGGCCCGGCAGGCATGTCCAAGCTCAGAGCAGCCTCCTGGCTCCAGAGCTCCTGCCATCACCCCTCCTCGCTGAGGTCAGGCTTGTGACACGCCAGGCAGGGATCAGGGATGTCTGCAGGGATAAACCCCACGAGGAGGGCGGGGGTGCCAGGAAAGCATATGCTCTGAACACCTGCTAGGAATGGATCTCCTCCCTGGATTCCACGGCTCGGAGCTGCAGTGCAGCAGCCATGTCTCAGAGCCCGCCGTGGGGAGTGAAGGAGAGGACATGGAAACCCAACATGGTTTATGGAAAACACCAATGCATGAGGGACTCATCTCCCATTGTGGAGACTCTGCTCATCCCAAGGCCCCCACTGCCCATGTGACAGCGTGACATCCTGTGTAAGGGAAACCCCAAACTGACACCTCCTTCCATGGCAAGACAGAAGTATAAGGTACATTTGCCACAAAAACATCACCATTTTTAACAGTGCTGATCCAAAACAGACTCCTGGAGATCAAATCTACCTCCCAGGGTTCCTTAAGAACAACCATCAAAACAAAACCAGAGAGGGGAGATCTGTGGGGCTGGGCAGAGATCTAAGCAACTGCACAAGGCAGTGAGAGCTTCATCTTAGAGCTCGTGTCTGCTCTGCCCGAGAGGCACAGGCTGCAGAGTGCAGTGCTGGGTCTCTCTGACACATCAGAAGAGCCTTTGCTGCAGCATTGCTGCCTTTGGATAAGATGGAGACAAGCCAAGCAGCCCTGTGTATCAGACAGACTTTCTCTTGTTCCTCTTGACTCTGTTTTAATGTCTTTAAAAAATATAAAAAGTCTACTCTTGTTTTGCCCTTTGCATCTTGAGCCACTGCTGGACCATAACTCTCATCTCTGGAGGTGCCTGGGAGTCACCATTTCATTCAATCCGAAGTAAATGACCTGAACTTGCACCCAAGTCTCTGGGAAGGAGGCAGCTGCTGTGCTCAAGTCCTTGAAATTTAAATACATCTCCATCTCCAGTGCCCACGTCGTGTGTTTCTCACAGATCAGAGCAAAAGAGGTTAAAGAAGCTGTTCTTTGCAAAGCTTTGTCATGGAATAGCCTGAGCTGGAAGGGACTCACAGGGACCATCATGTTCAGGCCCTGGCTCTGCACAGGACACCCCCAACAATTCCAAGACGTGCCTGAGAGTGTTGTCCAAATGGAACACAAGGAACACAAGTTCATGCTATGGAACAACTGCACTGGAAAACCCCGGCAATGGAGCCAAACCATTCCCTGGGACACCGCTGGGGAATAAATCTGCTCTAGTTCTCCCCTTCTGCCTGGGAACGGTGACGGTGGCTGGGATTCACGGAGAGCTGCACTGCCTATGCCTCTGTCCCTGCCTGCAGTTGCACTTCCCTTCCAGACAGGAGCATTCTGGTTCCCATACAACACCCGTTAGGAAGTTCTGCTGAACTATCTCAGCCTGTCTCATGTCATCCTTTTACACCACCTACTACTCCTTGGTGACAGAAGGGATCCCGTAGGCTTACCTAAATTCCACCGGGGGTGGAGGCAGGCTGTCATCTGGGAATGAGGGAGGTGGTGGCACAATAGAGTCAGTCTGTGGCGGTGGCGGGTAGCAGTTCCCATCCATGCTTTCGCTGGAGCCGATGCTGCCGTTCTGATACACCATGTTGGAGGGGTACCTGGGAAAAGCAAGATGAGCAGTTTGTTTAAAGAGCTCAAGGCAATGCCTAAAGCTCATTTTTCCCCCAGAGAGTTGTCCAGAGAGGTTGGCTGCCCCATCCCTGGAAGTGTCCAAGGCCAGGTTGGATGGGGCTTGGAGCAACCTGGGGTAGTGGAAGGTGTCCCTGCCCATGGCAGGGGATGGGACTGGATGGACTTCAAGGTCCTTCCCAACGCAAACCAGTCCATAATTCTATAACATTAAAAAAAACAACCTTTACTTCTCAAAGACTCTGATATGGAGAACCACATACACCTGTATGTGTTTGCTCTACATAATTCTTTGGCTAAAATTTGCTCAGGTGCTGCCCTGTTTATTGCTGCCACACACCGGAACAGCAGGAGTATGTATTTTAATAAACAAGCAAACACCTGAATAAATCCATTTTTCTTAACACTTGATTTTGTGAAAACACTTAAGAGTGTTTTGACCAACTTGGACTTGCAGTTACACTGAATATCATCAGTGGCAAAACCAGGAGATACTCAAAGATGCCAAAAAATAAGCTTGAGAATAGAATATCGAAATGGAAATCGCAATGCCGTTAAAACAAGCATCCGAAGCTGGAATAGTACTGAAAAGAGACTCTCACACTTTCAGTGGACTCATTTCACTGTGGGGTGGGGGAACCACTCCATTTTTGGGGGCCCTGGACCCCAAGTGAATCCAAATGCAAGAACACGCTCACATGAGAAAAGAGAGGAGCAAGAAAATGGTGCTGTTGTGCTGCTCGATTCCCCTGCTAGAAACCAAACCTGTTCTCCTATTAAACTAAAAGCAAGTTTTATTTTTAGCTGGAGAGTGTGATTTAAAGAGAGATTTTTTTCTTATATGAAAGGAAGCTGCAAGGAAAAAGAGGATTGTGGGGAATTCGGTCTGCTTCCAGCCTTGCTGGTGTCAAAAGTTAAATGAATTCCCAAGCCAGAAGTGCTAAAGAGAGATCTGTAGCTTGAAATACTTGGATGGGGACAGCCCCCGCTTCAACTTTAGGGTGTGAAGAGCCATTTGTGAAATGTAACAAAGCCATCACACAATGGCACCGAGATGCCACCCTCGGCTGGGTGTGAGGGAAGGGCATCGCCGTGGGGCAGAGCCAAAGCTCCCAACACCTCTGTGCCCACAGGCAGCGAGAGCAGCCAGAGCCGTTCCTGCCACCTTGTTCCAACCGTGCAGCTCCCTGATTTATTTGGCAAATTTTAAATCAGCAGACGGATTTACTTTGGAGAATCTGATTAGTGGCAGTATCGATCCGTGGATCCGGAGGAGCTGCAGCGCAGGGTGAACTGCATCCCAATCACCCAGCCCCAGACTTGCTTACCCAGCAGGACCATGCTTGTCCTTTGACTCGACAAATTCTTGTCCCATTTTCAGCTTTTCCCACTCCTCTTTCCGGGTTTTGATTTTCCGTGGATTCACATTTCCTCGGTTCGGATTCTCCTTTTTCTCTTTCTAGGAGAGGAGGAATCAAACACAAGCTTTATTTTGCTTTAAATTCACTGGGAATAGAGAGGGACAGGACAGACCTGGAGCAGTTACAAGAAGACACATTCTCAAAGAGGATTTTTAATTTCCTTTCCTGATTGCTGCACTCTCCAAAGATCTTCCATATAAAAAAGCTGGAGCACAGACAACATAAAAAAATGCCAGACAACATCAGGCTCCCCAGTGCAGCCGAGACACAATGCCATCATCACCCTCTGGCACGAGCAGCTTGAGAGCAGAGTAAAAGCTTGGTTTCCCACAACAATTCAGGTTTTGGCCTCTGTGTCAAGATGCCCAAATCTCACCTTCACCCTGATGGTGTTCAGTGTTCTGGGGTACAATATGGACACTTGCCCACAGAGAACTGGGCTTTAGATGGCCTTACTCAGGATTCTAACACACCCTAAATCTCTCTTTTGTTATTTTTCATTGAAGAATCACAATCTGTTTTCATGCTTAGTGCTCCAGTTGCTCAAAAGCTACATAAAGCATGTTAAGACTGCATCTCTTACGCTATAATTTAACATTAAGGCCCAAAGACAGTGGCATTTGGAAAAACCAATTAGAGGTATCTTTGTTTTCTTTTTTTAATTAACAAGGTTGAAGGTAAACCAGATAAAAACTTCACTGAATTGATCCCTCAGGAGTCCAAAAGTGCAAACCTGAATTTTGGATAGCAAATTTGGAGTCCAAGATTCATTAACACTTCCCACTTCCTGTTCTTCCCTTCCTCACCCTATGTTTCCGCTTCTCCTTCATGATATCCTTGGTGTCCTGAAGCATTTTCTCCTTCCAAAGGTCGAAGAAATATGAAGGATTTGTGTAGAATTTAAGCGCCTCTTTGCCATCATCCCTGGAATGGGGAGGGGAAAAAACCACACAGACAAGGATCAAGTCACATATTTCTTTGTGTTGAAGGAAACACAAGGCACAATCTCAGATGATGGTTTAGAAGTGCAGTGAGATGGTCAGAAGGGCTGTTCTTGCCTCTGCCCCCCCATTTCAGAACATCCCAGTCATCCTGGCACTCCCACTTCCCATCCCTTTTGCCCTCACACAAACCCTCCATTCCTCAGCACCTGAAGAGCTCAACTGCTCTGAACAATCACCAGGAGAGAGCAGGTCTCTCACTTCAACTCCCTTTTGTTTGTGCAGTATTTTGGTGTGAAAAAACCTCCTCCTCCAGCTCAGGAACCCTAAATCAGACCAGCGGCGTCCTTGAAGCTCCTGAGTGAGCGCACACACACTCCCTCTCCTCCCACTTTGCAGTGCAGCCGCGTCTGGCAGGAGACAGCTGCCTCCAGCTATCTGTAATTACTTTTTACCTGCTCAGAAGATATTTATGGATGTGGGATAAGTCTCTGGATTCTGACCCCCTTTACTTGTACTACCTACAAGATGGAATCAGAGCGGGACTGCTCAGAACTGGTTACACAGCCAGTGTAGGTCCCACCAGATGTCTCAGACCAGGCACTGGAGGCCACAGGAAGCATCACCAGGAGTCTGCTGCACCCACCTGGGTGAGAGCCACCTCCAGGTGAATGCTCTGCACCTCGTGCTGCGGCTCTTTGGAAAGGAGCCATGGGGCTACAGAGCAGCACAAGAAAAATGCCTCATCTGCAGCACACCCAGCATGGTTCCGCAGTGCCAGCCACGCCTAACCCCAAGGCAGTCACAGAAGTGACAGCAGAAAACCAAAGAGATAATTTCCTAGCTATGTTCATTTGTATGACCTCAAAAGCAAAGTTTCACATAATCCAAAGGACGGAGATTTCCTGGTGGATTTCAGTTTAGCAACTCAACTTTCCCAGAGGAAACAGCTACTTCAGTTCAGCACAGGATGGGAAAGAACCTCCCCGGCAGGTCGGGAGGAAGAGGTTCCTCTTTGCAAGGGAACAAGAAGGTGTTGCAGCCCTACCTGTAAGGTGAGAGGATGTTGAGAGGTGGAGGAGTATTGCAGGTCCCGTAGGTTTCAAGGACAGGCACAGGGAGAGAATCTCTGTCAAAGAGCTTCTGGTCCTGAGTGGTGGAGCTTTTGAAGGCCTTCCTGGTGTTAATACCTTGCAGGGAGACTGTAAGGAAGAGGAGAGAGCAAGTGAAGAACAGCTTGACCCAGGCCAACAACACTGAAGCCCAAGCAGTGAACATCTGATTGCAGTTGGAGTTCTTGGCATGCTTTGCACTTCTTAAGGTCAGGTTCCTTTTCCCACAGATCCCTTGGGAAACCCATCAAATCTCCAGCGTGCTGTGCCAAGATCCGCTGCTCCATCCACACAGCCCTCCCTCGAGCGGCCCATGGGGTTGGAACCCCTGTGACCAAGCTCAAGCAGCTCGTCCACTGCCACCCAGCTGCTGGAGAGTGAGTTCCCACATGGGGAATCCCTGAAGAGCAAAGCTGGACCTGGCCAAAAAGGCTGTCCACAAGTGCTCTACTGGGAGGCAGGGAACAGTCCCTCTTCGCTCCAGAGAACACATTCCACCACCCAGGGCAGTGTCACGCTGGGTTTATGGTGCTGAACCAACCACGCTGACTCAACGAGAACCTTCACCATGGTTGGCCTGTGCTCCACTCCATTACCTTCCTCCTCTTTGGGATCCAGCTGAGTGACTTTGACTTGCAAGCGGTCAACTCTCTCGACAAGAATGCTCACCCGAGAGGCAAAGGTGTTGGCTTGAGTAAACAACTCCCTAAATATGTCTTCTGCAGATTTACCTGCAATAATAAAGTGTCCACATTACCCTCATGAACTACATCAGACCATACTCAGTCTCCGAGCTTGTTTTCTTGAAGAAAGAAAGAAAGAAAGAAAGAAAGAAAGAAAGAAAGAAAGAAAGAAAGAAAGAAAGAAAGATTGATTCTTCTTTTCAAGTTTGTCAGAGTTGAGTTTAACATTCAGGAAGAAAACGCTTTGTTCCACCAAAACCTGACATTTCCAAGGGATCTTCAAGCAATAAGGAAACAATTGAGACATACTTTAAAGCCAATTAAAACTAAACTAAAACGAACTAAAAAGGACTGACAACACTACACTGGTCTGAATGTGGATGGATCTGAAGGTCCTTTAAGATTCTCTGCTGTTCTGTTTATTAGACAAGGAAATAGAGTTAGATTTTTATTGCTCTGGAGAATCTCAAAGGCTCCCAGTCTCCAGCAGGCCTGCCTCCAGGGGAGCTGGCACATCTTTACAAGCTTAAAGCACTCTGGATGTAGAGAGCAGACCCAGTCCTGGATCCCAAAGCTGGAGCTGTAACCGCAGCTGACAGCACTGACCCTGCTGTTCCTTCAGGTGGCACTGTCTGAAAAATCGATGCATTCACATTGATTCTAAATCAAAACCAAAAGGGAACTTCTCAGTCAGGGACATTCCCTCTCAAACAGCCTGGACTACCCAGTGGGCTGCTATGACAAGCACCATCCATGGTTCGGGCCACGAGAGCGCCTGGGGCTCGGATCAGGAGCTGCACCAGTTACAGCAGTAGCAAAATCATGCCCCGTCCTTAGGAGTTTAAAACCTACAGTGCAACAAGAGATGGCCACAGGTAGACAGAGGTGGGAAACCTGGAAGAAACCCAAGAACTTTCAATGAGTCCTGTCTTTTTGTTCTGCTCCCAGGCACAAACCAAGTCAGGGAGCCCCAGCCACGCTGAGGACAGCGCAGAGCAGACTTGGCACCAACCGCAGACATGGGCCCATGGTGTTCCCACTGATGGGAAACATTTCCAGCCACGGCTGCTGAGTACAAGGCTGCTCCCAATAAGCAGTCTGGTTTTGAAGTGCATCATCATATGGTCAACAGTTTGTTCTGGAATCTGTTACTCCTAAAGATCCTCTCCGACATTCAGGAAAGAAAAACTGGTTGGAAGTCTAATTTCAACAGCAATTTTGGGAAACGTGGCTGTCTGCAGAGTCCCATCAGAGAGACAAAGCGCCCCTTGCACAAGGCAGGGCGAGGGCATCCCCAAAGCCCAGCTGCACAAACACTCCCAGCTATCTAACCTCACATATCAGCTCCTTGTTCCTGCTCCCAGGAGATCTCCTTACACTGCCAAGCACGGTGAACAAGCCAGGTTAAAATTCAACCTTCTCCACCCCTTTTAGTGGCAATGCCAGGTCCAAGTGTTTGTAGAAAGCAAATGCTGAAGGTTAACTTCAACTGACCTCTTCCTTCTACCCTCCCAGACAATGCAGACTCCACATATGCTCAAGTAACAAACTCAAACTCATGAGAAGGATTTTGTGTTTGGAAACCTAAGGGCCACGTAGCCCTTGCTGTGGTCATGTTTCATGAAGCACTCTCCATGTTCAACATCAGCACACATCAGCTCTCCTATCTGACCAAAGAAAGCAAAAATTTGTCTGTGGGAAAATGCAAAACCTTCCAGCAACAGCTCAAAAAAAGAAAAGCTGTAATTTCATTTCTACTTTCACAAGAAGTAAAAAACATTTCTGAATTTCACCAGGAACTGCAACAAGCACTAGGGGAAAAATTAAGTCTTTGGTATGCAAAGTATATTTCACGTATAAAACACTATCTAACAGCACTTTCTGTATTGGTTTTGACCCTGGAGGGAGAAGAAGGGATGGTTGGTGTTCCCTTGCCTGTGTAAGTGCAGCTGGAGTTATCACCCAGCATCTCACATGTCGCCTGTGCTTCGTGAACACTTTTAGATGGGGTAAGACAGAGATTAATTTTTTAGTTTAGTTACTTTGACTGCAAAAGTTCAGCTTACAATCAGAATTATCTTTGTCGTGCACTGTCAGGAAGACAGACGGCATGATTTAATAGGTCCTTCCATCTTTAGCTTGTGGATTCTATAAAGTCACACAAAACCGTGCAGTCGACTTATACAAAGTGCTCCCAGCTGCGATAGTAACGAAGGGTAAACTCACTGGAATATGAAAGTTTGACAAGATTTATGTTTGCATCTTTGTAAAGAGACTGTGGTGCACCAGGCATGGCTGATTATTCACTTGACAGGGCTGTCACAGCCTACTGAACCTGCTCTATGTTCCTGTACTAGTCAAGGTACAAGAAGAGAGTGAATTTGTTTCTTGGAGGAGAGAGGAAAGGGTGGGGGGCAGGAGTTTGGTCATTTGGGTGCGAGCGTAGCCTAAACATTGCTTTATTTAAAATACTGCTGACCCTGGGGAAGTGGATGGTGCTCAGCATTTCCTTCCCATCTGCCTTGCTCTCCTCTCACACCACATGTCAGCAGGAGGCTCCTCTCCTCAGTTTCCCCTCCAGGTACCTGTGACTGGTCCAGCAGCTCACATCTTCCCATCCCCACATCCCAGCTCCCAGGGTACCTTTCCAAGGAAAAAAACAGGCTGCAATTTGGCTCCCAGCGCTTCAGAAACAGAGAAGCTTTGAATATCTGTGCAAAGAAGGTCTAAACCTGTGGGATCTGGCCAGGGCTGTCACACTAACCCACAGTGTGTCTCCGAACAGGGATGAGCTTTCCCTGCAGCGGGGCTTTGCAGAGCTTTACTGCCTCCTTCCTCACCATTTCACATGCACGAGATGGATTTCACTCACTCTCCACAACCATCTTGGCTACCAGACCTAACAAATGAACAACAAGGGCCAGTTGAACGCGAGCAGAGAGCCTGGTTTCGCCTGTGCAGTGACATTTCTCCAACCCAACAGAATGTGACACCGACTGGCAGCAAACACGGGCCCAGATTTCAGTGACAGCCATGGTTTGCACTGCTGGAAAGAGGCTGCACCCAAACTTTGCCTGCCACATGGCGGAAGACAAGGGCTTGCTTTGCAGAGCAAGCAGAAGGGCTTGCAAACACCCCAGAGAAGCTAAACAATAGATTAATTTGATTATCAAAGTCTCGCTTCAAGGACAAAGGTGGTTAATCAGAACCCAGAGCATTTCAACAGAGTATGGAGTCATCCCGGAGAGACCACAATTAACTCTTCGTATCTCCTGTGGCATGTAGGCCTGTGTTTTCCCTCCAGCTTTTCCAAGGCTATGGGTCAGCCCACTGGAGAGCTAGCTGGGCCAGGCATCGCTTCAGCTCATGCCGCCATTTGAGTGAGCAGCCCCAAACCACCGATGCTCTGGAGGCACCATTTGGCTCAGACGGGTCTTTGGGTCTCACAACGCAACAAACAGCAGCAGGGGCAAACAGGAGCTTCTGTGTGGGGGCTTTAATTATCTTCCATTAAAAATAAGACTACTGATATGGTGTAGATTCAACAGAGTCAAGCTCCATTTAGTAGCACATGCAATTACAGGCACGTTCTCTGACACAAGATCCTGCCTGCTCCGAGAGCCTCCCATTTTACAAGCCTGAGTTGTGCTCCATCCTTCCATCTGCAGTTTCACTGCAGCCTCTCACATACACACACACATACACACACCCCCCTCCCCATTTTCTCTTAGATAGGAAGGCAGTGGGACCAGGGATATGAAATTAGCATCAGATTTCTTTAGGAAAACATTTTAGCATTACCCAGGGAAGGCAGATGGGGGAGAAATAGGAACACGAGAGTAGAAAGGGAGCTAAATAAAGAGCAGTAGCGACTCCTGAGGGCAACGCGCAGGCTCGCCATGGTACTCACTCAGGCTGCCCAGCTGTCGAATGACATTTGCCAGGGTGATGTTGGTCACGCATTCCAGCTCGCTCGGAACGCTAGGCAACGTCTGACGGCACAGGTGCCTTGGCTCAATGTTCCTCGTTACTAACGGCATGGTGGACCTGCTTCAGGCACTGTTCTGAAAGATGAAAAACAACCCAAAAAAGAAACAGGAAAGGATTACTCAACCGCAAATTCCAGGCACACCAGAGCCATGGTGTTCGTTTTTCCTGCTCTCAAATGGCTTTATTTATAAGCCTTCTTTCCCCCCCTCCCCACCCTGAGAAAACTGGTTCATCAGAAATAAAGATCCTCCTGTTCTCTGGCTTGCAGTGACAGCAGAGCCCCACCAGCCCAGGTACAGAGGCAGAGATGGAGAACTCCGCATCTTCACCCACATTCCCAGCGCTGCTGGCAACGCCGCAGCCGTTGTTCCCTTCCCACCCATCCACTGCCCGGATAGGGCTCCCGCCTCCCGCGCTCACACAGCGCCTGGCGTGACTCTTACGAGCTCCTCTTCAGAAACATTTCAAACTTGCAATCAATAGTTGCTTAAACCGAGGAGATGAAGACAGGAGATGTTATTATACAAAAAAAGAAAGAGCAAAACAGCTTCTCCCAGCACACCAAAGCACGTGTGGTGCCTCCCTCCTGGCGCAGCACACGGGGCTCTCCTGGAACAACAGGAAGCGCTTGCAGCTGACCAGGAAACTTTCTGGTGACTGTTCCTTATCCTGCAGGCTGCACCCCTCTTCCCTTGGGAAATCCCCCGGGGATGAGGTTTACACTGGACCATTGTTTTCGTGCTAGAGCAGTTTAAGGTTGAGGGAACTCTAATCAGGATGCAGGACTGGAGTGTGCTCAGAAACAACTCAGGACTGATTGTACAACAGGCAGGACAAACTTCCAGTTCTTTAAAAAACTAATAAAATAAAAAGCCTGAAGAAAACCTAAGTGTCCGGAAGTTATGCTTTGGACAGAAAATGCTTTTATGTGCAGGTCAGTGCCTTGAACTAACAAAAAATCTCTTTACTAACAGGCCCAAACACTGAAGCATCAAACAGCTCCCTCCCAGATTGTCCAGCTCCAGGAGGGAGAAGGAAACCTGGGTGACCAGCTCACTACAAGGAGCATCATACATGCCTGAAATCTTTAGGACTAAGTGAAAGCAAATACATCCCAAGTTCTTGATTAATGTATAAGGGGAAAGAATCACTTTTCTAGGTCAGCTGAGGAACAACCCAAGAGAAGCAGGCAGCTCCCATGTGATAGGCATGTGGATCTGCTCGGGCTGGGTGTAAAAATAAAACAGGAAGCGAACAGCTTGGGGAACATGGCTTCCTGTCACCACCAGCAAAAACCCAAGAACCATAAAAAATCAGCTGTTTGCTCTTGACTTTGAGCCACCCTTTGATAGTCTCTGTGGCAGCTGGCAGCTTATCTTTGAGGTCCAGGAGTCCTTCCTGGATGCTTTTCTATCAGGGTGTTAAGAGGAAGAAGTGGGCATTATCCCTCCTAATTACCTCACAAGCCAGATTTTGAATTGCTAAATTTGACCCATTAAGGCAGAGGAGTTCAAGAGCCGCAGCACCGGGCGCTGGGATATCTCCCAGACAAGCAGATGTAGGTTGCTACCATTTTGCAACGCCTCGACACGAGGGATTTCACAGCATCTCAGAATGCCAGGATGGTTTGGGTTGGAAGGGACCTTAAAGCTCATCCTGTTCCAACCTCCTGCCACGAGACCAGGCTGCACGGAAAGGGTCCCCAAAACTGAGGACCTTATGGAACAGGGGAGTGAGATCTGCATCCAAATAAATAAAAGCAAGACCCTCCAAGGATCGAGTATGTGTTGTTTTTCCCTGTGTCCACTGCAGCCACCAGGAACCGTGGGGATATTTAAAGAACAGGGTGAACTAAGGAAGGGCTCTGACCTTCCCTTCCCAACACCCCGTGTTTTATCGATTCCAGCCCAAGCCCTACAATCTTTTGTCAGCTTTAGTGCTTCATGCCAGACAAACTTTCCCAGCTCCCCCCAGACTGCAGTCTGCACCAACAAGCAGCTCTCATAAACAAGGCAGCATTTGCAGGCTGCCTGCATCCAGCTTCTCCCCTGTGCTTCCCCAGGGCTCGGCCAGGGAGCACATGCAGTGGGATCTGCAGAGCTGGAGTGGACAGCCTGGCTGGAAACCTTCCAAGGTGGAGGACAGACAGAAGGAAAACAGCAAGAGGAAAAATAAGCCTGGAAGTGGGGGATGAGATGTGAGTGTACTGTATAAAAGGAGACAAAAAAACCCCCCAAGATGATTGGTAGCGTGGTTGGATAAATGCAGGTAGCACTGATCTCTGCAAGGATGGGGAAAACAGGACAGAAAACGGGAGTAGTAGCTCAAATACCAACAAAAAAGGCTCTGGATACGTGCCTGTATAGTCACCCCAAAAGTGTCTGCCTTCAAAGCATGTTTTGAAAGTAAAAGCAAAGAGCAGTGGTGAGAACTGCATTTTTTAAAAGAAAAACTAAGGTAGAGCACATGTACAGCACAAATTTGCACTGGTGCAAGACAGCAGAGATAAAGGCTAAGAAAAAGACTCCCTTTATAGCCCAGCTCATCAGCCACCCCCGCCCTCCCGGCCACACTACACTGCAGACTCGAGTTTTGCCCTCATGATCTCCACAGCAGCGCTTCCCAAGGCCACGGGGACAGCTCTGCTGCCCCTAAACCCAGCCAGGATCCAGCAAACTAAGAGATTAAATTAACCCTGTGGAGCATCAGAGATGATCAGGGCAGGATGGGCTGTGGACAACCACCCTGCTCTCCCAGCAGCTTTTGGGTAAGAGGCATTTTAAAGCAAAAATTCCTCTCTTCCGAGCAGAAGGACGAGGAGCTTCAAGATTTTATGAAGGAAATCTAGGACCTGCAAAAAGAGCAGGTGATGCCCCCACAAGAACACTGTTAGACCTTGCTTCTTCCTGGAGTGTTTGGAGGGTAGGGATAGAGATAACAGCTAATGGGCTCCTGTAAAACCTTCATGCCTCGTGAGTAGGTGGGACAAAGATTAATTGTGTGGATTGGAAAATAAGTGGTGTATTTCAAAAGCAGGAGTCAGGTAGGGCAGAAAACCAGGTGTGGAGAAAGGACAAGGTATGAGAGCAAAGGGTGAAGGAGGAAGAGGAAGCAAAACACTGGAGGCAGCGCAAGGCATGAGCTGGGGGCAGGGAGGGGACACAGTAAATGAAAGAAGGGACAGAGCTGAAAAAGCTTTCTGGGAGGCTCGTGCTGTTATTCTTTAAGAGAGTCATTAAGGAGGCGAATGACAGCACAGTGCCAAGCACGGGCCATCCAGAACCGCTTCACTTTCTGTGCTCAGGGCATGACAGCACAGCAGAATTCCACCCCGGCTGGCCAGCCTGGTCATCAGGCATTAGTCACTGTCACACAATGACTGCAGACCATATATTATAACTAAATCCTACCATTCAGATGCAACTTAAATGAATTGCAAGGCCGAAAATCCTTATCTTTGGGGCAAAGATAAGCGTTTCCATTTGCTTATGAATGCTGGAGATTAGATTTGTTTCAGGAATAGAGTTTTGGGGTGCAAACACTGTTTTTAAAGAAGCTGCAAGAATGACATGGGAACAGAGGACCTGCCCTGATTCCTGTGTAACAGGAGAGGAGATCAAGTATGTTAGAAGTAAAAGGAAACTGCCTCTAGAAACAGAAAACTCTGCAACAGATTTCTAATGAATATGGAAAACAAAGAAAGGCATCAAATTGAAACACAGTGCAAGGAAAGAAGTTCAGTGATCTCTGCTGGCTGGGAGAGCCATAAGGAAAATCCACAAACCCTGCTGCATCAATCCACATTCAAAAGGCTCATCCTCCCAACCACTGTGCTTCACACCTTCTTAAAAACAAGGAAACAAATGATTTTCCTCTCCCACTTGAACCAGACCCTTCCTACCTGCTCCCAAGCACTTTCTCTGAAGCCTCCAAGTCATGACTTGAATCACAGAAAGCTCCAAGCCTTGTTGTGACGGCAGTGACTAAAAGCCAAACCATCTGAAAAGCCCAGCTTCACCCTGCAGCTCCTTTCCCCTTGCTGCCCCACCTCCAGCTGGGCATTGCCAGGATTCCTCATAACTTCCCTCTCCCAAAATGCTTACGCAGGCGCTGCCGAGCCCTGGCCTGCTCCAGCCCAGAAAAAAGTTTGCTGAGCACAAAAAAGCCCTGGAAGCTGAACTCACTGCTCCTACATTCCTACTGATCTTCCAGCCACAACTGGCACCTTGTTTCCAGGATTCACCAGGTTTTTGCTCCCCATCATCCTTCCCAACAACTCTCATCCTTTCTCACTGCGCAGATCGTGGTCTTGGACACCTCATGTTTTTCCAAGAAAGCAGGATCCATGCATAGAGCTTCTTCCCATGGCTGCTGATCCAACACCCTGCTCCTGCCACAATAAGCTCTCACCTTGAACGTCCTGCTCACCAGTTTTTAAGAGGATTCTGACTTTGGCAATTAGTTCTGTAAATACTCTTGGGCACTGGGGAACAAGCGTGGCCCAACACAGGCTCAAAAAGGGGGAAAAACGTGTGACTTGCAATTCTTGCCTTTCCGAATCCAGCACTTTAAGCAAAGCCGAGGTAAATCCAAGATAAGCGTGCTGCTCCAGGATTTCTTCTCACCAAGCCATCGACCGCTCTCCCCATGAGCTCTGCTGCAGCAGATCACTCAGGAATCCCAGTTCTGGATTAGAATCAAGTGCAATTGGTTTGTTTCAAACAAGAACTGCCAGTCCATAAACCCCCTGCACAAAGCTGCGTCTTATTGACTATTTTTAATAAATAGGGCTGGCACAGTAAAATTGAACAATTGTTAGGAACAATAAAGGAGACAGACTTTGATTACAACTATTGAGAAGCAATACAGGGATGCTTTAGGATTGAGTATTTGCTTTCCAAGGCGAGTTCTGTCGACTGAAAACAGCAACTCGGAGCAAATACTCCTTAACAAGCGGTTTGGAGCAGAGCAGAAAACAGCACTGCACAGCAAGAGAGGAACCAGACCTGTTTTTTGGGATTTTTTTTGTAGAGCAGGCAGATAGCACAGTCACCGTGGTGGTGCAGAGAAGGCAGGCAGGACTCCAAGGCGAGCCCTGCGGATGCAACGCACACAAAGAGCTGTAAATAACAGGTGAGTTGGAGGGAGAGATCTGGCAAGGTTCTCCTCACTGGTATTTGACCAGTTAGCATAGCGTTACTGGGAGTCACCTGGGTAATTCCCCGCTCAATGTGACACACAACCTCTTAGATCAGGGACCATCTGCAAATAAATCTGGACCCCAGCAGTGAGATCATCTGTCACAGTGTCTGGTGTAGCACAAAGCACCTAAGAAGGGCAGAGCGCTTTTTTTGGGGAAGGGAAGGGAATTTAGGTTTGATTTCCAAGTACGTCAGGGTTACCAACCACCCTGCCCTCAGCAGGGCTTACAAAATCCTCTGCCTGGACACAAACAGTCAAGGAGACCAAGCCTTCAGCTAAGCGCTTTGGAGAGCCGTCTCTAGGAGTGCCTATCGGGGGATTAGACACACCAGCAGGTTTGGGAATGAGGGGGAAAGGAGATAATCAGATCTGAAATTCCCATCAGTATGAAATAAGACTTAACTCAGTCGCTTGCCAACGCAGACCGACTGTTCTTTCTAATGTCTGTGACAACTCTGCTTCAAATTTCAAGCTTCTCTCAGCAGTAACTACTCCCCCATGTAGCTGTAATGGCCAGAAAGAGACTGGCTTTTATGTAACCCCAAAAGACTTGCAGAAAGGGAAGCAGCAGCCACACACACACACAGAGGGAGAACTGAGGGGAAAAAAAAAAAAATCAGCATAAGGCTCTGCTGAGTGCTCAGGGCTATATCCAAGCTCACAATGCAGCCACAGAGAAGTGGGATGCGGCAATCAGAAATGCTCCAGTTCCACGCTCAGAGAGAGACCCAGCAATCAGTGCTGCATCCGAGCAATAGGGAGCGAAATTATAGAGAAAACTGCCATGTGATGCCACAAACTACTCCATCCCGCCAGCTGTAACAAGTATTCATTCCCAAAAACGCGTCACAGGCTCATCTGTCATTACCAGCCCAGCCTGCCAGCAGCTGAGCAGGAGTCACCAGTGAAGGGCAGCTGCAGGGCTGCTTCCTTTCACAGTGGTCTATTCTCCCAAAAAACCACAGGGGAGACGGACGGGTAAAACCCCCCTGGGCGCAGGGGAAAACATTGCCCACCATCTCTCAGCAGCCGGTGGGATGGGAAGCACAGGCTGTGTTTTCACCCACCATCACACAAAAGCTCTCCTGAACCAGGGTCTACTGAAAATCCAGGACCTTTGGGAGAACGCGCTCAGCCGATTACAAAAACCCACATCCACAAGCCCTCTGTGCATTAATAACGCACTTCAATCACCAAGCGGAGAACTTTGCAGGCCCGACCTGCCAGCGTTACGAAAGAGGCTGTTTGGGCAATAATGTGGGGTAAGAGCAGCACTGCCCTTTTCCACAGTGATGTTCTGACACTGGCAATGTCAGCCCTGGTCCTGCAGCATAACGAGGACTGTACAGTGTGGAGTCCTTGAGACAACAAGCATCCAGCCTGCTCCAATCCCACAGTAAAAATACTCCTTTTTTTTTTCTCCCCTGCCTTCCCCCCCCCCCCCTCCAGTCTGCTGGCTCTGAAAAATGCAAAAGAGGCTCAGAAAGCCATTTTCTGTGCGTTTTTTTTTGTCTGGCTCATGCATTATCATCATCATTTACTGCCCTCAAGGGGATTGCACAGGTGTGACTGAAAATTTGGCTCTTCCTTTTAAACTTTTTGTTATCAGCTTTGCTGAAGATGATCTTGCTGGAATAAATACCAGGCTGCTCTCCTGGAGAGGGACTCGATCAGAGCTGTTGTCAGAAATCAGGCTGGGGGTGGAAGGATGGGGGTATCACTAATGGGGAACATACAGATCCTCCTGGCTTCTGCTGGAGTGCTAATAGAGACAGCAGGTTGACCTAGACTTTTATTTTTTTAATTCCTAAAAAACAAACCATTGCACTAATTAATGTTTCCATTCATTTAGCTGAAAAACAAGTTAAACAAAGAGGGTCACCTGGTGTTCCTATCAATACCTGACTAGGACACAGGCAGAACAAATGCATTTAAATAAAACTCTAGAAGAGATGTGACAAGAGAAAGGCAGTTTAGCTCAATTAAAGAGAGCTGTCACAGGGATTTGATTCTCAGAATACAGAACTATTGATTAAACAGGAATTAAAGCTCTAGAACAGAAAGGTTTCAAGGTCTTTGCTGCGAGGGTATACATCAGGAGAGAGAGGCAGGGCTCCTCCAGCGCCACAAGAGCTCTGGCTTTGTTGCTTCCTAGGAAACAGGAGCAGCAAAGGGAGCAGAATGCTCTCTGCTAAACCTGTGAATAATTTGGGCAAGGATACAAGGTCAGTGACAACACAGAGCGGCATCACGACCGTCAATCAACAGGTAGCTTTGGTGTCCTTGCGTATTGAAAACCCACAGCAGATTCCAAAACATTTCAGGAGTATGTGGGGAGAGGTCTGGGCAGGTTTCGGTCCTAGCATCCCACAATCCTAGAACGGTTTGGGCTGGAAAGGGCCTTAAAAACCATCTTGTTCCACCCCCTGCCATGGCAGGGACACCTCCCAGGGATGGGGCAGCCACAGCTGCTCTGGGCACCCTGTGCCAGGGCCTCCCCACCCTCACAGGGAAGAATTCCTTCCCAATATCCCATCTATCCCTGTCCTCTGACAGTGGGAAGCCGTTCCCTCTGGCCCAAAGTCCCTCTTCAGCTCTCTTGGAGCCCCTTTAGGCACTGGAGTGCCTAAGGTCTCCCTGGGGCCTTCTCCAGGCTGGACATCCCCAGCTCTCCCAGCCTGTCCCCAGAGCAGAGGGGCTCCAGCCCTCAGAGCATCTCTGGACTTGCTTCAACAGGTCCACATCCTTCCTGTGCTGAGCACCCCATAGCTGGAGGCAGCACTGCAGGTCACCAGGGCGCGACAGAGGGGCAGAATTTTCCAGGCCTCAAAGCCTGTAACAGCGCAGAATTCACTTCAAAGGGTCTTGACTAGAAGAGACACAGGGTAGGTGGGAAGGCAAGCAGTGCCCTTCCCACAGCTCCCCGTGGAGGTCCTGCAGGAGCCCCTGGCTGCGGGAATGCCTGAGCAGAAGCCCAGCCCGGCTGCTGAACCGAACGGCGCTGCCTCCCTCAATCCCGGCCTGAATTCCCGCTAATGAGCACAGCGGCTTTGCTTCCTCTGCTTCCCACCAGCCTCCCCAGCCAGAGGAAAGGCTTGTGCCTGTCGCACTAACAAAGCCCAACTCACAATACAGCAGCACATTCTCATTCCTGGGCAGCGCTCGGTAATTAATATGGAAAGAGAGGGTGTGCTTTTTTCCCCCTAAATGACTTATTCGTTAAGTTCGAGCATATTTTAACCTTCCTTTTCAGCAGATAAACTCTGTCTCATTTGCAGCTAAGCTCAGCCTTCCCTTCTTTGCCACACACTAAACTATTTTGATTAATGAAAGAGTAGGAACAAACCAGTTCCAAGTGTTTTCTATAGAGCTCAACTGCTCTTTCAGTTTCAACTCACGCCTAGATAATTATATCACAGCTCTGAGTGCCCCCACCCTTCTGCTGCACTTGGGGAATACTGGAAAGATAAGTCTTTTCTTAATTATTAAATGTAAATAGCTCATTAAATATAATCCAATTACTTTAATTGTAAGAAAAAGGAAGTAATTACAATATGTACATGTATTCTTGCCTGAACAGTTTTAATATCTTAAATGAATCTTCGCAGCATTAATATTTTAAGTCAACCTTTGACATGAGGGGAGAGAGGAAAAAAAAAAAGACTGACTCCCTGATGTTTTCCAGAAGTGTTATATCTGCTGGGATTTCGGTCACAAAAAACCTAGAGAACAGCCTTGAGCATCTAAATCAAAATGGTTTATAAACAGCATCTTAATAAAGTCAAAATAATACACAGGCTTTCCATTGTGGAGGGAAAAAATAAATATATAAACACAATGCCACGTGAAGAGCCTGATTATGCTTTTGGGATCTCAGGAGCCCAGCAAGATGGGCACTACTGTGAACTCGGGAGAACAGGCAGGATCCCACCACACCAGTACCAAAAGCCACCACATACCTGGGATTTTCCAGGTAGTTCTCCTTCCCTACACCTACGGTTTGTCCTGTTCAAGGATGGGAAGAGGAACCAGGGCTGGAGGAGAAGGGGCCTTCTCCAAATCTGGGATTACCCAGCTCTTCTGTGGCAGTGTCCAGTGAGGTGACCCCACAGAAATGCTGAATGCAGGGTCTGTGTGTGCACAAGCCATCTGTGCAATGCACAGGCACGGCACAGGATCCCAGGCTGCCATTTGGGATTTGCAGGCAGAGCTGCAGGAAGCTGCGAGGAGCAGTCCTCTGGTTTTGCTCAACAGCATGACAATCCCTGGACTCACTTTCTCCATCCCTGCCGCCAGCAGAACAACCTTCCAGCAGACTCCAGCAAGGCCCCACTGTTTCAATCAGCCCCCCTGGTCTGACAGAGCAGGGTCAGGTTTCAGCTTGGCTGTGGTGACAGATGCCTGTGAAATCTCCTTGGGACAGGCAGAAAAATATTCAGTTTAAACTGCAGTTGTTTCCATTTTGCATGTTCTGAGCCCAGCAGTGATCTCACCTTATGTAATCTCCAGTGCAAACTCCAGGCTCTGGACCATCCAAAACTATTTCAGGGTGTTTGAAACCATAAAACCCCAGAATGGCTGGGCTTGAAAAGGGTCTTAAAGACTAACTCGTTCCACCCCCTGCCATGAGCAGGGACACCTTCCACCATCCCAGGCTGCTCCAAACCCCGTCCAACCTGGCCTTGGACACTTTCAGAGAAGGGGCAGTCACAACTGCTCTGGGCAGCCTGTGCCAAGGCATCACCACCCTCACAACGAAGGATTTCTTTCCAAAATCTAACCTAAACCTGCTCTTTCAGTTTGAAGCCATTCCCTGTTGTACTGTTCTCCAGGCCCTTGTCTGAAGTCCCTCTCCAGTTTTCTTGGAGCCCCTTTAGGCACTGGAAGGGGCTCTGAGGTCTCCCTGAAGCCTTCTCTTGTCCAGGTGAACATCCTCAGTTCTCCCAGCCTGTCCCCAGAGCAGAGGGGCTCCAGCCCTCAGAGCATCTCCATGGTCTCCTCTGGACTTGCTCCAGCAGCTCCATATCCTTCTTGTGTTGGGGGCCCATAGCTGGATGCAGTACACCAGGTACCAGCGTAGAGGGGGAATCATCACTTTATTGAACTGATCTTTTTGGGAAAAGAGAGATTAGACCGTATCAGGGATGCTAAGGATGCAGACCTTTCTAGCCAAGCTTACCACAAGGTCTACAATAAGCTGCTTTATGGAAACCTCTCATGTGAAGCCAGCCCCTAGATGTAACCTCCTTGATACAATATTGAATTCTCAATAGCAACCAAAAGGCTATTTTGTGTAAGTTAATTACAGCCGTTTTTAATTTAGCTTGCAGAAGGGAAGCGGCCAGTGATTTCATGCTGCCCTAGACAGAAGGTAAAGGTTTTCCACAAGCTGTGTTTATAGCTCTACGCTTTCCTCCAGCAAAGCACCGGCTCCGCAGCTGCTGGTATTGAAAGAACAGGATCTGGGTGTGTGCATGGTTCTCTCTCGCCTGGTTGGGTTTTTTTGCAGCTGCAAGGCCAAACCCATACGAGTGCGTGTGTGCTTTTTCTTACGGTGACAAAGGCAGGGTGCCTGAAAGGGAACTTGCTTCCGCTCTGGCAAGCACTCAACCAACTATTTGCTGGGCTAAGGGGTGGTCGGGGAACTTTCACCCATCCATTCAGCCAAGGCCACTATTCCCCCTCCCTCCCAATTAAATCCCATTTTTTGCACTCCATGCATGAACTGCAGCCACACCAATACATCAGATATTGAGGCTGATAGCCTCCTCTGAATGCCACTTAAAGCCCTCCAGTGCGGAGCGCTCTGAAAGCAAAGCATCCTTCATTCTTTGAGCGACAGAAAGAGACTTTTGCTATAGAGAGACCTGAAGTAAGACTCTAAGTAGTAGGAAAAGGGCATCCAGAGAAAGAGGAAATGAGAAATTAAAACCACATTCAATCTTATTAGTGGTAATACAATAGGTCAACAAGAGTACTTTGCACAACTCCTCGGCATGGGAACAATTTATGCAGAACTTGGAGCAGTGACACCAGCAAGTCTGGCGTTTACCGAAACCAGCAAATTTTGTCAGCACTATTTTAAAGTGCCCAGTTGGGAGAGGAGAGGGCTGGAGGAAGATAGTGCCTCCATGCCTTGCAGAAGAGTACACTTAGGAGAGGAGAATGTGAAGAATACTCCCCCTCCTCTTTTTCCATCTGAAACATTTTCTCTCTCAAGGGATTTCCAGCATCTTACGAGCACAGACTCTTTGAAGTGCTGCAAAGTGGCACTGCTCATCATGTCAGTAATGATAGTAAATAAGCTCCAGTATTTTGTTGATCCTTTTCCTTTTGCTTTACAAACAAAAGGTCAGAGTCATTAGCCCAGTTTGATGAGCGGGGAGAAATGGAGGCTTGGAAGAGGCAGGTCGCTCTGGAACATCATTGGGAACACCAGTGAATAAAGAAGACAAATCGCTGAAGTAGAGGGACAGCCGCACTGGATCATCCAGCCTCCAGATACCCCACGTACTCTCTCCATCATGGCCAGGCACCAGATGCAGCAAGAGAAGAGCATGGGAACAACGCGAGCACAGAGCAAGAGCTCTCCCTGCTTTTCCATGCTGCAGCACCCCATTGCACCCTAAAACCATGTGGAAACAAACACTATCATTTAACCGTCCTTCATGGATTGCTCTTCCATAAACCAATCTGATCAGTTCCTGAACTCATCTGAACAATGCATCCATGAGATCCTGGGGCAGCAAATCCCATATTTATCATGTTAGGTGAAAAGACGCTTCCTTTTATGCCATTCACTTCAAAATTAGGGGATTTTAATCTCAAATCTGCGTGTGGCTTTGCTTCACAAAGGAGTTGTTCAAATAAATTCATCACCCTTCATATAAAACAAGCCCCTTCTGAGCAGAAGGCTTGCATCTTCAAGGCCAGGTTGAATGGGACTTGGAGCAACCTGGTCTACAGAAGCTGTCCCTGCCACTGGCACAGGGGTGGAACGAGATGAGCTTTAAGGTCCCTTCCAACCAAACTGTTCTGGGTTCTATGATCAAACACAAGAGAAGCGCTCAGTTCTTATGGAGCATTTTCAGTATAAACCAAACTAATAACTCATGGTTTAGGTTTGATTTACAGCAGCAGTGAGAACAAACCAGTTTTAGTGGCCAGCTCTGTGTTTGACCCATTCTGGACTGTGCACTGCTTCCAACAGTAATGCAGGAGAACCCAAACCTCACAAACAAGTCACCAGTGACCTGGGAACAGCTCACCCGAAGCAGTGACACAGCAACAGCCTCCTGGGCAGAACTTCCAGTCCTCAAGAACCTATGCCAACTGCTGCTGCCTCACAGGCATCTCCCGCCTTCCTCTGTCAGCATCACAGCATCCCTTAAAGCACCACTTCTCCCCAAAAAGAGTCTGGGATACTGCAGTGGAAGAGGAGTCAACACAGAAGGCACTGAAGGAACAGAGCAGGTCACCACTGACCCATTTGTGAGAGACCCATGGAGCTTCCTGGTGCTTTAAATTCCTTCATCAAAGCCCCTGGCAGATGCATACTTGAGATATCTGAGCTCCACCACTTCTCCAGTAGCAACCTAACACCAGAGAGCTTTCCCGCAATTTCAGGAATTAGGGCAGGATCTAGACAAACTATTTCCCAGGCCCATTACTGTGGGGAAGGAGCTGGGATGGAGAGAATGTGATTAACAGCTCACGCTGCTTGCTCAAGAAAATAACGTGGAAGTCCACATTTAAGTTCCTCTGGGAAGGGACCTCCCCTCCTACTGCCTTCCAGGCAGGGAAAAAAATATCCTGCAAACCTTCAGATGGAAAAAGAAATGCCATATAAATGAGAATTAGGCCTGAATCTGACCACCTTCTACCAAGCACTCCCTTCACAGTGAAGCTTGATCTGCCTCCCCTCCTCAAAAAAGAACCAACACGTCGTTTTATTACACAGAGTTGCAAAAATACAAAAGGAAGTAAATGCCACCAGGGTGGTTCTGTTCTGAGCAGTCATTTGCTTATTACCCAGAAGCCATTGCCACACGCCTTTTTTTAATCCTGTGTTTATAAATACCTAAAGTATTTAAATAAATGTTAATCTGCGGTAACTAAGGCCCTGATCTCACAAATATTTATCCTTGCACAGTGAGAATAAACACTCAAATACACAAATTTCTTACTACAGATCCCATTTCAGCCAGAGTGTTGTTGAAAACAGTAACACACCAGAAGACAGTCTGGGAAAATAGCTGCATTTTGCCTTCCTGAGTTTTCACAGTGAGTCAGTTTTGGGTTGTTTCCTGTGCATTTGCTGTAGAAACTGTACAAAGGAGCAAGGGCAGAGCTGAGCCACCGGACAGGGCCCGTTGTGGCTGTTGGAACCCTCAGAAGGAGCTTTTGGCAGTGTTTTTTCCTGGTGTCCCATTCTGTACGAGGACAGCAGGAACTTTATCCACAGCACATGCAAACACAATCGCTATTCAATCCCTTTCCTGGTTTGTGACTGACTCACGAGCAACGTATTTTGCTCAGCTGAATGACCAAGGGCTCAGTATTATCACCAAACCAAGCAGAGGCAAACCCCAAACCTTGCCTTTAAAGTTATTAAATATTTTGAGTCCAGAAAACCCACAGAGTGAAACTATCTAGAAGGATTAAAGCCAAGTCTTAACACTTGCTGAAATCTTCTTTATTACAATCTGTCAAAGAAAACCTGATTTTTTAAAAAACATTAATCCTACCAACCTTTGTTCTTCTATCACCACAAAAATATAAAAAAATAAACCCAGGAGAGGGATTTGTTGCTGTAACTTTATGCACATGAGGCAATCACTGAAATTTTAACCCCTCCACCCACATGCCGCGATTATCTAACCTTGGTGAATGAAATCAACTTTTCCTAGACCAGCCCTGAAGAATGAGATATATTCAAAGCACGCTGAGAAACTGGGTTGGGACTGATCAGAAGGGTTGTATTCCTTGTCATGAATCACTGTCTGCAAATACCTTCTGAGTTGTAACTCACAAAAATACACCATTTCTGTGTGGTGTGTCACATTAGTCATAGGGAAACCAGTTTTATACCGGCATGAGCCATCAGAAAGGTTTTATTTCTTTAAATTAAAACAATGGAATTTGGGACATTTACTTTTTGATCTCGTTACCAGACAAGACAAAAAAATATCACCGTTCTTTTTAAAACCAGTGGAAAATACATAGTTTAGGGAAAAGTTTACAGAGTTCACCCCTGGAAGTTTATCCTCTTACAATCCACACTTAGAAAGCTTCACCTCATCTCAGGTGGGCTACAAGGGAGCTGCTTTAAAGCTCCAGGCTTTAAATCATGCAGAAATCAAGGCTTTGGACGGTAAATCCCAGAAAGTCTGATCCCACCATCAGCAACACACCCAGGAATAACAGTGACAACTGCAGCTTGAGCCAGGATCAGTGTCAGGCGGCTCTCGCAAGCTCAGGTCACGCTCTGTCACTCAAACTTCATGTTTTGAAGCACATTCCTTAAAAAGAAATAAAACCCCCAAAGTGCACAGAACTTTGTGCCTGGTGTGCTCTGCCCCACTGCTGGGAGAGCGCTCCTGCCTGGCTCTGGATGCCAGAGTCACTCCCTGGACGTGCTGGCTGTGCTCTCGTGGGGAGATATTGGCTCTGGTTTGTTTTTAACTCAGTCTGGGATTAAACTACGAGTCGGTTTCTATGGCAAAACCCACTCAAGGTCAGTAAGGGACAAATCGGAACGAA
The DNA here is from genome assembly GCF_965178545.1 of Coloeus monedula. Classification (NCBI taxonomy): domain Eukaryota; kingdom Metazoa; phylum Chordata; class Aves; order Passeriformes; family Corvidae; genus Coloeus; species Coloeus monedula. The sequence goes on along the minus strand of NC_138804.1, from coordinate 312,221 downwards.
AAGTGTCGCAACGCAGCCTTTTGAATTCCTGCAGTGTTTAGCAGCAACTGATTCTGCAGATGTTGAAAATGGGTGGAAAACATAACTACTGCCCTTCCTCATGTGACTGAGTGTGCAAGACTCGGTACTTCCCATAAAGTGGGACTTCCCAGGTCTGTGGAAAGTGCCTCTGCCCATGGCAGGGGTGGAATGAGATAGTCTTTAAGGTCCCTTCCAATCTAAACCATTCCATGATTCCATAAAAGCAACATTTTTGCATCAGTTTTGTCTCAGGGAAGCACATCCCTACCCCTCATTTGGCTTCCAACATCTTTTCATTTCAACTTCTCCCTCTCACGAGTCTTCAGGAAAGACACAAAAGTGTGAGGGTTACAGAGGGCTCCATCAATTATGACTCTGCCTGCAGCTGATGTATTTAACAGAAGATTTTTTAATCATTATTAACAGAATTTCATGTCCACCAGCATCTGCAGTGCTGAAAGATTTAAGACTTTCAGTGTTTCCTAGTGCTGAATTTCCAGCATTAGCACATCCCTCAGCCCCACCAGTGCTCTGACCCATGGAGAGGTGCCCAATTCTGTTGTTGCTACTGAAGAAAGCAAAACAGCAATGCCAAATGTGAAACTCTGTCAGGGAAATAAAAAATCCTACCACAGGGACGTCCTTGAGGTCAAGTGACAGCTAACAGGGAGAAGCTGCATTCCTTACCTTTCTCCAGACTACATGTCTCCCAAAGTAACCCCAACACTAACCTAAATGCTGGTGAGGTACAACCACAAGGACATTCCCTAAGAACTTATTTCTTGTCTAGAAGAAATATGGTCTGAGGCCACCAGGAGGTCAGCGCACTAAACCAAACTATCCGACCGTATCCCAAGCCTTTTCTCAGGGGAAAAAAAAAATCCCAAAGCACGCTACAGCACCCACAGGGGGTCACACCAAGTAGTTTTAGATTTTACGTGCTGTGGATGGTTCATAGCCAAGGGGGTGACACACACAACTTAAAGTGTTCCCAGACAGATCGAGGGGTGCACCCAGGAGTGGGGCTATAAGACAGGCAGGAGGGAGAAGTTTCCTTCAATAAGGGCCCCCAGCTCCCACCCGGACACACTTTGGATACGGACACAGACACGTTTTCACAAGTCCCAATGTCAAACTCAGGCAGCAAATGCCGGGAAAGGGAGGGACCCCCTCTGCTCCCCCAGCAGAGCCCCACTGCTCCCCCCTAAAAGGGACCAAGCAGCACCCCCTTGTCTCCTGAGTGCCCAAGCGTTCCCCGCTATGCCAGACCTCTGTGACAACCCCAGCACAGCACACACCGGCCAGGCCTCGGGAGAGCCCCGCAGGCGACATTTCCTTCACCCAGCACGGGGCTCTGAGCACCCCCGGGCAGCCCGCCCCAATTCCCCACAGGCCAGCCCGGCCCGGGCACACACCCCGCACCAAACCGCGGCCCCCGGGAAGGGATGCGGAAGTGTCAGCCCGGGGATGGAGTCCCAGACCGGGACAGACCCCCAAAACCCCCTCCCAGGACCGCAGGAGCTGTGTCTCACTATGTGGCAGGAAACACCGCCCGCCTCAACCTAACAGCTCACTATTTGGCAAGGGCCTTGCGGCCCACTCCAGCGCCTCCGCCTCTTTCCCCCGGGAAGAGACGGCCCGGGGGGGCTGGGGAGGCCCGCTCGCCCCTCTCGCACTCACCCTGTCCGCGGCTGTCCCCTCCGGGCCCCTGGACTCACTATCACCAGGGCGGGCCGGCCCGCCCGTCCGCCATTCCACGACTCCCCCTCCCTGCCCCGACGGGCCCTCGCCCCGCCTCCCCCCCGCCGCCGCGCCATTGGCGGCCCGCCCGGAGATGCTGCCGCGCTATTGGCTGCGGCTCTCTGTCCATCAAAGCCGGCCTACGCCGCTTTCGTACGAACCTGGCGCAGCGGAAGAACCGCACCCAAGCCGGCCGCGCAAAGAGAGTAAACAGGGAGGAGTGTACCATGAGGGGAGATAGACGGGGGGAACCCTGGCCAGCCTGGGGACAGATTACGGGGGCAGAGGGGAGAACCGCGCCACCGATCGCAATTCCGACATCTTAAATTATTGGGGTTTTTTGTCTATGAAAGACAGAGCTTGATATTCTTCCAAACGGCATTGGAGGAAAGGGGTCTCTGTCACTTCCGCACCTCCCCCGGAGAGCTCCGCTTTGGTGTTGCCTTTCGCCTCTATGGTCTCCCGCCCTGCGAGGAAAGTTCCACCTGGGGGAGCGGGGGTGTCAAACCAGGGCGGGGCGGGGTCTGGGATTCGGAGTCGGGGGTTGTGGGACGAGGCGTGTGGGGTGGGGAGTTGTGGGACGAGGCGTGTGGGGTGGGGAGTTGGGGGACAGAACTGCAGGAGAAAGGGTGGAGGGATGGGGGGAGGCGGGGGGTGGCAGTGGGGCAGGGGGTGCGGTGACAGGGACAGTGTTGGGCTGGCCAGCGGGACCGGAGCTTGGCCGCTGCCAGTCCTGCCGCAACTCCCAGGACCCCCAGCCCCCGTCCACCTCCAGCCCCCTGGTGAGGGGGGCGTCCCCAGCCCCCAAACCAGGTTGCCATCACGGGGGTCCCCGCAGCTGGGCCATGGGGACAGCCCCCGCCCTCCTGGCTGGCCACGCAGGGGCGGTGGCCGCTGGAATCAGCCGGGTGATGCTGACTGTGGCTCCCACCTGGGTTTCTCCGTGGCTTGATGCGGCTGGGAACGGAGTCAGGGATTAAAGGAGCCTGGAGTAACGAATAGGGCTGTTGGGGACACGGGGACAGGCCCTGCTGGGTGTCCTGCATCCCAGTCCCACAGGGACGTCGCAGCATGTGGGGGTCACCCCAGGGCTCGGAAAAGCCCTGTTTCCTGCCCGGCCTCAGCACAGCGTAGGAGCAGAGTCCTGGAATCCCTTGGGTTGGAAGGGATCTTAAAGCTCATCTTAAAACTCATGGGCAGGGACACCTTTGAGCAGACCAGGTTGCTGAAAGCCCTGTCCAGTGTGGCATTGAACACTTCCAGGGATGGGGCCAGCATCCTGCAACTCATCCTGGTCCTTGGCAGGGCCAGGGTGATGCTAATGCCCTCCAGAGACTGCGGGAGCAGAGGTCTGATGAGAAATTCCACCACATGGCATTCCATGTTTCTGCTGGTGCACTTGGATATTAAATCCTCCCTCCCTGCCTGATGATCAAACCAAACCTGTGGGCTTGAGGGGGAAGAGGGATGAAGGCCACTGGCACAGACATCCATCTCTTCCCCGCTCTGTGCTCCTGCTTTAAACCAAACCACAGGGAGTAAATCACCGGCGCTCCCGCCAGGCAGCACACAAATCCATGTCGGAGCCGTGATGGCGGAGCCAGCGTCCCAGGGTCACTCTGGTGTGAGCCGTGCCTGTCCCTCATGGCCATGCCTCCTCTGCCCCGTGACACAGCCTGTGCCTGCTCCGGGCGTCTCTCTGCCAGCGCTGCCATCCCTCCTGATCCTCCTGGGAGAGATGGACACACAAGCATGTTGAAAGAGCCATTTCTTGCCTGTTTTTTGCATCACTTTCCATCATGAGTCCCACCTCTGTAGGATGGTCAGCACTTCTGGTGCTGCCTGCTGCCCTGCGCTGCATCCTGGCAGGATGAAGTGGGACACACGGGATGGATGGGGTGCCCAGGGCCTGGGATGCACGGGCACATGGGGTGCATGGGGTACCTGAGAGGCAAAGGACATACGGGATCTATGTGGCGCCTGGGATTCATAGGACACATGGGATGTCCAGGGTGCCCGGGATGCAGTGGGGCACACGGGATGGATGGGGTACATGGGACACTGCCCCAGTACCCGCATCCTGCCCTAGCACCCCCAGTTCTCACCTGTGGGTGCAGACCAGGGGCTGAGGTGCTGCTGGAGGCCGCTCAGCTCCATGTTTTCCAAGCTGCCAGCGAGCCCTTCCCTTGAAGAAGATCTGCCTCTATCTCAAGGTGTCACAGCCTCAAGGGACCTTCCTAATCTGTATCTGCACTGCAACCTTTATCTCTCCTGCTCTGTTTATAGCTGCCGAATAAAACCTGCTAAACTGCAGGATCCAGCCCCCCCCTCCCTGCCTTCGTGCCCCCCGACACTTTTCCCTGGTGCTCTCGCCTGCCAGGTGCTTTCCTGTGTTCTGCTGGAAGTAAATGATGCTCCAGGGGATGGGGAAGAGCAGCCAGACTGCTCCTGCCTCCCATTGCCCTCCCAGGTGGGCTCCAGCCATGTCCAAGCCCTTGATAACCTCAGACAGACCCTGGCACAAATCAGTGCCTCATCCCAACCCTGATTCCCTCAGCCTGGGCTTGGATGCTGCTGAAAACCAGGTGGGATCCAGCAGGTCCAGCCTCATCCTCTCTCTGTGTGATGCAGGGACTGGGAAAGGGGACGTTCTCCACGGGAGGGAGGAGATGGCAGCTTGTTGTTCGCTGGCCAACTGCCCCTATCCCAGCAGGCACAGCTGCATCCCTGCTCCCTGTGGGAAAGGAGCCAGGGCTGTCAGCACCAGAGCTGTGAGGATGCTTTGGGAACATGCACCCAGGCTTCTCCTGCATCCCTGATTCCCATGGACCTGGGATGCACAAGGACACGTGGGATAGCAGGGGTGGAATAGGGCTCACAGGATGGGCAGGGGAGCTGGGATGCAGAGGACCCCTGGGATGCATGGGAGGCACAGGGTACCTGGGATGCACAGGGGGCCTGGGATGCACGGAATAACCAGGGTGAAATGATGCACACGGGGTGGATGGGCTGCCCGGGGTGGATGGGCTGCAAGGACACATGGGACGCACGGGACGCCCGGAGGCAGTGGAGCCCACGGGATGGAAGGGGTGCATGGGAAACCCGGGGTGCCCGTGATGCGACGGGCACACAGGACGGACAGGATGCGTGGGATCCCCGGGATGCCTGGGGTGTCCGGGATGCGCAGGAGGTGTCCGGGGTGCACAGGAGGTGTCCGGGGTGCACAGGAGGTGCCCGGGGTGCACAGGAGGTGTCCGGGGTGCACAGGAGGTGCCTTGTGTGCGGGTGCCCGGCGCGTCCCCGCGCCAGCGTGGCGCGGGCAGTGGCTGTGCCGCTGACATTTACTAATCAGCTCTCACCCAGCGCACACCCGCTCCCTTCTCTTGCTGTCTTGTCTCCATGGAGACTCCGCAACCTTTGCTCACTCGTTAATGGTATCTCAGCAAACGAAACTCCAACGCCACCCAGCCTTCCCCTCCCGGCCCCGGGAGAAATCCTCGCCTCTCACCTCCATCCCCATCCCCTCCTGCCGCTGGGGATAAAAGGGACAAGTCCTTGTTAGCGAAGGACCCAGCCACGGGGGCAAGTTCTGACGGTGGCGCAGGGAGGAGGGAGAGCCACCATCATCCTCCTCGCCACCAAAAAAACAAGGCCGGGGGATTTTATTGCTGTGGCAGCAAGGACAGGCTCCATCCATGCGGGATTCCGGCCAGCAGCCCCTTTCCTGGCTGATTTATTGAGCCACGAGGCTTGGCACGTGGTTCTGCCTGCTTTTCTGTGTTCCCCCATCCCAAACCCACACCCCAACATCCACGGAAGCCACCCAAAAATCATCCAAAGGGAGTGGCTGGTGCTGGGAACATGCTCCGTCCCCGGTGTCCTGCTCTCGCTGATTCTGTTTTCAAATTAACATGGGAAAGATGCCCATTACCTGCTTCCAGATAATGACTATGATTAGGCAGAGCTCTGCTGCCAGCCGAGATCTGAAGGATTTCTGTGCTCTCCAGCAGCGCTTTGCCAGTGCAAAAACAAGAGCAATAAAGTGTAAATAAAAGACTAAAGGAAATCGTGGGTCCATCAGCGGATGGGGTGTGTGGAAGGGGCTCTAATGATGGGCTCTCTGCGGTGGGGTAGTGGCTTCAGCCTCGCTCCAGGCAAGGGAAAATTGGAGAGGGGCTGTCCCAGTGCCTACACCCCATGTGTGAACCTGGCTCAGCCTCTGCTTGCTGGGAACTGGGGGTTTGGGGAAGGGAAATTCAAGATGTGCATGTGTAAGGCTGTTCTGGGGGGGCTCCTGGCCCTGCAGATTGAGATGGGGGCTTAAAGAGTGGGGGGAAAATAGCTGGATCTTCTGAGATGGCTGCACCAGCTCCCAGAGCACCTCTTCTGCCTTGTGGTGTGCCACCCTGCACCCATGGAGCAGGACAAGGGGGACCCCTCTGTGCCGGGTGTCCAGGGCCATCTCCATCCCCAGCCCACCAGAGACCCCTGGGCAGGGGATGCTCAGGATGTGCAGGGAGCAGCCCAGGACCCACCAGGGCTGAGCTTGTCCCCATCCTCTGGGGATGCTGGGATGTCACTGGGGGCACTCGCCCTCATCCCACTGTGGAGGGAGGCTCAAATCCCCTGCCTGTGCTTCCAAGCTGAGCTCCAGCTCTCCCCCCGAGCCTGCCAAGATCCCCCCCAAACCTTCCAAGATCCCCCCACCACGGCCAGAGGAGATGGAAATCCTTGGCCATGTTCATAAGCTCCCTCTCTCTGACAGCCTTCGAGGTGGCTCTCATCATCCTTGGGGATGGTCTCCCAGGACGGATGTTCCCATGCCTGGATGGGGGTGGTGGTCCCCACAGTCCTGGGGGAAGCTGGAAGAGGAGCTGCCATTCCCTCTGCTCCGGGCAGTAACTGGCATGTCCAAAAACTGGTCCCACATGTGGCTTGCAGGCAAGGCGGATCCCTGGGGACCCCACGACCCCATGTCACCCCACTGGGCTCCCACTGCCAGTGGGATGGGCACAGGGGAGCCCATCCCAGCCGGGCGGAGGCAGGGAGCTAATCTGTGCTCTGATTAGGCAGAGTTCCCAGCAACGGAGGTTTCTTCTTTTTTCTCCCCCCCTCAGTGATAACAAATAATAATATAATCCCCTTAATCCCTCCCCGAGGAGCCAGCACGCATTCCCGGCCGGGAAGCACCGTGCTTCTGCTGCCGCTGATAACTCACACCCAGGGTCCCCAGAAAAACAAACGCTTTGGCTCACACGTTGCCCCCCAAAACTCCCTGTGCTGCCCTGTGGCACCACCTCCCAGCAACCCCAGACCCCCCATCCATCCCCACTGCCATCCTGGGAGGATCCAGCAGCACTCCTGGTTCCTTCCCACTTGGCGAGGCCATCATGACCCTGCAGAGCCCCCAAACTCAGCCAAAGGGGCCCATCCAGGACCCCCATGGAGGCTCTGCCCTCTCGGCTCCTACTTCCTTTGCAGTGGGGAAGTGGCAAAGCCCCTGGAAGCTCAGCACTCCAGGTGCCCCTGCACCTTCTGCTCCCCAGGGACAATGCCATGGGTGCCCCCATGCACCCTCCTTGTCCCCAAGGAGACATCTGGGGGGTCCCACAGCCCCCCAAGGCGCCCTAGCTGAGCCCCAGTGCTTTGTTTTAGGGCTGTTGGTGTGGGGAGCATCACCTCCTGCCCCAGCTGCGTCCCCAGAAGTGCTGGCACAGATCCTGCACCCCCACCCACCACTGGGGTGCTGGGAAAGAACCCAGCTGGCAAATCCCCCTCTCTTCCCGGGGACCCCATCCTGCCATTTCCCCCCTGGTGCCCAGCCCTCCCTCAATCACCATCCAGCAAATATTAATAACAACCCTGCAACCGCCTGTGCTTTTATTCCCTGGCTTTGCTGGCCCTGGCTCTGCTGAGCTCAGCTCCTCCAGCTCCAAAATGCCTTTTAAAATTACCAGAGAGTGGACACCCCTGCGATCACCCTGCCCCCGGCTGCCCCTTCCTCCCTGGCACCCGCCGCGGGGCCAGCAGCACCCATGTGCCATGCGGGGAGCTGGGTGCCATCCGCCCCCCTTATTTGAGAGGCGCCAGGCTGGGCTTGATTAAAACCAAGTGAAAGCCAGAGCCAGGGCAGAGAGGGGGATTAGATCGCTCCGGGGAATGTTAATGGACTCCAGAGCTTTCTGCCCGGCTGGCGGCTGGGATGAATCCAGCCCTGGAAGGACAGGCGGGTGCAATGAGTGCGTCAGGGCTCAGCTGGACCCCGGAGCACATGGCAGAGCGGAAGGAGGATGGGGGGGCACAGACACACGGGGGGTTGGAAGTATCTTCCAAGGGCCTGGCCGTTCCTCTGGGAAAAGCAGGGGTGGTCTGGTGCTCCAGCTGGGCCCTGCCGCCCCCGCTGCTGGTGCAGGGGCCGGGATTGTGGCACAGCACAGGCTGCCCATGGTGGGGTGGCACCACCGTCACCCACACCCCCATCCCGGCTGTCCTGAGCTGGGGGACAAGAACAGCCTGGGGTGACGCCAGCCGTGGGGGGCTTCAGTGTGTTCGAAGAGGATGTTTGCTGGCAGGAAGGGCTGCTGTGGCAGCAGGGGTGACGGATTGGGTGACAGCGCCAAGATGCTCCCCACACCACTTTCCTGTCTGGGAAAGAGGGACAAAACCAGCTTGGGGTGGCACCAGCCATGGGGAGCTGCAGTGGGGCTGAAGGGGCTGTTTACTGGGGTGCTGCTGGTAGGAAGGGCCGGTGCTGGGGCAGAGGTGCCGCTGTTGGGGTGCCGGTGTCCCCGACGCGGAGCTGTTCCCCGCCCGGCTGCGCTGGATTGCAGGTCTGACGTGGGAAATCGCCTCCCTCCCTCGTTAGCTGTGATTAGCATGTCAAGTGGTTGAAGTTGGTGGGTATAAAGGATGCGAGCGAAGAATAATGGCTTCAATTTTCTTCACGGCACAGCCATTAATTTGAAGGAGAACGGGGTGTCCAAACCTCCCGGCAGCTCCCGGCGGATCCGCCGGCCCCAGCACTGCGGGGTGAGGGCGGGTCCTGCCCGGGGTGGGGGACGCGACCCTCGCGGGGAGCCTGGCACCGGCACAGGCATCCCACGTGCTTCCCGTGCCAGGGCGATGGAGCCATGGGTGTGCAACGTGTGTGCATCCATGCACGCCATCCCCTGCCCCGGCCATCGTCCCGGGAGGAGGAGTTCCCCCGGCTCCAGCCCCAGGTGATGGGCAGGGAGGGAAGGCAGGAGGGCAAATTCCTGCCGTGTTTCCAAGGGGATGGGAGAAGGTGGAAATGGGGGCAGACCTGCCTTTGCCAGGGGCATGCCGGATCCCGGCGCAGCCCTCCGAGCATCCTCACATCCGTCTTCCCCATGGATCCAGTGGTCAACGCGCTGGCTCAGTGGCGGCCCAGCCCTGGGCCCCTCCAACGTGGAGCATCCCTCATCCCATGGTCCTGCAGCATCCCTGGTCTCCCAGCTCCAGCACCCTGAGAGGCCAGAACCCTCCTCCCAGCAGAGCTGCTTAATTAAAATCATCATTTCCATCCTGAGGTGCAGCCAGGCACCAGGACCTGGCTCATCTGGCATCCCTGGGCACCATGTGGCCATGCCGGACTCACCCTGGGTGCCCTCACAAGCAGCTCCCAGAAACCTTCCAAAAATCCATGCTAAACAAATAAAGAAATAGCAAAACAATCATTCTCCCCCCAAATTTTGAGGTTTTTCCTCCTTTCCCCCTGCAAACCCAGGCAATGCTGGGCTGTGCTGATCAACCCCCAGCCATCAGCCCCATCATGAGGTTTTTCAGCCTCTAGAGTGGCTCACGCTGTTTGAGAGACATAATTGAGGCCCAAAAAAAAGATTAAAAAATAATAAGTAAAATCCAGCTGTGGTCCAAGCAGCTGGTCACACCCAGCTCTGGCTCTGTCTCTGGCTGTGCCAGGTGATGCTTCCAGCACCTCGAGGTTGGGTAGGGCGGTCCTGTGAGCCCCCCTGGGCGCTCAGAGTGCCCCATGCCCCTATAACGGGGGGGCGTTGGCTTTGCTGCTCCCCCAGCCCAGCCAAGAGGGGGTCCTTCAGCATCCCCCCACCCCATTAAGCATCTCCCCGGGCTGCGGCAGCGCTGGCAACCCCGACCCCCCCCCCCGCTCCCCCATCCATCAGTATGCGCCGTGTGTTCCTCTCCATAGCAACCCCCCTGCTCCCCCCCGCCCCCCCCAAACCCTCCTCTGCCGCAGCCCTGACCCCGCCGGCACCGCTCACCTCTCCCACCCACAGGTAGCTGCTCCGCCCCCACCCCCCGACCCCCCCTCTCCTCGCCCGGAGGACGCTGCCGCCTTCATCTTCCCAGGCTGGAAGTTGGTGGATTTCTGGATTTTATTTATTTTGTCCTTATTTTCCTCCTTTATTTTTGCTACTTTCTGGCGTTGGTGCTTCTCCCATCCATCACCGGGAAGACGCGCGTGTGCCTGTGCCCCCTGCCCCGCCAGTGCTGCCGGGGAGGGCTGGGCACCCCCCCTGCCTGCAAAGCCGCCGTGGGTCCCCAGGGTGCCACCAGGTCCTGTCCCCCGGCCCCCACTGCCACCCACCCGCAGGGCAGCAGCAGTGGGGGCCCCCGGGTCACACCGCGCCCCAATTTGTACCAAAATTCAGCTTTCTTGATGCAATTCCCACCTTAAGCCAGATCCTGGCATCCCCCCTAAATCCAGGGAGGGTCAGCATCCCTCCAACACCCGCCCCCGGCACAGCCAGGCCGTGCTCCCCCAAAAAAGAGAAGCAAGAAAGCAGCGGGCATCGCTCAATATATAGGTTTCTTTTTAATATAAAAAAAGTGCCTATTAAAAATTCCTTCCTAAATAACACAAAAAGACCGTTTGAGGGGCAAAGCGGGGGCCGGGGGGGGCTCACGGGGGGGCCCCTCTGGCCAGGGCAGCACAAGCACTGCACAGGGCAGCTGGGGGGGCGGGGGAAGGAGGGGGTATTTTGACCAAATTCGGATGTTCTTCCCTTTTATTTTTTTTTTTTGTGAATTTTGCCTTTTTTTTATCCATTTCAGGGTGTTTTTCCTCTTTTTATGTGTGCGTGTGTTTTCTCTTTTTTTGCACAACCCACAAAGCTGTACAGAGGTTGCTAAACTCTCGAGGAGGGGGGGACACACACAGGGAATTTGTGGGAGGAGAGGACCCCAAAGCCCACCTGGCACCCACACACGCACCCACACCCTGAGCTCGTCATCGCCACCGCCTCGGGGACCCTGGGAAAGGGACCCCCCTTTGCCCCAGCCCCCCCCCACTCCCCCTCCCCACCAAGAGGGTCTGTGATTGATTTATTCCTTTTTTTTTTTCCTTTTTTTAAAAATTTTTTCTTCTTTTTTTTTGTTTTTTTTTAACTCCTTTTTGTTTTTATACAAATTTGGATCTTTGGGTGTGTACTGCCAAAAAAACCAACCAAAAAACCCAACAAAAAACCAAAAACCCGCCTTCGTTCTTCAGAATAATAATAAAAATAAAACTCAAATCATCATTGAATCATTAAAAAAAAGGCAACGGAAACCCAAGGAACCCATGCGGAAGTTGCACACCACAAAACCACAGCAGATGTACAGAATGCAATATACAAGACACAATTTATAATAAAACATTATATACAATAAATAGGTTATTGTTACTTTTTCTTTTTTTTTTCTTTTTTTTTTTTTTTTGTTGCTCGATCTGTAAATAAATTTTTTCTCAGTGCATACTGGGGGGTTTTTGCTCTTTTCTGCTGCATATTCAGCTCTTGGATGCTTTAGGCCTGTTCTCCGTCATTTTTGGATTCTCCCTCCGGTGCGTGATTCTCTCTTTTTTTTTGTGTGTATGATTTTTCAGCTTTTAAAATTTTTTTTTTTTTTTATCCTTAAACATTTTTTTTAACTTCTTTTCTTCAAAAGTATTTACAATTGCTGGTTTTGTGCAGAAAATGAAAATTAATCAAATAAAAAATAAAACTTAGAGAGTCCCTCTGCTTCTGGCTGGGAGGAGAGAGAGAACGCGGCGCCGGCGCCACGGCCGAGGCGGGGGCCGGGGGCGAAGCGGGGGCGGCGGGGGCGGGGTCCCCTCCGGAGGTGGCCCCCTCCTCTCCTCTGCTCTCTGCTCCGGCCGCCAGGATGGGTGGGGGGCGCAGGGCCGGGGGTGCTGTGGCTGGGGGGAGAGGGAGAGAGGGGTGAGGGTCCCACCATGGGGTGCCTGCCCACCCCCACCCACACGGACCCGGGGGCCTGGCACCCACACACCCAGGGCTCTGAGGTCCTGTTCACCCCAAATGTGGCACCCACACACCCAGGGCTCTGAGGTCCTGTTCACCCCAATTGTGGCACCCACACACCCAGGGCTCTGAGGTCCCGTTCACCCCAAATGTGGCGTCCATGTCCCAGGGGATCTGGGCTCCTTCCCATCCACACCCAACAGTCCAGGGTCCTGCTCATTCTTGTCTGGCACCCACATACCTGGGGGTATCGGGCCCTGCTCCCCCCATCTGGCACCCAAACACTCGGGGGTCTGGGGCATCCCACACCCCCTCAGCTCTGGCACCCCCGGGGTCCTGCACCCCACATCCCAGGCTCCAGCCACCCCCAGACACCGGAGCCGACAGGGTCCCCAGTTTGACGCTTGGTGGGGCAACACCCGGGGAAACTGCTCGCAGCCCAAAAGGGGCTGAGGGCACCCAGAGCGGGGGTGCAGGTGGGTCGGAGAACCCACCAGAGCATGGAGCACCCAGCACACCCTCCCGGGGCACCCGTACGGGGCGGGGAACGCGGCTGACACTTTACCTGGTGATGGTGGCGTCTCCGAGCCCCGCTGGTGACGCTGCCAGAGCCTGGTGGGGGCCAGCGCTTCCCAACACCCATCGGTGTCCGTCCAGCAGGAGCAACCCCCGTGGCGAACGAGCGGACGGGGAGGGACAAGAAAAAGAAAAGAATCCCCAAACAGCCTCCCCCGGGGCGGCCAAGGGGGTCCCCGGCCGGGCTGTGGGCAGGGGGCACCCAGCGCTGACCCCCAGATCCCCTCCTGCCCTCCCTGCCTGCGCCCCTGCGCCGGGCCTGGCGGGGCCTGCGCTGTCTGTCCGTCCATCCGTCCGTCCGTCCGTCCATCCGATTGTCCTGCTGCGGGGCGGGGGGGGCGGCAGTCCGGAAAGCAGAGCCGGAGGTTGGCAGGCAGAGCGGGTTTGAGTGCGGAGGGGGAAAAATGGGGGGTTTCTCTCTTCATCCATCATTATTAATTTTTTTCCTTTTGTTTCACTTATTTTTTATCTTTTTTTTCTCCTTTTTTTTTTCTTTTTTTCTCCTTTTTTCTTTCCTTTTTTTTTCTTTTTTTTTTTTTTTTTTTTTTAGAAAACAAACAAACGGTTCCAATCCCAGTTAAATACAGAACTTGAAAAGTGTTCCAGAAAAAAGTGCTGGCTAAATTACCTCTGAAAGAGAAACACAACATGGAGAGAGAGGGGGACATGATGAGAAGGGCCCTGGGGGTCTCCTGCATCCCCCTCTGCCACCCTCACCCCCAGGTTCTCCCCCACCTACCCTGTAACAAAACCTCGTTGTCCGGTTGGCACGTCAGCAGACACTACAATGAGGTGACCGTAAAAGTGTCCTCAGGGTGTTGTTGCTCTACCATGGGTCCCAAAAACCCGCTCTTCTGGGTGGGGGCCATGACGGGGTGCCCTTGGGGTGCAAAACTGGGGTACCTGTAGTTGTCCTGCAGCTGCAACATTGAGTCTCTTGGTACGGGGGAGATGTTCAAGTCATTGATCAAGGGACAAGCGTAGGGTCCTCGGTGGTGAGCCCGGGACATCTCCAAGGGCTCCTTCTCGCCCTTGGAGGGGTGGGTGCTGCTTGGGCTGCTCAAATGGGGGTTCAGACACGGGGGGTCCGTCCTGCCCATGAAGTCTGCCAGCATCCCGGCCCCCGCCTTGCTGTCGTACGAAGGGCTCCGGGTGCTGGCGTTGGGGGAATACCAGTACGGGGGATTTTTGCAACTGGGGGAGTCGTAGTGTGGTTGAGGCATGGGGAGGTCGCGGCAAGCCAGGTGTGGGGCGTGTGGCAGGGCCCCCCCCTGCATGCTGTGTTTGAGCGAGTCGCAGGCGGGCAACTTTCGGATGCTGCCTGCCCGGAGGTCCTCCTTGAAGGCCAAGGTCGGGGAACAGTTGGGCGAGAAGGCTTTCTGCAAACCGGCCTCGAACACAGTCTGCTGGCCAGGGGCTGCCAGCTGGTGTGGGAGGGCAGGGAAGTGCTTGCTCTCCAAATCCGGCTGCCCCAAACCAGGGGAGTCGCTCTGGAACCCCTGGACAAAGGTCCCATCTGAGGGGGTGGAGGGGTTCATGGAGTAGGGGCCGGCGTAGTCGCAGGGGTCCCGCTCACCCACCCCGAAGCCGCGGGACTGGGAGGGCAGGGGGGACATGCTGCTGTCCCCGCTGTAATAGTCCAAGCCCAGGTCCGTGCTCTCCTGGAAGAGGGGGTTCACTGCCTGTGACTTGGTGGGGAACTTGGCCTTGCCTGTCCCCCTCTCCTTCTTGGAGGCACAAGCCCCCCGAGAACCCCGGGGCTGCCGGGGTCCTGTGTTCCTCTTGGAGGGGTACACAGAGGAAGAAGAGGAAGAGGAGGAGAAGCTCAGGTGGGAGGTGTCGAACATATCAACCTTCTTCCGTCGGCCTCGACCGGGCTTAGAGTTACTCTGGAAGAGGACGCTCTGGTTCCAGTTGTAGCCAGGGGCAGAGGATGCCTCATTCCAGTCCATCATCAGCTTCTCCAGGCTGGAGAGGCTGGACTGGCCCTCACTGGAGGATGCCTCGCTGTTGGCGCGCCGGTAGCCAGCCGGCTGGTTGAACTGGGTGCTGTCAGAGGAGGACTCGGAGAAGGTCTCGGAGACCGTCTGCTGCTTGGCTTTCTGCGGGGTGTAGTTGGAGATGTCCAGGATGACGTTGGGTTCGTTGAGGTGGCACTCGAAGCCTGGGTTGTAGAGCTGGCTGAAGGCTTCTGAGCTCCAGTCCAACCCACCGTAGCCTTGCCGGAAGGCCCATGGCGCGGCGCTGGGGAACTGCCGGCAATTTTCAGGTGAGGGCTGGAAGGACGCCGACCCCTTGGGCACCATGTAGCCGCCGGGCGAGACGGTGCTGGCCCGGCTGTCACAACGTAGGGGGGTGTGCGCGGCGCTGGAGAACTGCCCCCCCTGCTCGGCACTGTTGAAGAAGGCGGCTTTTCCCAGTGGCAAACTGGGACCAGCTGTCGGTGGCGCGTAGCCGGCACTGTGGGCACTGCTGGGCGAGGACGGGAGGCTGCTGCCACTGCCGTAGGCGAAGCTGCAGTCCTTGCTGCTGGGGCAGTCCTGTGCTGATGGGTACTGCTTTCCTGGTGGGAACACGCTGGCGGGTGCCACGCTCTGCCCGGTGCTGCCATAGCTGCCGTACGGGGAATAGCCGGGGGTGCCGCTGGCCGCCGGGTGAGCCGTGGGTGACCGGGACACGGCCGACGGCGGGGCCAGTTTGGGGAAGGACTCGGTGCCCCGGCACTCTGACGAGCCTTGGGTCACCCCGTAGCCGCTGGAGGCACGGCCAGGCGGGAACGCCGGCCGGCCCTGCATGGCTGCATGGAAGGCGGCTTCGGCACCAGGGTTGGCCGCTGCCACTTTGCCACCCCGGGCTGTGTAGGCAGCCATGCCCCGCTGGCCGGGCAGCGCGGCCGGGGGGGCCGTGTAGGCAGCCGCCGATTTACGGGACTCGGAGCGGGACGCGGAGAGGGCGAAGTCCAGCAGGTCGGAGGAGTCATCTGAGTCCAGCAAGGAGCGGAAGTATCCGGTGAAGAGGCTGTGCCGCTCCGGACCGGTCTCTGTCTGCGAGGACGGCGCGCTGCTGGCATAGAAACCAGCGCGGCTGGAGGAGCCCGACTCCAGCCCCGCAGCATGGAAGGGTCTCGCCTCGGCCCCTTGGTAGCCACCGTTGCGTCCGGCCTGGCTGCCGGGGTGGCCGTGGTGGGGGGTCCAGGGGCTGCCCTTCTCCCCCCCGCCCCACTCTCCGGTGGGGCCGTCCCCAAAGCTCTGCCCGGAGTTGGGTTCGGGGAAGAGCGCCCCGTTCTTGCGCGCCCGTCGCTTGCGTTTGGGTTTTCCCACGGGATCGGGCTCTGGCCGGCCGCGCTTGCGTGGGTGCACGGGGTCAGCGTGGAGGGTGGTGGGGGCTTTCTTCTTCTTCCCGATGCCCTCGAAGAAGTCGCTGAAGGAGCAGCGCGCGGCACGGGCAGCGTGGCCCCCCCCGCGCCCACCGAAGCCCCCCGCCTTGCCGCCGCGCCGGCGGAAGCCCTGGACACGGTGCAGGAAGTGGGAGATGCTCTGGGTGTCCGGGGCTTGGTGGATGGACTCGGGCTCGCTGGGGGTCCAGCAGCGGGGCGGGGAGCAGCGCCCCGAGCACTGGCTCTGCCGGTTGAGGAAGGCCAGCTTGGCCAACACATCCGAGTAGTCGGCTTTGCTGTCATTGGTGTCAGCGATGTAGGAGGGCTGGGGCGAGGCCAGCTTCTGCTTCCTCCTCCTCCTCTTCTTCACCTCCGGGGTGGGCTCCTTGGGCTTGGCTTGGCCCAGCAGCAGGTTTTTGGGAGGCCGGCCCCGCTTGCGCTTCAGGATAATGGGCATCTCGCCAGGGGGGAACACCACGACCACGTTGCGCCCATTGTTCTTCATCTTGAGCAGCGGTGTGGGCTCCATGGAGCTGCTGGCTGCCAGCTCCTTCCCCTCCAGGTTCAAGTTGCTGCTGAGCGATGACACCTTGTAGGTGGTCTTGTTCCTCCTCCCCAGGGACACGGGGATCTTGGCCATCTTCACCACCATCTTCCTCACCCCCCGGCACTTGTTCTTCTTCCCCGCCGTGGGGGCTTTGGGCATCTCGTCGGGGTCCAGAGTGGTGGGGGGCGGTGGCGGCAGGGGGCTCAGCAGTGGGGTGTCAGGCTCCTCGGGCCCGGGGGGCATCTCAGCGGGCAGGGCGAGGGGGGACAGGACGCGGCTCTCGGGGGTGACGTCCACCCGGCGCCCTCGCCCCGCCCTCCTCCGGCGGCACAGCATCTTTGGCTTGTCTGTCCGGCGCAGGGCGTACTTGCGGTGGTCTTCGCCACACCGCCCGGCCCCCCGGCCCCCACAGGGACCCCGCTTCACCATGGTGCTCAGGGGACACCCCCCGAGCCGGGGCTGCAGCCCGTGGGGCCGCAGAGGGTCCCCAGCGCCTGGCTGTGCCTCCAGCAGCTCCGAGACGGTTCCCAGCGGCTGCGGCTCCAGCAGCGAGGGCTCAGTGGGCAGCAGCGGGGGCTCCAGAGATCCGGGCAGCGGCTCCAGGGTCTGCAGCCCCAGAGGCTCCGCCAGCGGCTCAAGCGACTGCAGCTCCAGCGACTCGGACAGGGGTTCCAGCGACTGCAGCTCCAGCGACTCAGAGAGCGGCTCCAGCGACTGCAGCCCCAACGGCTCCAGGTTTTGCAGCTCCAGCGACTCTGGCAGCGGCTCCAGGCTCTGCGAATCAAGCAGCTGGGGCTGTGACTCCAGGGACTGGGAATCCAACAGCCGGGATTGGGAGTCCAGCTCTTGGGCTGGCAGCAACTGGGGCTGTGGCTCCATCGCCTGCGACTCCAGCAGCTGTGTCCCCGGGCACGCCAGGGAGGCCAGCTCGTTCAGGATGTCCGCCTCGGCCAGTTCCGAGTAATCGCTGGCATCGGGCTGGGAGCAGCCGGCTTCATCCGCTGGCGCTTTGGAGATGCCCCCCACGCCCCCACTGTGTCCAGGGGGCTGCGGGGTGCTCCCCCCGCCTCCGTCAGCTTCTCCATCGCGTGCCGGGGGCCGGGGGTGCCGCGACGGGTCGGATTTGAGGAGCACCCCCCGCTCCTCGGGGCTGCGGATGCTGTTGGCCAGGGAGGGTGAGGAGAAGAAGCTGTACTGGAGGTCGCGGTCGGCGGGCAGGAGGCGGCTGTCCTCGTGAGCCCCGCCGCCACCACGGAGGCTGCCACAGTCCAGGTGCACCCCACTGTTCTTGAGGTCCTCGGAGAGGCGGTTGAGGTCCTTCATGATGTCGATGAGCTGCACCACGGGGTGGAGGTTGATGTGCCCGTTGCCGCACTTGCTCCGGAGCAAGGCGAGGATGCTGTCTATGTTGCAGCGGCCCGAGGCCAGTGTCGCGTTGGGGAAGGTTTTGGGCGCCCGATCGCGGGCGGATGCCTCCTCCGCGCTGCCCCCCAGGATCCGGGGCTCCCCGGCACAGCCCAGCAGGTCCTCGGCCGCCTTGGTGCCCCCGTGGACGCTCTGGCAGCGGTCGGCCGGGTCGCCGTGCAGCAGCGAGCCTGCCTGGTGCTCCCGGCCGAGCGCGGGGCACGACCCCTCAGGGAAGCTGAGCACACTGCAGGATAACGCCTTCTCGGCCGGGCAGGCTGGGGGCCGCTGCACCGGGTGTCCCGGCGGGTAGAATTTGGGCTCTCGGACGTAGTCGGGCGAGCCACGCACAACGCTGGTCGTTACCACTGGGCCCGGGGGCTTCACGCGCATCCTGACCTCCTCCTCCCCCGCGTGCCGCTTGGCCGAGCAGTTGCTGACATGGGGGTCAGGGAAGGTGACACCAGGACCTATGGGCGGCAGAGAGGGGGACAGTGAGGCTCCACAGGCACTCCCAGCCAAAAGCAGCCAGCAGAGCCTCACTCCATCCCCCCATTCTCAGGGATGAGGTCCCCATATCCATCCCCCAGCTCACCCTGCCCTGTCACCAGCAAGGACCTGGCTGGCACTGCAGGAATGTTGTCAGCCCTGCTAACAGCTGGGAAAATGGGGACTTGGGGAAATTGGATGCCCTCTCCAACTCAGGGGGTCTACCCCCTTCTCCAGCTCGAGAGGGGCTGAACCCCTTCCCCAGCTCAAGGGGGTCTGGATGCCTTCCGCAGCTCAGGAGCAGGGGGCTGGATGTCCTCCCCACACCAGGACCACCCATGCCAGCCCCCAGCACGGAGCCCCCTCCCAGGTGGAGAGGGGTAGCTGGTTCCCGTGAGGGTCTGGGTTTCCCCACGCCGCCATAGGGCAGAGTTTGGGTGTCTGGGACTGGAACTTACCCTCGGCGTTGCTGCTGCTCCTGCTATTGCACTTGAGCTCTCTGCAAAGGAAGGGGTGTTCAGGGTCAGCCCCACACGGGGGGGGGACTCACTTAAGCGCTCACCACCCCTGTGCCAGTCCCTCCACGGGACATACCAGGGGCTGATCCTCCCGAGCTCCCACGGCCGCCCATCACCGTGGCGTCGGGGCTGCGGGGGGGTGGGCAAAGAGGGGGAGGCTGCCTCTGATCTGGGGGACAGAGGGGACAGGTTTACGCCCCCCTCCCATCCCCACCAGCCGCTCCGTGGGGCGGGGGGGGGCGGGGGGTGGCGGGGGTCCTTTGGTGGCGCTGCCACTAGGTGTCCCCGGCGAGCCGCGCTCCGGACACACGGGGGGGGGTCTTCGCCCGAGGAGGTGGCTCAGCACATCCCACACCCCCCCCGGCTCCCACCCACCCGCGGACACCCCACGCACAGCTGCAACCCCCACTCACGGCGACACTGCCCGGTGCCACCCCTCCACTCACCGGGACGCCCCTCTGTGGCGTCTGCCTCAGTTTCCCCTCGTTGGAATGGGGTACAGCGAGGGTGGTAGTGGGATGGCTCAGGCACTCACGGGTGGGTGACGGGCACCGCGTGCCCACTGCACAGCCCACTCTGCACTCCGTGGGGGCTGCAGCCCCTCTATGCACCCCAAAATCCCAAGCCGGGAGGCCGTGCAGAGCGGGGGAGCCCCTTGCCCTGTATCTCCCAGACAGGATGGACAGAACATCGACAGCAAGATGCCGCTTGGTGCCGCTCCCCATTTTTGGGGTGAGGCCCCCAGGTACCTGTTCCGGGGGTGTTTGCAGTGCAGGTTCACTCGGAAGCTCCTGCTGTCGCCGTCGCTGCCGGGCTGGCGGGGGCCGGAGCCCTGGGCACGCGGGAACCACTCGGCTGGCGGGCTGGCACCGTTCTCCAGTGCGAGGGGCTGGCAGGCGACCGAGCTCCCATCTGCTCGAGAGAGACCCCCGCACATCAGCCCAGTGGCCCCCTACTCTGGGAGCACCACTTGCCCCGGCCGGCGTGGGTGCCCGCAGGGCTGGGCACGCCGTGTGCCACCCGTTGACGCCTCCCCCTCGAAGCCACAGCCCGCGGGGACACCCACGCTGTGCCCTTCCCCTCATCACGGGATGCCCAGGGTGGCGTTTTGGGGCAGGACAACCCTTTCCTCCCCACCGTGTCCATGCCTTGAACCGGGACTGCCCATACGAGGGGGAGCATCTCCCCACCAGGCTGTAGGCACACGTGTGCATAATCCACACGGATGTGAGCATTGCACACGCGTGTGCATAAAGCTTTGGCCCCCCGCTCTCCTGCAGGAGGTTGAGGCACCCACAGCCGCTGCCCATGTGGCACAGGGGTGCACGGTGGAGCCACTCGGTCCCTCGCAGTCCCCCCGTGCCAGCATGTCCGCCTGTTTTCCCTCCCCAGAGCCGCGTGTGAATCCCTGCCGGTTGGCTCCCTCCCCCAGCACACACCCGCAGACACACACACGCAGCCGCTCGGCGTGATCCAGGCTCTTCCCGGTGTCTGGATTAGCGTGACAACTTATCAACAAGGCAGGGAAAGAGAATTCAAACCTGTCAGTCCATCCGCATCCCCCCCTTTCCCCGTCTCCTCGCCAGCCTTTGGGCGCAGCGCTGGCACCGCGGAGATGCGGGCACCTCGGTGTAAAGTTACACCAAGGGCTATGTGGAGCAGGAAAATATGTGCTAGAAAGACCGGTCTCGTCTCTGCTGAGGCTGCTGGTGTGCCCAGGGAGCTGTCGGAGGGGAGGCAGGCAGGAAGGAAACAAACGGGAGGTTTTCCAGAACAGCCGCCGGGAGCTGGTCCCCGCTGCACACGCTGCGCACGGCTCGACGGGGACGTTCGGGGTGTTGGGGGTGTCGGGATGCAACCCCCCAGCTCTGCGCCGCCCCCCCCCCGTGCGTCCGTGCCGCACGGAGCTGCGGATGCCTTGGCAAACACTGCGGGATGCCCGTGGGGTCCCCACCGGGGTGTGTGGGGTCTCTGGACGCCCCACGGCCCATGCTCTGCATTGCCCACGTTCATCCCCGGTGTGCGACCCCGGCTGCTGGAAGCGCTGGACACATCCCGCGGCTCTTACCCCACACCACCGGTGTCCGGCTCCTGCCCTCGGCCCCACAGGGGGCCACGTGTCCCGTGACACGCGGGGGACACTCCCTGCACCGGGACTCCGCCCTCACCCCGTCCAAACCACCCCCAGAGCGGGGACCACCTGCACCCCCCAAACACCCACCCACCACGGCGTAGGCAGCACCCACCATCCCCTCCCCGCCCACCAGGGTGTGGGGCGCAGGTGGGAGCCCGGCAGCGGCGGTGCGGAGGGGGCTGCGGTGCGGAGAGGGCTGCGGGGGGGCAGCGGGGCGCACCGGGATGTTCGCCGCGCCGCCGCGCTCACTTTCACCTCCCCGCTCAGCCCCAGGCAGCCGCCACATGTTTCCCATTAGGCTCTCCGGACCTCGCCATTCCTGGCTTCCTCGCCAGGGGTAGGGCCTTTTTCCTTATTTTTTTTTTTATTTTTTCCCTTTTAAAAAAATTTTCTTCTAATTTTTTTTTTCTCCTCGCTGGTTACAAAACACCAGCCGAGACCACACAAGCGAGGAGGGACGGAGGGAGAAGGAGAGATAGAGATGGGCGCCGCGGGCGGGGGAGAGGCGGCCAGACCGGGTGCTGCGGCGGGGCCGGGGGGGTGAGGATGAAGAGCGGGGGGATGAAGCGGGCGAGATTGCAGTCACCTCCGCTTCCCACCTCCTGACCCCGCAGCCCTGCAAAGATAACAGCCCCCGAAGACTGCTGACTCGCCTCGCAGAAATCCAATATCCTCGCCTGGTGAACTAATCGACTACCTGGGCTCCCACCTCCCCTGCCCGGGCTTAATCCTGCTGCTGCAAAGCTTTAATTAGTTTAACGGTTTCAGGCTTGACGGAGGTTGGCGGCGAGAGGAATCAGAATCATGGAATGGTTTGGGTTGGAAGGGACCTTAAAGCTCATCTCGTTCCAACCCCCTGCCATGGGCAGGGACACCTTCCACTAGACTAGGTTGCTCCAAGCCCCGGCCAACCCGGCAGAATGTACCTCCGCCTCCCCCACTCCACCCAGACAGGGTCTCCCTTTGGTACAAAGCGTGCCGTGGGGTGGCAGCACGAGGGTGCAGGGGGCTGCAGGAGCCCCCAAGCCCCCCTAAGCTCCCCGAGGCTGCTGGCACCCAGTCCCGACCCCCAGCGCTGGCACAGGGCGGGCACGGAGGGGCTGTCTTGGCACCGGCGTGGCGGCGGGGAGATGGAGGGACGGCCCCGCAGGACACGGACGTGGTTTGGTGCCCGGCTCCGAGGCCACCCAGACGTCAGGGTGGGGCCGGAGATGCCACCGGGAGACAGGCAGGCGGCAGGGACACAGCCGCCACACAGATGGGGACACGCTGGCCCAACGCCTCCCACCCCGCCGGGGCGCCGTGCCCAGCCGCCCGCGGCGGCAGCGGCGGGGACGGGGCGTCCTCCCTATTTCCCCACCGCCTCGGGGGTCCCTGGGCACCGCGGGGCGCTGCGAGGGTTTGGGGTGGCCCTAAGTACCCCCACGTGGGCGTAGGGGGCTCTCCGGCTCCCCCTGCCACCCGCGCCCTGTGTGCACAGCTGCCCTTCCACTGCAGGGGTGCCCTCCTTGCCTCCCCCCCCGCGAGTGGCATCGGGGGTGTCCCGCTCGTGTCCCACACGGGGACGCCGTGGCGGTGCCTCTCCTTGCGCACTCACACACACAGGGCATGGCGGAGGTTTCCCTCCCCTGTTCCCGCCAATCGGGGGGCACCACGGGGCTGCAGCTCCCCCCCCCCACGCCCCTGGGGCATCGGGGAGCTTGTCCCCTCTGCGCCCCGCCCCTCGCACCCCCCTGGTCCCCTCCCAGGCGCCCCCAACCCCCGCCCCACGAGTTCCCCCCAGCCCGTCCTGCGCCTGCTGACACCAATGGAAAATCCCCTCCAGTGACAGCTTCCTGGCAGGCGCTTGCCGAGGGTTTCCGTGTTCCCCAGCCAGCCCCCACTGGCCACCTCCTCCCTGAGCCACGCGGGGGGTCCCTCCGCCTGCACCCCCTCCACGCCGACCTCCACGTCCCCTCTAAATCAGCATCACAGACCCCAAAGCACCCGGGTCCTGCTCCCTCCTCTTCCTCCCCACACCTCATCCCCTGCCAGCACCCTGCCCCCCTCTGAAGTGGGGCACCCATCAGTGCCAGCGGTGTTTGGGGTCCTCTCTGGGTACCACTGGCAGCTCCCAGAGCACACACCCACCTTGGGGACCCGCCACCCTGTGACTGGGAGCAGGGCAAGAGCTGGGGGTCCACAAGGGTGGGCACAGATGGGTGCTGGGGCACGCGGTGCCTGCAGGCAGCCCTGACCCTTCCTTCAGTTGTCACCCTATGGTTGGAACCCCGCTGTCACATCCCCCCTGCCGTCACCACGTCCCCCCGCTGCCCTGACTCTTCTGCCATGCTCTTAATTAAGAGATGGAGCAGATGGCGCCTGGGTTTCATCTTAGGTAACGGGTCCAGACGAGCTGCCTGGCCACCAGTTCCCTTCGTGGGGCTACCAGAGGTTTTTTCGGGGTGCCCCCCAAGCAGGGAGTTGATGAGGGGACATGTCCCTCCAACGCTCTGTGGGGGTGCTGCAGGAAGAGACGGCAGTGCCAGGAAGGGATTGGCTGGCACGTGGGGCAAACACACCTGGGTTCTGCCCTCTCACATCATCCCAGGGTGTCACATCCCCAGGGCAAGCTCAGACACCCGCCCTGGCACTGGGAAGGAGGATCCAGGACCACTGGGCTATAACCAGGGTGCCAAAGGTCTTGGCATCTCCCCATCAGCGCTGCGGGAAGGTGGCTGGGGAGCTCATTTCCCTGCAATCCCCCTGGTCCTAGCAACAGAGACCCCAGGGACACCCCTATGCTTCTGGGGATGGTGCTGAGTCAGGGGATGTGGCCCTTCCCCTGGGCCTGGCCCTGATGTGCCACTGCCACTGGGGTCTCCTGTAGCGCAGCGCCCGCTCGGCTGGTGGCATCCGCCAGGCCTGGGAGTCCTGGAGCCTGTGGGACCCTTGATAGGTTCAGCCCTCAGCACCAGAACATGGCACGGTGCCCTTGAGGTGGGCAGGGGTGGGGATGCCTGGTCAGGCCCCTATTCCTGCTGCTGCAATAAACCATCTTCCCTGCAAGGACCGTCTCCCTCAGGAGGAACCATCTCCCCTGCAAGGACCATCTCTCCTACAACGACCATCTCTCTTGCAATGACCATTCCCCCCACAAGAAGCCATCTCCCCTGCAAGAGCCATCCCTCCCGCAACAACCATCTCCCCTGCGAGATCCACCTTGCCTTCAGGCACCATCTTCCCCACAAGGACCATCTCTCCTGCCATGACCATCCTCCCTGCAATGATCATCTCCCCCTTAATGACCATTTCCCCTTCAATGACTATTCCCCCTCAAAGACCATCTCCCTGTGATGCCCATCTGCCCCGCGAGAAACCATCTCCCCACAATGACCACCCCTGCTCCAGCGACCGTTTCGCCCCGCAATCATCCTCCCAGTCAAGAACCCCTTCCCCCAGGAGAGGACCCTCCCCTCCTGCCCCATAAACGTGGGTACCCCGCTGTCCCCCAGAGGCTGGGAGGCACTCAGGTGACGCCCAGCGTGGATGCAGCCCGCAACCCCCTTGGCCCTGGAGGGGTCTGACCCTCCTCCCTGGCTTGGGGGGGCTCGAGGGGGCTGGGGAACGGCTCGACAGATGGACCGCAGCGATGGTGGCACCTCGGCCGGCTGGAGCCCAGCGCCGCAGTTCAGAGCTAGCAGGGAAACGGGCTAAATTTAGCTCTTCCCTCGGTGCCAGCTTTGTTCCCCCGCCCCGTCGAGCCGGCGCGGGAGGCGAGCAGCCTCCGGGCCCCCTCCTCTGCCCTCTCCCTGCCTGCGGGAGGATACGGGACACACCAGCACCCCTCCCTCGGGGTGCCAGCTCCGGCTACCAGGCGCTCCCCGGGGTGCCGGGTGTATTTGCCCGCGCGTCTCCGTGCGCCGGCTGTTCCCGGCGGTGCCGTGGGTGCTGTGCCCCGGCGTGGGGAGCTCGCCCCGGGGCCCCGCAGTGTGCTGGCAGCCCTGAGGCTGCGCAGATGGTCGCGGCCCCCCTCTCCGGGCTCCCTGTTATAGCCACAGCATGAGTCACAGCCCCGGTGTGTCCCTGCCCAGCGCCGGCCACGCCGGGTCATGTAACACCCGTGGCCGCGCTGGTGCGGAGGGGGCTCTGCTGACTGCCCACGCCACCCCCACCCCCAGCAGGAGCACCCCGGGCAGCTGCACAACCCCCCGACACCCTGCTGGAGCCCCCAGGGGGGTCGCAGCGGCGATGCCCAGGTCCCCCCGTTCCCCACCGGGGCGCTGCGGGTTAACGCCGAGCGGAGCCGGGATCCTGCGAGGCCAGTAACATTTGGAAGGCGCCAGATGGACGCGTGCCCATGCCGAAGGCTCGCTCGGCACAGCCATGCTCCCCCGACGCTGGGGCTGGGGGGCTGCCCAGGGCAGCAAAGGGGCGCCCGTCGGGATGGGAGGATGCTGACAATGCGCCCACCGGGGTCCTGGGTCAGCTGGTGCCCACCCACACCCCATGCCGGGCACCAGCGCCGCCCCCATCGCAGCCCCAGCACGCAGGCAATGGGGTGACGGGGTCCAGGTGCTGACACCGCGCCGAGGCGACCAGGTGGGGACCGAGGGGGGGTCTGGGTGGGGGGAGAGCAGCCAGTTGCCTCCCTTGGCCAATTTTAGAAACAGGCTAGACAAGAAAAGCAGAATGAGCTGGGCAGGATTAACGGCCGTGCTGGTGTCAGGGTGGGTTTTTTTCTTCCTTTTTTTTCTTTTCTTTTTTTTTTTTTTTTTTTTTTTTTGTGGGAGGCACACACGAGTTGAGCGGAAACTCCTGGCTGTGGATCCTGTTTCCTGGGAGATGCGGCCGGTTGGGGCCGAGCTGGGGTGTGGGAGCCACTGAGGACGATGCCAACGCTGGCGTGACGGGGCAGGGGTGTGGGGAGGTGGGGGCAACCCCTGCCCCATCATGCCGGCAGCCTGGCACCCACAAATATGTGGGTGTGGAGGCGATGCACCCACTAACAGGCCTGAATGTGCACAAGGTGGTTGTGCACACACAGGTGTGTGCACAGGTACATGCATGGGGGAGGATTTGCACACGTGTGTGCACACAGGCCTCCTACAGGTGCACCTCACACACCTACAGTGGTGTGGGTGCACACACAGGGACAGGAACATGTGTGGGCACCAGTGAGCACACGGGTGGGTCACACACATGTGACAAGCGTGTACAGGTACGCACAGGTGCAGGAACACGCACAGGCACTGGCGAGCACACGGGGGTGCACACTTGTGTTACAGGTACACGCGCAGGTGTGCCGGCACCTGGATGCGCAGCACCCGCCTCTGTGTGCACACAGGATCACACCCACTTGGGGGGTACAATGCCCCATGGCAGCACCCACGAGCTCCAGGGACCCCCCAGGCACCCAAAACCACCAGGGCAGCACTGCAGACTCTCATCCCACACCACTGGAAGCTGCTGGGGTTTGACCCCAAAACACAATTCACCCTCCCCTTTGAGAGGCCACGGTGGTCCACCAAAAGCTGGGGGCGTGAAGAAGGGGTCTGCCAGTGCCATGCAGCAGGGACATGGATAGCGATGGGGAAACTGAGGCAGGAGCAGGGTGGGCAGTGCCCGGGGTGCTGATGGAAACAGGGAGCTGCAGCCAACTAGTCCAGAGGACCCAGGCGTCCTGTAGTGCCCCAGCCCCATGCTCGGCTCCCACCCAGCTGCCCCCCGGCTCCGGTTACACCGCGGCTCGGGCTCCCCAGGGATGGGGATTGGAGCACCCAGGTCTCCCTGCACCCACCCACGACGCACTGGCACCACCGACCCAGTCCCCTCGGAGCACACACACCTATAGACACACCAATTTTTGCTCTCCCCCCTCGCCGGGGAGCTTTCCATTAAAATTGGAAGAACACAACTTGCCGGCAGAGCCCCGGCGCGGATCGTACACAGCCTGTCACTCACACATCACTTTGTAGATGCCCATAAATTGCTTCATTACCTCTTCTAATTGAGGAGAACGCAGCTGCTGTGGGGCGGTGACGGAGCGCCTTCCCTTTGAAGGATGCCTTGCTCGCCAAAGACGGGTCCGGCAGAGCCGCAGAGCCCCACCAACATCCCAATAATAATAATAATAGTAATAATAACCATAATGACAGTATCCAAGCAAAATCCCCCAGAAAAGGGCAGCGGGGCTCACAATGTGATGGAGCCTGCTTGAGGGAGGGAGCTGAGGGGCTTGGTGGCCCTTTACTAGTGGGGAAACTGAGGCACAGGGGAGGATGCACCATGCACAGGGAGAGGGCGGGCATGGAAACCCCTGCGTCACACTGGGACCCTGAAAGGGGAACACGGTGGTGACAACCTTTTACGGAAAACCCCACACTCAGAGGATTGAGCATCTCCCTACCCGCAGATTTGGGGGGCCAGGAGAATGCACAGCACCACCCAAAACTCCCTGGAGAACTTCCCACCCTGCTCAAGGGCTTCATTCTCCCATCTTTGCTGGCACGACGCCAGGGGTCCTGCCACCCTCTGGTGCCCTCGTCCCCTGCGCCCCATCCCCGCGGGGGCCCCCCGGCTTTGTCTGGCGGCGGCGGGTGGCTGCGGCTGGGCTCGGTCCCCTTGCAGGATACTGCAGAAGGATTTACTGTATTGCAGCTTGTGCTGGCTGCAGCCCAGCGCACAATAGATTAGCTGTAGCCCAGGGCAGCACGTTGCGGGGGAAGGAAGGTGGGATTCATCCGGCTGCAGATTGCAGGGCATTTGCTGCAGTATCCTGCAGGATCCGGACACTCGCTCTGGACACCCCCGTCACCCTGTTCCAGCCTGGCAGAAGGACCTCAAGGGACTCATGAGGCCCCCTCCTTGTCCCCTCCACCAAATTTTACAGCAGGGATGTTTCTCGTGGCCACATGGGCTGGGGGACACCCTGCTTGTTCCCCATCCCCATTTGGAGGTCCAGAGGGGCTGCGGTCCCCCATGGCACGCAGGTGCTGCGGGGGACGCCGGGGCCCCCCTCGCTGGGTGCGACGGCACAAAGCTGGTGCAGGGAGGGAGCCAGGGACTGCAAGCAGCACTAATTGATCGCGATTAATTCAGCTCCTACCTCCTCGGGTGGCAGGAGAGATGCTGAGACACAAGCGCAGCCCACAGAGCTCCCCAAACAGGCTCTGCTCTCCCCTGTGCCCACCCCTTCCCCCCCGTGGGGGACTCACACTGCCAGTCCCTGCAGATGTGGGGAACTCTGGTGGGTGTCCAGCTCCTGCTGATGCCTCAGAGGTGCTGGGGATGGGTCCTTGGTGAGGACTCCCATTCCTGGGGTGCTGTTTGAGGGTGAGGGTCCTGCTAGCACACCACCCTCTCCCCCTGAGATGCAGTGATGGCACACTGGGAGATGATGCTCAGGCGATGGCACAAGGGAGCAGATGGGTCAGGGGTCACTGATGGCCTCGTGGTGACACGATGACATCTTCAGCAGTGTCACCAGCCAGTGGGTGCAAACCAAGGGATGCAGGAGTGCTGCTGCCACCTCCTCCTGTACCCAGATGCCACCCCACTGGGGATATCAGGCACCCTGTGGGCACCCTGCAGGCGCCGCGGGCAGGGGGGCTGGTGCTGCGGGAGGGGGGACCCCGGTGACCGTGTGAATTTGGAGGGGAGTTTGGAGCCTGCGGATTCCGGCTCCATAATCCTACGTGGGATGCAGTTTCCACAGCAACAGTGGGTCAGAGGGCAGCGAGGGGAGCCGGCTGCTCCACTTGGGATTGCAGTCCTGCCGCCGCTGCCGAACGCCGCCGGGCGAGGTGTCGGGGCGCGGTGTCGGGGCGCGGGGCCGGCTGGACCACGGGGCCATGGTGGCGAAGGCAGGCGGCGGAGCGGGGGCCGCGTGGGGCGCGGGGGCGGCCGGGCTGGTGCTGCCGGGGAGGCGGCAGAGGCTCAGTGTGGCGTTGTCAGCAAAGATGTCACTAATTGTCTGCAGGAGCAGCAAACTCTCGTTAACCCTTGGGCAGCCGGCGGCGGGAGCGCTGGCGGGGTCGGAGGCACCCGAGGACCCACGGCCGAGTGCCCGGGGGCCCGTCCCACCTCTGCCAGCGCCCCGCTTGCACGGCTCTGGGCGAGTCACTGCAGCCACCTCCCCCCCAGCGAGGCTACTGGGACACCAGTGTGTCCCAGCTGGTGTCCGTGGGCAGCCCACTTGTCCCATGGGCTCTGGCTTTGTCCCCGCTGCCCGTGGTTGTGCCTGCACTTGGACAAGCAGGAGCACAGAGGCAAATGCAGTGCCAGGGCCACTGAGCGGGGTCACCTCCATCACCGGCCGCTTTCATCCACGGCTGCCTCCATCCCTGGTCACCTTCATCCCTGGCCACTTCCATTCCTGGTCACCTGCTCCACCGCTACCCCTGGCCACCTCTATCCATCTCTATTCCCAGCCACTGTCCCCACAGGCACACCCAGCGAGCACAGTGGGGTACAGAGGGGTACCCCGCACCCATACCACGGCCACCACCCAACTCAGACCACACTCCACACCTCACCACGGCTCCATCCTCATGGGAAAAGGACACATGGCCCCACGGTGACGCTTGGGCACAAGGCATGAGCACCCACCCTGCCCCGGGAGGCTTTGGCCAGGGCTGGCAGAGGCGTAAGCACCGGGGCAGAGGCAGAAATGGCTTTTCCACCTCTCAGCCAGCTCCAGGTAGACCTGGGAGCGCTGCCGGGAAGCGCTGACGTCGGCAGGAGCGGGTGGGGGTGGCGGGGGGAGGCCGGGGCCGGGGCCGCCGGAGCGGGGTCAGCAGAAAGCCTCCGGCTCCGCTCGCCCCTGCCAGCCGCTCCGCGGACCTTTTGTTCCCATTCAGCACCTTTCCCAGCACCTCCTGACTCCCGGGGCTCCCATCCGGGGGGCCAGGGCAGGGGCCTCCTCCGGTACTGTGGGTTTTGGTGAGCAGGATGTGCCCAGCGTGGCTCACGGCACAGGGACCCAAATGTTGATGGGGACGTGGGCACATCCAGCCCCAAGGTGGGGCGACTGGAGGACGTTGTGGGGGGTCTGTGTGGGGGATCTGAACCCAAACCTGGAAACCTGACCCCCACCTCCCTGACAGCCCTGGGAGGGGTTAAGGGGAGGGAGGCAGCATGGCTCGTCATCCCAGTGTCCCTGAGCCATCCCCATGATCCCCACTGCCATCCCAAAGCACAGCCAGCCTGTCGAGCCCAGTGAAGGGGATGGATCCTGCACGGTGCTGGAAGATGGGTACAAAACCAGTGCTCCCACTGCAGGCAGCCACTGGGGCTGGAAGGATGCAGGGCACAGCCCTGCCCCCATTCATGGTATCCCAATGCCCCAGCAGCACACAGGGACACAGAACTGCTGGCTGAAGCTCATCCTGCAGGGTGACAGCACCAGGGACCCCAGGAGAGACCCCAGCTCTCCCTGTCCCCTCACAGCCGCCGCTGGTGCCCGGGAGGAGCTGGGCTGGGCAGGTCTGGACACGTCCAAGGACTCTCCCAGCCTCCAAGGACTTTCGGCTGGGATTTCCTGTGAGGGATGCAGGTCTGCAGATGTCACAACACCCCGGGATTTCTGCTCCATGAGCTCCTTGGACCCACACACGTGTCAGCCTCGTGGGTGCCCATTGGTGGGGAACCCCTTTGCCAAAGCTCCCAGGGCAGCACTGCCAGACTGGGACAGCAACACCCTGCCCAGAATGGCTCACTGCTCCTCCGGGGCACCCTGCAGCTGGCCCTGGCTCTAAACAGCTCCTCAGTGCAGCACTGCCTGGGGTCCTTCCGGTCCCTGACATCCCTTCCATCCCTTGCAGCTGGGGTGCAAACACTCCCCTGGATGCAAATTCATTCCACTGCAGGGTGCATACCCATAGCATGGTGAACCCCCCCCAGATACAAACCCATCCCCAGACACAAACCCATGCCTAGATACAAACCTCCCTGGGTGACTATTCATCCCTGGATGCAAACCCATCCCTGGGTGCAAATTCATCCCACTGCAGGGTGCAAACCCACACCTGGGTGAAAATCCACCCTGGAGTGATAATTTATCCCTAGATGCAAACCCACCCCTGAGCCCAAATCCACCCTGGATGCAAACCCAGCCCCAGGGTGCTGCACCCCACTCCATCGCCTCTCCACCAGCACCCCTCTCCTTCCCCAGCTCTCCCAGCCCAGCCCAATGCCACCCCGTCCTCCACCACTGCCACCAGTATCCTGCTGCCAGCCGCGCCCTCTGGATCCGGCAGACAGGTCTCTCCCCCCCAGGCTCCCTGCTCGGTGTCTGGCTGAGCTAAGCGTATTTAGCGCTTTTAATTGTTCTTAATAAATCAATCCCGCCAGCCCCTTAAATCATTTTTGTGGCTTCCCTCGCAGCCGTCCCCGCGGCCGTGCCGGTGTGGAGCCTGCTGTCTGCAGCGCTGCCGGGGGAGATGGCCGGGATGGGGCATCGGGATGCACCCTGCCCACCCCAGCACCCGCCCCGCTGCTCCTCAGCCCCCGGGAGCTGGGTGAGGGGGGCTCTGCCTGCCGGGGTGGGGGCTCCATGCCTCAGTTTCCCTCCCTGCATGGGGTGTTTTGGGGATGCACCAGCTGCTCGCCCTCTCCCTGCTGTGTGGGTTCAGTCACCCCAATATCGCACATTTTTGGGGACACCAAGGGACCACAAATCCCTTCTCCCACTTGCACCTCCCCTCAGGGCCGGGTGCTGCGGGAAGAGAGATGGTGACAGTGGATGTCACCTGTGTGGCACTGCTGTGCCAGCCTGGTGGTGCCTGGCCTCGCCAGGACAGACGAGTCTTGTCCTCCGAGCCCCTAGTGCCACCGCGGACCCCAGGGACACGTGCCATCCCCTGCCCATGCCCAGCCAAGGCCTGAGCCCCTGAGGGCACAGGATGAGGCCAATCCAGCTTGTGACACTCAAGTGGGATCAGTGCAGCCCCCAACCCCCTCTGGGTGACTTCCCGAGGCTGGGATGATACTGACACTCAGCTGGATGACAAGACTCCTATTTCTGGGGACACACTGTGCCCCTGCACCATCCCCAACAGCCTGCAGCATCCCCCAGCATGCTGAGCTCCACCATTCCATCCCCCCCACCACCCCACCCCACATCCCATCCATAATTTTTCATGGCAGGGATGAACACCCAACACTCAGGACAGTTGCCAGGGGAATGTCACCAAAGAGCCCGTGCTGGCTTTGGGTGAAAAGCAAACCTGGCAGGGTGACACCCCAAGCAGGATCAGCGCAGCCCCCAACCCTCTCCAGATGATTTCTCAGGGCTCAGAGTTGCACAGGGGTGACAGTGACACCCAACCAGATGGCGACACTTCTATTTTTGGGGACACACAATGCACCCCACCCCATCACCAACACCCTGCAGCATCTCCCAGTGCACCCTACCCCACATTCTGCTGCATCCCACCACCCAAACCCACACCCTGAACCATCCCATCACCTAACCCCTCATCCCATCCATCACCCAACTGCACAATCGCCATCCCACCAACCGCTCCAGCCCCACTGGCATTTTCCATGGCAGGGATGAACACCCAACACCCAGGATGGTTGCCGGGGGACATGTCACCGAACAGACTGTGCTGGCTTTGGGCAAAAAACAAACCCGGCAGGGCTTGGAGGGAGAGAGCTAACCTTGACACAGTTGCAGCAGTCACTAATAGCAGGCAATATGCCTGTTCTTGGGGGACTGTTGCAGTTGCTAAGATACTGGCAGCCGTGTGAATGGAAATGGGTCAGTAAACCTGTGGAGAGATAGTGTGACACTGTAACCGGCACAGCTGTTGCAGCCTACATCGAAATCCCACCCTTTCAATATTTATCACTCTCCGCCTTCGGTTCCTTCCTCCCAGCAATTTTTTCCACGTTGGTTTAGCCCGGGGTTGGTGAAATCACCCCGAAGACTTTAATGAGATGAGAGGTGGTGGAGCGATGGGATGGGGTGGAAAAGGCGCGGTGCAGGGGGATGAGGAGGGAAATTAAAGCCCCCACTTTGGCTGGGTGTCTGTTCCTCCCTCCCCGCCCCACTCCATGAGCAGGATGGAGCCAGTTCTTGGAGAGATTTAACAGGAAACAGGCTATAATCCCCCTGGTAGGAAAACGGGTGAAAAGGTCAATTTACTTCTGTCCCTCGTTTAGGCACTGTGGTGAAATTACACACTTGCAGGAGCCGCTGCGCATGGCTGGGAGAGGAGGGAGCGGTGCTTGTGTCCGTCGTCGGCTGCTGTGTATCCGCCCCGCCTGCTGTATGCCCCGAGCCTTCCCAAGGCACTGCCACCATGAGCAGCATCCACATGGCCCAGGAGCAGCATCCATGAACCCCATGGAAGCACCCATGCAGCCCCACAAACGCCACCCGTACACCCTGGCATCCCATCCCGTGTCTCGGCACACGCCACGCACCGCGAGGGCCCTGCCCGCACACGGGTGCCCAGCCCTGACCTCAATGCTCCAGCATCTCCCTGCGTCCTCCAACACCTCCCCAAATGCTCCAGCACCCCCTAAAATGCTCCAGCACCGCCCCCATGCTCCAAATGCTAAAGCACCACCCCAAAAGTTCCAGCAGTCTCTTTAATGCTCCAGCATTTCTCCAAGTCCTCCAGCATCAATCCAATACTTCAGTATCCCCACCCCACGTACTCCAACATCCCTCCAATGTTCCAGCATCCCCCCAAATACTCCAGCATCTCCCCAAACATTCCAGCATCCCCCAAAGGTTCCAGCATCCCCACAACACCAAGCCCTGGTGCCACTACCCCCTGCCCCACACACTGCTCCACATTGGGCTCAGCTCCCCGCTGCCTTTGGCACTGCCACAACTCAGCTGGGGCGGGCAGGATTGGTACTAAGGACCCCTGGGAGCTGAGACACAGCCATGGGAGGACGCTAGGAAGTGTCCCTTGTCCCCTGCCCCCAGCCGCTGTCCAGGTGCGGGGCAGGAGCGGGGGTGCTGGCAGGCGGTTGCCGTCCCAGCTCTGGCCCGGACCGCGCTGCAGGGAGGAGGGTGAGAACATCTGGTCGCAGGGAAGAGGGACAAGTCCAAGGAAAATGCCGAGCCCTTGGAAGAGGCCCTCACCGCCGCGGCTGGGGTGGAACAAGCCTCAGCATCCCTCCTGCGCTGCAGCTGCACCGGGGAGGGGAAACTGAGGCACGATGGAACCAGACAGTGCGATGTGGGGTCACTAAGCCGCGAGCGCCGGGGTCACCCCCAGCTCCCAGGCTGGACGAGCATCGCCCATGATTTATAGCCCAGGCTCTGGCATCCCGGGGGCAGCAGCGAAGGAAAAGGAGGCTGCAGGGAGTGAGGGGAGTGGCGAGATCTCCTCCTCCCAAAGACGCTCCCTGCCACCCCCCCGCAGGTGGCTGGAGCAGAACGGTTGATATGGAGACAGGGAAGCACAGACTGTCTGGGTAAGGTGACATTCGACAGATGCCAGGTTCAGACTCGCTCCAGCCAGTATTCCCACCCCCCCCCCACTGCCTGCCTCCAGCCCCCGCGCAAAGGCATGTGCAGGGAGGGGGGGGCAGGCTGGGCAGAGCGACATGGGGGGAGTGGGACACCCTGCGATCTGCTGGGAGGTGAAATGCCACCTTGTCCCCATCCTGAGGTACCAGCACCCTGAGTGTCTCCTGCCAGGGCAGATTTGGGGCCCCTCGACCCCCAACCCTGGACCCGTGGTGCAAGTGAAGATGCCGTGACGCCTGTGAGCACCCACCCAAAATGATGGGGGACCCTGCCCCATGCCGGGCAGGCACACCTGGAAGATTTGGGGGACACATCTGGAGAAAGGATCTCCCCCCTCCCCCTGATTGCAGAGAGGGGCAATTAGCTGATGCCTAAGAAGAAATGGCCCACCTTTGGGGGGAGCACAGGCTTTGCATCTCCCACCCAGGCAGGTTGACACTGGGCATGACAGCCCCTTGTCCCCAGGTTCATTGCCCAGGGAGGGGTCCCAGGGTGCCAGAGCCCCCCCCCCCGGGCTGCAGTCCTGTCTCTGCACCTCGGCAGGTTCTCTCGTGCCCTCTCACCCCTCCAGGCTGGAGATCAAAGGGATGCTGGAGGGATTCCTGGCACGAAACCGGCCGAGAGACCCTGCTCCACGTGGGCAGGGAGGGACAGGGCAGTGGCCGGGGATGGCCCGGTCTGCAGTGAAGGCAACAGGGGGATTTGGCGGGGAGGGGAAGGAACAAACACAGTGGGTGCAACACTGGGTGGGAGGAGCCCCCAGCACCCTCCTGTCAGATCCCCTTTGGACAACACTGCACCCCCAGACTCCCAGGAACTGGAATAGCTCCCGGGGTCCATTGAGCAGGATGGTGGGAGCCGCCAGCCCACACAAAGCCACTCCAGCCTCTCCCCGTGCCCCCGGCTGCTGCTCCCTGACCCCCTGTGCGGGGAGGTTGGAGCCTGCTAATGAGCTCGGCCCTTTCCCAGCATCCCGGTCCCGGGTGGCCCCGGCAGGTGTGGGTCACCGCTCACCCCGCGATGGCAGGGACTCCGTGGTCTGGATCGGTGGAAACGGGAGGCACCCGGTGAGGGGCTGCAAAGACTTCGGCTTCGGCTGGATGGGCTCCAGCACTCACTCAGGCTCTTCTGCCTCCTCTTCATCACCCTCTGTCTCCCAAATATCCCCAATCTGCTCCACAGTGATGTTGGCACAGCCCCAGCTGGGACACGGCGCTAACCTGGGGACACCCCGCACCCCAAATGGCGGCACGCAGCCCCTCTCCCTCCTGCTCCTTTCGCTGCATCTTCCACCCTCCTCCTCCTCCTCCTCCTGTCTGCCCTAAAGCCAGACGGATTTCACCGCTCTGCTGAGCTCCAAACTCCACTTCCAGATTTTCAGTGCGACCTTCTGGCTACCTGGATCCAGCACTGCAAGATGCCCCCTCTGATCCCCCCTCCCCTCCGGCCCCCTAGTATCCCCGGGGGAGCCGGGGCTGGATGCAGCCAGGAGCGGGATGCAGGGGGGAGCTGGGGGTGGCCGAGGAGGAGGAGGAGGAGGAGGGAGAGGTCGGGCTGCACCTGGATGCAAGACCAGCCTCAGGAGGCTTGGGTTGTTATGTTTAACCCAGCCTGGCCCAGGGAAAAGCAGGAGCATGGTCACAGAGTCCCTGGCAAACTCGCTGTGCATGTGGGAGGTGCCACCGTGGTTCCTGGGGCAGCCTTCGGCCTCGTTGCCTACACGGAGGGTCCCCCCAAAGGGCCCCCGCGCTCCTGGGACACCGTTCTTCAGGGATGTGCCTGTTCTCCAGGCTGCTCTTGGCTCCCCGAGCCCGGATCCTGCCCCAGGGGGCAGGCAGAGGGCTGTGGGACCCCTGTGTCCAGCTATCACTGATTACAGATAACCAGGGGGAAGAAGGGGGGAAAGAAGGGAGGAAAGACATAAAACTCCCCAAATGCCCCAAACACCCGCTCACGCACATGAAGCACCATGTGGTGCAGACAAGCAGCAAAAAAATCCAGGGAAAGAGCTGCAAAAAGCCCCAAAGCCCCAGGTCAGCCCCACACGCTGCCCCCTGCCCTTACTGCTCTCCCCACTGGTTATCTCCAGCCCTCTGCATCCCCCCTCCTCCTCCTCCCCTTTCCCTCCCGGCACCCTGCTCTCCTCTGCTCGCTCTTGCATTCTGGTATTTGGTGTGTTCCTCAGCTGCAGGAAATTCCTGATGCTCTCCATCATGCAGCCTGCGCTTGCATCCCCCGCCCTGCCCGGCTCCCCTCCAAAGGACAGCCATGTGCCGGACAGCCAGCGCCGCCGCCATCGCTCCCCTCCCAAAAACGGGATTTACTTCTCCCTCTTCGCCTTCTCTTTCGCCTTTGTTTTTGTTTTTTTTTCCCCCTTCAATCATTTTCAACTCTAACCCTCCGAAACACCCCATCTCCATCTGCGCCAAGGACTGAAGCCGCCCAGCTCCGGCCATTCCCCTGCCTGGCTTTTCCCTCTTCGTCTTCCTCTCTTCGCGAGACCGCTCCTGATCTTATTTTAATTCGTCTCAGACGGTGTTGGAGTGTTATTTTAAGAGAGAGGATATGCACAGACATTGTGTTTTCTGCTTTTTCCTGGCCCCAAGCCAGGCTCTCTGGGCTGTCAGCTACCCACTGTGTTGCAGTCACGTGTGGGAAGAGGCAGCCAGAGCCAGCCTCACAACTCCTGGTAGCAACATGGAAATCAAGTGTGCACTTTCTTCCCTCTGTATGTGTCTGTATTATTAATAGCGTCTCTCTCCGTGAGTTATCCATAATGTATCTTAATACCTGTCCGTCGGTAAATGATGTATTACAGAGCATCCGCGCCCCTGGCTCCACGCACTGCCGAGGGGGGACAGGCGTCACGGCGGTGCCACCATCACCCCCGAGGTGTGGCATGGGGACAGGGGACAGGACAGAGGGATGGGGACAGGATCTGGTAGCCGTGAGCTGCTCCAGTGTATCCCAGCCTGCTGGCACCTTGGTGAAATGGGCACGTGGGGAGAGGCGGGGTGCTGCGGGGAGGATGGGGCCAGCTGGCACTGGGATGGCACTGAGTGATCCCTGTCACTGGCCAGGAGGTGCCGGGGCACACCGATGTCCCATGCTGTGGAAACTGATGCTGGATGCTACAAGCTCACAAAGGAATGGGACACGTCACTGCACACCTGAGGGACTGCAGGAGGCCAGTGGGTAGCAGGGAAGGTGCAGGATAGATCAGCAACGCATGGCACGGGTTGGATGGACATGGCACGAGTTGGATGGACAGGAACTGGCACAGGTTGGATGGACACGGCATGGCATAGGATGGATGGACACAGCACAGCACAGGGCTCGGAGCTTGATTTTGCAGGACACAGATGTGTCCCATGAGGCTCCACTTTGGCAGGAGCTGCCCGGAAGAGCCCAGGGGACTCCCAGCCCCAGGAGGCTGAGCAGGGCTCCCCCACAGTCGCGCACATACACCCGGAATTGGGGCAGCACCCAGGCCCCTGCGTGCAACGACAGCTGGTGCTGCCCCTCTCCAGGCTGTGGGGTCCCCTGTCCCCTCTGCATCCTGGGGATGGAGACACCAGGGCAGGTGAACACCCTGGGACTGGGGTCTTCCCAGTGCTAACCAGTAAATACAGAGACCACATATTGATCCATACTGTGCCTACAGCTCCCCTACACCTATAAAGTGCATGTGCATGCAAGAGCTCGTGGGCTCATCACGCCCACCCCTGTGCACCCCCTTGACACACAGATGTGTGCAGGTGTTGTTTGAACTTGTCTGGGCATGGGGCTGCCAGCAATGTCCCCTGCCTGCAATGTCCCCTTCCCACAGTGCCCCCTGCACATCCCTGCTGGAACACCATGCCCATCCCCACACACCATGCCCACAGATGCTGCAGCATGCAAGGACAGAGGAGCACCCCAACCCCAGGGGGTGCCCAGACGGGGCAGCCCTGCACTCCGACATACAGTGGGAGCAGTGTGGGTGCCAGCACCCAGCTGGGGTCACAGGGAGCAGGAATCCAGGAAGGCGAACTGGAGCTCAAGGCTTCGCATTTCTGGATTCTGGTTCCCGTTTCTGCTCCCGGCTGTTTCCATGGAAACTGGCGTCGGACCTCGGAAAATAAGGTTAGGGTTTGCAGCGGAGGCCCACTGCCAGCCTGCCTGCCTCTGCGCCCCTCCGGCCCTGCCACCTCACCGGGGGCACACATCTGGGTACCCCCCATGCCTGCACCCATGGGATGCTCAGGTTTGGGGGGTGAGCAGCACTGGCACCCCCTGGCATCTTCCACCACCCTCTGTCCTTCCACCTGGTGACCCCTGGGAGCCCAGCACACACTGGGTAATTTGGGAACTGGGACCACCGCGCTGCTCCCTGGCATGCTGGTGAGGGTGGTGGGTAGGCGGTGGCACCCACTGGACCCACAGCCCTTCCCTGCTACCCCCCTCTCTTCCCTGGTGCTGCAAACCCGGCACAGCTCAGCCTCCATGGAAACTTCCCAACAATGCTCATGCGGCCATGAGACCCCACCAGCCCACTGGGAAGGGGGACACTGAGACGGTCCCCACTACTGACACCCCATTTGCAGGTTTTACAAGGACCCAGCCTCGACAGCAACATCAACCTCCCCTTCCCCAGCCCAGGATCCCAAATCACTCCAGGGAAGGTGGGGAGTTGGAGGGGGGAAGAGAACCAGGACACGACACCTCGGGGGAGCCGTGAAGACTAATGAATGGAGGCTTTTAAAAAGCACTTTGACTGAGAAGTGCTATAGTAGGAACTAATTATCCCTCCCGCCTGCGCGCACCCTCGCACGCCGGCGCAGCCGCGTCCTGTTCCCTCCTGGAGCCACAGCTGCAAAATCACAGCCAACCCCGGCACCGAGCACCACGGCGGCCACGCCAACCGGCATCACCCTGGCCGGGGAAGATTCCCTCTGAGACTCCGCTTCCTCTCCTGTGCCCCCCATGTGCCTGTGCCCCCCACTTTGCTGACATGGCTCCCTGGCAAAGCTGGCAGCAGCGTGCTGGGGGCACAGGGTGGTGCTCGCCCCCCTCCTTGCACTGGAGTTTTGGGGAATGTTTCCTTTTTTATTAAAATCCGCCATTTTACAGTGATGGCGGGTAGGCCAGGTGGCCAGTCCCTGTGGATGCTCAGGGATGGACAGCACCTGGCATGGCAGGGTGGGCGGTGGAGCTGGCACAGATGCCTGGCCCCTCACAGGTGTGATCCCGCAGCCCAACCAGTGGGACCAGCCCTTCTCCCTGCTGCCCAGCTCCCAGCAGCAGCCACGGGCAGCAGGGAGACACGGGAAGACACCCCAATTGCTCACCCCACTCAACCGGGCAGGTCCCCACGCTGCCAACCTACAGCACCCACAGTTTTGGAACGGTGCTGGCAGTGCTCCCTGTCCCTCCGCACCCCTGGAGTGGGATCTGGAGCAATCCCATCCTGCCATCCCAGCACTGCCTGCTGCCCCATTTCACATTCCAGTGTGGGCCGGCCCTGCTGCCCTCCCACTCCCACCCCCACCCCGGGCTGCGTTTCAGCTGTTGTTGAATTCTGTCCAGGCTGGATTCATCACAAGAGCCCTCAAGCGGCTGCAAACAAACAGAAAAAACAGGGAGCAGGAGCGCGCGGAGCGATCGATTGGCGCTGGGGGGGCCTGAGGCCCTTTGGCAACGCCAGACCAGCCTCAAATTCCTCACTTCCAAGAGAAAAGGAGCTGGGGATGAGCGGCAGAAAGAGGGGGATGGAAAGCACAACAGCCACCAGCCGCTGGACCATAGCGGCGAAGCCCCCGGGCGCAGTGCTGCGGTGATGGGCACAGAGTGGTGGTGGCTCTCCCTTCCTGGTGGAGACAGGCTTGTACCGCTCTGAAACTTCCCTCTTGTGGTTACTGCAGTTAAAAAAGCAAACAGGAGACCTGGGTGCATTAAAAAAGAAATAGGAAATGGCTTAAAAGGTGGGAGCACCCGCAGGGATGGGGTTTGCCCAGCAGCGGTGGCACTGGGGTGGGTGTGAGGTCAGGGTGCTTGTCCCTGGGGCAGGGGGAAGGAGAGATCCATCACCCTGGCACTGCAGGGGGGACGGGGCATTGGGAACATGTGGCATGTGATGGGCAGCTGTGGCCCCAGATCTCAGGGATGGATGGTAATGGCAGGGGAAGCAAACACCGGCACTGCTCCAGTGGGAATTGCCACCACTGGAGCTGCAGGGTCAGGTTGCTGTGCCTGGGTTTTTAAGAGGGGCTGGATAATTTTTACCACCACTAACGATCCCATCTGTGCCTGACACGCTCCAGCTCCGAGCCCAGCGTTCCGGCAGGGCTCCCACACCTCCCTGCCAAGCCTCTCCAACTC
The DNA here is from genome assembly GCF_965178545.1 of Coloeus monedula. Lineage (NCBI taxonomy): Eukaryota > Metazoa > Chordata > Aves > Passeriformes > Corvidae > Coloeus > Coloeus monedula. The sequence continues at coordinate 271,341 of NC_138804.1, read as the reverse complement.
GCCTCCCCCTGCCTCGACTGCTGATGGTTCAGGGCATGGATATGGCCTGTGCCCGGTGCTGCTGGCACAGGGGGCAGCCACGCTCCTGGCATCTCCTGGTGCCACCACTGAAACCATCCACGGTGTTCTGGAGGACTGTGGGTGATATTCAAGGTGTGGCAAATGGGGAGGGGTGGCAGTGTCAGGGATGCTGCACAGCCTGGGGACACAGAGGAGCCTCTCCAGCTTCAAGAATTTAGCAGGGCTTTTTTTGGCAGTGGTCCCTTGCAGGGTGACACTTGCTGTCCTCCCTGTGCAGGGACGAGGACCCTGGGATGTGCTGGCACCATTCGCCCTCTTCCCGGCTCCAGACAAAGACCTGCTGGAGGATGCTGCTTTTTGGGAAGGGGGTTTTCGGCATCCTCCCTGCAGAACTCCCTGCCAAAACCCATCCAAGCAGGAGCTGAGGGGCACAGCACCGATGCCTGCAGCACAAGACTCCTCTCCCTGCAATGTCAACCTGCTGCTCCACATCCAAGGCTGCCCTTGGAAAAGCTGTCGGCTGCGCCGGCTGGTTTGCCAAGCCCAGGACAAGCTCTTTAGCTCGACTCTGCCAGAACAGATGCCTGGGCGACTGTAATTCTTCCTAGCATGGATGGAAGGGGGGATGTGTGGAAAAAAACTCAACCTCATTTAAGCATTGCAGTGGCCGCTCCTCTCTTCCCTGGCATCCACAGCATTGTAGCCCCACAGAGGGTCCCCCAAAACCTAAGGGGTGAAGCGGGAGGAGGCTGGGTGATGCCGGGAGGGAAGGCAATGCCCAGAGGGAGGATGGCATGGCACAGCACATGCTGGAGCCGAACATGGCTCTGCTGCCAGCTGGGGAGGAGAGAGCGACCCGCTGCAAGGACAAGTGGGAAGCGCGAGCTCGGCGTGCCACTGGTGTCCTTGCAAACGCTCGCCTGCTCTGTCTCAATGCTCCCCACAAAACAACAAGCCCGTTCTCATGGCAATGTCCTCTGCAAAGAGCACAGGGAAGGGAGCACGGTGACATGCTCTGGAGGGGCCATGCTCCTTCTCCTCCCTCTGCACCCAAAATCCCCCAACACGGCATGGCCATGGGGCAGGAGCTCCAGCCTGGCCGTTGCACTGCTGGAGGAGGCCAGCAGCATTTCCACATGGATATTTTCTTCCACTGGCTGCAGTTTGGGGCTGCCAAAAGCCAAAACAAGAATGGAAACATCCCATTTTGCTGGCAAAAATTCAAGGCAGGGTTGGGGTTTTTTTCTTTGGTTTCAGCTTTTTCCTTTTTTTTTTGTTCTTGTCTTTGGTTACGAACGGAAATTCCCTGCCATGAAATCATGACGAAACCCCAAACCAAAACACAGCTTGGACTGAAATCTTCACCCAATTCCCCGTGGATCCCGTGTGGGGCTGGTCCCAGGGCTGGGGATCACCCCCACACAGCCCTGGGACATGGGACCGAGCCCAGACCCCATTGCCAGCCCCAGCCATGTGTGAGGTGAGGGGATGTCGTGCTTTGGGGATCCCTCCAGGGACCCGATGTGATTCCAGCCTTGGAATGTACCACTTACCAGCCCTGCTCTACACCACCCTGCCTTGGTGATGGCACCTGGGAGCCGGCACCAGCCCTGGCAAAGCACAAATTTGTCCACAGGGAAGCTCGTCCCTATGGATGGGCCCAAGCAGGGATGAGGATTGGGGTGCCAGTGGCTCCAAGCATATCATTATGGCAGTGTTTGCTCCCAGGAAGGTGCTCTGCAAGAGGAGTTGCTGGGAATGGCCTCATCCAGCCCATCCCAGGGAGTCCGGATGTGGCCGAGCCCTGGGGCTCACCCCTGCAGCCTGCCCAGCATTCTCTTCTCCCATCCCCTCTTTTCACCAGATGTTGGGGCTGGAGGATGAAACGGCTCTTCCCACCCCAGTCCTCGCCGCATCTCTCTCCAGCTCCCGTTCCAGAGCCTGGATCTGGCCATGCAGGCTGAATAAGGCTGAGCCTTTGTCCGGCTCCCCCCGCCGCGCTTTCCTTATCTGGCCCAGACGCTTTGCCAAGAGCAGGCAGAGGATGGCGGCAGCCCCGGGCTGCTGGGGCCCTTCTCTTCTCCTTCTCCCGCCCCAAAGCCCCCGTGGCCACTGTCACCCCTTGCCAAGAACCTCTCCTCCATCCCTGCCTGCTCCCCAAAACCGGGAAACACCCCCCCTCCCCCCCATTGCTCAGTGCTGCAGCCCAAACCACCCACTGGGCACAGCATCACAGCATCACCCCCTCTGCACCCTTGGTCTGCCGCTCCCTGGGGGGGTGTGAGCATCCTGGGGGAATCCGAGCATCATTTGGGGACTGCAGCCAAGGCAGGGCTGGCTGAGGCAGGGGTCCGGGGGCAGCATGGAGCCGGGTTATCTGTCTGCAGAGCTCCGTGCGCAGCAATTAACCTCGAGAGAGCAGCCGCGGCTCCTGCCAAGAACCACATTAGGTGTGTGTGGCAGCGTCTAGACATGCGAGAGACCAGAGGCCTTGATCTGGAGGAAGGCGGCTCCATCCCTTCCTTCTCTCCTTGCCCGCCTGCCCCACAGGGACCCCCTCGCTGGGGTCTGGCCAGCATCGAGGATGGAGCACTGGGAGGGATGCGGGGATGGGAGCGGGAGGTTGGGCTCAGCCCCGCATTGCTCTGTGCGGGTGTGGTTCTGAACAGCTCCATGCTGGGCTATTAAACCAAGACTGTCCTGCTTGGCACATGGCATGGCACAGCATGGCACTGTATCCTCATGGATGCAACCCCTCAGGTCCCTGGTTATCGGTGGGAGGAGGAGGAGAAAGGTGGTTGCAAGCACCACCTGAGCCATCTCCCACCAGGAGATGTGACAAACATCCCACGGAGCCAGCAGCAAATCCTGTGATGTGCCCAGGAGTAGGGATGGAGCTGGGAAGAGACCCGGCTCGCTGCCTTCCCGTGCCAACCCTGTCACCTGGGGCAGGTGGGATGGAGCCAGGTGGGCACCGTGGGGGCTGGGCACCCTCCCTGTCAGTGCCCCTCACACTCATGACACCCCCTTGCTCTCACCTCCCGGGTGCAGCCACCCCAGACGGCTGCAGTATGCTGGGGAGAAGAGATTTTCCCGGCGTTAATTAATTAAAATAAACAGCAAATTAAATACAGCAAAATTAAAATAGCTCCGGAAATTAATTTTCAACAAAACCCACCTGGAAAGGCTGGATATTTAAAGAATTAATGGAGCCCTCTGAGACCATAAAGAACCGCTGAGCTCCCAGCATCCATCAGCCCCCTCCGAGCCTGCCCAGGGACCCAGCGCTGTGGGGAAGCTGGGATGGGACCCTGGAATGGGACCTTGGGAAGGGACCCAGGATGAGACCCGCACCTCCTGGCAGCTCTTGCCTCGCCGCTGCCTGCACATGCCTGCTGCTGCCACACTGGGAGGGAAGGATGCTGGAGAAGGATGCAGGCATGCTCCACACCATCCCAGAGGGAAGCACCGGCCACAGCTCTGGCTTGGCTTGGCACAGGGCTCTGCAGGGACACCGAGCTCCTGCCTGCTTTGCCCCGTGGCTGGGGGCAAACGTTGTGGTCCCTGTGTGACCCGCTTGAGCACAAGGATGTCCCCGTCACTCTCCTGGCCAGAACCCACTGCACCACGGGAAACCTTGACCTCCAAACCCCGTCTGCCTGGGTGCTCCGGGCCCCCCACAGCTCACCCCACGCATAATCCCCCCGACCAAGGCGGGATTACTGTGCAAACTGGCTGCGCAGCCGGACAAAGCTCCTTACCAGGCCCGGCGGGCGGATCGATGGGCTCCCGAGGGGCCCGGCGGGGCGCGGGCCCGGCTCCGGGCGGGCAGCGAACAGGGCGAGGTGCCGGGGAGCATCCCCGCGCCCGGCCGGGCTCCGGCCTAAGACCAGGCACAACTCGTCACACGGTTGGGGTGTGCCAAACCGCCCGGGCCTGGGAGGCCCATCCGGGGCCAGCCCTCCCACGGCACCGGCGGCGTTTCCTCTCCCTGCGCCCAGCGTGCGCACAGGCGCAGCGGCACAGACACCGGCGGGCGAGAAAAGGCTCCGGAAGGAAATGGAGAAAGCAAGGCGAAGCCGGCAGGTGGAGAGCAGGAGGGGCCGCGGTCACCTCCGCCCCGGTGCGGGGTGCCAAGGGGCATCTAGGGGGTCCCCACCTCGCCGGGGTGCCCGGCTGCACTGCCAGCACTGGGCTGCTCCACTTCATCATCCGGGGAAACTGAGGCACGGCGGCCGCAGCTTCATTGCGGAGCGCCTCGCTCTCCCGGGGAGGGAAACGCTCCCGCCGCGGCCGGGATGACACCAGCTCCCCATCCTCCTCCCGCTCCACCCTGTTCCTGCAGGAACCCAGGAGTCCGGGCTCCGGGCAGGCAGCCAGGGCCTCCCTCCTGCCTGCACCTCCCGCCCTGCCTGCTCCGCGGGCGCCCGCAGCCGGCTCCGGCCCTCGCTCCCGCATCCCTGCCCGGTTCTCGCCGGCACACACCTTCCCACCGCGTGTCAGGGCGACCTTGGAGCGCTGCCGCGGCCGCTCCGTGCCAAACTTCCCGGCGATGCCCACGGCACAGCCGGGGGTGACGGATCGGCAGGAAGGGGGATTTTTTTCCCCATTTATTTATTCGTTGGGTGGGTTTTTTCCCTTGCTGGAGACAAAGGCAGGCTGTGTGCCCAGGCGCAGGGTCCGGGGGTGCCGGCGGTGCCGGGACCCTGGGCGATGCCGGGCCAGCCGCGCCGGGGGCTCTGGGTGGCCGGTTTCCTCCGCACACAGATGGCTGTTTCGACTCAGTCGAGCGCTTGACCTAAATCTCCTCCTGATCCACGGGAGCTGCAGTCCCTCAGCAGCACAGCTCAAGGCAAGGAGGAGGAGGAGGAGGAGGAGGAGGATGAAGGGGGGGACCGCGGCCAGCTGCGGACTGGCGGGAGGGTCGCGCCGGAGGGCCCCCACCCCGGGTTTGGCATCAGGGCCGGCGGAGGCGGCAGTGGAGGGAAGGAGGGAGGGAAACGGGGGGTGGAAAAAAAAAATCTCCCACGCTTCGAGCTCCAGCGCCGGCCGCCCGCGCCTGCGTGCTGCACCCACCGGGACGGGGCAACCGCCCCGCCGGGCTCGACGCCCCGGCAGACCACTTCCTCGGAGAGGGGCCCGGCGGAGGAAGCTCCAACGGCTCGAAAGTTTCGCCTGTGACTCAACCGCTGGCTGGGGTGACCGAGCCGACCCCCGCAAAGGGGGGGCCCTGGGATCCCAGGGGTTCGGGGCATCGGGGTGGGGGATTTTTTTGGGTTCCCCAGACGAGGATTGTCTGCGAGGCATGGCGCTCCACCCCCAGTGTCGGAGCAGCCCAAACCGGCTTCCCAGCGACAGCAGAAAGCTTTTAAAATCCCCTACGCGCGGCATGACTCACTCCAGAGCCAGTGCCCAAAACAAGCTCCGACACGGAGAGGAATGGCGAGAGCAGGGATGCTGGGGGCGGGCAGGAGGGGCTGGGGAGGGCCGGGGAGGGGGAAAGAGGGAGACAGAAGGAGGGAGAGAAAAGAGAAGAGGCAGAAATAACAGCATCTGAAACTCTGCCTGCTGGAGGCTAATTGGTTCCGGCACAGCCTGGTTTGTTTGGCAATGTTTCCTCTAATCCTTCAGGCTCCGCGCTCCCGGCCCCAGGGACATGGGGACATCTCGACACCCGGCCAGCGCCACTGCGGCACTCCCAGCTTGGACCCCCTCCCACCCGGGGATGCAGAAGGATGATGCTGCGACCGGCTCTGCCCACCCTGGGGTGCACCCGAATCCTTCAGGCTCTGCACTGCCAGCCCCAGGGACGTGGGGACATCTGTGTGGACACCTCTGTGGCACTACTGGCTTGGATCCCTCTCCCACCCTGGGATGCTGAGGGGTGATGCTGGGACCTCCCTGAAGTCCTCCTGGGGCTGCACCCTGCCGTGGTGACATCCTGGGAATGGGATCCATGGTGACACCCTGGGGATGGGGTCCCCTTCGGCAGCGCTGGGCACAGGGATGCTCAGAGGGCTGGGCAGGCGATGGCTGGGGCGGCAGAGGGAAGGGAGGGGAAGGGACGGGAAGGGACGGGAAGGGAGGGGAGGAGAGGGGAGGGGAAGGGGGGCCCCCACGGCCCAGCATGGCCGAGCCAGAGCACTAGCCAAGAGTCGGCAGCTTTGTTCCAGGTGCCGGCTCCCTTTTTTTCATTAGGCTAATGGGATGCGGATGCATTATTCCATTCCACATGCTGCTAATGAACCACTCAGGCCAGTGCATTTGCATTAATGTGCAAAGCACTGGAGGAGGGTGGAGTGGCTGCATCTGGCCAAGGCTGACCTTCCCTGCACCGCCCAGCCTCCCCAAGCCACGCTGCGCTCCCATCACACTCCCACCACCCCACCGGACCCAGGAACTCCTCGGGATGGCTCCAATGCACATTCCAGGACACCACAACCAGCCCTGAGCCACCTCATGCTTGCTGCCCGTGTTGCCCGTACCGTGCCTGGCCAACTCCACCACCCCTTCCCATATGGATCATGGATGATGCCCCACTGCCAGCGCCCCACTCCATACCCCCGTCCCCAATGCAGAGGTGACCACAGCATTCCTCCTGCGCTCTCCACTGCTCCCCAAAAAGTGATCACTCCCACCTCCTGCAAGGAAACCTGCTCGGCGTGTCCCTCCTTCCTGGTTGCTTGTACTGGGACCTCCCAGCACCACCCCAGAGCTGCCTTCCAGCACCCCAGGGGAGCAGGGGGCCGTCTCCCGAGCCCCCCCACCCCAGAGCTGGCAGGCAGTGTCGGGCGCGGGCGTCACTGGAGCCCTTGGGTTGTTTGTTACGGCTCCCAACTGCCTCTGTCCCTGGAGAGGTTTCGAAGGCGAGTGACCCACGAACTGGAATGTGCAAAGCCTCCAGCAAACAGAGCCAGCTGCCTGCGCCCGCGCAGGGGGGTGGTGAGGGGAGAGCAGCCGGCCCCGCGCCACGGCACGGCACAGCACGGCACAGCATGGCACAGCACAGCCCTGACACAACTGCGCAGCCCTCATGTCCTCCTAAAGTGGGCAACCACCTGGCTGAGGTGAGATAAGAGCAGCCCACTGGTCTTGTCAAGTCCCCAGTGTCATCAGCTATCGTGAAGGCCCCCAAACCCCCATGTCCCACTTCCTTCCTCCCTCCCAGCCTATCACTTGGCAGCACATGGCCTCCCAGAGCTGTGCTGGGATCATGCTTCACCCCTCGCCTGTCTGCAAAATACAAGTCCTTGGGCGGCCAAAGGACCTTTAGGACATGGGAGAACACAGTGGCACTGCCAGATCCCTGCCTTGGTCTTTGCCACCTCCCCAGCTGCCAAAGGGCTCCCAGCTGGAATCAGTGTGGATGGGCACAGCTTTGCTTGCCCTGGGTGGGCATGGCAGGGTCTCAGCAGCTCCGTGCCCGGCAAGTGTGCGAAGCCCCCGCGCCTGAGTGCGCGCACGCGGGTGTCTGGGTTTGTCACAGCCTGGTGAGCAAGTTAATCTCAGGCTCCCTGACACGTGGAATAAAATCGCGATCCCATAATGGAATTCATTCATCTTCCTGTCCAGGCAAAGAACAAGCCCCCCACTGCCCACTGGGGCTGGGGCTGGGCCAGGCCAAGGTGGCCAGTGCCCAGCTCCCAGCTGGGGGTCCCTGCCTGCACCCACCCTCCTCCCTGCCACAGGACCGGACTGGCACCGGAGCGATGTTCCTGCGAGCGGAAACCCAGAAAGGTGCCAAACACTGGGTGCCACAAAGTGTTCCCTTCCCAGGGGACATCAGCCATGTCTGCGGGGGCAGCTGGGGTCACCAAGGAGGGTTCAACTCCCCCCGGGTGATCTGGGGTCCTGTCGTGCCAGAGGGCAGGCACAGTACTCATGAGGGGGGAAAGGGAAACTGAGGTAGGTGGTGGTGTTGGGAAAGGGCAATCCAGGTGGCATTAAGGGGACAGGGGAAGATGTCCCTCTGTCCTCGTGTCTGTCTGTCCCTGCAGCTCCTTCTCCACTGCCAGTGCCTTGGCCAGCCCTGGTACAGAGCACCTATCCCAGGGACTCTGCAGGGATGGCACCAGTTGGGGCACCCATGGGGGTCCCCAGCACATCCCCAGGGACTTCCTCACCCCCAGCCATGGGTACAAGTAATGGGGAAAATCTCAGGAGTCTGAGCAGGGCAGGAGGCCACAGGGTCGCCATGCTGCCCTGTGCCTCAGTTTTCCTCTGGCACCCACGTTGCGGCCACCCCCAGGCAGGAAAGTGGCCCCGTGGCCAGGAGAAGAGGAGGAGGAAGAAGAGGAGGAGGAGGAGAAGAAGGAGGAGGAGAAGGAGAAGAAGGAGGAGGGCTGCTCCTTCTTGGGCACACAAAGCCCCTTTCATAGGGGCCGAGTTTGGATTTCCTCTGCCAGCCCAGCACCTCGCTGCCTCCTGCCCTGCCAGAAACGCTGTGGTCAGAGAGGGCAGCTGGCGAGTGGGACGCCTGGGGGGACACAGGGACCTTCAGGTGGCTTCATCCCTCACCCTGACCGTCCCCATGATTTTCCCCTCCCATCAGCTTTTAATTATACCCCTAATAAAAGTCGCTTTGCAGGGGAACGGGAGCTTTGTTGCTCAGGAGCTCATCTGCTCCTGCTGCTCCTTTCCTGCTTTAAACTGTAATCCTCAGCTGGGGACACTGCAATTAGGCACCATGGAGCTGGGCACCGTGTCACCGAGGATTAGGGCTCCCTTCGCTGGGGAGCTGGGGGACCCAGCCCTGGTGTGGGTCGATGGCTCTTTGCAGGATGGGCTCTCCCCACTACAGCCTCCAAAAGAGGGGGACGAGCTTAAGAGTCCCCCTGAGCCAGGCATCCCCCAGCCCGCCTCCTCTGAGCACCCACTGCCCAGCACCCTCAGTGCCACTGGGTTGTTTCTGGGGCGCACAGGACCCTCACAGCCCCTCTGCCAAACCCCCTGGAGTCCCCCATGCAGACAGACCCAAGCAGGTCTTCCCAGGGGTTGGGTGGCTTTGTACAGTGTGACTCTGGGGACAAAAATGGGGCTGGCAGGACCAACAGCAGCCTCAGCCCACACCTCTGCATGTCTGTGAGCACTGGTGCCCATCCCCAAGGCCCTGTGTCCCGGGGATGGGGGGAGGGGAGGGGCGGGAACTGAGGCACAGGGCACCAGGTGCCCACGATGCCCACACTGAGAAGCTGAGGACAGGTGTGACACCTGTGCAGTGTCGGTGACGTGGGACCCTCGTGCACGGTGCAAAGGCCACGTCTACAGCACGGCAAAGGGGTCGCTGGACCCCTCGAAGCCCCTGAAAGGAGCCCGCGGGTGCCTCTCGCCAATCAGCCTCTTGCCGGGGCTGGAAGGGGAGCGCGGGCGCTCGTTAGCAGCCGCTCATTAAGAGCCCTCCGGGAGGATGAAGGTACCGGGGGCACCTGCACCTCCGTTTAATGAGCTGCAGCACCATTAAATGTCGGAGGGGACCTCGGGCACGGTAGAGGTGCCGGCGCGGGGGCTGCCTCCACCCTGACCCCCACCCAAAGTACGGGGTGGGTCCCTGTGCCGGCGTGGCCATGGGGAAGGAGGAACGCGGGGAGTTGAGTCACGGTGACAACTGCAACGGCGGTGGCAGCTGCTGCCAGGAATACCCCGAGGTCCCCACCAGCGCCCGGGGGCACCCTGGGGACTCATCCCCTTCCGAGCCAGCACCCACGGGCGCTGCAAAGAGGGTGACGGTGGCCAGAGCGGGGTAGCAGTGCCGGGGCACGACAGGGCCCCTGGGACCTCAAGGTGGGGACCTTCCCACTCTGGGTGCCCCCAAAGTGAGAAGGGGACTGACATCCTGCCCCCAAGGACCTCACCCAGCACCCAGAGCTCCCAGTAGATCCCAGCTGACGATTAAACCACAGCCTCACACGGCACCTGGAAGGGACCACCTGGGGAGAATCTCCCGGTGCACCCCACACGGGGACGATGTGTCCCCACCCCAGCACCCAGCCCCGCAGGACGCCCGGGCCCCCACGCTCTCACCCACCCGCGTGGGGCTCTCCCTCGTTAATGTTTACTCGGGTTCGTTAGCGCCAGCACATCGCCATGGCAACCCCGCAAGCTGCGCGTCGCCTTCCGCGCCACTGTCGTGAGGCTTGGGGACGTCCCCACGCGTGGGGTCACCGCGGGCACCCACCACCGCCACCACCCACCCCGGACATGTGGGGCTGGGGGACAGGGTGGGGAGCAAGGGGAGGGGGGGACCCACCAGGGTTTGCCACCTCCCCGCCGCGATGGCATGGCTCGGTGTCGCCCAGCCGGGGTTGACAGCACCCGTCGCTCACCCCCAAAGCGTCGCCGCCATGCCAGGGCTGCAGGCGTGTGCGGGCACTGCCAACACGCCTCGGTGCTGCATTATTTATAAACTAGAGGAGCAGAGGGTTCGGCAGCAGCTGCAGAGCCCTTGCGGGCCGCCCTGCCCGGCGTCACGAAGCCACCGAGCCCACTGGCACGGTGGCACCACAGCCCCGGCAGCCAGGAGGGACGATAGGGACAAGGCTGCCTGTGGGGCTGGCAGAGCCACGGGGCACCCAGATGTCACCCTGGCGTCCCCTTGGATGTGGCGGGCAGCTGGTGCAGCACGTGGGGATATCTGGTGTGTCCCTGTGTCCCCTGCACTTGGCACAGCACCCCAACCTGCCTCCTGCCACTTCAACCTGCTCTTACCTTCCCATCCTGCCTCCTGCCACCTCAACCTTCCTACTGCCACTCCAACCTGCTCCTGTCACAACCTCCCTCCTGCAACCCCACCTCCCTCTTGCCACCTCAACCTCCTTCTTGTCACCCCAACGTGCCCGCTGTCACCCCAGCCTGCTCCTGCCTCTGCGTGACCTCACTGCAGATGGAGCTGGGCGATGGCAGCAGAGGGGTGTCCCCATGCCAGGCCCAGCCAGCCCCCTGTGGCGCACGGCTGAGCCCCAGCTGTGCCACAGCTCCGTGCACCGGGAGCAGGATGTGGCCCCAGCATTTTCTCCCACCACGGGCTCTGTTGGCTACGGCAAACAGGTTTTCCTTAAGCTTTGCAGAATCCACCCACCTCCTTCCCCCCTACGAGTCCCACCTCCAGGCTGATGGGGAGAAGGAAGGAGGGGGGTGAAAGGCTGAATTGGGGCTTTTAATTTTTCATTATTAATTTCCCATCGACGCTGAGAGGCGCCGGGGCTGGCTCAGCCGCCCCCAGCATCGCCCCCCGCGCTCCCGCGCGCTCTCCCGGAGCTCTGCACCGGCTGAAGCCGAGCCAGGCTGCCGATAGGATTAATTCTGCATGACTGCCCATCTCCGCGGGGGGATCTAAGACCCTCAGGCCTGCAGCAATCTTTAAAATTCCTCCAGCCCAACTTAATTCCCTCTTCCTGCAGAGCTGGCGCATCTGCTGCAGTCAGGCACGGAGAGAAGGAGACGGAGGGAGAGGGGGGGACAACGGGCACCCAGGACTGCTGTCGGCTCCGGCGCCAGGCGGTGGCCCTGCTGTGGTGGTCATGGTCCTGCGTTGTCACCGTGGGGTCACCCAAAGCCACGCCAGTCACCCATCCCATCCCTGTGGGTGGTTTGTACTGGGGATGGGGGAAACTGAGTCACAGTGGGGCAGCCCTGGACACAGGGTTCCCCCCTGTTTCGCCCTGGACAGGGGATGGACGCAGCCACCTGAACTGTTGTCACCTCCCTGTCCCTGCTGGGACTCTGCAAAGCAGGAGATTGATGTAAAAACGGGTTTTTTTCATCACCTATGAGCTCTGCCCCTCCAAGCGGGTCTCATTCAGACCCCCCACTCCACTCTCACCTTCTGCTGTCCCAAAGGACAGGCCCTCAGGGTTGAACATCATCTGGGAGCACTCAGGGCCCAAGATCCCCTGGATCTTGGGATGGCTCATAGAAACAGAGCTACTGCTTGGGAAAAACAGTGTGGGGGAAAAGCCTCCCTCCTCAGCCTCTCTCCCAGAGAACAAGCACCCAGTGTCACCCGGAGGCCAGGCACACCCATCCTTATCCCCATGGGACCCCCTGCCCCTTCAGTCACCTCCGAACAGCGTCAGGACAAGGAGCCTGGCCAAGCTGGGGGGTGCTCCCCCCCAAGCCCCCGCCATGCACAGCGGCAGCCTGGGGACGGTGGCGTGTCCCCGCGCTTTGAAGGCTCAGCCGCCGCCACACCGAGGCTGGCAGCCGGCGGGCAGCGCTAACCTTCAGGGGGTGACGGGGAGAGGCCACGGCAGGATGGAGGGAGGGATGGATGGAGGGATGGATGGAGGGATGGATGGGTGCAGCCACCGTGCTCCAAAGCCTGCTGCACGCACCATCCACCCAGCACCATGGCTGCCCTCCTGAGCTGTTGGCGCTGCCAGATCCAGGAGAACCATCCCTTTTGCCTTCTTGCCTCCAAGTTGCCCAGCTCGCCAGGCAGCCGAGGAGCGCAGCCCAGCCCAGCTGCTGGCGGAGCTGTGGATACATGCATTTAAATCACTTATATCTTTACTTTCTCCTGCGCTGGCTGTGAGATGGGCTTTTTTTTGCATGCGTAATTAGGGGGTGGAACAGATGGCGGAGGGTTCGTTTAAAGTAATGCATCCATTAAAATAACCTTCGCTGTCGGGGACTGCGCTCCAACAGGGGCCTGTTTCACCGGGGGTGGTGGGGAGGGTGGGGGGGGCTTTGCGTGGTGAGGAGGGGGGGTGTTGGACATTAGGAAGGGGGACGGAGCGCACATTCCCTGTGGGATACATCATCCTGGATGGTGGGATGAAGGATACACCAACTCGTGTTGTCACGGATGGGTTGGGAAGAGAGCTGGGGCCAAACTAGGACCAAACTGGGGGCAAACTGGAGTTGAACTGGTACTCCTCAGGGCTCAGTTTCCATGGCAATATGATGGCAGTGAGATGGTGGGGACGCAAAACCCAGGTTGGGGAGGGTGCCAACAGTTCTTAAGGCAGGCATAGTGCTTGTGGGCACCCTGGGGTACCTTGTCCAGAGCTGCCCCCCATGGGGACTCTGCCCACCTCTGTCCCCCACCCACCACAGAACCCAAAATACACGCGAGGAGGGCATTGCCACGCAGCACCAGCCGTCTCTCCTGTTTCAAACCCCAGGTTCCTGGGAGAGGCAGGAGGGCTTTGTTCAGGCACCGGAGGAGCGGAGGCCAGAGAAAGCAGGAGTGCCCTGCCAGCTCTTGTGTTTCACTCCCAAGGAATGCCGGGGAGGGGAGGGGAACACTGCTCCCCCCCTTCCCGCCCCATTGGGCACCCAGCCCGGCTGCAGGGTGCTGAGGCTGGGAGGAAGAGGAGGGATGAAGGATGGGGAGGCGGGCGTCGCGCGGATACTGTGGTACCACCACGTGCAGCCAGGGCTGGCAGCGGGTGGGCTGGGGAGGGGGGGACACGCGATGACACACACCCGGGGTGACACGGTGATGCCAAGCACTGCCTTGGTTGGAGCAAATAATTCTGAGCAAGAGCTGCCGAGCAAATATCACACCCCTCTCTGGAAGGAAAGGAGGAGCCCCCACCAAAGGAAAGGACGGGTACCCACTAAATTTGGGGAGTCCAGCGAGACCAGGGAAGAGGACGGGGAAGAGCGAGAGCAGCAGCAGTGCCAGAGCACCCAAGCGTGTTCAAATATTTAGCGTGCACTTGCGAAGGTGCTTCTGCTGCCTTTAGGGCATCACTGCGTTGGAAGCATCAGAGAGGTGGGAACTGGGGGGATGGGGAGCAAATGCCAGGGATGTGCTGCAGGGGGGTCTTTCTTTTCCAGCTGGGCTGGGAGGGCCAAGGCATGGGGAGCCCAGGAAGGGCTGGGGTAAGCTCAGCTTTGCCCTGAGCCTGGCCCCTGCCTCGTCGTCCCCTCCCCGGCCACAGCTCCCAGAGCCCATGGGATTGCACATCCCTCCATTCCGCTCCTCCTCCTCCTCCTCTTCCTCCAGCCCCATGAGCTTGCTGGTTCCCCACATTCCTGCTCACTGGCACCCTGGGGTGTCCCCAAGCACTGTCATGGCCCAGGGGACAGCCGGTGGCTGTGGCAACGTGGCATGTGACATCAACAGCAGCGGCGAAGTGCCGAAGGCAGCGATGTCGGGTGCTGGGGCAAGGGACCAAAGGGACATGTGGGATAGCAGGGCTCAGTGGGGACCACTGGAGAGATGCCAACAGCCAAGAGGGGATCGTGGCAGGACGTGAATCATGGGGTGACAGAGGTCCCCAGGCCAGCAAGGTCCCCAGACCCTCCATTTTGACCTCCCCAGCCCCACACACACATCAAGGAGGAGCTGCTGTGCTGGCAAAATGAAGGACACCGGGTTTTGCCCCATCCCCACACTGTCCTCTGGCCACCAAGCCCCTGCCCCACCACCCCCACTCCCGCTCACTGATCCAAAATTCCCCCTCCTCACCCCGTCCTCTCACCTGCTGTCACCTCCCCATCAAACGCGAGAATCTCCCTTTGCCTCCCTGGGTGTTTTGCGAGCTCCCTTCGGTGCACCCCAGCACAGTGAGCTCTTCCCACTCCCCAGCCAGCAATCCGCCGGGAAAAACCGGTCCCAAAAACCTTCCCCACATCCGCGCCAGCTCTGCGGGTCTGGGGGGGCCGCGGCCGGCCCCCTGCTCGCCAAGAACAATAGCGCCTTGTTCCAGCCCGGCTCTGTCCTCTCCTCCCTGGGCAAAGCCCTGGCCACTCTCACCTCTACGTTCCTCTCGCTGTTTCCCAGCTCCCTCCTGCCAAATCCCCGTTCCCGAGTGCTTCTCCTCCCCGTGGGTCCATATTAAGCTACATTCTCCTTTCAGCTGGGTGGAAAACAGCAGTAATAACCATGTGGAGAGAGCCGTGCCCCCCACCTCCACTTCCCTCCCACTTCGGGGTTCAAATTTCATTTCAGCAAAAAAGCTTCCCCCGCCTCCAATTTCTTCCCCCAAACCGAGTCGCTGTCGTCGCGTCTGATCTCGGCAGGGGCCGTATGGATGCTCAGCTCCTCCTGGTTCAGGATCTGCTGCCAATCTGGACCTCGCAAACTGGTTCTCACACAGCTCCCGCGTAGCACCTCCCTCCCAGCAGTTATTGTCCCTCCTCAGCCACCCCAGCCCAGCTCACTCTCCTGCCACCCTGCTCCCTTGTCACCTTTCCGTCCCGTTCCACTGCCACCTTGCTCCTCTGTCACCCTGCTCCACTGTCACCCTAGTTCCCTGCCACCCTGCTCTCTGCCACTGCTCTCCCATGGCACCCTGTTCTCCTGCTCCCCCTTCATCCCATTCCCTGCCACCCTGATCCACTGTCACCCTGCTACCCTGTTCCCCTGTGATCCTGCTCTCCCTGTCACGCTGTTTTTTTGTCACCACACTCCATGACACCCTGCCCTTCTGTCACCCCACTCCCAACGCCATCCCTGCTCCCTGTGACACTCATCTGGTGCTCCACAGAGTGCTGTGCTCCCCACTGCCCCTGCTTCTGCCCGGGCACATCCAAACCAAACCAAACCAAACCAAACCAAACCAAACCAAACCACTGACTTCACCAGGCAAGATTTATTCCTGGCGTTTTCCCGGGGGGCCAGTGGGGCTGGCAGCTGGCAGGGAGCAGAGCGTCCCTGCTGCCTCCAGCCCGGCAGCCTCCCTCTTTCCTGCAGCTGAGGAGCTCATCTCCCTCGCCCAAGGCGCTCCATCCTCCTCCAGATATTTTAGGCCCAGGTTTTGCGAGGAATGTTCAGGCGCTGAGCCCAAGCCGATGCGCTGAAGTCAGCAGGAGGCGAAGAGGGAAGAGGAAAGAGGGAAGAGAGAAGAGAGAAGAAGGGAGAGTGTGCGTGGGGCTTGGGGCCCTGGAGGCGGCAGCACGGGGATGGGATGGGATGGGATGGGATGGCATGGCATGGGATGGGATGGGATGGGATGGCATGGCATGGCATGGCATGGCATGGCATGGCATGGCATGCTGCTCTCTCTGCCTGGAGCTTGTTGAGCTGTGGGAAGGGCAGAGGATTGGAGCTGGAGGATGCCAGAACTGCTTCACTCTCCCTCTGAGAGGATCAATACCACATTCTGCCTCTTCCTTGTCTCCCCACACTGTGCCAGGCCAGGCTGCACCAACACTCTCCCTCCGGCAAGCCATGGGATTTGGAATGGGAAGGGGGATCCCCAACACTGTCAGTCCCCTTCACTGGGGAGGGGAAGGAGGTGTTTCTGCCAGGGCGGCATGTCCCCTGCCAACACCTACCCAGACCCACCTTAGCACTCAGGATGTCCAAGCCAACCTCATCCCAATACATCAATCTCTGCTAGCACACCAAACCCTACCTGTGCACACCAAACCCTGCCAGTACACCAATC
The DNA here is from genome assembly GCF_965178545.1 of Coloeus monedula. Taxonomy (NCBI): domain Eukaryota; kingdom Metazoa; phylum Chordata; class Aves; order Passeriformes; family Corvidae; genus Coloeus; species Coloeus monedula. The sequence continues at coordinate 254,980 of NC_138804.1, read as the reverse complement.
CCTGCCTGCACCCCCTGTCTTGTACACCAAACTACCTGCACACCAAACCCTGCCCGCACACCAAACTCTACCTGCACACCGAACCCTTCCTGCATGCCAGTCTCTGCCTGCGCACCAAACCCTGTCCACACACCCTACCCGCACATCAAACCCTGCCTGCACAGCCAACACTCTCAATGCTGCCCATGCACGTGCTGACACCTCCCACTCACACACCCCTTCCTGCTTGCACCCCACTGACCCCCGGCATCGCCTGAACACCCATAACCTACCCACCACCACCCCGGCACCAGGACAGCTCATCACCCCTCTGAGCCTGGCGCAGCATCCAGGGGGTTTCTCGCAGCGCCGAGGGAGTCCCCGGCACACGCCAGCCCCTGTCACGGCCTCGCTGGCACGCCGCGGCCGACGTGCTCCGACAGGTGAGCCCCCGGGGCAGCGTTCCTGCCTGGGCCGGCAACTGTCCCCACCGGGCAGCCGGTTTGCCGGCATGTTCCTTCCCAGCACGTCCCTCCCTCCTTCCCTCCATATCCAGCCTCTCTCGGCCGGCGAAAGGGGGGAGCCGACAGATTTTAATGAGCTCCCCGGAGGCATCGCTCCGCACCCCCCATCCTCCCGCCTCTTCCCGCGCCCGGGAACCGATGCTCTGAAACACAACCCTCGGTGGCAAGCCTGGAAAAAAACCACAGGGCACATTTCCCCCCGCCTTTTCCCTTCCCTCCTCGCCTCCCCCAGCTTTTTTTTTTGCTCTCCTGCCGATGCCAAAGACCCAGCCGGGCTCTTGTGCTTTCACTCGCAGCTGCAGCTGCCGATTTTCGCTGTAAGCCCTTGTGCCTAGAAGGCCCAGAGCGAGGGATTCTGGGACGCGGTGATTGAAGACAGCACCAGCACGGAGACCATTGCTCAGACTTTCCCTGTCTGTCGCCCCAACGCTCAACCCACAGAGAGGGAGGGAAAAAAAAGAAAGAAAAAAGGGAAAGAAAAAAAAAAAAAGAAAGATGGAGAAGGAAAAAAAACCCCACCGGACTGGCGCTCGCCCCTTCCCACCCACGCCGAGAACACACTCCACTGTGCCAGCACCGAGCACCCGGGCAGGCAGCACATAGGGACGGGGTGGGCCCCCCAGCCCTGTGACACCCTGGTGAACTCTGAATCCAACACCAAATCCCACCAGAAGTGCGCTGGATCCCTCCCACCATGCAGCCCACTGTACATCACCCTAAAAACTCCCAATGGGGAGGTGAGCACAGCCCAGTTATTTCCCTTTTGTGGTATTTTTAAGGAAAATAATAACAAGACAGCTTTCGAGCCACTGTCTGCAGCACAGGGTGAATACTGGGGTGTGGGTGCGAGGGGAGATGACAAGAGCATGATGCTAGGGTCCTCGTGGGAAGCTGAACACTCACCACAGCACTGGGGCTGCCAGGATGTGCCCCAGAGCCAAGCAAACACGCTGGGAACATGTCACCATGTCCCCTCCACATGCAGAACCCCCTGAGGAACAAAGTCCCCAGCACCCTGGGTGTCCAGACATGCCTGGGAAGGTCCCACGGGATCAAATCCTTGCCCTCCAGCACGCACACGGGGCCAAGGCATCGCTCAGCATGTGCCCTGAGGCAGAGCGGGAACAAGTCCAGCCGGGATGGACGGATGGATGGACACGCGGTGGGGAGAGAGGGAACGGGGCTGTGACCCCACGCACCTCTATGCCGGCCAGAGGAGGGGGTGTGCTGAGCATCTCCTGGCCAGCTGAGCCCTCACATCCCACAAACCTCCCCCAGCATCACTGGCTCCCCAAGGACCATGTCCGGACCACACGGCACATCCCAGCCACGAAGTTTGGCGGGCGGTGGGGCTGGGGAGGGGACGGCAGCGGGGGGAGGACACACATCTGCGACGCATTCAGGGGCCATCCCGCATCCGGGCAGCCCGGCCACAGCCCAGCATCCAGCCGGCTGGCCCCAGGGGGGGAACGCTGCCATATCACCAGGCAAAAATCCCCCCCCCCATCCCTCCCGCTCCTGTTACCGAGCCCGGAAGAAGGAAACAGCCCTCCCCACCGCTGCCCTGTTTACCAAGAGCTGGTTCCAAGCACTCGGGAGAATAGCAGGAGCATTTCAAGGCCCTGTTTCCACTCGGCTGACACACACTATTTATAGAAGCCCACAATTCTCCCAGAGCTTTCCTCGGGATCTCAGCAGAAATAGCCTGCCCCGGGTCTCTGCTGCCTCCTCTAAGGAGGCCAGGGCAGCGCCGGCCCCCCCCCCCCCAGGCTTCCCGTAACCTTCCATGGGCTTCCATGGCTTCTCCTCCGCCGGCCGCCCCGCTCCCGGCATGTCCTTGGCTACCCCGTCCCCGCCACAGTGCCAACCCTTCTCCCCCAAACCATCTCCACCTCCTGCCCGACCGGCTCCCGGCGGGCGCGCGGTGGCTCCGGCCGGTGTCCGGGAGGGAACCGGACTGGGGCTGGCGGGGTGTAGAGGGGGGACACGCCAACAGCCGAGCGAAAGCCACCTCCCGCCTGACTGCATCGGAGCGCGGCAGAGCCCCGGGGGACTCGCACCGGGGATGGAGTTGGCCTATTCAGGTTACAGAGACATGGCAGAGCGGAATTTGGCGCCGCGCCATCCCTTCTCCAGCCCCCCCCTCCGCCCTCCTCTTCCACCCCCCGCTCCCCACCACCACCACCACCACCACCCTCCCCTGCAAATTCCACAGCCCAGCAGGAGAAGCCAGTGTAAGGGGACACCTGGGGGGGCGAGGAAAGGGGGAGAGGCTTGGGAGGGGGGCCCCAATTCAGACCACGGGGCCCCAATTTGGACCACGCGCCCCCGACTCAAACCACGCCGGCACCAGGGTGGGAAAGCGAGCGGGGCAGGATCCGTGCCCGTCACCCCGGGGGTTCGCTTCTGCTCTCTGTCACGCCAGGATAAATCTGGAGTGACTCCACCGCGCGCTGTGGCACACAATGAGCTCACCCCGCTGCTTTTGGGGGGCTCTCCTGGCAGCCACGGGCAGAGGGGCTGGATGCACGAGGCCACCTGGTCCTGGGCACAGCCACGTCGTCCCCCCAGCACGTAAACAAGCGGGGACTCAGGTGTCTCCACCTGCGTCGGCCTTGGGGACACCAAACACAGAGAGTCTGGCGTCAGCGTGACCCCGTGGGGTGACTCCAGCCCCCGCCAAAGCCATCGCGGTCCCCCGCGGTCCCTGTCGCAAGCACCGAGGGGCCGCGCGGGGGGGTTTTAAATCAGCTGATCGATAAAAACAAATCAGAGGGGGGATGACAGGCACCGGAGTAACAACCGCTCGCCGAGCCCCGCGCCACGGACCACGCAACTTCACCGGCGGGGCTGGGGGAAGCCTCCCGCACGCCCCTCACCCCGCACCCTCCCGGGAGTGCCCCCGCGGGGCGGCCCACCGCTCCCCGGAGACAGCCTGCCAGAGGAAGGGGTGGGATGCTGTGCCCCGGGGGGTCCCCCATGTTCCCCGGGGAGCCCCCCTAGCCCCCCGCGCTGTTGACAGGCTCTGCCTTCTAGTGGCCGGAGCCGGCTCTGACAGCTGTCACTCACCGCTCGCACCCGGGGGGGTAGAGGTGGGGGGGTGTCCAGGGGGACGCGGCCGAACTCGTGGAGATGGCAGCCCCCCGCCATGGGGGGCTCGCCCCGGGCCCCCCCCACGCCCGCACGCCCCTCCCCACCACAAGTGCCATTAAACTCCGGCAATTTGGCACCAACTCGCCGCGCAACTTCAGCGGAGGGGACGGCGAGGGGGGGACACATACACGCGACACGCCGCCTCCTCCCCCCCACCCCGCTCTGCCCAAAGGGGGTGTCCCGTGTGTCCTCCCCCCTCCCAGTCCCACACAAAGGCGGGGGTCCCCGGTACTCACCCGCCGGCTCCTGCGCTCCGCGCCCCTCGGAGCCCGCCCGCTTGGGGAGGCTCCTGCCGCCCGCCGGGGCTGCGTCCTGACCGGCCGCGGGGGTCCCGGAGCCCTCGGCACCGCTCGCCACCTTCAACGAGAGCATTTCCAGCGCCTCCTGCTCACATTCTCCCCAGGCAACTCCGCTCCTGCCAGCCCGCCCCCTCCTCCGTCCCCTGCCTGCTCTTTCCTCCTTCCCTCTCCCCCCCCCTCCACCCCTCTATTTTATTTTTTCCGGGATTTTCTCTCCCCTCTACCGCTTAGCTTATTTTTCTCCCTTTTTTCTCCTTTTTTTTTTTTCTCCCCCTTTTTTTCACCTTTTTTCCCCCTTTTTTTTTCCTCCTCTTTTTTCTCCCCCCCCCTTCGCCTCTCACACACACACAAAAGGCAGCGGAGCGGGAGGCGGAGGGGAACCGACCTCCCCTCTGCGCCTCCGCCGCTCGCCGCCTGCGGAAAGCAAAGAAAGACACAGCGCAGCAGAGCCCTGGCTTGCCGCTGCCTCCCCCCTTCCTCCTCCTCCTCCTCCCTCCTCCTCCTCCTCCTCCTCCTCCTCCTCCACCACCTCCTCCCTCTCTCTTGCCTTCTGCCGCTCCCGGCTTTGTGGGGGCTGGGATAAAAGGGGGGGAGCAGAGCCGGCGGCCAGGCGCGCCCAGCCCCTCGCTCCTCTCTCCGTGCGCGGCGGGGACCGCGGCTCCGCTTCTCTCCGCTGTCAGCGGCACGGCCAGCATCCGGCACCCCGGGGAGCCGTGCAGCACCGCCGGGGCATGCCGGGCCTTGTAGTCCTTCCTTTCCCCCCCCTCTTTTTTTTCCCCTCCTTCCTTCCCCCCCCCTTTTTTCTCCTCCCAGTCGCTGCGAAGCGCGCAGGGAGGGGCGCAACGGGCGCGCGGCCGTTGAGCGCCGCCCTGGGAGGGGGGGGGACACTTCCAGAGAGGGGATGTTTTGGGGGGGATATCCCGGGGGGAGGGTAACCCCCCCCCCCCCAGGCTGCCCCCCCTCCCCGAGGTCCCAGTGGGATGCGCGGGGCATTGCTGCCCTCTCCCGGGTTGCACCCGCACTGCGCACCCCCTCCTTAGGGATGCAGGATTTGGGGACACACACCCCCCTCTGCAGCCCCCCCCGACAGTCTGGGGTGCACTTCGTCACTCTCTCCAACTCAGCACCCCTGCGCCCTCAAAACCCCCATGGAGCCAAGTATGCCCATGGAGCCAAGTGTACCCATGGAGCCAAGCATGTCCTTTTTTCCTTTCCCCCCCCACTTTTAACTTTTTTTTTTTTTTTTTTTTTTTTTTTTTTTTTAAAATCAAAAGCTCTATCTGAGGCCTGGAAATATCCCTTCTGTTTGCTGACACCCTGCTCCTCCAATTTTTTTGCGTCCCTTCTTGGCCATGTCCCAAAGGGAATGCCAGGAGGGAAGGTGGTGAACAAGGCCCCTTGGGATAGTGGTGGCAGAGCAGGGAGCTGCTCTCCAACTTCCTGAGCACCTCGTAACCTCCCTCCCCACAGCTCCACGGAGCATCTCCCCAGAACCAAGTCGCCGTCGCTGTTAATGTTCCCGGAGCTGGGTAGATACAATATAATTAAAGTAGATAATACCGGTGATGTTTGTTATGACATCGTGTTTTTGTGAGTGACGAGTGAAGGGTTAACTCCAGGGAATTGGGAATATTGCTTGGCTGCTAATAACACGTGAGTCATAGATGGAATAACACATGGGTGCAGGGAGAGACACAGCACCTGGCTTTACAGCAGCCCTTTGCCTCGCCTGTGTGGGGCAGGTTGGGGTTTCATGTGTTTTTGGATCAACAGGAAGCAAGGAAGGAATCTGAACTCCAGATACACGCTGGTCACCCCAGCTTCGCTGCTAAACTGGGATGAACTGGTGAGCTGGGGTCATGCTGGGAGTTGTCTTTCAGCTGGGACCTAGTGCAGCTGGAAAGGTGTCAGATCTGTCCCCTCCACGCACCCCATCGGGATCAGCAGGGCTGGGTGTGGGAATGGCTGGACTCTGCACAGCCCGGATAAGGATGCATCGCCCCTGGAAGCAGAGCAGAGTGGAGGCCTGGGCTCCAGCCCGGTCAGCAGAGGAATCTGCACACGCAGACAGGATCACTGCAATTGCTGGTGGCTGAGTGAGCAACTTTGCAGGCTTCCTCGTCCCCTCGCCCTGAATGTCAGCTTTGAATTTTCTTGCTATTTTTAGGGACATTTCCAAAAAAAAGCCACCGAGGAGGATCCCTCCCTTCTTGCTTTGCAGGGCTCTGCGCCCCATGAATATTGCAAGGCTGTGGATCACTGTACCTGTGCAGGGACGGGGGGGGGGGGGGAGAGGGACAGAGGGACAGGGCAGGGAAGAGAGAGAGGTCGTGCAAAAAGCATGACATGGCAAGCAGAATGGGTTAGAATGTAAAATATTTATTAATTTAATCCAAAGCATTAAAAGGTCATGTATTAATCAAAGAGATGCTTAAAACTGTCAAAGTCCTTTGTCAGGTTTGAAGTGCATCTCTATAGTTATCATAAAATATATATATCAGTCTGGCGTGGAGCCCCAGGCAGGGCTGGAGGAGGAGGAGGAGTTAAATGAGGCACTTCACAGTGGGATGGACACCCCCACCCGGCCCTGCCAGACTTCCGTGGGTGCTCCACACCCCCATGCTAAACTGGGCATCTTGCGGGTCATCCTGATTGTCCCCAGGCCTGGGTTTGTTCCCTCTCAAGTCAGGCTTGTGCCCTGTGGTGGTTTGTGGGTTGTGTTTGGAGTCTGGGTTTGGGCTAGAGATGGATGCGGTGGGTTTGGGAGCAGGGTCCCCCACTTGTCCCCGTGGGTACAGGTGGCTCCCAGCCATGGCAGTGGACACTGGGGCGGGTGAGCTGTGCCCATGCCACTCGCGTCACAGCTCTGCGAGTGCTCAGCCCTGCCAGGATTTCTTTTCAGCTGGGGCGGTGGGTGGTGGAGGCGGGTCCCCGGGGCCACCCGGGTCACCCGGGCACCCTTGTTCCGTCTCCCAGCCAAGTGCTGTGTCAGCAGCGTTGGCGTGGACTTACGCTACCATCTAGTGGCTGCTTTGCCACCGCTGTCCCCGGCTCAGTCCGTGTCCCCGCAACCCGCCCCCCCTCCCCAAACCCGGGGGTCGAAGCCACCCCTGTGACCAGGACGAGGGTGACCTGCCTGGGTTTGTCCCCGGAAAGCTGTGGCTGGCTGGGCTGGGGGGCTGGTGGCAGTTGACACCCCGAAAGCCACCAGCTCCCCGGGGTGGGAGCAGGGGATTAGGAGGCAGTGGGGGGCTGTGGGGGAGATCTGGGGGCATGGGGATGGAGGGGCGAGGAGGGCAGAGAAAGGTGTTTGATGCTTTGCTGGCATACTGGGAGTTGCCGTTGCGGGGAGCGCAGTCCAGAGGCCCTGATGGGGTTGGGGGGCGGAGGGGAGGGGAGGGAGGATCCTGCCCCTGCAACGACTGTGGAGAGTTAGGGCACTCAGATTTTGCCTCCATAAAAGTAACTGCGGCAGAAGAGCCCAATCCATCCCCGAATTCCAGCACCGGGCTGCCTCGGAGCAGCAGCAAAATAATTCCCGATTTCTCCCAATAAAACCACTTCCGAGCAGCCCTGTGGCCAGCAGAGCAAGGCTCCCACTGTGCCCCCTCCCCATCGCCTGTGTTTGCGCTGTCACCTGACCATTCCCACGCCCAGAAAACCTCCGTCCCCAAATCCTGCTGCTCCCTCATTGCTGTCACAGATGCTGCTGTTGTCAGTGCACAGCTCTTCCCAATTATCTGTTGTTTTTCCATGGAAAAAGGGGTCCCCTCACAGTGACTGGTGCTGAGCTGCTGGGTGATTGCAGATAAATCCATCTGTGCCTCAGTTTGCCCTCTGAGGGGACAGTGCCTGAAGGCCTGGACCAGCAGGCTCAAGCTTGGTCAAGTCTAAATCCACATTTTTGGCCATTTTCCACTGTTGTCTGGCCGTTGCTGCCTCGGAAACGTGGCTCCGATCCACGACCCAGGAGCTCTGCAGGTTCTGCCAGTCCCTGGGGAGCTGAGGCCAGGGGCCACAGGGACAAACCCCCGCCCTGCTGTGGGTGGGGATGGCTCCTTCCCGGTCGCGGGGGTCCCCAGCAGCATCTCGGGGCGAGGGGGCCCCCGGGGAGAGTGGGAGCGCTGCGGGTGCCTCGTGCCAGGGTCTGCAGCGCCGGCCATCTGCAGCGTCCCCACTCCTGTGTCCCCACTCCTGTGTCCCCACCGGGTGGGCTCGCTGGCTCCAGACCCCCTCGCCGCGCGTGGCCCGGGCTGGCCCGGCGCTGGCAGAGCAGCCAGCCAGAGCGGGGCCACATGGGCTGGGCAGGGTGTGCGGGCAGGAGCGGGGCGAGCAGGGCTCGGCACCATGGGGTCCTGCGGAGCATCGGGGAGAGCTGATGGCGGTGGATTAAACCCTCGGGTGCAGGGCAGGGGAAGCGGTGCTGAGCTGCTCCCTCTCCCCTCTGGAGCTGCTGCAGCTGCAGCGCTGCCTGTGGTGCTGCAGGGAGCAACCAGCCGGGAGGGGAAGGGGCCAGAGCAGAGCCCCCAGCTCTGAGCTTTGCTCTTCCCTGCAAGCCCCCAACCCAAGCTCTGAAGCAAAAATGAGCCTGCAGCACCTTTGGAGGGGTCCCAACCTCTTTCCCCACCTCCCCATCTCTTCTGGCCCCAGGGTGGACCCTGCTGGGAGCTGCAGGAGCTCTGTGAGGGGTGACCCCGGGCGCGGGGGGTGGCTCTGCCAACCCGCAGTTGTCCCTCCACCCCTGATCAATACCGCCCAGCATTAACATAAAATCGATGTCCCTCCCCTACCCAGCCTGTGGTCACCCCGCAGCAAAATCCTTTAAGCCCCTCACCCCTTCTGCGGGCACCAGTGCTGGGAGAGGACAGAAGGATGGGAACCAGGACAGCGGTCTCCCCTTCCCCCCTTCAGCCCCTTCACACAGGTACCTGCAGCCTCAGGCCCCACTCTCTATCCCCGAGAGCTGACACAGTCATGACAGCAAAATGGGGGACACCCTCTGGTGAGTGATTCAGGGATTATGGTGGCACAGCCACGTGGAAAAGAACGTGGCAAATCCACATGGGTCCTGACCCACTCCTGCCACCGCCACTGCTGGGGACAGGGCCCTCGGCTGGGGTGGAGCAGGAGCTGTGAAGAAGCCTGGTGGTACCCAGGGATGGCGGCATGTTCCCAAGCCTCCTGGTATGTCCCCAAAGCCTCTGGTATGTCCCCAAACACCTCAGCATATCCCCTAAGCCCCTGGTATGTCCCCACATCCACTGGCATTGGCCCCGTGCCCTCCTCCCCACATGCCCAGCGTCTTCCCCACAGCCTGAGCCCCCCCTGGCTGGGGTGGGGGCCAGTCCCTCCTTCCCATCAGTGCTGAGGAGTTCATTACCGGCACAGCTGGGCCCTGCTGGGGAGGCCAAGCTGCAAGGAAAATTAACCTCTTCCTCCCCAGCCTGCAAGCATGGGACCCCTCCCTGTCACAGCTGGCAGGAAGGGACAGTCCCCTCTCGGGGAGTGCTGGGGGGCTGCGGGGTGTTCTGCATGAGGGCAGCTTTGCAAACCCAAATGCTTCCCGACCCAGCCTTTCCAGGCTTTTAGTCACAAAGGAAGTTGGTGTGTCCCCTCCCCACATGGACTTGGGGGCAGGGGGGACTTTCTCTGCCCACTCGCATTGAGGAGACCCCCCAAACGCATGCCCTGGGGCTGGAGCGGGTGAGGGGGCATAACTCAGTCCTGGCTTGGCTGAACCTGGGAGCCCCCACCATGGGGATGGGTGCTCCCACCCCAAATCCTGTAACTCGGTGTTGTCCCCCCAGCTCTAAGCACCCCCCAGTGCTCATGCCCACCCGGGGCAGCCTGTCTCTTTTGGGGCGGGGCAGGGGCAGAAGGACCCGGGCTGCCCCCAGTTTGTTAGAAATGTTTTATTTCTCTGTATTTACAGACTTCATTAAAAAAAAATAAACAACAAATCCCTCCCCTGCCCTTCCCTTTCCCCCCCCCCCCCGCCCCCCGGCACTGTCCACCCACAGCCCTGCCCTGGGGGTGCAGGGGCGCTACTGGCCATGGGGCACAGGACTGGGACTCGAGAATGGGAGTGCCTGGAGGGGCAGCAGACAGGGTGGCCCCCTCCTCCCCCAGAGCCAGTCACACCGACACACTGACTGTGCCCCCCAGACCCCCCTTAATTCCTGCTGCAGCCAGGGCCGCCCCAAGCGCTGTGGGGCTGACCCCATCCCGTACCCTCCTCCTGCCCCCTCGGGGCAGGAGGGAACAGCCCCTGGGGCAGAGCTGCCCCCACCCTGCCTGGGCCCCCCAGGACTCCTCGTGTGCCCCCCTCAGGCCCCCCTGTCCCCCAGTGGCTTTCGGGACTTGGCTCTTCTATAAAGCAGAGGAGATAAGGCAGAGGACGAGGGGGTCCCCCAAATTCAGGGACCTCTTGGTGGGGGTGATGGCTGCTGGGGGGAGGCATATAAAATCTTATAAATTAAAGGAGATATAAAGGGCGGGAGGGTTGAGTTGACCTCCCACAGGTCAGTGCCAGGATTTTGGGGGGCTGAACCCCACCCAGCTGTGCTCCCAGAAGAGATTGGGGTTGGCATGGGGAGTTCCCCCCAAGCCCTGTGCTACTGAGGGTCTGGGGGTGTCTGGGGGATTCACGGGGGTTACCCACACTCCTCCTTGCAGCCAAAGCCCTTCTCAGGTTCAGAGCTGGGTGTGAAGGCAATAAAGGGAGTGGGGGAAGGGCGGGGCTGGGGGGCACAGTTCTGTCTCCTCTCTGAGTCAAACAACCTTGTGCAAAGCCCTGTGTCCTCCCTGGGCACCCTGAGCACCCCTCACAGGCGTTTTTGGGGGGGCACAGACAAAGGAAGCAACAACCTCCTAAAGAAAGGAGATTCACCCCAAAGCCACCCCAGAGCTTCCTGGGGGTGCCAGCGCTGGGTCACTGGTTGTCCCCAGGCTGGTACTGGGGCTCGGTGGCAGTGAAATAGTCCTCGAGGAAGGACTGGAGGTACTCGAAGGTGGGGCGTTCCTCGGGCTCCCTCTTCCAGCACTGCACCATCACCTCATGCAGGGACTGAGGGCAGCTCCCCGGGCACTGCATGCGGTACCCCCGCTCCACCTGCTCCAGCACCTCTCGGTTGTTCATCCCTGTATGACAAGGGCCTCCCGCTCAGCGACAGCACCCCCACGGGACAGGCCAGTGGGGAAACTGAGGCATGGGACAAGCCTTGCTGAGGAGAGTCAGCCCCTGTCTGTGCCCTGCCCGGCTCACCCCAAGGGTGCCCCTGCCCCAGTGGGCCGTACCTGGGTAGGGCACCCGGCCTTTGGTCACCAGCTCGGTCAGGAGGATGCCAAAGGACCAGACGTCCGACTTGATGGTGAACCTCCCGAAAAGGGCAGCCTCTGGAGCCGTCCACTTGATGGGGAACTTGGCACCTGCAAGGGGAGTCAGCTGAGCCACGGCTGGGGCTGCACCTGTACCCAGGGTACCCTGCACCTGGGGCATCCACATCTGGGGACATCCCACACCTGGGACCGTCACCTGAAGCACCCTGTACTGAGGGCATCCTGCACCCAGGGTACCCTGAACGGGGGGCACCCTGCACTGGGGGACCCAGCAGCCATAAAACCCTCTGCCTGGGGCAGCCCACACCTGGGACACCCAGCACCCGAGGCACCCTGCACTGGGGTACCCATCACCTGGGGCATCTGTCACTCAAAATACCCGTAATTTGGGGTGTCCATCATTCCCTGGTGCACCATAATTTGGGGCACCCACTGCCCACGTCACCCAGCCTTGGGGGTGACCATCTCCAGGCTAAGGGTGGGACACAACAGGGAGGACGCAGTGCAGAGGTTCCTACCCTGCCGCGCCGTGTACTCGTCGTCCTCAATGAGGCGAGCGAGGCCGAAGTCAGCGATCTTGCACACGAGGTTGTCTCCCACCAGGATGTTGGCAGCACGGAGATCCCGGTGGATGTAGTTCATCCGCTCAATGTACGCCATGCCCGCTGCAATCTGAGGGGGGATGGAGCAGTGAGCACCCCCAGTACACCCCCGGGGGGCACCCCCACCCTGTAGCAGCCCCCCGGTACCTGGGCAGCCATGTCCACCAGCTGGGGCAGCTTCAGGTAGCGACCGTCCCCATCCTTCAGGAAATCCAACAAGCTGCCTGCAGGCAGAAGGGGTCCCCATCAAAGACCCCCAAAACCCAAGGGTGCCCTCCCCTGTGAGCCCCCCTGCCCTGGCACCATGCCCAAGCAGGTGCCCCCCGCTCACCCTGGCTCATGAACTCGGTGACGATGTAGATGGGCTCCTCCGACACCACAGCGTAGAGCTGCACCAGCTTATCATGGCGCAGCCTCTTCATGATCTGAGCCTCCTCCAGGAAGGCCTCAGGGGACATGGTCCCCGGCTTCAGCGTCTTCACCGCCACCTTCGTGGTGCCATTCCATGTGCCTGGGTTGGGGACACAGAGTCACCACGAGCCCAGGGGACAGCCAGCCCTGGTGGGGCCAGGATGGAGGGGTGTGTGGGTGCCTGCTTGCATGCTTGTGTGAATGGATGGATGGATGGATGGATGGCTGGATGGATGGATGGGCAAGAAATCAGGACAGGGCAAGGAAGGGATCCCTTGGCGGGGATCAGGATCCCACTGCATCCCACCCAGGACAAGGAGTTCCCCTCACCCCAAGGCACCCGTGAGCTCCTCTCCCAAGACCAACCTCACCCCATTCTCAAACCCTTCGTGGACTCTGCCAAGTTTCCATCTCCCCCACACAAGTGGGTACCACCTGGCACTCTTGTTCTGCCAGGACAGAACAAGGCTTCTCCTGCCCCCTGTGCTCCCCCACCTTACCCATCCACACGTCTCCGAAACATCCCATGCCAAGTTTCTTGTCGAGGGTGATGGATTCCCGCGCTATCTCCCAGGCGTCCTTAGCTAATCCCAGGGTCTGGGGCTTCACAGCAGGGCATGGGTGGGTGAGCAGATGGCACAACCCGTCGTTGTACTCTGCGGGGGATGGGGGGCAGGCAGGGAGGAGGAGGGAGGGGATGTGATGGGATGAAGGCAGCATGCATGAGTGGAGGAAGCAGGGGACGCCGGAGGAAGAGGATGGTGAAGGTGGGACCCCCTGGCCTGGTCTTGTGGTCCCATCTGCAATGGGGGTCTGCTTGCCCATGCAGAGGTGACATGGGGCATCTGGGGTACCCTTTGTGAACCCAGAGCAGGACACGGGGTAATTCCTCATGCCAGCAAATTGGTGTCTCTCAGCCTGTCCTGGCAGGCAGGAGCTTTTCCTGGTGGAGTGCCAGGCCTGGGGGTACCCCCGCACCCCCCCTGCCTCTCACCCTGGCTTGCCCATCAGACCCTACCCATCCAGACTTCCCCGAACTGCCCATTTCCCAGCTTCTTGAGGAGCTGGAGGGACTCGCGGGGGATCTCCCACACGTCTTTGGTTTTGACTGAGAGGTCGGCCAGTTTGGGGGTTCCCTTGTGGCATGGCACGCCCAGGCGGCAGCACAGCCCAGCTGCCCGCTCTGCAGCACCGGGCAGGGGGACAGGAGTCAGTGTGGGCACAGACCCCCACCAGCCCTTTGCCCCACTCCCACCACCCCAGGCATTGCCAAGGCTCCTGTATCACCCAGTCACCCCCAACACATAAATGCACCCCCCTCCACCTTCCCCTAGGGACAGCCCCACAACCCCTCGGCTGGGCTGGACCCCCAGTCCCCCCAGCTACACCCAGGGAGTGGGTGATGCCCACCCGCTGGAGACAGAGGGAACCCCCTGCACCCTGGACATGGAAAAGGGGAGACCCTCAGGGAGTCCCCTAATGCCACCACCAGAACAGCCCCCTCCTTCCCCAGTTCAACCCCGTCAGCCCAGTCTCTTACCAAAAGGTCTTCTGAGCTTTCCCTACCCCTCCTATTGCCCCCTTGTGCCCCCCACCCCACCCTACCTATATAGTGCTGGACCAGCTGCTGGACGGTGCTGAACTGGGCACGGGTGGTGATGTAGTACCCCCCGTTGTCCAGTTTCCGAATCTTATAGTGCTTCACATGGTCTCCCTTGGCCTCATCCCAGTCCCGGATGGAGAGGGAGTAGGCACCTACGAGGGGATACTGGTCAGGGAGGGATGTGGGGCACAACCCCCAGTGTCTCCACCCCTGTCCCTCTACCTTTCGTCGTCTCACTCTCCCGAATGAGGAAGGTGCCCCTGGAGTTGCCGTGGCACAGGAGCTGCCGTTCTGCATCTTTGCGCCCGATCTTCCCGAAGTACCACCTGCCATGGTGATGGGCTCAGCACCACGAAGGCACCGCCGAGGGGACCATGGAACCTCCTGCCAGCACCCTGGCACTGCCGGGGCTCACAAGGACACCTGGGCCTGAGGCAGGTGGGGTTGGGGTTTGTCTCCATCCCTTTCCCCCCCTACTCACTCTTCTGCCTGGATGGAGTCCACAGGGGCCACATAGTTGCTGGGGATGTAGCCCGTGGCACCTGAGCTCAGTGACCTGGCCTCCCACCAGTCGCCCTCCCTGGGCAGAGAAACAGAGAATGTGGAGGAGGAGGGACAGATAGACAGACCCATCCACCATGTGCCTCCTCACCCTGCACACAGCCCCGCCAGACCCCACTCTCCCCCACCCATCTCTGCTGAAACCACCCACGACTCGTGGCCCTGGTACTGAGCAACGGAGCCAAGCAGAGCCAGGCTCCTCAGCCTGGGTCCTGCGGTGGGTACCCAAGCACAAAGGCACCTCCCCGGGGTGGTATGTGGGTGCTGGGGGTGCAGGAGGTCCGGGGAGGCTCACGTGTTGTTGATGATGTGGAATTTCTCCCCTTTCTGGAATGACAGGTCATCCTCTGTCCTGGCCTCGTAGTCATACAGGGCGATGAACAGCGTCACCCCCCTGCCTGTGGCACATGGAGGGGACCAAAGTGACCCCGGAGTCCACAGCCCAGGGGTGCAGCTGGACGCCCCTCCCCATCATCTAGCCACCCTGCTGACCTGTGATGCCCCCGCTCCACGTCTGCAGCACGTTGGAGGTGAAGCCCCCTGGCTCCGCGAAGGACGGGGCCAAGGGCACCGCTGGCCCCTGGAAGTTGTTGAAGTCAGGGATGCGGGTGAAGATGGCCTCTGGCTGCGTGGGATCGGGGTCGTACTGGGAGGCAGGGGGCTGGAGAGAGCCCCCCTCGCCCCCTGCCTGCCCTTTGCCAGCCCCCTTCTCTTTGCAGGGCACACAGCCCATCCTGGGCACCGCCTGTGGGACAGAGGGTCCGTGAGCCCCACGCCCCCCGGCAGGGCACACGTGTGTGCACACATGGGTAGAGGCACTGGGGTGCACCCCTCTGGCCCCAGGAGGTCCTGCCACCCCCCAGCTCAGCACGCTGGACCACACTGGACACTGGGGTCCCCATGGGCACTGCCAGTAGCAGGGACCCACTGCGAGGAGGGCTGTGCTCCCCATGTCCCCGCGGCACCCGTGGGTGCTCCATGGCAGCTCCACTCACTGCGACGGCTCCTCAGGTCACTTCAGCTGCTCCATGTCACTTCGGGGAGGAGAAGAGGCACCTGTGGACACCAGGGAGGACGTCAGGTGGGGGGCAACACCCTTGCATGGGCTGTAACACCCCTCCATGGGATCAAATACCCATGTACAGGCTGCAACACCCCTGGGTGGACTGAAATACCCCTTCCGGGGCTGGAACACCCCTGCACATGCTGAAACACTTCTGCCAAGGGCTAAAATACCCCTGAATAGGTTGAAACTCCCTGTAACAGGATGCAACACCCCTGCCATGGGCCATAACACCTCTGCACAGGCTGCAACACCAACGACGTGGACTGCAACACCCCTTGCATCGGCTGTAACACCCCTGCACAAGTTACAACACCCCTGCACAGACTGAAGCACCCATGCACAGGCTGTAATACCCTGCATGAGCCGTAACACCCCTGCATGGGCTACAACACCCCCTTGCAGGCTGCAACTCCCCTGCATGAGCTGAAATGATCTGCGTGATCTGAAACACCCCCACAAAGCTGCAACACTCCTCCCAGGGCTGCAACACCCCGGTGGGGGCTGAAACCACATCCTCAAGTGGGTTTTTCTCTCACTTCATCCTCACCACGCTGTTCACGTCCCTCCAGGGCATCTGTGTCCCCAAGGCTGAAGAACAGCCAGGCCGGGTGGAAAGGAGCCCCCGAAGCGTCCCCATCCCCACACCCTCTGCTTGATGGCAGTGGGTGTTTTGGGCTGGAAGGTCCCCGCTCACATCACTGTGGTCAGGACAGGCTCTTCCGGCCGCATGTGGCGAGAAGGTGTCACAGAGGAGGAGGAGGAGGAGGAGGAGGAGCAGCATGGGGAAATCGGACCTCTCCTGTCATGGCTGCAAGGAGACGTCCATCCCCAGCCCTGTCATTGCCCTGGCTGCTGGGCACCCACCCACACCAGTCTGCCCAGTTTGCTCCGAGCAGAGCAATCCAGTCTGCAATATGCCAGAGGTCACTCTGTCTCCAGCTGAGAGCAGAGGGAAGGAGCAGGAAGGTGTCCTGTCCTCTGCACTCCAGTGAGCAGGAGGAGACAAAGGTTTTGGGGTGGATGAGATGTTTCAGGCAAGTTTTCCCCATCATGGTCATTGATTCCCTTTCCTCTCTCTCAGTAGGGGTGGAAAGAGCCCAGCTCTCCCCTTCCACCTCTGCTTTCAACACTGGTGGTGTGGCAAGGCCACAGCCATTGCTGACAGGGTAGCATTGCCAAACCTGAGCAAACTCGGCTGGTTGGGGATTTTATTCCTGATGATAATTGGTGGCTATTTAAACTGATGAACAACCCTGGCTCTCACAAACTCTGTCCCGCCTGGGTGAGAATCACCCACCCGCCACATTCAGAAACTTCCCATTTTGCTGAATTTCAGTGCTGAGCAGGCAATGAAGATACCACAGATGCCAGCAGGGATGGGGACGGGGATGGCACGGAGCATCTTCCAGGCAAGTGCAACCTCCCAGTATCACAGCATTGAGGGTTTAGGTGCTGTGCAGCAGCACTGAACCCAGGCTTCCCCTTCCCTGCACACCCAAAAGCCCCCTGTGCTCCTCCCAGGGTGGCCCAGAGCCATCCCTCACACCGTCCTTGGGGAGGGGACGCAGCCGGTGCCGTGTCCGATGATTGCGCGCTGGTGTCTGGCTCCAGCTTTCCCAAAAAGGAGCTGCTGGAGCTGGGGAGCAGATGGCAACTGAGCCCTTCCTGCCCTGGCTCCACCAGCACCAGTCCTGGCTGAGCTGCCAGGTCCCGCCCCGCGCTGAGACCCGGCCAATTCATCACCCCCATCCCTCCGGGCATGGCTGGGCATGGAGCAGCCACATCCCTGACTGCCCATCCATCTGCTCCCCAGACCCCTGGGACATGGGGCAGCTCAGCCTCAGCCCCGTCCCCAGCTCCTAGACAGGGCACAATGTCCCCTGCACACACCATTGTCACCCCGCATGTCATCTACAGCGCTGAGGTACCCCTGGGGTCACCTCCATGCCCTGCCTTCATTCCCCTCATGGGAACAATAGCAGTGGAGAACTCAGGCTCTGGGGGGATGCAGCCACACAGAGCAATATGGGGGTGCTGGGAATGTCACACCCTGTGCCGTGGAGACAAGCCATGGTGGTATTTGCTAGGCTGAGGGGGCCATGACCTCCCGGGCAGGAGGCAGCTACCAGAGGAACTCACACGGCACCTACGCAGTGGGAAGAGGAAACAGCAGGAGCACGGTGCGGGGTAAGAGGGGGAGGAAGAGGATGGTGCTGTGATCACCAAGGGGCGACAGGACTGACAGGACCTCAAGCCCTGGGGATAGTGGCAGCTGGGAAGGTCAGGCAGGGATCACAGCAGGGCTGCAGCCCCCTGGCCATTCTGAATCCCCCCATGCCTTGTCCCACACCCTCACCCTGCACTCCCCCGTGGTGATCTGGCTCCCACTCCCTCGGAAGAGGAACTGAGAGGGCTGCACAGCACAGCCCAGCCTGGTGCCGCCGAGGTTCCTCTGTCACCCCGTGGCTCTGGAGCTCCCTGGTCCCAGCAGGAAAACCGAGGCATGAGGCAGCTGCAGCGCAGAAGGGGAAGGGGACAGGACCTGGAGCTGTGTCCCCATCCCAGGCCCAGGACCCCACAGACCTGGGGAGGGGATAAGAGGCCACATCTGTCTCCGCTGTCTGCTCCTTGTTCCAGCACGGTGGCAGATGGTGGCGTGTACCTGCCCCTTCCCCACTGCCCCCAGCCCCAAGCCCACCCAGAGGATACCTGGAGATGGAGCCCTGCTCGAGCTCCAGTCCTCCCAGCTCACCCAGTGCCTGGTGAGTCCCCTGTGGCTGCCAGTGGGGCAAGTTCCTTGAGAACAAGGGGCGCAAGGAGGGATGACACCCATACCCCGCATGCCCACAAGCAGGGCTATTCCCTGGGGTGAAAAATGAAGAACCTGACACCCCCAAAAGTGATCTTCTCCACAAGCCCACCGGTCAGCCACCAGGCCCCTTGCCCCCATCCCTGGCAGGAGATGCTCAGGAGAGAGGAAGCCCCCCTTCCCCAGCTTTCCAGCCCCATCGCTGGTTGGGAAAGCAGGATTTCCGCTGGAAGAAGAGCAATTCCCGGATCCAAGGGGCTGCAGGGGCGGAGGGAGGGAGCCAGCCAGGGCTCCAAATACAATGTCCCGGGAGGAGCGGGGTGGGGAGGGAATTGTGCAGGGCAGGAAGCAGCGAGTTCCTGTCCCTCCTTGGGACACACCAAGGATCAGGGACGAAGCAGAGCTGCAGGGAGTGGGGGGAGCATCCGCTCCGGCCAGGGCCTGAGCCCCCCACAGCTCCCCCAGCCCCAGCCACGGAGAGCTGAGCCTCCAACATCGCCCCGGAGCGCTGGCTGGGCTGGCACCCCATGGGCACCTGCAGGGACGGAGGGCACAGGTGTGTGTGTGTCCCCCAGGGTGCCGTGGCCTGTCCCCTCCCCAGCGTGTGAGTCCGGCACGGGTGAGGGCACCGCATGCTCCGCAGGGTCCCCGACGTGGTGTCACCCCGATCAGTGCCGGGATGGTGAGCTGTGGCCGGTGGGTGCCCCCAGATCTTCACACACACGGCAGCCCCCCGCTAACCTGCTGCCCCCAGGATGGCGAGGACGGGGGTCTGCTCCCACCCCCAGGCGTTTCCCAGGGAAGCAGTGAGGGTGCAGTGAGGGCAGGCCCCCCAACAGACCCCACCAGTGTCACGGGACCCTCTGTCCCCACAGCTCAGTGCCCGTCCCATCTGGGACCCAGAGCCACCCCAGACATGGAGGGGGCATCTCTCAGCAGACCACGGCAAAGGGATCAAGAGACCCCCTCGCTATTACAGGGGTGAGTCCCCCACCACCCTACACCACACACCGCACACGTACCTCCTACCGTCACCCTCCTGCTCCGGCTGGCATGGACCCCCCGCTCCACGGGGCTCCCGACGGGACCACCGGCTGGGCAGCCACGGCAGCCCCCGCTTCGCCCAGCGCCGAGGGTGTCGGGGCGGGAGCCGTGGGAGAGCCGTGAGCTTCCCCTGTCTCTTCGGCGGCTCTGGCAGCCGAGCAAGAGCTTCCCCTCCCCTCGCCCCCCCTTCCTCCCCGCGCTCGCAGCAGCGGCTCATTGTACCAGCCAGCCCAGCCGGGGTGGCTGCTGGATCACCCTCCGGACCACCCTCGCATCACCTCGGCGCGCTCGCTGGGGACCACAGCCTGCCCGTGGAGGTGGTACAGAGGGGAACAGGCATCAGGGGGCCTCTGGTCCCCAGTAACACAAGGGGACACTGGCGTGGATTCCCAGGCTCTGCCCGCTGGGATTTACGGGGCGTGTGCGGATCCAGCCTGTGCCACGGTGGGGGCTGCCCGCACCCGTCCCCAAAGCCTGACAGTGCCTCCCTGAGCTCCCCGAGGGAGAGTCCCGGGCAGGGGACAGCAAAGGGACATCAAATTGGGCACAGAGCGCTGTGGTCCTGCAAGGGACAGGAACAAGTTGCCCATCTGGTGGCAGGACACACGCAGCCGTCCCCCTGTGCCCCAGGGCTGGCTCAGACCCCCAGCAAAGAGTTCCCAGTGCTCCCAGTCTCAGGATCTGGCTCGATAATGCCACCCTATAGACCCTCTGCTGCCTCCTGCCCATCACCCCGGCATCGGGGCTGCTTGAAAAGACCTCAAGGAGCTTTGCCTTCCCACCCCAGGAGGAGAGACACAGCCCCGAACACCCCACTGCCCATTTCTCCCTTCCAGGTGCAGACCAGGTGTGACAACCCATCCTTAAAGGGAAGGAAGTCTGGCTGACCCCAGCTTGGGGGGGTCCCCCACAGATCCATCTGGTGCACCCACCCAAATGCTGCTTGAGGCGTTTTGGGGCTCATCCTGCACCTCCCATCCCCCGCAGCACCCGGCATTGCTCCATCTCCCTGCACGGGGGCCCTGCCGAGACTCGCTCTCCCAGCCGAGCACCCCGGGGTGCCCGTTCCCCCGCCAGGCACCACATGATGCCGGTTCTTTCCCTCCTCCAGGGAGGGCCCGAACTTCGGCATTGGCTCCGCCGGGTTTCGCCGCCGCGGGCTCCGGCTTAAAGTTGAGCAGCCGGTGCCGGGCTAGCCGGGGCGGCCGGGATGGGTGTTCTCCGCTGGCTCGTGGTCTCTGCACTCTGCATCGCCGTCCGGGGTGAGTCTGACCCCCACCCTGGCACTGTCCCTGCTGGGGACACCCCGGGCATGGGAGAGAGATGGCGGCACCCCACCAGATCTCCTCCCGCTGCACCGCAGGGCAGGTTGGAGACTGGGGAAGTGGTTTTATTGCTTGTCGGGTCCCAAAATTTACAGTTCCTCCAAGACACAGCTGGGGTGGGTGGGCAGGGGGGATGTGCCTTGAGGGCTTGGTGGGGCTGGGGACGTGAAAATAAGACTAAATTGAGGCTTTAACTCAAGGAGTTTAACCCAAGCAGGCAGGGCAGCCAAGCGGGAGGGGACAGGGGTGGCAGGGCGACCATGCCCCCGTGGGACCCCCTTTCTGGGCGCTCATAAAACCGAGCAGGGTTGGGAGGTGGCTGGACCCGTTGCTGGACCCTGACACCGTCTGAGGGTGCCCAGAGACGGCGTGTGATGGGTACCCCTGGCACAGCCTGGGGTGCAGGGGGGGTCTGCTCGTCCCTGCCTCCCCGAGGGTTGGAGGGCAGGTCTGCTCCCGGCTGTCCCGGGCTGGGCAGGTGCTGTCTGGGGCCAGGCACGTGCTGCCAGTCGTTCCGGGCAAGGAGGAAGATGCTGAGAGAGGGAAGGGCTCGTTCTCAGCAGTTGTGTTGGCGTGGGGTTGCATAAGCTGGGAGCCCGGAGGGAGGTTGGGGAGGTCACTGAAAGAAGCCAGGCGGAACCAGTCAGGTCCCTGGCACCCCTCAGCCATGGCCTGTGTGTTGGGGACAGCTTGGCTGAGTCCCACGTTGGAAATATCATCCAAGGCCAGTGCTTGGGGTGACACTGGACCATTACCCCAACAGTCACCCGGGAACTGAGGTTCCCTGGGGATGCAACAGTGCTGACCCTGGGAGGGTGTCAGTGCCTCGGTGTCCCTTGGATGTGCCTTTGGATGAGCTCAGGAAGATCTTTTGGCCAAGCAGGGAAGCCCCCAGCTGCAAGGAAGGGGAGCACTGGCCCAGCAGCCTCCCATCCCCATCTCAGCTGAGAGGACACACAGCCCCCCTCACCCTGCCCCTCTCTGCCTTTCAGGACAGGACTATGGGCTCTCCCGCCCACCCCCTCAGTTCGGCTCCATCTACCACGTCCGAGGTAATGGGATCCCGCAGCTCCCTGTGCTGGGGGAGAGGAGAGGATGCTCAGCACCGGGCAGGACCAGGCTGTCCCAGTGCCAAGTTGGGGCAAGTTCCAACAGCCGAGTGCCTCTTCCTGACCCTTCACCCATGGGGGCCGTGGCTTGCTTGGCTGTGGGTCCGCAAATTCTGGGGGGCTCAGGAAGGGATGTTGGGGTGCTGAGGTTTTGGGGCTGACCTGTGTCCTGTGCCGGGGGCTCACAGGGGTCATTAAGCTGCCCTACGCCGAGATCGAGGAGCCCTTTGAAGCCTGGTACAACCTGACAGGGAACAAGAGCCGGATCCAGTACTACGGAGGTAGGAGGTGGGCACCCAGCTGCTTCAGCTGCGTCCATCCCTGCACCAGCAGGATTCCTGTGCCTCAGTTTCCCTTTCCCTGGCACAGGGCAGGTGATAACCTACCAGCTGGCAGCAGTGAAGCCCTATGGGATGAGGTACAAGATCACACCAGAGACGACCGAGAAGGAGGTGAACACCAGGAAGTGCTTCCAGCTGCCTGGCTCCAAGGAGGATGTGGTCATGGCTCAGAGCGTCTTCCCCAGCATGAGGGGCTTTAAGGTGGGAAGCATCAGAGCCTGGAACTGACTTGCCCCCCGAAGCATCTCCAGGCTGTGGGACAGGGTGCTGGGAGATGCTCCTCTCTGTCCGAGGGCTGCAGGGTGCTGGGACAAGCCAGGACACGTGCCCACCCCAGGGCGCAGGGAGGGTCACTTCCCCACCCGGCTTGGGGCCAGACTCCTGGCTCCTTTCCCAACCCCAGCAGCCGTGTTGGGACGTGTGTCACATCCCACACAAACGCTGGCGTTTCGGCATGGATTGGGCAAGTCCCTGCATGGCGGCTCAGCTCCCGCCGGCCCCAGCCTGCGTCAGGGCTGGGCACAGCACGTGAGCAGTGGGGACAGCAGGTTGTCACTGAGCTGGACACATGCCTGCATGGCAAGAGCTTGGAAACACGCAGGAAAAACCAGGAATCGTTTGAGGTTTTTGGAGAAAATTAGTGCAGCCAGAACCCCTGCTATGGGTGCACAGAGTGCTGCGCACAGTGGAGTGTCCCCAGGGCACTGCTGAGCCAGACAGGGGGGTCTGCCCTGTGTTGCACCCCAAATCCTTGCCCCCGTTTCCCTCCCATGCATGGCTGTGTGCTAATGGCCACGGAGTCACTGGATGCGGCCAGAGAGCCTGGTGTGTGCACTGGGCTGGGCAAAGGGGCTGGATGGGCAGCAGGGTGCCTGGGGGAGGTTGGGGTCCCCTCCCTGAGGCCGTGTCCCCCCCCAGTTCCTGCGGGAGGAGTACTACGAGGGCCGGTACTGCGCTGTGTGGCAGAATGTCACCCGCTGGGCACAGAAGAAGAATGTCTACACCCTGTGGGTGACCAACTCCAGCTGTGGGGTGGCCCCCGTGCACTATGAAATGCGGGGGTACAACAGCTTGCTGGGCTCCCACTACGACAAATACGAAATTGCCTACACTGACTTCGACAACAGCTACCCCCCCTCCGTCTTCGACCTCCCCATCAATGGTGAGCCGGGGAGGGTCCCCCCGTCCTGCCCGCGGGGCTTGAGCTGACGGTGTCCTCTCTTCGGTCCCCAGAGACCAAGTGTGGGGTGCTGCCAGGGAACGTGGCAGAGCATCGTGTGCTGGCAAACCCCATGGAGGACCTGGTGGGACAGCACCAGCCCTGGGCACACCAGGTTTTCCATGACTACCGCCGGCAGATGGGGCGGCGCTACGGCTCCGTGCGGGAGCTGGAGCACAGGCAGAGCATCTTCGTGCACAACATGAGGTACAGGCAGGCGGGGGGATGACGACCCTCTGGGGGTGCTGCTCACACCGAGGAGGTGGTGGCAGTGCCAGCTGGGGCTGTCCCCACTGTGGTGGCAGGTTTGTGCACTCGCGGAACCGCGCCGCACTCTCCTACACACTGTCCCTGAACCACCTGGCCGACCGCACGCCCCAGGAACTGGCAGCCCTGCGGGGACGCCGTCACAGCGGGATCCCCAACAATGGGCTGCCCTTCCCCACTGAGCTCTACACTGGCATCATCCTGCCCGAGAGCCTCGACTGGCGCATGTACGGTACGTGCGGGGTCAGAGGGACACCGGGGGGCTTTGGGAGTGAGTGCTCCTCACCAGGGCCAGCGCTGAGTCCCACAGAGCTCCCCTGCTCTCCATCACTACACTGAGGAGCCTGTGGGGCTGTGCTGTCCCTGCACATCTATGAGGTTGGTGAGGCATTGGAACAGGCTGTATGGAGAATCTGGGGCTGTCCAAGGCCAGGATGGATGGGCTTGGAGCAACCTGGTCTAGTGGAAGGTGTCACCTGCCCATGGCAGGGAGTGGAATGAGAAGGTATTTGAGCTCG
Organism: Coloeus monedula; assembly: GCF_965178545.1. Taxonomy (NCBI): domain Eukaryota; kingdom Metazoa; phylum Chordata; class Aves; order Passeriformes; family Corvidae; genus Coloeus; species Coloeus monedula. The sequence continues at coordinate 230,812 of NC_138804.1, read as the reverse complement.
CTTCCAACCCAAACCATTCCATATTTCTATGATTAAAGGCAGCTGAGTCAGCACTTGGCCCTGAATTCACTCTGGTGCCCCAGGGACAGATGTGATATCTGAAGCAACATCTGGCTTCCCCCATGTCTCCATCAGCTGGGAGTGAAACCCCCAGAGCTTGCCCCTAGCCAAGGGCAGGGGTCCCAGGTTTGCTGGTGCATTCCCCCACTTCAAGACCTGGCTGTGCTGCCTCTGGAACTCAACTCCTGCCTCAATTTCCCTTCCACCTGCCGCCATCCCTTGGTGTCAACCTGGTTTCTCATCCCCTGCCCCATTGTCCTCAGGTGCTGTCACCCCCGTGAAGGATCAGGCCGTCTGCGGGTCATGCTGGAGCTTCGCTACAACAGGAGCCATGGAAGGTGCCCTCTTCCTCAAGGTGGGAGCAGGGCTGTGCCCCACAGCATGGATGGGGCGTCTGAAGGGTGCCCATTCCCATCCCTTCACCATGTCCCCCCTGCAGACCGGCGTGCTGACCCCCCTGTCCCAACAAGTCCTCATTGACTGCTCCTGGGGCTTTGGGAACTACGCCTGCGACGGGGGCGAGGAGTGGAGAGCGTACGAGTGGATCAAAAAGCACGGGGGCATCGCCAGCACTGAGTCCTATGGCACCTACAAGGGACAGGTGAGGGTGGCCCCTTGTCCCTGATGGCCTTCCCAACATCTTGTGGCTTTAAGACATAGTGAGACCCACCAGGATGTGTCAGAGGCACAAAGAGGCTCTGGAGATGAGGATGTCACCTCGTCCCCAAGGCACCAGGCTTCCGTGGTTCAAAGTACCGTCAAAGTCAAGCCCCAGGGCTCGGCCAGGTGGTTTTGTCACCGTGTCCCTCAGTTTCTCTTCTTGCAAAACAGGGACAAGACTCCTCCACCCATGCGTGGTGCCATGGGTCACTCCACACCCCGGGCTACCCAGGGATGGAGCAAAGCCGCCTGGGGACAGGGATGTGACAGCAAGATGCAGGCAACAGCCCTCCAGGGCTTTGGGTGCAGAGCCAGCTCTCCTCATTGTGTCCTTGAGCAACTGGGAAAACATGCCCACCACCCCGGGCTTGGGAGGACAGCAGGGTCAGAGCCAGGATGCTCTCACAGCCCAAATTCCAGATCACTCCCTGCATCCACAGGGTCAGGCAGAGTGGGCAGGGTCCCAGCGAGGGATCCTAGGGGTCCTGGTGACAGTGTGTGTCCCCTGGCTCTGTAGAATGGCTTGTGCCACTACAACCAGTCTGAGATGCTGGCCAAGATCACGGGCTACGTCAATGTCACCTCGGGCAACATCACAGCAGTCAAAGCTGCCATCTACAAGCACGGCCCCGTGGCCGTCAGCATCGACGCCTCGCACAAGACCTTCTCCTTCTACTCCAACGGCATCTACTACGAGCCCAAGTGCGGTGAGACAAGCAGCACGCGGGGCACGGGAGGGCCTGGGTGCCCAAGGAAATGCCAGAGCACCCAGGTCCCATCCTTGTGGTCAAGGGAGGGGTGGAGGGGATGAGCCCTGAAGTCTTCTGCAGCACTGAGAGTAGCCCTGGGAACAGGGATGCTGTCCAGACTGGGATGTTCTCTGGACAGGGATCTTCTCCAGACAGGGGTGGTCTCCAGAAAGGAATGGTCTCTGGACAAGGATGCTCACCAGACAGGGATAGTCTCCAGACAGGGATGGTCTTCAAGTGAACCCTCTCCCATGTCATTCCCTGCAGACAACACGCCGGGATCGCTGGACCACGCAGTGCTGGCTGTGGGCTACGGAGTCCTGCAGGGAGAGACCTATTGGCTCATCAAGAACTCCTGGTCCACGTATTGGGGCAATGATGGCTACATCCTCATGGCCATGAAGGACAACAATTGTGGTGTGGCCACTGAGGCCACCTACCCTATCCTGGCCTGAGCCACTCTGTCTCTGCAGGGAGAGCTCTGGGCGACACTCTCGGTACTCAGCCCTGGATCAGCCCCTTCAGTGGAACCGTCAGGAAGCCAGGGACACAATGGGACAGGCCCATTCAGTGCTGGACATGGGGCAGGACAGGGACACAGCACTGGGCTTGCCAATAAAGATGCTGGAAAAATACTGGATGGCTTCTACAGGAGGAATTCAATTGCTGCCCACACAGCTGTGCCCCTGTGCCCCAGTGACACATCCTGTACAGGTCCCTGTCCCCAGGCTGGTTTTCTTGGTCCCGTGGGATCCTAGTCTGCCAGTCCCAGACACCCAGGGCGAGGGGAGCAGCTTTTCCAGCTCTGAGGTGGAGCACAAACAACCCCAGGGATTTCTGCTGAGATGAGAAATTCCTGGCGTGGGGTGTTGGGGAGGGGGAAGGCCTCCACCCTCTGCCCCACAGCCAAAGTGCCTGTTGTGGCTGCAGGTGGGGACGTCATCATCAGGGTGTTTGCCAATGCCACCAGCCAGGCACCTCCACTCTCTGGGAGTGCTCCCCTTTCACACCACGGCCGTGGCTCAGCTGTGTGCTCTTAGTTTGGGCTCAAGCCATCCTGGAGAGCAGGATCAGTGCATGAGGATACTAAAACAGGGTGGGAAGGGAAACCTAGAAGAGGGGAAAAGTCATCCCTGACTTGTAGCTGCATCTGCACAGGCTCTACCTTCCCCCAAAATGGGGTTTTGATAGTTGAGAAGTGACATCCCCCATGGCTACACCCCAATTTTGTACAGCAAACCACTGGCAGCACTTAGGGAGCTGCACTTCCCTCCAGGTGACACAACTGCTCTCATCAGTGGTGGCAGGTCATCATATTCCCTTGTTTTCTTTCTCTTGTTCACCTGCTTATTTGACAATTTGCTGATTGCTGAAGGGGTCTTTAATCATTCCCGGCAGGGAGGTTGGCTGGAATTCACGTCTGGGAGAGGAATGATCACCGCACAGGAATAATGTGGTTTATTCCGTGGGAGTCCAGGTCTCTTTGATTCTCTTGACTGCAGTCAATAAAACATGCTTTGACTTTCAGGGAACCGTGACTTTCAGGCTCCCTTTGGATAGGTGATGTCCTGAATTTGCTGCTGAACACGAAGGTGGCTTTGAGAGTTGGAGGTTTTGCATCCCCAGGAAGCATTTACTGAAATTTTGCATTGATGGCATTAGGGATATCGCAGTCCTGAGTGTGGGTAGTTTGGATGGCTGGGAACTTAAAAAAAAATCTGTTTATTATATTTGAAAGAGGAAAAAATAAGAAAGGACATACCTGAAGGGAGGTTTGCTGTTTGCAGAGCCAGATGTAGGCTCTGGCTCCCAGCCCGGCTGAGCTGTGACCTCCAGACTTCCCTGGACACCCATACCTCAGAGTGGCTCCAAGTTTTGCAGAGCATAGCAAAGCACAGCCACTCTGAACCCTGCTATTTATTGGAAGCAAAGCTGGCCTGAAGCTCTGCATTTAAGGTTTCCTTTGGAAGAGACACCTTGCAGAAAACCCCCCCAAAGTTGATACCTTGGTGGTGAAACATCAGCTGAGGTTGGTGTTTAAGGAAATGAGCACTGTTCAGGGTGGAAGCTGAGAGGATTTGGGACCCACCTTCCATATCCCACCTTGAGAACCCCATCTCCCTCTTAGTCTATGGGGTGGACTGGTGGTAGCCCTCAGTGGTCAGCTTCCAGTCCTGCCCCCATCCTCTGTTAGGTGTTTGTCATGGTCTCCTCTCCTTCAGGGCCTCCTCCTTGTTCAGCTGCCCCTTTTTGGCATCTGCCAACCAAGAGCTTGGTGCTCGGGCACTTAGGCTGGGCATAGGTGATGTCTGCCTGCACACTGAACCCTTTCGAGGCTGTCCAAGCCAGTGGTGGCTCATGCTGGAGGTGGGAGCCTGCTTGGCCACCTCCCAGGATTTCCTGAGCCTCCAAACAGCTTGTTAGTCCAGCCTGATGCTCTCCTGATGCTTCTTTAGGAATTGATCCATGAAGATGCTCACCAAATGGTTGTCAGTCATCACCACCCAGGTGAGTGACTGGAATTGTGGCTTCTACCTCAACAATATCCCGGTTTATGATGAGATGGAGGTGCTGATGCTCCTCATGACCCACGTTAAAGGTAAGGACACTGCTCTCCATCAGGGCTGTGGAGGCTGTAGGACAGGGCTGTGACATCTCATTCTTCATTGAAAGGGTGGTCAGGCATTGGAAGAGGCTGTCCAGGGATGTGGTGGAGACCCCATCCCTGGAGGAGTCCAAGGAATGACTGGACATGGCACTGGTCTGTGTGACAAGGTGGGGATTAGTCAAAGGGTGGACTCAGTGATCTCAGAGGTCTTTTCCAACCTCAGCGATTCTGAGATTCTGTGACTGGAGCCCCTCAGCACAGCGATGCCAGCAAGTACCCTGAGTTTGGGAGCTGCCAAGATAAGCTGGCACAGGGATGACCCTTCCTCCTCCTGCCCTGCATCAACTCAACCCCGGGATAGGGATGGCAACCTTGGGGCAATCTTAGGTCCATGCTGGGCTCCAACCCACCCACCCAAGGCCAGGCAGGACATGGGGAGTGAGATGGAGCTCACCACCACAAACAGCTCCTGGGAGGAATTCTGTTTCCAGTGAAACAGCTCCTCTGTGGGTGAGAGCATCCAGATCTGTGGGATCAATCTGTCCACACATCCAGAAACCCAGGGTGGGCTGAGTTTGCCAAGCTAAATTATTCTCCGAGGAAGGGTGGCTGGGATTTCATCTGGGTTTGGGTTTTCGCCCTGCCCTCGGCTGTCCTGGATACAGCATTTCCCTCCGGAGGCAGCTGCGCTCCGGCACAGACCTCTGTGCAGCAATGCCAGGTGGCCAGAAAATGTGCTCCAGCCCAAAATCTGGCTGCCTTTCCCTGCTGGATGAATTATCTGTGAAAACCTCTCATGGCTCACACAAAACAAGGTAATTATTCAGCGAGCAGGGGACACACAGAGCCAGAATATGAAATTATTATCTGTTAGTGATTTACAGAGAACCACAGACGGTGTCAAGGAACAGCAGCTGAATCAAACTTGCTTTGGCAACCTCGTGGCTCCCAAATGCTCCAGGCGACCCAGAGGGGCTGATGGAGAGCTCACAGTAGTACTCCTATGCCAGGGGGAAGGGGCTCCTGGGGGTCTCGGTCTCCCCAGGACAGAGCCAGGTGGTCCATGAAGGGGAAGGACATGCTTTACATAAAACCCTGAGATTTTAGGATGGTGAAGACCATGATCCAGGGGAGGCTTTTGCTGTCTTACACAGTAACCAGAGGTTTTTGCGGCACAAAAGGATGTCCCTGCCCATGGCAGGGCGTTAGGGCGAGACAACCTTTACGATTCCTTCCAACCCAAACCATTCCATAGTGAAAGGGTGCATCTGATATAGCTGAACAGCCTTCTAAACTCTGAAGGCTTGAAACTGCTTTGCTGCCAATGCGTCTCTGCTGGAAAATCACCGAGGCAGTGGCTTTCCAAGCGTTTCTTCTCACACTTCCTTCAGTAGCAGCTTTACAAATGCTCTTCCTCAGCCAAATGTTTCTCCCTTGGCGCCCGTGACTGCTCTGGCAGGTTTGTTGCTCATGTTCTCAAACGGAACCATTCCTTTTCCTTCAGCCCCAGGTATTTGCCACTCCGTACCCCCCACACCCTGACTTGTAGATTTTAATTGATAGGATAAAGGGGAATGGATTCAAACTAAAAGAGGGCAGGGTTAGATTTTATGTTAGGAAGGAATTCTTTCCTGTGAGGGTGGTTATGCCCTGGCACAGGGTGCCCAGAGAAGCTGTAGCTGCCCCATCCCTGGAATTGTCCAAGGCCAGCTTGGACGAGGCTTGGAGCAACCTGGTCTAGCGGAAGGTGTCCCTGCCCATGGCAGGGAGTGGGACAAGAGGAGCTTTAAGGTCCCTTCCAACTCAAACCATTTCAGGATTCCATGATTTACTGTAACAGATTGCAGGCAGCGTTTCCCTTCTCCAGGTGCGCTGTCAAGCCCCAAAATCTGAGCATCCCCAGTCTTCCACCTCCTCATCCCGCAAAACCCTCCCCTGGAGCACTGCAGCCCCTGAACAGCGAGGAGGGGTTTGTTCCCAGCCATCCGCCGCCTCTGCCAAGCTCTGCCTCCTGCTTCCCACCGACGGACATTTCCCAATCACAACCCAGCATCCAGCACAATGCAACTAATGTCATGAAATTAAGTATTTCTCCTACACACAGCACATTTGCCCGGTGATTAGAACGAGTCCCCGAGGTAGCCAAGCACAGCAGAATTCCGGTTCATTATGCACACCCACGCAGCCAAGCTAAAAACCCAAGACACTCCCCCGGTCCTTCTTGGGAAAGCCTGAGCAGCTCAGATTTCAGCTTCACCACTTGCACCAGCCAGGAGTGGGAATACTCTGTCATCTGGTGTAGCAAAAAAGGTAAGGATAGAAGTTTCCCAAAGATTTCAAGGTATCCCTTAAGGTCTGAGAAAGAGGGAAGGGTGCAGGAGCACGGGAATGTCAAGCAAACGGAGCAGATCACACAACTGTGAGCAGTTACTGCCTTTTGCTCATTCCATCTTGGATTTACAGTGAACTTTTAACACCAAAATGCCTTAATTTCCCCCATTTCTCAAAGCACCTGTTCTGTGTCACGTTGTACAAAATGACGACTAATTGATGAAAAAAGGAGCAATTAGTGCACGTGTACAGTGTATGATCTGTCCCTGCTGCAGCAACTTGAGTCCAACCTCATTCCCAAAATGAAAGGGGGCCAAATCTTTCCTGTGTTCCCACCTGGAGCTGCTCCCAGGCTGCAGTGTAAGCACAGGGAGCTGCAGTTTGCTCTGACCCTGCTCCCCATTAGAGGTCGATCCACCCGTGAAATCAGTCATGGCTGTGTCTGGGACTTGTGGAGGAGCAGCTGCTGGAGTCAGAGCAAAGGGGAAGCAGGTTCACGTGAAGGTTTTCCTTTCCCTGCAGACACAACCTCCTGCCTCATTTTCCCTTCCTCTTCCTCCCATTCTCTTTCTCTCAAGCCTCCAGCCACAGTACTCCCACTGCCCCTGCCCTGCTGGTGTCTCCAGCCCTCCCCAGAGCAGGTGGCTCTGTTCCTCCTCACCTCCATTCTCAAGGTGGACACACCTCCTCCTCCTCCCCACACTCCTCTGCTCTCTTCCTTCCTTTCCCCAGTCCTGACCCTCCTTCACCCACCTCCACAGAGACCTTCCCTCCCTGCAGCAGCTCATCTCCCCAGCCCAGCCCTAATCCAGCCTCCCATCCTCCTCCTCCCCGGCCCTAATCCAACTCCCCTCCTCTAACATAGGCCAGCCATGGATCTCCTGTTCACCTTGTCCTGGTCCAGCCCTGCCACCACCCCCTTCAACCTCCCCTCAGCTCTTTCCTCGACCCAGCTCAGCCTCCTTCCGGCCCTGTCCTGTCCAGCCCTGTCCAGTCCTGCCCTGTCCTGTCCTGTCCGTTTCCCCGGCCCTGTCCAGTCCTGTCCAGCCCTGTCCTGTCCGGCCCTGTCCTGTCCGTTCCCCCGGCCCTGTCCTCTCCTGTCCGGCCCTGTCCTGTCCAGCCCTGTCCGGCCCTGTCCTGTCCGTTCCCCCTGTCCGGCCCTGTCCTGTCCATTCCCCCGGCCCTGTCCAGCCCTGTCCAGTCCATTCCCCCGGCCCTGTCCATTCCCCCGGCCCTGTCCATTCCCCCGGCCCTGTCCTGTCCGTTCCCCCGGCCCTGTCCTCTCCTGTCTGGCCCTCTCCTGTCCGGCCCTGTCCTGTCCGTTCCCCCTGTCCGGCCCTGTCCTGTCCATTCCCCCGGCCCTGTCCAGCCCTGTCCGGCCCTGTCCTGTCCATTCCCCCTGTCCTGTCCGTTCCCCCGGCCCTGTCCAGCCCTGTCCTGTCCGTTCCCCCAGCCCTGTCCGGCCCTGTCCTGTCCATTCCCCCTGTCCTGTCCATTCCCCCTGTCCTGTCCGTTCCCCCGGCCCTGTCCGGCCCTGTCCATTCCCCCGGCCCTGTCCATTCCCCCGGCCCTGTCCACTCCAGCCCCGCCCCTTTTCCCAGTCCCCGCCCCCTCCCCCCCCATCGTCTCCACGCGCGATCTCGCGCGACCTCCCCCGCGCGCCGCGTCACGCGGGGCCGAGCGGCTGCGTCACCGCGGCCCTCCCGTGACGTTCACGCTTCCCCGGCGCGCCCCGCCCCGCCGCCGTGAGTGACGGCTCGTTCACCAATAAGAAGCGGCCGAGGCGTGACTGATGCGGCGCGCCGCCAATGGACGGCGGGAGGGGGCGGGGCCGCGCGGGCCGGGCGGGCGGGCCGGCGGGCCGCGCCTGTCAGCGGGGCGGCGGGATGGCGGCGCTGTACGCCTGCACCAAGTGCCACCAGCGCTTCCCCTTCGAGGCGCTCAGCCAGGGCCAGCAGCTCTGCAAGGTCCAGGAGAGGGGCTGGGAGCGGGTTGTGAGGGGGCGAGGAGGGAAGGTCTGTGAAGGATCTTACGGGGGGCAGTTTGGGAGGAGGCTGATGGGAGAGGAGTCTGAGGGGGGCTGTGAGGGAAATGGGGGGTGATCTATGAGGAGATTTGAGGGCGTGGGCCGTGAGGGGATTTGGGGGGTGTCTGAGGGGTAAAGGGCCTCCTGGAGCATTGTTTGTGAGGGAGGGCAAGCAAGGGACTGTTTTAGGGGCTCTGGGGGCTCTTAGGACTGAAGATAATTGGGGGGCTGTTTGTGGGGAGATCCTGGGAGTATTTATGAAGACTGGGGCCTTGAGGTGTCTATTTGGGGTCTGTGGGTGGGCAGTGGGAGGGTGTGGATGAGGGCCTGGGAGCTTTGGGGGGGTTTTGAGAGGCTGAGGCACGGGGATAAAGCCTGGGGGCTGTTAGGGGAGTGTGTTGAAGGGCTTCTCAGGGAAGCTGTTTGTTAGGAGTACCTGAGGCACTGGAGGCAGTTTGGAGGTGCTGGGGGTATTTGGAGGGTGTTGGAGTGGAAGTCATGGGGTTGTTGTGGGGAATAGAGGGGAGGTGGGAGCTGTTCCTGAGCAAAGGCCTGGGAGGATCTGGGCATATTTATGGGAGGTCTGATGGTATCTTGAAGGAGTAAGGTGGGTTTTGGGGACAGGCTGAGGGGACGGGGAAGAACAAGATCAGGGATGAAATAAGAAACAAGGGGCAGGAACTGGAGTAGCCAGGGATCACTGAAGCTGGGACAAAGCAGGTGAATGTTGGCAAAGCTGGGATGGGAGTGCGACGAGAGGTACAGGAAACTGGTGAATACCTGAGGCAAAGCTGTGTGTTCCTGCCCCGGGAGCTGGGGCCACCCCTTGACCCTGCTCTGTGGGTGTGAAGCACAAATGAGCCCTGGTGATGGATCTCAGTTCATGCCTGGCTCACCTGTGACACATGCCATCCCCATCACCCTTCCTCTTCTCTCAGCATGACTGTACAGGGAGGAAGTGTTTGCATGTATGTGGATGTGGTGGGAGTGGAGGACAACAGGAGATCTGGGATTTGGGGAGCAGCACTGCGCCTCATGGAACACTTCTGTTGTTGCAGGAGTGCCGGATTGCTCATCCCATTGTTAAATGCACTTACTGCAGGACTGAATTCCAACAGGAAAGGTAAATGCTTGCTGAAATGGGGAGATCCATGTTTCGTGTAGAACAGTCACACCTGGGGAACCATAATGTTTCCACACCATCAGTGACTCAGCCTTAACCTGTAGATTGTTGCTGTGGAAGACTTGGGGGGACCTTTGGCCGCCTCCAAAGGTCTGCTGGGCGAGTTGGAGTATCTGCAGTGCACTTGGATTACACCTTTTGCTTGGGTTTTTTTTTCAGTCAGAGCTCAGATGCATCTTCCAGGGAAGGATCTGGGTTCATCTTCCCATGAGTTTTCCTCTTACCCGATGTCTGGTATCCAACATTTTATTTCCTGCTGTGTGTCCTTTAGCTGGGCTCTTGTCTTTTTGCATTTTGACAAGTTGTGTAACTGTCAGAGGGAGGATTGCTAATCCCAGAGCTGTATGTGGCATTTGTGTGGGGTGTTCCTTCCTGTGTTTGTTGGACAAATATACTTCTGTCCTCTCCTGCCTTGACCTCCAGAATGGAGCCTGCCCTGATGCTGAATCACTCGTGCTGCCAGTTAGTCAGTGATCAAATCCTGTGTATGTATGGACAAAAAACTGGTGTCACCTGGGGATGCTGTTTTTTGGCCGTTTATTCTCAGTCAGATGGGGATAGGAAAAGCACTTTGGTATCTGTGTCCCTAGGGAGGTTGAATCCAGCCTCATCACCAGAGACAGAGCCGAGGGGAGGCTGGGATCCTAACCAGGGATCCTGGGATCTGAACCAGGCATCCTAAACAAAGGTTTCATTTGTTTCATCTGTTGGAATGCGTTAATAAAATGATGTGTCCTTCTTAACAGCAAAACCAACACGATATGCAAGAAGTGTGCTCAGAATGTGAAGCTCTATGGCACAGTAAGTGAGTGGGGCTCAGCCTCTCCAGCCTCTTTTCCTTTCATCTCTCTTGTCTTTATCCTGCTGAAATCCAAGAGCAGTTTATGGACTGGCTTGGCTGTAAGAGCATGACTGGCCAATAATATGGGTCACTCAAGCGTGAAGCTTTGACTTTCTCTTCTTCTTTTAGCACAAAAAAGAGCTTTGCATCGTTTGAGGCCAGGAAATGATCTGTTCGATACCCACTAGAAACAAGAGTGTGCTTACACAGACTGAGATTGTTGCAGGAAGCAGTGATAAATCTTTATTTCCTGCTTGCCTGAAATCTGAAATAGAGATTTTGATTGGTTCTATTTTGGTATTAGACATTTTTCTAAAGATTTCACAGCACCTGATAAGTGGTCTGAGTGCCATGGCTAAATACACTTAGCTGGAGACCAGGGATCCAAATGGAGTTTTGTGTCCTGGATCAGCATTATACTCTGTTAGAATAAGGAAATAGAAGTTTGAAATTATGGGGAGAATGGGAAGGAGCGGTGTACTATTGTAGTTAGAAGGCTGTAGCAGTTGTTCTTATTTTTTAAAGCCAAAACCCTGCCAGTACTGCAACATCATAGCAGCATTTATTGGAAACAAGTGCCAGCGTTGCACCAACTCAGAGAAGAAGTATGGCCCTCCTCACTCGTGTGAGCAGTGCAAGCAGCAGTGTGCATTTGACCGGAAGGATGACAGGAAGAAGGTCAGTATTTGTGTAAAAGAAGGCTGAAAAGTTAAAAGGGCTGGTCACTGTGATCCTCTGTTCATCTTCTTTACGTCTTCTGCAGCATTTCTGATAGGACAAGGGGGAATGGCTTCCTGCTGCCAGATGGCAAGGGTTAGATGGGATATTGGGAAGAAATTCTTCCCTGTGAGGGTGGTGAGGCCCTGGCACAGGGTGCCCAGAGAAGCTGTAGCTGCCCTATCCCTGCAAGTGTTCAGAGCCAGGCTGGATGGGGCTTGGAGCATCCTGGGATAGCGGAAGGTATCCCTGCCCATGGCAGGGGGTGGGACTAAGTGAGCTTTAAGGTCCTTTTCAACCCAAACCATTCCATGATCCATGTCTCTTGGTTATGAAATGTTTTTCTAGAGTTGAGCTTTGCCCTGGTTTAGAGCTGTTTGGTCTTTGAACCCCTATGTGCCTTGCCAGACCTTCTGAGAAAGATCTCTTGACTTTGGCCCAAGAGCTGGCAGAGGAGCAGAGACCTCTGAATGAAGTGTGAGGTGCTATTTGGGGAGAGGGATGGGGAGTGATATTTGTTCCATAGCCTGAGGAGCTACAAGTGTCATACCTCCACCAGGAAACGCCTTCTGTGGCTTCTGTACACCCTTTGCTTAAACACCCTGAGTGCTCTGTAGGAGGTGTGTCTTTCCCAGGCAAAGTGTAAAGATCTGTTGTTTGGGATGCTACACTGATAATCCCTGCCCTGCTGAGGCTCCTGGAGCAGACACCCTTGCTGTTTTGGTCTCCAGTGGCTGCCTGTCCATTCAGAAGATTCTTTTTGAGTCCCTGCTTGTTCATATGTGACCCTAACCTTGAAACTGCTTCTTGTCTTTTCTGTATTTGCTTTGTGGGCAGGAAGAAAGACCAAAACTTCTTTCTGTCTCCCCTTCCAGGTGGATGGAAAGCTGCTGTGCTGGTTGTGCACGTTGTCCTATAAACGGGTCCTGCAGAAGACCAAAGAACAGTGCAAACACCTGAGCAGTTCTTCCCGAGCCAGTCTGCAGGAGAAGGAGCAGTTCAGTAGGCTCAGCAGTGGCAGCCACTATAACAGGTAACCTTGGGGAGGGGTTTGGACAGGGTCTGAGTTCAGCAGGATCTGGCTAAGTCACGCTTTGCTTGTTTGCAAACCTCACTGTGCTTGGTGCAGCCTTGCGCTTCTTAGTGATCCAACTTACTGAACTTGTACACAATGAAAGCAGAGTTGCATTTGTAAAATTTAATGATTAAAATGCAGATTTTAAGCAGGAGTTCTTCACCTACGTGCTGCTCTGACTCATTGTTTTCTGTTTATTTTTAGTCTCCAGCTACTCTTCAAGGAATGATTTTTTTATCATTTTAGCCCTGGGAAATACTGTTTTAATAGGATCAAAGTGGGTGGGAATATTTATCTGCCTCTCTGTCTTAGACTGAAAGTCATTCAGGTTCTGACATACAATTTCCTCATTTTTCTAGCCAGAAAACCTTATCCACGTCTTCCATTCAGAACGAAATCCCAAAGAAGAAAGCCAAGTTTGATGCCATATCTGCCAATGGTGACAGGTGAGCCTGTTACATGGGGAAATTGTGGGCAGGTGGCTTTGTTTGCTGAGTTTATATAAGACAGAGTTGTGTGTGAATACCTTATGCTAGAGCAGGGGCCTTGGGCTTTGAGACCTCAAGGGGCTGCCCTAGAACCTGGCAGCCCAGTGCTACCTGGAATCTAGACATAGGTTTGAAGAGGAAAAGAGTACTGAGCACCTGTACCTGCTCGAATGGAAACTGATGTTTGGCTGAACTCCCCAACAGTCAGGAGAACTGCAGCCAGACCAACTTTATCCTCTCTCTGCAGTCACAGGGAGAGAGGGGCTGGTGAGGTCTGCAGGTTGTGTGCTTTGAGGTCTGTCAGACTGATCTGCAGGGAGAGGGAGAACCTCAGAGGACAGGAGAAGAGAGACAAGCAATCAAACAGCTTTGCTTGAAAGGCTGTGGACTCCCCATCCTGGAGGTGTCCAAGGCCAGGTTGGATGGGGCATGGAGCAATTTGATTTAGTGGAAGGTGTCCCCTCCCATGGCAGGGGGATGGAACAAGATGGTCTTTAAGATTCGTTCCAGCCCAAACCATTCCATGATTCTCTGATTTTAGGAAAGCATCCGACCCCATTCTGCTGTCACACTTGATGCTGAATCATGTTGATGCCAGCCGCCTGTGCAGCAGAATGGGAGTCACTAGCAGAAACAGGAGATAGAGATGGATTTGTATTTTTATGGTCTTGTACATGCATATTTTCATTCCTGCCTTTCCTCTCTGATTCTCAGCGTTCCTTCCTCTCCCGAGATGCTTTGCCCCCTTATCCAGAGGGCCCCGTCCACGTTGGCGCAGTGGGCTGCTTCCCAACAGACTCTCGGGGCCCACCATTGTCCTGTTGCTCAAGGCATTGACATCCTGAAGTGAGATCACCTGTTGTTTTCTCCCCTCCCTCCCTGGGAACTGCCTCATACACGGGCACTCTCCCTCTCAATGGATCTCTTTCTAGACAGCAGGGATTTGGGAGCATGGACCAGAGCATAGTTAGTGCCAAAGGGTTCATTAAAGCCACTGGTAATTAATTATTCACTACCTGCCTTGAATGTCTCTGAGATCACAGATCTCTCCTACAGATACTGTTGACACCTTGTCACTGTAAAGTGCTCCCATGGGAAATGGCCCATCCCTGGAAGTGTTCTTGGCCAGGTTGGATGGGGCTTGGGGCAGCCTGGTCTAGTGGAAGGTGACCCTGCCCATGGCAGGGGGTGGAACAACATGAGCTTTAAGGTCCCTTCCAACCCAAACCGTTCTGGGATTCTATGATTCTATGAAATAGAACTTTAATAATTTTATAGGGCAGTGGCTCCCACAGAGTGGTCTGAAAGACCTTTTATCATCTGAACAGCATTTTCAATTAAAAGCTGGAAAAATTTAAGGACTAATTGTGACTTAGGAGCTGTGGCTGAATGCAGAGGGGTTAGAATTTAGCTGCCTTGAGTGCTGGTGGAGCCAGAGGAGAGGATGGAAACAGGGCCCTGGTAGAACTGGTGCAGCCCATCAGTACCTGGTACAGCTTTCCCTCTAGAGAAGCCGCTGCTCTGGGCTGTAGGACAGCACCAGGTGTTTTTATCTCCTCAGTAAATCCTGGGCTGAGATCTCACACCTCATTGTAACAGCCCTGCTGGCTTGAAAGTACCCAAAAAGCAAAATGTCCTGTTCTCTGGGTTGGTCAGCCATTTGTTTGGAAAACAGGAGCATGTAGTGAAGGAATCAAGGGCCTTCCTTTTGCTCTCATGTCAGATGTTGCCAGTCTGGCTCCTGACAAGGCTACAGGCCTTGCCACAGGCTTTTTTTGATGAGTTCCGTAACAAACCAAGTGTAAATTTAGCAACTAAAGAGCTTCAGCGACGTGCAGCAGAAAAGGCAAGCTCCAGGTGCCTTAAACAGACGCATGACTGCGTGTCTTGAGTGGAATAATGGGGGTTCCTTAAGTGTGGGTTTGGAGTTGCTGAGGGTTCTTTTATGAGGGTGAACCCCCCAAACCCTCCCCTTTTGTACAACTACCAGATTGTCCCTCCCAGAGTCACCTTGGTGTCTGGGGCACAGCCTGAGCATGGAGTTAAGGTCTGCTGCAGCACAAGGGTGTTTGCAGCAGCAGCAGAGTCTGGAGTAAAAGTGACACAACCAGCACCTCCTCTCTGCTGAGGTCAACCCCAACTTCCTGTACTCTGTCTCCTGGCTTCAGCCAAAACCTCTGGTGTAGCCCTCAGCTGGGCAAAATTTGGGCATGTCTGAGCTCAGTTGACTTCGGCAACACCTTCAGTCAGGGTCCAGCTTATCTGAAATGATTGCTTCTTCTTGGATATGGTAGAAATTCCTTTACTGTGTCGTACTGAATTCCCTCTGTGTGTTTTTGTTTATGTATTTCAGAGTGGTTGTTGCTCACAATGGCTATGATATGTGGACAGGATGATTTCCAACAGTCATTTAAAGGGTGGTGTTGAATGGTTTGTTCTGGATGAGTTCTGGGAGGAGCAAACAGCTCTAGTGCTGCTGCACTGGGAGTAGTTTTCCCTCCCAGTGACTCGCAGCACATCTTGCAGCAGACCTGGCCTTATTAATCCTGCTGTGCTGCCAGTGCCCCTCGGTCCTGTGCTGCCCAGCATGCTGGCTTCACCTCCAGCCCCTGGAGCTGGGCTGGTCCTGATTTGGGCAGTCTTGGTGTCCCCATCCTCTTGTGCCAATGCTGGCGAAGTGTTCTGACTCTGCAGACGAGCACACTGCGGTCCCTTCTCCTGTCACTGCAGACAAGGTGCTAAATTGTGCTTGTAACACCAGGCAGCGACAGCACTGCTGGCAGGGGGAGAGCAGCGGTGCCTCAGGATGCTCAGCAGCAAAGTTCATTTGTAAAAAGATTCTCATTTGCATAGGAAAGTCTTGGCACAATTTAAAGCTCTGTGACTTGGGCTGTACTGCACTGTGTGGAGGATGTTTTTCATAGAATTCCAGAATGGTTTGGATTGGAAGGGACCTTAAAGCTCATCTCATTCCACCCCCTCCAATGGGCAGGGACACCTTCCACTATCCCAGGTCGCTCCAAGCCCTGTCCGACCTGGCCTTGGACAATTCCAGGGATGGGGCAGCCACAGCTTCTCTGGGCACCCTGTGCCAGGGCCTCACCTCCCTCACAGGAAAGGATTTCTTCCCAATATCTCATCTAACCCTGCCCTCTGGCAGTGGGAAGCCACCCCACCTTGTCCTGGCACTTCAGGCCCTTGTTACAGGTCCATCTCCAGCTCTCTTGGAGCCTCTTTAGGCACTGGAACAGGCTCTAAGGTTTCCCCAGAGCCTTCTCTTCTCCAGGCTGAACATTCTCAGCTCTCCCAGCCTGGCTTCAGAGCAGAGGGGTTCCAGCTCTTCAGAGCATCTCTGTGGCCTCCTCTGGGGTCGCTCCAGCATCTCTGTATCCTTCTGATGTTGGTGGCCCAGAGCTGGAGGCAGCTCTGCAGGTGGTTTTTGTCTAAGGTAAAATGTGGATGGTCATTCAGTGCCTGGTCTGTGCCTCTTCACACCAGCCTGACTTGAACAGCAGAATCTTTAAGCTTGGCATTTGCTTTGCCTAATTTCAGCCATTTAACAGGTGTGGAGTTTAAGGCAGTCCATTTGGTTTCTGTTCCAGTCAATAGAGAGAGGCAAGTGCCTTGGGAACAGCTCCATTTTTGTCCTCTGTCTCTGCTGAAAACAACGGGAGCTCATAATTTCCTTTAATTAGCGGTGTGCATTTCAGGCTGTTCAAACATGGAGAGCTCATGTCCCCCTGACCTATCCCAAGGGGCTGGATCTTGAGTTTATTTGTAGAGGAAATGGCTTTTTTTTTTTTGGTTGGTTGTTTTAATTCTTGATCTGTTTGTTAAAGGAAAGGAATGACTTCCGTTTGGCAGTTTTCCTTCGAATTTTGGAGTCTTAGGCTGCTTCTGTAACATGGGGTTAAAGACAGAGGAACCTTTCAGTGCTAATTTGTCAGTCTTTTTAAAAATACAAAAGAAGAAAAAAAAATCTGCTTCTTTAATGCACCTTAATACATTTGAGGGGGCATTTTGCAGCAACTGAACAGGAAAATACCTGCCTGGTATTTTATACCCCCAGGAGGAGATCTCAAGCCGGCTGTTCCCCGCTGGTAGATGCAGAACCCTCGGAGCCCTGGGGACGGGTGCTTTGTGCAAGGCTGGTGACCATCCTGTCCCTTCCTTCTCCCCACTGGGTGGCAGGGCTGGCTTTCACCTTCCTGGCTTTGCAATGTGCTGGGCAGCAGGAGCTGCCAGGCAGGGAATTTTTCCTGCTGGAGCTGCTCTGGGAAATGGGGACATCTCCTGGCACTCTTTATCACCCCAGGGCATGGCAGGAGGGAAGCGTGCCTGGGCAAAGGAATGGTGTGTCAAGGGATTGTTTTCAGCCAGAGGGAATCAGTGAGGAAGCCTTTTTTTTCTCTGTGGAGGCTGTTGGCTGTTTGTTTTTTTTTTTTTTAATTTCTTTCTCTCCTCCCCGGCATATTTGCACTGAGTGGGAAATTAAAGCTGCTGTTAGTAATGTGCTTGCACACAGGAAGGTGCTGGAGCACCCACCATCATCTTGCACAGCCTCCACTTGGGAAAACTATTTGGGAAAGTTTTAAAATGGAGTTGTTCTGTGCTTGTGTGTGGGTATGAACCTCTCTGCCTAGCACAGAGCTGGATCCAGTGTGCCCAGAGAGCTGCCACATCTTACTGTGGGCTCTGCTGTCAGCATGTTTTAGCCATGCAGGGCTCTTCTGCTGCGGTCTCCTGCAGACCCTCAGTTCTGAGTTTTCCTTTGCCGGGTTTTCTCTCCCAGTGCCTCAGGGCCATCCTCTGACTCTCAGATCTGGGAAGCTGCCTCTGCTTAGTTTCCCTCTGTAGATCCCCAGCACAGTGGGGGAAGGAGCCTTTTCTCCTGCCACATCATTACTAATGAGTTCCGTCAAAGCAGACTGTGGTGCTTTTAATTAGAAAATGGATCATTTCCAGGTGCTAGAGGAGACCCCATGTGAAGTGAGCAGCAAGTACTCTCTGCCTTAGGGTACAGGTGGGGGACTTGGAAGATCAGAGGTAGAAACATCCTCGAGAGAAGCAGAATTTTGGGTTCAGACTTCTTCTAGGTGAAGCTTTGTTGTCTTATTACTGTTTGGTTTTTATACAGCAGTTGCAGGTGTGTGTGGCTGGGAGGTGCTGCCCACTTAGCATGAGGAGATAAAAATCAGTTTTAGGGATGGAACAGAAGGCAGGGAAAAATCGGGTGGGCTCCCTGGGCCTGTAGCTTGTTGTATCTTATGATCTGGCATATTCCTGTAGCACAGGACTGCACGTGCCTGCCTGGGTCACTGGGTGGCTCGTAGGGAGGTTTGTGATTTACCAGTGCAGCAGTGACTCATGCACAGGTAACTCTGCAGATGATTGCTTAGATTTAGAATACCTGGTGGTGTACAGGTGATGTGCTCAGCTATTTCTCTGTTTTCCTGGAGAGTTCTTCCTACTCTGAAATAATGAAGCTTCTATCTAAATTGCTTTATCGTGGCAGAATCAAATTATTACAGGGTCCAGTATGTTTTTTACTCCTTTTCCCTGCTCAGGACAATTTATCTGGTTTTTGCTCTGTTTGTTGAACTTGGAGGTTATTTGTTTCTCTTTCATGTCCCCTCCTTGCCAGAATGCTTGTTTACATTCAGTGGGAAGTTTTGCAGTGCATCCAAGGACTGCTTGTGAGCAGATTTCCAAAGGGATGCATAAAGTTTAATTATCTCTCTGATTGCTGTCTTCAGCTCTTTGGTTTGAAAAAGGATCATGAATGATCATGAAATGATTCCCATTCTCCTTTGAGTACATCCGTGGGAGTTTCCCTGCCTCAGTGAAGAGGAGGGTTTTGTTGAGAGCCTCTCCCTGTTCTTTGCTGCAGTTTTTCTCCAGACCTCGCCCTGGACTCCCCTGGCACTGACCACTTTGTCATCATTGCCCAGCTGAAGGAGGAAGTGGCTACTTTAAAAAAGATGCTTCACCAGAAGGATCAGATGATTTTGGAGAAGGAGAAGAAGGTACAGTCCTTGGCTTGCTTCCCCCCAGCAGGCTGACATGTTCTCACAGATCACACTCTGACACAGCCTGGCTTTTCATCTTGGAGTTAACATGTCTGGGTGTTTCCAGGCTGCCTCCTTTCCAAAGCCAAAGAGGCTCTCTGGACCCACCCAGGAGATCTCATTTCATAAGGGGTCATTTCCTGACCACTCTATTGGAGACCTCTGTGTGTGGGGAAGACTGGGAATAAACATGCTGTTGCTTGGAGAAAATACAGTGCTGGCCCTTCCTGTTGCTCTGTGCTCTCAGTGACACAGTTCTGGTCTCGTTGCGGTCCCCCAGCACCCCCAGCATGTCTGTGACCTCAGCCAGAGGTCACAACCTTCTTTAGAGGCATTTTCCATGGCAGGGGGGTCTGTGGTGAGGGAAGTCATTGCCTCTTCAAGCTCACTTGCTCCTTCCTGGTTTCTGCACAGATCACAGAGCTGAAAGCCGACCTGCAGTACCAGGAATCACAGATGAGGGCAAAGATGAACCAAATGGAGAAGACACACAAGGAGGTCATGGAACAGTTACAGGTGACAGCATTTTTGGTTTAATTTGCTGAGCTGTGCTGTATCCAGGAGTGACCAAGGACATTCCTGAGCTGTGTCCAGGAGGGACTGAGGACACTCCTGATCACAACACCCCGTGAGCTCCTGCACACAGAGCCCTGCTAATGCTTCTCAGCCCTGTCCTACAGCCTCTGTGCTGCCAGGCAAGCACCTCCTCAGCTCTGCACTGCATCCCAACCACTGTTTACACCTACCTTGCTGCTCTCTACTCAGGCTCACACTTACTGTGTTGTAAAGTGCTATGTTGTATCCCCTATGGACTAGATGGGAACCATCAAACTCATTTTACTTAGTGTCGAAATCAGGTTTGAACCTGTTTCTCCAGTCTGAAGAACCTTTGTCAGCTCCCTGCACCTCTAAATCACCTCCTTGTGATTTGTGTGAGCAGTAACCAGAGAGAACAAAGGAACAATTGGCAGTTCTTTTAGCCCTGTATCTCTAGTCCAAATAAAGAAGTCCCTGAGCCGATAGAAGCAGGGAGAGCAGGATTCTCGTCATGGCTGTGAAAACACAGTAGACTATCAGCATTAATAGCTCGAGCCACCGAAGGGATCAGGTCAAAGGGGAAGAAATCAGACACAGAAATGAACTTTGCACCCTTTAATTACTCTGGGTATATAAAGATCTAAAGCCCCAGCAATGAGAGGCGGGAGGGGATGAGACAAAAGGCTTCTATTGCCCCTGAGGAAACAGCCCCTCCTCCATCCACACACACTCTAGGGAAGTATCCCGGTGGAGGGCAGGTTTGGAGCTTCCAGCTGCTGTCAGAGTGTCGGTGAGAATCCCTTCCCAATGCACATCCTTCTGAAGGCTGGAATGTCGGTATGTGGTGAGGAGAGGGCTGGATGTGCTGTTTCTGAAGGGAAAGGAGCATCAGATCCAGGAGCAGGTGTGCCCCAGCTTTCCATGTCTGTGCTCAGCTCAGGCTGGGACTGCCCTGAACTCTCTGGTGTCCAGACATTTTATTTCTGCTGGTATTGGTTGAGTCTTTGGAAACCTTCAATGATTGCAAAATCAAAAGTTCAGATCTCTCAGTGTATTGTAGGTGCCTTGAACTGTTCATATGATTAATTTTTTGAGCGGGTTCATGGGTTTTATTATTTTGTCTTTGTCTTTTCCTGTGGGGCTGGGATGGGAGAGCCCTCTGTAGGTGGTTTGAGGTGAGTTCAGCATCTGCCCCCCTTTCCACCTGTGCACGGGATGTCAGCAGCTCCTACACAGGGATCCCAAGAGCTAATGATGATCCGTGCCGTTAAATACCCATTTTCCCCGTTTCCAGGCCAAGAACAGAGAACTCCTGAAGCAAGCAGCTGCCCTGTCAAAAGGCAAAAAGCCTGAGAAGTCAGGAGCAATAACCTCCCCTTAAAGCCAAACCCCCAACCTGGGAGCTTTCCTCAGCATTAGCCAAGGAGTCTGGGAGACCTGCTGGATCGCTGGAAGCCAAAACCTCTGTGTTGTCGCTAGCCCCGGGCTGTGGACTCCACGGGAATTCCTGATGGGTGTTACTTCCGACAGCATGCTTGAGCGTGGCCGGTTTCGATCCATGGGGAGAGGTCCCAGCCTTCCTAAATCCCCCCTGAAGTACTGTTTTCTGGAAGAAATCTTTTCCTAACCAGTTGCTACCACTGCCAGCCCTTTCCATGAGCAAACAGGAACCTGCTGCTTAGTGGCTCCTTGCTGGTTCCCAACCTGCTGCTGTGTGGGAATTGCTGTGGCCAGTTGTTCTGCAGATAAAATGGGAGCTGCGTGTGGTGGGAGCTGGATTTTTTTTCCTTAAACTGTTTCCTCTTCAGAAGAGAGCTGCGAACTCACCAGCCCAACAGATGTTCCTGGAAGGTTGTGCCACTGCTGACAATAGTTGATCCAGCTTTTTGAAGATGCTTCCAAAATGGGGGCCATGTATTTATCTTGGAAAATTTTTATGTTTTGTTTTTTCTTCTTTTCTCTGTCAACTTGGCAAACCAAACTGCCTGGTTTTGTGTTTCCTTGTTTTTCTGATGAGAGCTTTTGGGTTGGGAGCCAGAGTGGAATGATACAGCCCCCAACCCACCCAGAATTCCACCCCCAGTGCCCTGGTTACGTGGTGACATCTGGGATTTCGATGATTTCTGCAGCTTGGTGTGATCAAGTGTCTCTTACTCCATTTCTTTACACAAAGAGTTCAAGGCTCGGATATTCCCTCTCTTCCCTCTTTCCCTGCCCCTTCCAGATGCAGGGGCCAGGTTGGCTCCAGGAAAGCACTTACTCAGGCAGCGACCCGAGCCAGGGAGTGTTTTTTGGGGCACTCCAGGGATTTTTCTCACTGCTGATTCCAAACCAGCAGGATCAAAGGGCTATGAGCGTTCCCTGTACCAGGGGTGTGCTGCCCTGAAACAGCATGGCCACCACTGACCCTTACAGCCAGGCCAGCTGGGGTAGGTCCCCCCAAACACCTCTTTTGAGGTGATGGTGATGGATAAAAGCACTTGGAGGGGGAGCACCACACAACTCCAGGCTGGCAGGAGCTCCTCGACATCCCGAACTCTGGTCAGGGAGTGGAGAAACATCTCAGGGCTTGGAGACCCCCAAGCAGGGGCTGAAGGTAGGTAAGAGAACTCATGCTTTTGCTGCAGGATGGCTGCTCCGTCAGGGCTTTGATGAAGCTTTTAACTAGAGCTTGTGATTATTTTTTTCATCCTTTTGTTTCTTATTTGTTTCTAAAGTTGATTTTACTCAAAGGCACTTTCGTGGGATGATGTTGGCTTCTGGCACGGAAGGAGCATGTTTCATTTGACACTGCCATGCATTTCTTTTTGGCTTTTCTAAGGGACTTTTGATGTGAAAACAAGCAAAATCAGAAATTGTTACACTTTGCCTGAGTGTGGCAGCAGGAAAAACTTACCCAATTTTATACTTTTAGAAAATGAAGTGCATTGGTGGGAGTTTTTTTAACTGTGGGCTTTTGCTTTTTTTGCTTCCCTCAACATACAGAAATAAAAAGAGGGAGAAAGGCCCTGTAAATACTGTTCAGTTGGGTTTTTAATCGTGATAAATTGCTCCTGCCGTCGCGTAGCTGATTTGTAGCACCAACATCGTTTCTTTGTATGTTTGTAATAATAAGATTTTCAAGGGATGCTTTGATTTGTACAAATGACACCTGTAAAAGTGGTTTTAAAAATCCTCATCTGTGGCTGATACTTTGTTTGCTTTGAAAAGGGAAAAAACCAAAACAACCAAAGCACCTTTCCCTGCCTGGAGCTGATTTATCTCCTGCTCTGGGGTTGGGAGTTATGGGAAGGAGATGGTATTTTCCCATTGTTTGCTTTGTTCCTACTTTTCTTTCTATCTTTAAATCCTCCCATCAAGCCTGTTGCTAGGATCCTGGTTACTTGGTTACATCCAGCTTCCCAGGACCCATCCGGCTGGATCCGACAAGATTTATTCCTGATCTCGGCAAGGGGAGAGAGAGACCTGCTCTTTTGGCATGGAGGTTTTCCCTTTTCCCATGAGATTTCCATGAAGAAAGCTCAGCTGCCCCTTGTCTTTTTCCAAAGAAATCTCCAGAGGTCCGGGAGTCCAAAGGGGTTTTAGCTGTGACCCTTACTCATCTCCAATTCCTGCTCCTGGAGCACATGGGGATAGCAGCTCCCTCCTGCTGCTACTCCCAGAGCAATGAGGACCACTGACCAGTACAAACCATAGTTTCTAATGTTTATGTTGCTGAAGCCACATCCATCTGCCTGCAGGGCAGAAATCCTGATGGAGCGCTGGCAGCTCCTGTGGGCCAGGATCACCTTGGGAGTCACCTTCCCTCCACGCCTCTGAAACAGTTCAGCTGCAGATGAAATGAGAGGAAACAGCCTCAGGGTGTGCCAGGGAAGGTTTAGATTGGACATCAGGGAAGAGTCTTCCATGGAAAGGGCTGTCCAGCCCTGGCACAGGCTGCCCAGGGAAGTTGTAGAGTCCCCGTCCCTGGAGGAATTTGAAAGCCATGTGGATGTGACATTTGGGGACGAGGGTTAGGTGGTAGCCCCCAGTGCTGGGGGAACAGTTGGACTCAATGCTCTTAAAGATCTTTTCCAACCTAAATGATTCCATAATTCTAATTCCCTTCTCCACCCCACAAATGCTCTGGGCTTCCTTCTTCCAGCCCACAAAGCCCTAATGCCAGTGGGTTTTCCCACTGGAATCTGTAATGGGGTGACCAGCCACAGTGACAATCCAGCTCCTGATCTTCTAGCAGAGCATGTAAGGAAAGGAAACACTGAAACAATATTCCATGTCTTACCTGCCCCAGGTGTTCCCTCAGAGTGTCCCTGTATGGTCTGTGCTGCTTCCCTTGGTCCTCAGAATCTGGGCTGCCCAAAACCACCAGCTAGTGAAAGAGGCAGGAGTTGTCCGCAGCCGACCTCCCTCTGAGGTAACACACCTTGAGCAATTTGACTTCCCTTGCTGTTTAGCTTTCCTGGAGCACCAGACTTGTCCAGTCAGCAGGATGGTAACCAGGACACTGTCAATTCCAAAATAATTGCCTACTGTTGCGGTTTTTTAAATCCCTGGAGAGAGTTAAAAGCCATGTGGATGTGGCACACTTGGGGACATGGGTTAGTGGTGGCCTTGGCAGTGCTGGGCTAATAGTTAGACTTGATGATCTTAGAGGGCTTTTCTGAACTGAGCAATTCCATGATTCTATGGAATGCTGAAGCTGTTTTGCACTGCCCAGCATCGCCGGCTCCTGGCTCCCATCATGGGAGGGTCTGAGCCCCTGGCAGCTCAGCTGTGGTGGCCGGACACTCCCTGTACCAGGCTGCTGTGAGAGGAGGGAGATGCTGCTGACAGCCCGAGCCGGCTGCTACGTGAGCAGGAGCATCAGGAACCAGCCAGGAAAGTGCTGGGACTGCAGGTTACCTGGCACTTGCCGGGTGGGCTCACAAGGGGTGAGGAGCAGATGGGGGATCCCGTGCTGCTCCAAAACCTGGAGCTCTCTGCCCAGCTAGCTGTGATTGGCCTCTTCTGTCCCTGCTCAACATGCAGGAGTCATCTGTGGGACAAATGTCCTCCTGGCACAGCTCTTTATGTCTTCTGATGGGATATTTTTGTATTAAATATTTGGCAGCCTCGCCAGCCCATCTCTCCAGCTGGATCATTGCCTGATGCACACCCACAGCCCTGTCCCTCTAATATCCAGTGCTTTTTGAGGGGGGCAGAAAGGGAAGAACAGAGACAGCCTTCCCCCCTCCCTCTGCCCCCGCACTCTGCTTGCTCTGTGTTGCCTCCACTGATGCAAAGGAAGAGATGGATTTTCCCCTCCAGGCTGACGTGTTCAGCCAGAGCCAACACAGAGCTCATGGCCTCAGGGTGGAATTGTAGAATCATCATGGAATGGTTTGGGTTGGAAGAAACCTTAAAGCTCATCTCGTTCCACCCCCTGCCATGGGCAGGGTCGCCTTCCACTGTCTCAGGTTGCTCCAACCCCCATCCAACCTGGCCTTGAACACTTGCAGGGATGGGGCAGCCACAACTTCTCTGGGCAGCCCCAGGGCTGGCTGGTGACCAGCAGCACCTCTGTGGGCTGTGACAGTGCCAAAGGAGCAGGTGATGGAGCTGGACTGGGGTGACAGACTAAACAGCACCTCTGACCCCACGGCAGGGCGGGGCCACGTTCCCTTGGATCAGATGAAATTAAACGCCCGAACTGTGCCTCTGAAATGACACAAATGGAAATACAGAAGCGGAAACCTTGAGGTGGCCAGAGCCACCCAGACCCCACAGCCGCAGCACAGGGCCATGTTTGCAAAACACTCTAAAAATAGCCCCAGGAAGGAGACAAGGAGCAATGACCAGGCACGTTTGAAACTGGCTGTGTCCTCCCTCCCTGCAGAGGCTGGGGCTGTGGGCTGTGCTGATCGTGGCTGTTCCAGCCGTGGGCTGTGAGGCCTTGCAGTGGTAAGGAGCATTGACGTTCCCTTCGCTGGCAGGAGCTCAGCCCGGAGCCAGAGGAGGCTGTTGCCAGGCAAATCCTGAGTTGTTTGTGCAGCGACTCCTGTTTGTTGGACTTTGCCATGTCGGGCTGTCAGGCAGCACCAGATTGGCACCAGCTCTGTGTCTGGGACAGCCCATGGTTGTGGGGGTGGGGTTATTTCCCTTCTTTTCACCTTTTTTTCTTTTTCTTTATTATTTTTCTTCTTTTCAACCTTTTTTTTTTTCTCCTGTCCCTTTGGAGAAACACCAAACCCAGCAAAAGAATCAGAATCCCAGACCGTTTTGGTTGGAAGGAATCTTAAAGCTCATGTCGTTCTGCCCCCCTTCAATGGGCAGGGACACCTTCCACTATCCCAGGTTGCTCTAAGCACCATCCAACCTGGCCTAGGACACCTCCAGGGACGGGGCAGCCACAGCTTCTCTGGGCACCCTGTGCCAGGGCCTCCCCACCCTCACAGGAAAGAATTCCTTCCCAATATCCATCTATCCCTGCCCTCTGGCAGTGGGAAGCCATTCCCCCTTGACCTGGCACTTCAGGACCTTGTCCCAGGTCCCTCTCCAGCTCTCTTGGAGCAGCTTTGGACACTGGAAGGGGCTCTGAGGTTTCCCCAGAGCCTTCTCCAGGCTGAACACCCTCAGCTCTCCCAGCCTGGCTTCAGAGCAGAGGGGTTCTATCCCTCTTCGGAGCATCTCTGTGTCCTCCTCTGGGGTCGCTCCAGCAGCTCCGTATCCTTTTGATATTGGTGGCCCAAAGCTGGCCCCGCACGGCAGGCGGGGCCTCACCTGAGCGGAACAGAGAGGGTTTCCCTCAGCTTTCTTTTCCCTTTAGCCCGGGGACACATTTCCAGTACTCCCAGCGTTCAATGGTCGGTAAAGTGCGGCTGGCGCTGGGTAGACCTGATGTCTGCGTGTTGGCCACGCCCCTCTGCACTGCCATTGGTCGGGTTGTTGTTTGGTGGTCACGCCCGCGCGCTCCCATTGGCCGGGGCGGGCGGGGGCGTGTCCCACCGCCCCGCGCTATGTAAGCGTGGCGGGCGCGGGCCCCGGGGCTGCTGCGGAGCGCGGGGGTGTCCGGGGGTGTCCGGCGGTGTCCGGGGGTGTCCGGGGCCTCCGGGGGTACCCGGGGCTATCCCCACCGCCCAGCTCCGCCGTGATGCTGGTGGCCGGCTCGCCGTGCAGCCCCGCGGGGCCGGAGGAGCACCGGGCCTGCGGGGCCCGGCGGGGCGGCCAGGTAAGGGCTCCCGGGCTGCATCGCCCCATCCCCGGGACACGTGGGGTGCAGCCCCCACGGGAGTCCCTCGGGGAAGCGCTGGGGGTGTGCCCTTGACCCGCGGCCGCTGTCTCCCCTCTGCCCGGGATCACCCGGCCCCGGCTGGCTGCAGGGAGGGGAGAAGCCGGGACATGTCCAGAAACCGGCCGGGGTGCAGGAACAATCCTTTGGCTCATCCACTTTGCAGTGAGGCTAAAACCAGGGGTGTTGAGAAGCAGGCTGGGTGCTGGGAGCTCCTGCAGCGTCCTGGGCACGGGGCGGCCCTGTGCAGGCAGGGGGAACTTCGGGCGCCTGGAAGGGGAGACCTTGTGGTCTCCAAAGCTTCCAGGAGCTGGGCTGTATGTGGGAGCCGGGCAGAGCTTACAGGAATGGCCGGGCACAAAGGGGAGTGAGGCACGGGTGTGATGGGATGTGCCTGTCGGGGTAGGTGAGGGGCTGACAGGAGGTTGGGTGCTTCAGGATCTCTGTCCTGTTGTTTGGCTCGTGCTGCTGTTCCCAGGCTGGGTATGGGATCTCGGATGTCCCCGTTAACCAAGACATCTGGAAAACATCTGGTGTCGCCCAGGGCTTATGCATTGTGTGGAAAACTGGGGTCCTGGGGTGTCCATGGAGTTTTGCAGGATCTCCTTGACCTTCCCAAGCAACCAGCTCGGTCTGCAACACCAGTCCACCAACATCCTGAGTATCCTGAAAAGCTGGGAGTTGCCTCTATTGGCAAGACCTCTTTTCCCCCCTCAAAAAAAAAAAAAAAAAAAAAGCGCTTTTTTTTTCTCTTGCTCCTGCATTCCCCTTCCACCAGATTTCCTTAGTGACAGCGGGATTGCTTTGCAGCTTGGGGCTTTGCTTGGAGGGAGTTGTCACAGCAGGATGGTTACTCCAGAGGAGGGCTGGAAGCTAGAAATGCTGGGACAGTGGATGGAACAGACCCCAGGCAGCAGAGAACAGCAGGGAACTCACTCTGGCACCTGTTCTGACGTGAGCCAAAGCCTGAAATCAGTGCTTTGGAGCAGGCTGGGGTGAAACTGGTGGTGGCCCTGATGCTGCTATTGTCCCCAGGAACAGTTTTTGGCAGGAACACGGTTAGGAGGCACAATCCACTCTGCTGGGTGGCTCTGATGGTGTTTATTTAACCTCACCTTATCTGGGATGGTTTCCCCACACCTGACTAAGCACTGGCACCAGTGGGATTAGTACTCAGCACACCCATCTTCCTGCTCCCGGGGAATTATCTCGTTCCCCTGGTACCTCTGTCGAGACCCTCAGCCTGCTTTGTGCCAGCTGGAGCTGGGAGCAGGTTGTGTGTCTGGTGCCAGTCACAGCATCTCAGTGCCTCAGTTTCCCCTCAGTTTGATAGGACAAGAGGAAACAGCCTCAAGTTGCACCAGGGAAGGTTGAGGTTGGATATTAAAGTTCTTCACTGAAAGGGTTGTCTAGTCCTGGCACACGCTGCCCAGAGAAGTTGTGGAGTCCACATCCCTGGAGGGATTTAAAAGACATGTGGATGTGGCATTTGGGGACGAGGGTTAGTGGTGGCTTTGCCAGTGCTGGGGTAACAGCTGGACTTTACGATCTCAGAGGGCTTTTCCAACCTGAACTATTCCGTGGTTCTGATTCCCCATTGGTGGAAGCAGGAGGGGATATCTTATCTGGTGGTGGCACAGCAAGGGTTAAGCACAGCACCCCAAGTATTCCTTAATTCAGCAAAACACTAGGAGCCTCTTGCAGGAATGATTAAAAGCACCTTCCAAGGTCACCCTGAGATGCCACTGTAAAGCAGTGGCTGGGCTGGGGGGTTGGAATTCCAGCCGGCTGGAAGTCCTGCTGTCTGTCCCATGGATTTGCCTTGCCAGGGTCTGCTGCTGTCCCCCTGCCAGGGAGTCTCTTGGGCCGTCAGACAGTTCTTTCTCCTCAAACCCCGAGTCAGCACGGAACAAAGGAACCAACTCAGCAGCAGGAGCCTGATCCCGCTGTCACCCCAGTGCTTCCATGGTGACTCAAGGCAGGAGCATCCCATGGGAGCCATTGGATGAGGGCATTCCTGGCTTTGCCCTGGCTCTGTCTCGGTGCCTTGTCCCGCTGCCCGGCGCATGGGGAGTGCGTGGCTGCAGTGACAGCTGCTCTGGTCACTTCGTGCCATCCTACACCCCTTTCCTGCTTAGGAGAGGGTGCCAGGCTGCACCTTCCGCCTGCACAGGGGTTTGAATTTTGCCATTATGTCCCTCTTTATGGGTCTGTGGGAGCAGCTCATCCAGTTCACCCAGTAACTAACTGGGTGCTGTGGGAGCACAGCTGCCCACTTCCAGCCCTGAGGAGTGTGGGGCAGAAAGGACCTGAACCCCGTGCTTGGAGCAGGGGGAGCCCCTGTAAGTAAGGGCTCATTTCTGGATTAACTCTGTTAATTAATTTGGAGAGGGGTGGGGGGAAATGGTGACGTTTAGTAGCATTTTGTGCCCAGGGACAGGTTAGTGGGACCCCCGGGCGCCGTGTCTTTGCTGGTGATCGTAACCTGTTCCTGTGGAGGAACAGTGCTGTGGCTTTGCTACTCCTTATCCCCACTGCCCGGGACCCCCGCATCCCGTTTCTCCCTGTTTTCCCACGGCTCGGGAGTGGTGTCACGGCTCCTGACCCGTGGGGCCGCTGTCCCGGTGTGCCACACCCGCCCGGGAGCGGAGCAACATCCCGGCGCGGTTTCATCAGCGCTGCCAGCCTGACGCAAGGGCTGTGGGGGCGATGGCCCCGTGGCCCGTGCCGGGTGTCTGCCTGAGTCACCCCTTCCGGTGACGCTGACGGGGATATTCCGTGGCTCCGGTGACTCCCGGCTGCTCCTTCCTTCCTTCCTAGGAAAGAGGAATCAAGGCTCCCCGGGAACAGGCAAAGGGCCCCAGCACCTTCATTCCCCT
Organism: Coloeus monedula; assembly: GCF_965178545.1. NCBI lineage: Eukaryota > Metazoa > Chordata > Aves > Passeriformes > Corvidae > Coloeus > Coloeus monedula. The sequence continues at coordinate 201,323 of NC_138804.1, read as the reverse complement.
GGGAGAGGTAAAGCGATGGGGATGGACGTGGGTGGGGGGGGTCTTCTCCCTGCTGGGGGTCTCCTTCACCCTTCCCTGCTGCGGGTGGGGGGACAGGAAGGATTCCCAACCCCCCCAGTTCTTAGTGGCTGGTGGGGATGGGATGCTGGGGAAGGAGGAAGAGGTGGAGAGGGGTCACCAGCCCGGGCAGATCCTTGTGGCATTGTGGGGGAGTCGTTCTGGAGGTTGGGGGAACAGCTGTGTTTCACCCTGGTGTTTGCCTACCCTGCCTGTGCCTCAGTTTCCCCACTCATCCAAACACATCTGTGTTTCTCCTGCGATGCAAAGACCTCCACCCTTGCCTCAAGGCCCCCCTCAGAATTCTACCTTGATATCCCCAGGGCACCTGAGCCCTATCTGAGCACCCACGTTCACTCTCCCAGATGTTCCTCCTCCAGCAGAGATAGCGCCGTGGTTTCGTCACCGCGCCGGGGGGGGGCTGACCCCCATCTCCTCCCCTGCGCTCCAGAGCCCAGACAAACAACCCAACCCATGGGCTGAGCTGGACGGGCTGTGTGGGATCTGTCATGGAGACCCCCAAACACCCCCTGCCCCCTGGGGCTGGGGACAGGGAGACGGGCAGCAGGGGCCACCGGCGGTGTCCGTTCCGGAGGCGGGGCACTTCCAGTGGGGTGAGGATCTGATCTTGGTGCTCTTGGGTGCCTGGATCCTGCTTGTTGGGGGGGTCTCCATTTAGGTGAGGGGGATGTTGGCAAGAGCAGGGGCCTACAGCTCACAGCCCTTCACTTCCCTCCTCTCCTCATTCCACAGATCCCGCAGGAAGGTGGGGAGAACAGCCTTCACCAACTCCTCGAGGCCTTCGTCTCGGCAGGCAGGGTGGACCACGTCGCCATGGTCATGGGGCTGCACCCCCAGTACCTCAGCAGCTTCTGGAAGACCCAGTACCTCCTGCTGCGCATGGACGGGCCCCTGCCCTACCACAAGCGCCACTACATTGCCATCATGGTGAGCAGTGGGGCCCTTGGGGTGTGGGGACACAGGGGGCTATGTGGGGTCCCAGCACTGCTGCTTGGGAGACACTGGGGACTCCACAGATGGGCCCCTCTCTGATCTGACGTCCCAAAAGCTTGGAAGCCCCTTGGGGTTGGTGCCCACCTAGGGTACCCCAACACCCTCCCTCCAGGACCCCTGGGGACTGGCACTGATAGTGAGGGGGGAAATCCCTCCTGTCTGGAACTTGTATCCCCAGGGAAAATCCTCCAGGAGCAATGTGGGAGGAGTGGGCTCCCTGCCTTGGCTTTTTCAAGGGCTTGGAGCAGGGTGGGGGTCCCCTGGCCAGTGCCAGGGGCTGACTGCTGGCTCTCCCCGCAGGCAGCAGCCCGGCACCGGTGCTCCTACCTGGTGGGGTTGCACATGGGGGAGTTCCTGCAGGTAGGGGGCAACCCTGTGTGGCTGCAAGGGCTGCACTGTGCCCCCCAAAAACTCCGGAACCTCAATGAGATCAACAAGCTGCTGGCGCACCGGCCCTGGCTCATCACCAAGGAGCACATCGAGGTGAGAGCTGATGCTGCCAGCACAGATCCCCCCAAAACACACTGTTTAACCCCAGGCCACATTCCTGCTTGCACAGCTCCCAGGGTTTAACCCTTTCAGGGCTGAGGGAGTCAGTGGGATGGGAAGGGGTGACTTGCCCCCAACAGGTCTATGGGTGAGGCACTTCCCAGACATGCTCCTATATCCCTGCCCTTGGCTTGCCCCGGCACTGGGCTGTGGTGAGGGTACAGCTGAGGGCTGGGGGGGGTCTCTCCAATTCCTGCTGTGTGTCACAGGCTCTGCTGAAGCCAGGGGAGGACAGCTGGTCGCTGGCGGAGCTGGTGCAGGCGCTGGTGCTCCTCACCCACTACCACTCGCTCGCATCCTTTGTCTTCGGCTGCGGCATCAAACCCGAGGAGGACCAGGATGTGGGGAACAGCTGCTGGCCCCCCTCGCCCCACAGCGACAGCAGTCCTGCCTCTGATGACAGCATGGGGGGCTCTGGGGTAAGAGGGGCTTTGCCTTGCAGGGGTGTGAGTGCACCGTGGGGTGCTGCATGCTTTATGGAGCTTCCCCTGGGAATCTCAGAATGGTTTGGATTGGAAGGGACCTTAGAGCCTATCTTGTTCCACCCCCTGCCATGGGCAGGGACACCTTCCACTATCCCAGGTTGCTCCAAGCCCCATCCAGCCTGGCCCTGAACACTTGCAGGGATGGGACAGCCACAGCTTCTCTGGGCACCCTGTGTCAGGGCTTCCCCACCCTCACAGGGAAGAATTCCTTCCCAGTATCCCATCTATCCCTGCCCTCTGGCAGTGGGAAGCCATTTCCCCTTATCCTGTCCCTCCAGGCTCTTGTCTAAATCCCTCTCCAGCTCTCCTGGAGCCCCTTTGGGCACTGGAAGGGGCTCTAAGGTTTCCCCAGAGCCTTCTCTTCTCCAGGCTGAACACCCCCATCTCTCCCAGCCTGGCTTCAGAGCAGAGGGGCCCAGCTCTTGGAGCAATTCTGTGGCCTTTGCTGGGAACAGCAGATGCTTTAGAGCCATGCAGTACCTTCCATGTCCTACACAGGATTTCCCCCTCCTCCCAGGCCCGGGGATGGGTCATAGGAGCTGCTGGAATCTTGGCAGGACAAACACAGAGGGAGATGCTCGTTTGAGCAGCCCTGCAGGTCCCCCAAGTGCCCGCAGATCTGGGCTTGGGGGCCCCTCTGGTCGACCAGGGGCAGGGTTGACCCTGCCCTGTGCTTCCCCAGGGCACGGACACCATGCAGGAGGTGGAGGTGCTGATGGAGAGGATGAAGCTGCTGCAGGAAAACCAGTGGGAGGAGGAAGGAGTCACACAGGAGGAGATGGCAACGCGCTTCGAGCTGGAGAAGACAGAGAGTTTGCTGGTCCTTTCCTCAGGTGAGGAGGTGCAGGAGGCAACTGTCTGGGGGCAGGAGGTCCCCATGGGCCAGGGGAGCCTGGGGAAGGGGGAAGGAACCAGAACCTGCCTGAGGGAGAGCAGGATCCGCTCTGCAGTGCAGCGCTGGCTCCCGTCTGGGCTCATGGCCACTGTGGTGGTGCCTTGTAGATATTTTGGATCCCTCCCTGCAGTCCAACATCCGCTGCTTCCTGGAGGACCCTGAATTTGGATACAAGGACTTCACACGGAGGGGGGAGCAGGCCCCCCCCACCTTCCGTGCACAGGTGGGTGCTCAGCCGTGGCTCAGGTCTGGGGGGTAGCTCCTGCTTATCTCAGGGTTGTTCCCAGGGTTGTGGAGAGTGGGTGAAGGGCTGGAGCTGAGCAACCAGGTGCTGAGAATTGGGGGGAGGTGTCAACTTAGGGGGGGACCCCCACTTATGTCCCTGGCTTTGGGGGTGTCGTGGTTTAAGCCCAGCTGGAGATGAAACATGACACAGCTGCTCACTCAGCCCCCACTTTCTTCCCCCCAACCCAGGGAGGAGAATCAAAATAAAACTTGTATGCTGAGGTAAGAACAGTTTAATTATTGAAAATAAAGTAAAATACAATAATAATGGTAAATGATAATAATGACAATGAAAACGGAAAAAACAAGTGATGCACAATGCAATTGCTCTGTGTCTGCTGACTGATGCCAGACCCGTCTTCCCAAACCCAGATTGGCCCCTTCCAGGTAACTCCCCCCAGTTTATATACTGGGCATGACGTTCTCTGGTGTGGAATATCTTTGTGGTCAGTTTGGGTCACGTGTCCTGGCTATGCTTCCTGAGCCTGAAACAAGACTAATAAAGTCCTTGACCCAGGATAAACCCAACTTAGCAAAAAACCCAAACCATCAGTGTGTTACCAACACCCTTCTCATTCCAAATCCAAAACCCAGCATTGGAACAGCTGCTGAGAAGAAATTGACTCTGCCTGAAACCAGGACAGAGGGACCCCACTTTTCCCCATCAAACCCCTACCCCAGCATCCTTTCTCCATCAGGATTACACCTGGGAGGACCACGGCTACTCGCTGATCAACCGCCTGTACCCGGATGTGGGGCAGCTCCTGGATGAGAAGTTCCAGGTGGTTTACAACCTCACCTACAACACCATTGCCATGCACTGCGGCGTGGACACCTCCATGCTGCGCCGGGCCATCTGGAACTACGTCCACTGCGTCTTTGGCATCCGGTACATCCCCAAAACGTGGCTGGAGTTTCTTTGCCTTGGGAAGAGCCCAGGAGGAGGTCCAGTGATTTGGTCTTGGTTAGAGTGTTGCTGCTGCTTCCCCAAGGCAAAGTGATGCTGTTGGTGGGCTTGGCTGAGGTTCAGAACAGCCCTGGGAAAGGAGAATTTAGTAAGAAATTACTATAAAGGTGGTGAGGCTCTGGCAGAGTTTGCCCAGAGAGGTGGTGGAATCCTCATCCCCTGAAGTGTCCAAGGCCAGGTTGGATGGGGCTTGGAACATCCTGGGATAGTGGAAGGTATCCCTGTCCATGGCAGGGGGTGGCACTGGATGGGCTTTAAGCTCCCTTCCAACACAAACCATTCCATGGTTCTATGAGAGCACAAGGCTTGTGGCTGGAATAACACATCCTCCTCTCTCCAGCTATGACGACTACGACTACGGGGAGGTGAACCAGCTGCTGGAGCGCAACTTGAAGATCTACATCAAGACAGTGGCTTGCTACCCGGAGAAGACGACCAAGCAGATCTACACACAGTTCTGGAGGCACTTCAAACACTCGGAGAAGGTGCTGCCCTGTCCCTTCCCCTCCTGGCACGGTGTTTGGGGGTGCGGACCCTGTGCCCTTACCCTGCTCTCGCCATAGGTGCACATCAACCTGCTGCTACTGGAGGCACGGATGCAGGCGGCTCTGCTCTACGCCCTCAGGGCCGTCACCCGCTACATGACCTGAGCTGCCTCTGCTCTCTCCTCCTCCTCCTCCTGCCCTGGCTGTGTGGGAAAGGCCAGGGGGCAGCTGGTACCCTGAGAATTCGTCTGGAGTATTGTCTCCCTGCTTAGTGAGCTTAGAGCTGTGGAAGGAAAGTGGGAGCTTCCCTGCACTTTCTTCCAGGAAAGGGGATCCCCACAGAAGCTCTCAGTGCTGGGAAGACCCTAAAGTGCTGCCCTGGGCTTGGCAGAGCTGCGCGTGCTCCACTGCTCCGTGCCTTTTTGGGGTTAGCCCAAATGAAGCCAAACTGGGATGTCTGTGGGTGTAGTGCTGGTGTGGCAGCCCTGTGACATGTTCTGGCACCAAGGCTGCCACTGCAGAGGACTGTCCCCCTGCCAGAGATGGCCAGAGGATATAATGGGCTTCATCCCTGCTTTTTGGGTCCTGCCGTGCTGGGAGACACAGCTGCTGGTGGGGGTGCTGCCCAGGCACACCCTCCCCACCTTTCTGCCTCATTCCCTGCGATTTGGGATGTGAAGTGCCTTTAACCTAAGTGCCAGGGCAGGAGCAGGGAAAGGGTAGAAATACCCGAGTGTGTTTTACACCTTTTTGCATTGTTTTCCAACCACTGGCACATCTCCACTGCCTCAGCTTTAGGGGCTGAGGTGGGGAGCTGTGCTGGGGCATGAGGCTCCCTCAGCCCCTCTCCTGCTGTGAGGGTGGCAGGGTGGGATGGGGTGACCAAGGCTTTATCTGGATATGCAGGAGCATTCCCAGCAGCGCAGTTTGCCAGGGAGGTGTTTGTTGGGGAGCAGGATCCAGGGCCAGCAGCATCACCACCCTTGGTTTGGCTGTTGAATCATAGCTCCAGTTAAGTTATTTCTATATTTTTTGGGTATATTAACTCCTGGCTAGGCATGGAAATGCCTCTGTAACTTTGCTATGAATCTTGTTTGAAAAAATAAAATAGTTCTTTTTTTATTCTTTCTCTTCCTTTTTCACTTTCCCCTTGGTCAGCCCAGGGGCTGATCCTGTATGGCATGTATAGAGGGCAGGAGTCTTGCTGCTCCAGGAGTGCCTGGGAGCATCCCTGAGTTGTCCAAGGGGGATGTGGGAGGCCTGAGTACTCCCCATTTGCCTGAGGGGGATGGGTTTGGCTTCAGTAAACCCTCCCCGTGGTGATTGTTTCCAGTCTTTCCTGGCTGTAACATCTTCCTCGACAGCCAGGATTTGGACATGACACTCATTCCACTGTGGTGCTGGGTGGGTGAAGCAGCACTGCGGACACCCCAACCCCATGATGTGGAGCCCAGCACTTATCAGGGTGTGGGCAGGAGCCCCTGGAAGCTGCTGATAAGATCCCTTAGGAGGGGCCAGCTCTGCATGGGAGGTGCTTCCCTGCGTGCCTTAGGAGCAGGATCCTGGCTCTGGGGCTGGTTGGAACCCTCTGGCCCCTGCAGCCATGGAGGACCTGCTGTGCTGCCCCTCTGAGCAAGCATGTGGAGGGCAGTGGGGCTAGAAGGGAGGCTTGGTGAGGGTTTGCTGGGGATGTATAGGGCAGTCTCTATTTTGGGAGAAAGAGGTTTGAGGGCAGCTTTTTCTGTGAAACTGATGCAGGAGGACAGGGCTCCCTGGGCTTTGCTGATTGTGCCAAAGTTCCTGGTGGACATAACAGCTGTACTTTTAGGGTGTCACTCTGTAGCACCAGAGAACACTGTGTGGGGGCCTGGGGGGCTTGGGGAGCTGAGCCAGTCCTGGGGTCTCCATTAGCTCATAGCCTGGGTCATCGCATCAGTTTAACCCCCTTTGTTTTTTCAGTTGGTCACAATTATAAACCAATAAATTCCTCATCTGGGGCATAACCAAAGCCTGCAATTTGTGTACATATGTATAATTTCTCAGCAGCTTTCACTGTTATCTTGCAGGGCCGGTGTGTTAATAATCTCCCTACCTGTCACTGATAGTTGTGATCCCAACAGATGCTATTTGTTTTTCACTCCACTTGCCCTCAATTTAAAAACATAATGTGTTAGTGGTGTTTAAAACACATCAAAGCAACAGGAAATAATAATAATAGTAGTAATAATAATAATAATAATAATAATAATAATAATCTGTGCTGAAGGAGCACTTAAAGACTGCTGGGGCCCAATGTGCTTTGCAAAATTGGCATTACTGGGGCTGAGCTGCCCTCGCTGTGCAGGGGTTCATGTGGGGCTGGAGACGAGGAGAAATATCTGTGCCCTGAGTGTGGACAGCTCATTCCCTACAGATGCAAGCAGATACCTGGATCCACTGCATGGGCTGGAGATGGATAATCATAGAGCCATGGAATGGTTTGGGTTGGGGGGGAGCCTTAAAGATCATCTTGTTCCAAGCCCCTGTCATGGGAGGGGATAAGCTGAGGCTTAAGACAAAGCAGCTGCACAAGAACTGGGGGGACGTTTGGCTAAAGTGAGTGGTGGGTGGGCACAGGTCTCTGTCCCAGCTCTTCCCGGTGTCCATGTCTGCTGTGGGCAATCAATGCCCTGTGTTTCCGTGGGATCACATACTTCCCAGTGGAGAGCAGCTACCTCAGCAAAGCTCTGCTGTGGTCACCTCGGACTGCGATAGAGTTGAGCAGCAGAACTCCCAGTTCTGTCACTGCCTTAGCTCATAGGAGCAGAAAGTATCTGGCCCATGGAGCCCAAAATATGCCCTGGCATCCTCTGTGCCCAGTGCCAGCCCTGGCATAACCTACCTGTTGGGGGGCACCTTGGGGTCCTTGGAGTGCCAGCGGTGGCCGGGAATCAGCGTGCCTCCACAAGCCCCTCCAAAACGAGCTCCATCCTTGCAGACACAGCAGAAGAGCTTGGCAGGGTGGGGATCCACAAGCTCCCAGCCCTTTGCAAGTAAAAAGCTGATTGCTTTGGATTTAAGGTGATAATGGGGCTGTCATGATGTAGCCAACAACCTGTCCTCGCTGGGGATAAATTTGGCTTATCCCGGGGAATGTGCGGGTTTCTGGGCACCTCAGATGGCTGCTGGAGCATTTAAGTCCTTGGAAGCATCCACGCAGCAAGGATGGTGCGGCCAGAGCTGGGACCAGCTGTAATTCAGGACGTGTCCCCGAGTTGCTGTCACCGCCCGGGATCAGGGTGCCCAACCCGCACCCCCAGCTCTGAGACAGCCGGGGGATGAGCACCGCGGTGGGTGCAAGGGCGTCCCCAACATTTGCTGAGACGACCGAGGGCACAGACGGGCTCCACAACCCGGAGCTGTCCGGATTTACAGCCCAAACCGCTCCGAATCCAGCCCCGCCTGGGGAGGGCGGGGCACTGAAAAGGGGCAGGTGGGACCGGCCCGGGGCTGGGTTCGGGGCTCGTCGGTGTCCCCCGGCCCCCCCAGCGCCTCCTCCCCGCCGCTCCACGGCTTTCCCGGCTCGGCAGCGCCGCTCGCTGGGAGTCGGCGGGAGCTGCGAACCGGCCGCTGCAATCAGCCCCGCCACGATCGTGCCCCGCATGCCCGCTGTGAACCTTGGAATCCCGGAATCCCAGGATGGTTCGGGTTGGAAGGGACCTTAAAGCTCATCTCGTTCCACCTCTGCCCTGGGCAGAGACAGCTTCCACTGGACTAGGTTGTGGGGGGGTGTGTGTGTGTGTGTTCGTGCCAGCCGCTCCCTCCGGAGCCCTGAGATCTTCAGGGTGAGGTTTTCCTTGCCCGGAGTGTTAAGAGGCTAAATCCACCTCCGACGTAACGCAGGGAATCATCTCAGGCTTCTGCGGGCAAACCCCAAACCCAAAACTTCATCCCAGCCCTCCCAACACCCCATCACCCCCCATGCCAGTTCTCCATGACCCCTGTCACGCTCTGACCCCAAAGCCCCACTTCTACACCCCCATCACCCCCTAGAGCAAGCCCCCACAGCCCCCATCTCCAAACCCAAAGCCTCACTCCCACACTCCCAGCAACCTCACCCCAACTCCCCCCGACCAGTCATTCCTTGGCCTCAGAGTCTCCCTCCAACCTCGCCCAGCACCCCATCATCCCCCTCCCCAAATCCCCTCTTGTCCCTTGACCCCAAAGCCTCACTCCAAACGCCCTCACAGCCCCAAACCCCCCGTATCCACGCTTCCCTTTTCCGGGGGGTGTGTCCTCCCGCCCGGGGCGTGTCCCCCCGGCCGCACTACATCTCCCGGCATGTCCCACGCGCGGCTTCCGGCGGGGCGGCCCGGGAGCGGCGGCGGCGGCGGCGGCGGCAGCAGCAGGTGAGGCCGGGCGGGGGCTGCGAGCGCCGGCACGGCCGGGGAGCCCCGCCGGGGGAAGGACGGGGCTGGGGACCCCCGGCTGGGCCCTGCCGAGCCCCCTGCCCAGGGGCAGCGCTTTGGGACGGGGGCGGGAGGGGGTGGTCACTAGGGGGGACCCGGGGGCACCTCGGGGGACCCGGGGATGCCGTGGAGGGGCCGGGGCTGTGCGGGCGCTGCGGGCGGACCGCGCCGGGGGCGGCCCGGGGGGACGCTCCACGGGAACCGGCTCGCGGGTCGAACGCACCCCGCACGCCGGTTCTGAACGCAACAAGCGGAGTTCCCGTCCCTGTTCGCTGCTGTCCTCCGAAGGACAATTCGGAAACTCTGAGCGGCTTGGTCTGGGACTACAGTAAACCCGGTTTTTTGTCCCTGCTGCCCTCCTGTGCCTTGCTGTGAGTGTTTCCAGCTTCCCCAAAGTTCTCTCTGAGGCAGCCCGTTGGTATTTCTTTGTTTGCTCTCTCCTGCCTTAATGTTGACTGAAATTTGAAACGTCCCCGCTGTGCTTTCTGGCTTAATTGTTCTTTCCCTCTGTTTGCATGCAGATGAATTATTTACCTCTGTGCCTTGCACTGGGTTGTGTTTGTCCAGGTGGAGGTAGGTGAGGGCTTGGTGCCCTTCTCTGGGGCTGGAATACTGCAACAAAAGCGAATGATGTGAGAAGGTGCTCAGCTGAGGATGAAATGAACTATAAAGCTTCTTAAGCTTTAGAATATTCAAGTGCTGCGTCTACAAGCCTAGAAAGAGAAATGGGAGTCAAAGAATCCCAGAATGGCTTGGGTTGGAAGGGACTTTAAAGCTCCTCTTGTACCACCCCCTGCCATGGGCAGGGACACCTTCCACTATCTCCCAGGATGCTCCAAGCCCCATCCAGCCTGGCCCTGAACACTTGCAGGGATGGGGCAGCTACAGCTTCTCTGGGCACCCTGTGCCAGGGCCTCCCCACCCTCACAAGAAGGAATTTCTTCCCCATATCCATCCAAATTTCCTTGCTTAGTTTAAAACTGTTCCCCTCGTCCTATCGCTTTCTGCCTGAGTAAAAACTCACTCTCCTTTTTATAATCTTCTTTCAAGTATTGGAAGGCTGTAGTGAGATCTCCCAGGAGCCTTCTCTTCTCCTTGTAACTGCTTCTTTATTGCTTAAAGAAACCTGGAATTGTGCAGGAGTGAGTGTTAAACTTGAACTTTTCCAATGTTCCCGTTTTTCAAAAGCAAGTCCTGGGCAGAATCAGGTAAGGGGATTGATGACGTTTCCATAGTCCACTCTTGGGGTGGGTAAAGGATGTTCAGCTGAGTTAGTTTCATGTGCTATAGAAGTGGCAAGGGGGTGTAATTAGATTCCTCTCGCTGCTGGGATTTCCTCAGGAATGCCCGATGGTCTTCAAACAGACCTTTTAAATGAATCCAAATTGCTTTTAAGAGTAAACAACACCCAAATCGTAAACTTAGGTGGTTTAAATTCCTATTTGTGAAGACTGCAAAAAAGGGCAAAATAGAGCCAGAATGAGGCCGATTGTGAGGGACAAGGCTGGCACAGTTACAACAACTGAAGCTGAGTATCTGGACAGCGATGGCAGCAAAACCCCTCTCTCATTCAGAGTAGGTTTAAACCTGTTCTTGCAAACAGTGCTGGAAATGACTGTGCTGTTCTGTGCCAAGTCAAGGTGGTTTCAAATGTGTCAGTGTGTCCTTTCACAGGTGATGCTCTTATCTGATAATGTATCAGAGTGTTTTTGCAAGGCACGTTTTCTTTCTGGATTACCAAGAAATGAGCTGTGTCTGAGGCACGGAGCATACTCAGGTCCTGGGAGATGGAGCAGGAGTCCTGTCGGGAGCACAGGGCAGTGCCACAAACAAGGGGAATGTGATTGCATCCTTGTTTCCATGCTGCTGGATCAGTGATCTGTGATTATACAGCCTTCTACTTCATTCAATCACTGGTTAATTTGATTTCCAGTTTAATTTGATGACAGTTTTGAGAGCCAAATCATTTGTATTTAAACAAATGGCTTCTATTTTGATCAAATTTCATTGTGTTTGGCATGTGTTGGAGCATTATATGTATTAAAAATCGCTGAGACTGTGGTTCCTGCAGGTTTATTAGCTGGTGATGAATATTCAGTTACAAGCTGTACAAAACCTGTGTCTGGCCGGGGGTGGGGGGACTTAAAGCACAACTGGGTTTTTCTGGCTGGTCTCAGTGATGCAATGAGTGAAGAAAGCTGCCAATATCCTTGGGATCACTTGGATTACCTCAAAACGTCATTTTTCAGGCAAAACTGGAACTCTGGGCTGCAGGGAAGCTGGTAGGGCTGTTGGGGGCAAAGACGTCATGTTGCTCCAGCATCCATTAAGGTGGGAGTGGAGATGCCCCGGGTAATTCATAATCAGTTCCCTACTTCTCTTTAACAGTGATTTTTGGCATACAAGTGCCATGTGGGTTTATTTTTCTGAGTGTGAGAATGCTTTTATTTTTTGCTGGCAAGTTTGGAGCCCGTGGAAGACTAATGGATGTGCAACTGCGGCAGCGTTGGGCCTCAGCTTTGTGTCGAGGGGAAAAAAGCCGTTTCAGAGATCTATTTTTATCAGTTAATTAGTCGCTCTTGCTGACGTGTCAGTGCTGTGGTGATAACTAGTCCCAGTTCTTCCCTGTGCAGTGGGGTCATGGTTAGGCAAGGAATGCAGCAGCCAGCATGGCTGCTCATCCCCATGGCTGGAAGGTTTAACTCCTTCCAAACTGTGCCCCTGAATTCAAGGGCTGATTCCATGTGAGGAGTTGGCATATAGACATACAGAATTTTGTCACTCTTCAGCAGAGGTGCTTTCCCAGTGGTGACTGCCCTTAATTTTTTTTCTCTCCCCGGAGGACTTACTGTGTCTCAGTAAGAGCTGAGGTGTGGAGGTTGCTGTGATTTGCCAGTAGCTGGGTGACAGGCCTGGAATCAGAGGTAAAGGGCTGCAGATTTCCCAATTCTTGCTCTTATCTGCTGATTTTGAATGACTCAGGACGATCCGTCAGGGTTGGAAGGTGACCAGGCAGAACATCTAGCAGTGACACATTGGTATTTTGCTCCTTGTAGATGAGGAATTGCTGTTTTCCTGATTTCAAAATGACAAAGCCCTTAACCTGAAAATTCTTGTGGTGTTCATTCTATTGCTTGTGGTGTCACTTGTTTTTGATTCTCAGCTGTGCTGAGATAGGGAGGTGAGAGGCAGCTTTGGTCCCAGCTATGCCCTGGTTGTCGCTGCCTGAATTTTCTTGTTTATTGGTGACTCTGTGCTCTTTCTGCTGAGGATGGGATGGGGGAGGGAGGACTAATTATCTCCAGAGAGAGGCTTTAAGTGCTATTAGCCAAAAGAACAGGCTTCATCTCCTAACTTGAATGAGTTGAGAGAACTAACACGAAGCACTGGTGGCAAAGATAGGAAAATTGAGAGCAGTCCGAATGGTTTCTCTCTGCTGACCCCTGAAAATAGATTTATTATTTCTTTTCCCCCAGCCTTTGGCTGGCAGCAGCTTTGGAGGAGTGGGGGAAGGGGTAAACAGATTGTTAACTTTATTCTTTTGTGTTTGTGCTTTTGGCATACTGATTCCAAAGCACAGTTAGGAATTGCTCACCTACCAGCTGCATGGGGAAGTTCGGCAGGCGTGATGGGAAATTCATTATCAAGGACTAATTAGCCACAGCTGCTGAGTGTCATGGGGCAAAACAAGGTGCATACTGATGAGGTCGGTTTGTGCAAGCCTGGCACTTCTGTGCTAAACAGACAGTCTGTCCTTTTGAAACACTTTTGGGAAAGATCATTGGACTTTGGTAAAGTTTAAGTGCTGTTAGACCTGAGGGTTTGAACCTTTTCACTTTTCTAGAGCTTTTAGCTCCAGAAAGCTGCTGCTAAAAGCAGGAATCTCTTGGCTGCCAGTACCTAAAGGTTTTCCTTTAGTTAACCAATCCCCAAGAATTAACCCCTTAATTAGAGCTGCACTGCCACAGACTTAGTTGTCCAAAATCCATCAAGATTAATCCCCACCATTGATTTAAACCAGAGGCTTCCCCATATGGGCTTCCTTCATCACCTCACACTTGTCTGTGGGAACGGTGAACCTCTCTTAACGTGCTTTTCTCTCCTCAGTTCTCTCCCTTAGCTTTTATGGGTGCAAACAAAGAAAATTTGGCCCTAATTGTACAGAAAAGCCTTGATTTGTAAACTCTGATCCAAGTTTGGGAGGCACTGACTTGTCTGGTGCCTGCACAGTGTTTAGTGGTGGGCCGTGTTCAGACGTCTCAGTGCATGAACACTGTGTTGCAGAGGGTGACTTAGCAAAAAAAGAGGTTATTGCTGGATGTGGCCTTGGGGCTGGGATCACAGGCTGTGTCTCAGGCTGTGCTCATGGAGGCGAAGCTTCCAGAGGTGTTCATGGATGGGGGATAAAGCCAAAGGTTGTTGCCTTTGGAGTATTTGAGCTTTAAACAGAGCATGTCACTGTGCCTGTTTTCAGGGGTCTCTGGCTGTACTCACATGCCTTTGAAGGCTGTGTTCTTTTGACTAATCCTTCTCTCCTACTCAAAATCAAATCAGGGATGTCTGTCACCAACTGAACTCATTGCTGTAGGTCGGTGGGATTGGCTGTTCTCACTGTGCCTCCTGGAAGGGGGATTTGGTCAGTGTTATTTCTGTGTTGGCAAGAGCTCCCCTGCAGATGCACAAAAGTGTTGCTGGTGGTGTGTTATTGATTCCTCTCCTCTCCAGAGCTGTCTAAAAGTTTTTGCTGGTTTGCTGCAGTGCCAAGATCCGCAGGAAGCAGGTTTGCAGGTACAGCTGACACCTGCCAGCCTTCGGATCCCAGTGCAGGGGAGACTGCGTTTGTGCAGGGATAGAAGCAAGGTCAGGAGGGTTTGAGCTGGTCTTTGCTGGCTGCCTCAGGTTCTGTGGGAATGCATTTTTAAAGCTGCTCTGCTGCAATGTTGACAATGGAAATCTGGATGGATCCACAGAATATTTGCTCCGTGTTCCTGGATGGATGACCTTGTGCTGATGAGGTTATCTTTATCAGCTGAGACTGAGAAGGAGGATAATTACTGAAATGGTGACAAGCTGTCAGATTTGTGCTAGCAAATTTTGGCTTTTATTTTTGGCAATATTAAGTTTAGTGTCTGTTGCAAACCAGGTGTAATTTACTGCTATGTGGGAAACAGGAGAAGCAGGAAAAGAGCTGTTACAGAATCACAGAATATGCTGAGTTGGAAGGGACCCATCAGGGTCATGGAGTCCAACTCCCACTAGATTTGTTCCCTTGTAAAGGGTGTTTGTGTGATGCCAGAGGAGAACAAATAATTAGAAGCAAAGTCTTCTTCACTTACATTTTTTGATTAGCAGCAGGTGAGAAGTGGCATGTTCCCTGTAGGGCCACGGAAGCTTCATTTACCTTGTGCTAAGAGTTAAATTAGTGCTTATATCCTGCTCCTGACTTGCTCTGTATCCTGTTCTTCCTGCCTGTGGATCAGGGCCAGAGGGGGGCAAGGTCATAGAATTTTTCATCTTGTACTTCCAAATCAGTTTTTAACAGACCCACAATTATGGACAGAAGCCCTGTGATTGCAGATGTCTGTAAATGGGATTTCTCCTGGCTCAACTGCACCTTCCTAAAGCAGTATCTACTTCTGGGTGAAATTGTCAGATGAGTGTGTCCAGTTCTCTTGGCTCATACTGTTTTCCAGCAGTTTTGGAGTTAGTAATGGCTTCAGGCCACTTGGCTTTTCTGTACCTGTTCAGATCGAGGTAAAGGCCCTCTATTGAGGGCCAGCAGTGCCAGAGCAGCAAGGGAAACTTGAGAAAAAGTCTTACCTGGGACCTAACATTATAAAAAGTGGGGTTTTGCTATTATTATTCTATTTCACTTGTCTTTTATAAATACAGGATTTTTTTCCTGACTATGAGGATAAAGAGTTTGCAGGGAAGAACTTTCCTGGACTGGAAAACTTTGTTCATGCAGGGACTGCTCAGTTGCTGATACCTAAGGTCAGGCTGGATTCTTCTGTCCATCAGCCAGCAAGGCTGTTATTTGGCATTGTTAAGTATCCAGTTTCTCTGGGGGTGTTGGTGGGCTTACACAAAATGCATCTGGAGGAAAGAAAGGGGGGAATTTTCAGGTTGAATTTATTAAACTGGCTGTGTGAGGTATCCTGGATGTGCTGCAGTCTGGTCACCTGCCAAAACCTGTGTGAGTGCATCAGGCTGGGGAAGTGGGATGGATTGTTGTGAGGCTGCTGGATCCCCAAAATCAATGTGACACTAGTGATTACACTAATCAGTATTATTCCACATCTGCTTCTAGCCTCCAAATGAAGCCTTCAATCTGTGTTTTAATGACTGTGTTCTCTCTCCTTACCAACTGTGAGTCCAGGGAAAATAAGGATGCTTAGGTGGACAGGAGGCCTGGTTTAGCTCCCAGCGATGTTGCTGCTGTGGTGTTTGATGTCAGGCAAGTCACTTTTTCCTTGTTTCATCCTTCTGTCTATCCTCTCCAAAATTACCTGTGCTTAGTGAGGGTGTAGTCATCCTCCTGTTTATAGCTAGAGGGACAAATTAATTAATCTCAGCCTTAAGGGCCATAATTAGCAGCCAGGTTCTACTGGTCTAGTCCCATCCTGCTCCGTGTCGCATGGTGTGTAGGTGGGCCCTTTAGTAAATGGAATATGAATAACAGGAGGAAGTGTTTGAATAGCAGGTATGTTGGGTAAGTCCAGCATCAACTGCGTTCAAGGAGTTGTTTCTTGATTTTCACCTTGTCCTGTATTTTGTGAATGTGTAATTTTAAGTTTTAACTCTGCAGTTTTTAAATTTAAATGCTTATTCAGGTTTCACACTGGGCTTTTCTGCCTGTGGATCTTGCTTTTTGTATTAAGTTCTTTTGCAAGGGGGGATTTTTAAGAGCTTTTTTCAGTGAAATAGAAAAAAGTTTGCCTTGATACTGCAGTAAATTTCTGCTGCTCTTGGGAAGTGGGATTTATAACGCTGCTGTGCTACATTTCAGCATGGAAAGGGAGGTGGGGGAGAAACTACCAGAAATCCATTTCTCCTTTAATATGGAATTGTATAGGTGATACTCTTGCATGGAGAGCAGCAGTCCTTGCATAAACACTGGGTACACTAACATTTCTAACTAGTAAATTTATGGATAATCTCTTCTTTTGGAGGATTTATTTAGATTTGAGAGCATTAGCCTCTGGGAAAATTAAACCTCTTTTAAATCCACTTTGTTCAGAGACTAGACTGAGGAACTGCTGGTAAGCCCTGCCATCTTCCTACTGCTTTTCTGTGGGCTTGATTGGAATTGCAGTGCAGGGACGCAGCTGGTCCAGAGGCATCAAGGCTTTGGTTTTAGGTGCTTTATCCAGTTGTGGCAAAATGGATTTGGAGCCTGTTTGCTGTTCCTGTAAGGGGCATGTGCAGCTTTAAGCACTGCCAAAACCAAGAGAGCCCCTAAAACAACCAACCCCAAAGGTAAGAAAGATGAAATATTTGTGGGAGCTGAAATGTCTGGATAAAGCTGTTTTTCTGCATAATGCCACAGTTTTGGGGGGCTGGTGGCAGCTGAAATATCGGTGTGCCTGGGTGCTGCTGTGCCTGCCGAGGTGTACCTTTGTTTCATGTGGCTGATTCATGGCTCTGTGTATTTAATCATAGTTTCTATAGCAGTGAAATCTTTAATGAGCAGGTGGAGTTCGCTCTTAGTGCATTGCGGGTTCGCATGAATGTTGTGGCCGATTCATTCCTGTGTTCTGCTGAGCAGAGTTGTTTCATAGGGGATAATATTGAAGGCTGTTCTGTGTTTCTGGTGCGTGTAATGAGTACTGAAACAGCTCTTTCATTTTAATAGTATTACTATTTTTAATATTATGAGCATGAGCATTGCTTTGTCCTGTGATGTGTGGCTGCACTGCTGAGTAAATGCAGGGTAGGATTCCTTATGTTGATGTTCCTTATCTTACTACCTTTTGATTATCATTTAAGATAATTGAACCTGTGATTGTAGACTTGAGTCTTCCTGTGTTCTCCACAAACCCTTCCCTCAGGGTTTGATATTATCTGTTGCCTGGTAAGTTACTGGGACACTCTTTAGGACTGTGGTTTAGTCCTGTTGGACTGAAAGCTCAAATTCTTTGGTATTTCCAAGGTGACTTTGCTGCAGGAAGCAGCTTTCATTCTTAATGCCAGCATCAAGGGGTTTGATAATGTGGTGGGTAGTGGTTTTGTGTGGATTTAGAGCCACATGTCACCTTGCTCTGATGTCCTATAAAATATGTTGAGTTCTTGAACTTGGAACAGAACACCGATCCTGGAGAAGGGCACTAGCTGTTGGGTCCCTCAGTGGGATGAGAGTCCTTTGGGATGGCTGACAGTGCTGCTGCTGAGTTTGGCTTCAATAAAACCTCATCTGAAGCTGGTGTTACGGTTGCTTTTGGGGAAGAGTGACAGTTTAATGCTTGCCTGCATTGATCATACCCTCTTCATCCTTCCACTCTTTTGAGCGTGAGCACTTTAAAAGCAAAGAAAGCTTCCTCGTCCAAAATTCTGGTTCTGATGTGGCATGTGACTTGCTTGTGACAACTAGGGCAGTTGAAACAGGAATCTGTTGGGAATGGATTTGTATCTCCACTAAACAGGAGGGGAAGGTGTCCATTGCCGAGAGTCTGTTGGAGATGTTGGCTGAAAATTGTTGTGTTTAACTTCCTGTGCGTGGGGCTCAGCAGCAGCAGAAGGCTGACTTTTGCCCATGTCCCTGAGGTGAATCATGTATGGGGTCAACCTGCTGTTCAAAATGTAGCATTAAAGCATTTGGCAATGTAGTGCATGGGGAACTGGGGTTGGTGGATGCCAGCACTGCTCAGCTCTGCGGGTGCTATTCCTGTCTCCTCCTCCATAGTAAGTAGCTCCTGCTTTATTGTGGGTGTCCCTTGGTGTTGGAGATCAGAGAAGCTTTGCATATTAGGCACACTGTGTGCAGGTAAAGTGGAAGTCCTGGTTTATTTGCCATTTCTTTTAGTGTTGAAGGCAGGAACACTTTGTTCCCTGCTTTTGATTGTAGCACTTTGGAGTGCGAGATCTTCCAAGCTTGATTTTGTGAAGCTTTCTCACAGTTGCAGGCTTGATCCTGGAATTTAGTGTCCCTACAAGCTCTGTCTTCAAAAAGAATTCTTTCTTGGGAGGCTGTGTTTGTGCTGGCTGATAGGAACCTAGCTGAGCTGCCTGTAATCACTGTCTGGGTTTGAAGTAGCCATGGTGGGGTGAAATGTTTGCTGCCTTTCAGTGGAGTGCTTGTCAAATAGTCTCATTTAGTGCACCCAGATTTTTAGCAGATGGGACAGATTTCTGTGAGCCTGGGCAAGCGCCACAATTGTTTCGCAAGGTGAGACATTTCTCTTTTGATGGGCAGGAGAATTAATAATGCTGTGTGATTCATACCAGTGATGAATCTGGATCAGATTTGGATTTTTTTTCAAGGATGTTAGCATTTGTCTTCAAAGAAAGCCAAGTTGAAAGCCAAAAGTTGACAGAAGCAGTTCCTGAGCTGTTCTGATGGGATGAATGAATCTTGTGGATAGAGATCCCCATACACTTGAGGAGAATTGGTCTAGGGCAACATGATCACTGTGCTCAGAAACTCTTCCCCTTGTGCTTGGGGTTGCACCAGGGCAGTGCTGTGTGGATAGGAGGGCTGAGCCAGCCCACAGCTCCTGCAGGGGCAAGGAGCTGTGGGACACCAGATCTCCATTAGGTGTGCTGGGGCAATGATTAACCACGGCAGGAATCCATCCTGTGGGTAGGCAGCTCCTAATGGAAGCATTCTGCAGATGGCCAGACTTGCCAAACAGCACAGGAACCACAAGGAGGGGGGAGCAGGGAAGGAGATGTTGGTGTCTGGTGCTCGTGGAGCTCAGTGTGCACTGCAGGAACAGCCTCTTGCACTGATTTTGTCTTGGCAAAGGCAGCAGTATCTGAGTGAGTATTCATCAGTCTCTGGTGGCCAGGCCTCCATTTGCCTAGAACAGTCCTGTTCCTGCTGCGAATCTAAGGCCACCTGAAATGCCACCACACTTGAGGGATTACAGGGCAGGTCTGGCAGGAGCGAGCAAGGCAGAATTCAGGCTCCATTTTAGTGTTTTATTGCCTGCTCTCAGGGCTATCACTTCCTTTGCAAAGGGGTTATTTCCTCCCTGCAGCATCGCCCTGGATGGGAGTAGGGTGTGCAAGAAAGTGAAAATCTCTGGTGATGACTGAGCCATTGCATGTTAAATTTAGTCATCTGGGGACATGTGGGGCAGGTGATGCATTAGTCAGATCTCAGGATGTGATCTGCCAGTGGACGTGGTCCCCAAAAGCCAGAGTGTACTTGTGTGTTTTAGCAGATTGCAATTTAATTGGGCTCGGAGTGAGTCTGAGCTGTTTTTGTGGCTGGAGGATTGCTGATTTATGTCGTGATCCTTTAACAAAACAGCTCTGGTGGAGGCAGCCTCTGCCATCGGGCTTTGTGTCTCAGCAGCACAAAGGCTGTGCTGGAAGCAAAGCGGGTGTCTGTGCCTGGTGTGTCCATCTGGGCTGGCTGAGAGAGAGCTGGAATTTGGAAATGCCTTTAACAGTGCGGGGGGAGCAGGTGGCTTTTCATTGCCGTGATTTGTTTATTCCGGTATAGATAGGGGCAGGGTTTTGTTGCTGTCTGTTGGTCCAGTACAGTAGGAGGAATGAGAGGTAGAAAGTGTGGAACTGGTTAAACTGGAATTCCTGGGTAGTGCCTGCCCTTGGGTTATGATCAGCAAGGTCCTGCTTTTTTCAAAACCTAGGGCTGACAAATCCTGGTGCTTTGGGATCAGTTGGTGCTTTAGGTTTTTGCTTCTAGGTGTATTGGAGGAGTTTAAGAATAGTTTTGTAGCAGAGAACTCAATCTTGTAAATATGAGTAAACAATCTTGGTTTGTCACAGATACTCTGAGATTATGTAGGATAGGTACTCATGGCCTGGTGATCAACCTGGCTCAACCAGCATGGAGAGGTAAGGGTGGCACCTTCCCTGTGGTGTTTGCAACGGGAGAAGGAATAGAGGAGCAGGCAAGAACTATGATTCATGTCAGATTTTTCAAGCCTGTTGGGTGCTGGGAAGCCTGACTCTGCCTCCCAAGCCCAGTCCTAGCCCTTGGCTGTGAGGACAGACACTGGAGCTGTGTGTGGGGCTGCAGCTGTGTAAACATCCAAAAGTGCTGTAGCTGCCTAGCAGGTCCTGTGTATTCACTCCCTTCCCTTATTCTCCACCGACTGGTTGTGGCCCATGTGACAAACAAATTGAGGAACTGAGCTGGATCCAAACCAGCTGCTTCTGCACCAGGCTGGTTTTGGCTGGGATCAGCTGCTCCGTGAGATCTCTGGTGCCCGTGGAGAGGAGGGAGGGCAGAGCCTGAGGAACCACAGCTTTCATTGCCTTCTGCACAGGGGTATTTTGGGGTTCCAGTGCAGGTGCTGCTATGCCTGCTATCCCCTCACCTGGTGCCTGCCCGGAATTGCTCCCTTGAGGAAATTTTCAGGATGAGCTGTTTCTCCAGTTTAGTTTTCATGTCAGACTAACCTGAAAGAGCTGTGATGTTGCAGTTGTGGAAGGGCTGTGCTGAGCTCGATGAGATCGGGGGCGCTTGTTACTGGGGGTTTCAGGCCTGTTAATTTTTGTGGGAAGACTATTTTTTTTCCATTGGCTCACATAGGTCATAGAATGATGGAATGGCCTGGAATAGAAGGAACCTTAAAGACCATCTA
Organism: Coloeus monedula; assembly: GCF_965178545.1. Taxonomy (NCBI): domain Eukaryota; kingdom Metazoa; phylum Chordata; class Aves; order Passeriformes; family Corvidae; genus Coloeus; species Coloeus monedula. The sequence continues at coordinate 180,361 of NC_138804.1, read as the reverse complement.
GTTTCAATCTGCCTGCTGGACACCTGCAGGGGGACCCCTTCCATTAGACCAGGTTGCTTTTTCCTAATTAAAAGCTGGCTTTTATCCCAAATACACGACAAAGTTATATTTTTGCAAGACATCGGGAAAGTTGGGGTGCTTTGGTTCTTTGTAGTGGGCTCTCTTTGCTGGAAATAAAGCAATTGGAGACCTCATTAGTTACTTCTGTGGTAAAAGCTACTCAAAGCCGACTCTGCAGCAGGATAGTTAATAGCAGACCTAACCCAAAGCTGAAAGGAAGCTGTAGTGATGGAGAGGGCAGCTGAAACCAGTCTTGGTGGTGGTTGCAAATGAAATTGTTTATCAAGTCATAATTACAGGGGCATGACCACAGACCCTTTGGCTGCTGAAACTGGGATGGCAGTAGGACTGTGTCACAACTGAGTGGTCTGAGTTCATGGGCTGCCTTTCCCTGGAGCTCCCTGACCCATCCAGAAGAACAGGAGAGGCTGCAGAGAGGTGCAGGTACAGGTTCCAGCAAATAAATTTGCAATGAATTAAATTCCTGAGAATTGGCAGAGCTCCTGCAGCCTTCTGTGTGTCGCTCCTGGCTGTTGGGATGGGAGGGTGCAAACCTGTGGGCTGAAGTCCCTCTGAAAGCTGCTGTAGTTTGTGTTTGGTGTGTGGGTGTTTCACAGTTCCTGTGCTCTGGGGTAGATGTTGTGTATCTAAACCCTGTGTTTTGTGGGCACCTCTTTGTGAATTGAAGTATTCCTCAGATTAAGTCAGTAAATCTCCATTTATAGGCAAACCCCAAGGCTGGCTGATAAATACACTCTGTGGCCTTCAAATGAATGATATCATCCATCCAACTTGGAGTTATGTCAGAGGGGAAGGTCACCTCTCAATCCTTCAGATTGCTGCAAGTATCATTATTTACTGGGTGAAGCTGGGTCAGGTTGGATCAAGCTTCAGTTCCTTTTTACAACAAAACAACTATTCCTCAATACCATTTTTACTGCAGACCCGAGTTTCCCTTTAGTAGACCTGTCACTGCTGACTGATTTTTCCATTTAAAATGAGCAAGTTTTCTAGGTGTAGGTAAGAATACACCCCCCCCCGATTCCAGTGCATTTTTACATTTCCAGAAATGCTGTTGGGTTATACCAGTGCTTGCCTGGTACCTGTGCAGGTTTCAAACTCCTGGGCTCACTCACAGCTACCTTTGAAGTCTTAAAAACCTTGCAAAGTACTTTTTGTTTTGTTTATATGGCTCAGTATGAATTTAGGTCCTGCTAGTTTTAATGTTTTTCCTTAATATGCCTTTTCCATACTACGTTTTGTGATTACATTCTCCTTCAATTTGACTATTTTTCATCTGTTTTACTGCTCTGATACAATTAATTCCCTTTCCAGAAACCTTGTTTAGAATTTACCTGGAATGCTGATGTAGGTGGAGGGGGGGGGGTACATTTTTAACTGTTCTTGGTTCTGGCACCTATCAAAAGGTCCTGTTTGCTGAGCAAACTAGCAGTTCCTGGCTGGTTAGTAACTGTGCTGGGGAATGGGGTCACAAAACAAACCTGCTGTGATGTCCAAGGGCACAGCAGCTGAATGCAACAGACAGGCTGAGTCTGGTATACAAGAGAAGTCACCAGAAGGTGTCAGCTTACAGTTCAAGCTGCTTATTTTTTAAGGATTTTTTTTTTTTTTTGGTCATTGGATTTTAATTCTCTTCTGAAGCTCCTCGCAGGCTCTGTCATAATGGATTCCTAATATATAACTTTGGGAGGTGTTTGTAATTCTCAACAGCTCTTAGGTGGATTGATTCAAGGTGATCAAACCACTTGGGTGTGCTGGTTCCTGTGCAGGGAAGGGCTGGGAGCTGCTGGATGTACCTGGAGTGCTCCTGTCTAAGGTGTCTTGTGGAGGATCCACTGCTTGTGAACCAGGGGCTCCTCACGCCAGGTATGCAGAGCCAGCTCCAGCAACCTTCCTGTTAAATACAGCCCATCCCAAGGCATTTCCTCAGCTCCTGTGCCTTGAGAATGTTTGAGACATTGATGTTTTCTGTAATTTTAAAGTCCTCTCTGCTCCTTGGTGTTACAAAGATTTCCCTGGTTTAATTTGCGCAGTTGGAGAAGAGTTTTCCCTGGTTGCCTTCCTGGCCCAGGTCAGCTCGCCTGCCTGCAGGGCATGAGGAGCGATTTGTCGCTTCAGTTGGGTGGTTTTTTTAACCATTGTTACTGTGGAAGGTCCTTTTGTGGCTGGAAAGAAGCCCTGATAGTTTTGTTGAGCTCTTAATGCTCAAATGTGTTGGCTGGAAAATGTCACTTCTAATGGAAAGTTAGAGTGGCGATAAGAGAACAGAGCTGAAACATTCCTGTTCTTGGGGGAGTTCCAGGAGATTACTGTCTTTAAGATTATCCCACTTAAGATTTAATTTAAGATCATTTGGAGGAATACATCAGACCAAAACCTAAAAGATGAGTGGTCATGTGCTGAGCAACCTGGTCTAGTGGAAGGTGTGCCTGCCTGTGGCAGGAAGGTTGGAGTTAGATGATCTTTAAAGGCCCTTCTGACCCAAACCATTCCATGATTCTGTGTCCCGATCTGAAAACATTTGGAAGAGCACTAGGAAAGGCACAACTTCCCCCTGAGATTAAAATCCACTTGGGGCCCAGTAGGTCAGATGGCTGCACTAAGCACCATCCCCAGGCAATCAGTGTTGCTGCTTCATAAACTTTGTGCATAACCATGAGAACTATAAAATATTTTCTTTTCTTTTCTTTTTTTTTTTTTTTAAGGAAATGTTCTCATTCAGAAACTTTATGGGCTTATTTTCACAATGGGATGTCTTGCTGCCTGCGCTTATGTTAAAAAGACTTTGCCAGATCAGTAATGGGAATTAATTTCTCTGTTGTCCTAGTTAAAGCCTGGGCACCTTTTTATTAAAGCTGGAGCTTTTTGAGAAAATTGCCTGGGGAAGGCTTCTTTGAGGAAATTTGATATCTTAATCAGAAATAATTAGCAATTATGCTAGTGAATCTGTGAAAGAAAAAAATAAGGCTACAACTGAATTTCAAACCACCTGAACTGCTTGGCAAAATCTGCCTCAAAAGGTGAAATTTAATGCTCCTATAGATTCAGTGATGTAATTCTGGGGTGTCCATTCAGAAAGAGCTTTAATTTCAAATAGCTGAGCTGTTCCCAGTTAAAAAGCGTTGACTCTGTTAAGTTGATAATGACACCTACACAGCACAGGTTTCCTGCATCTCACATTTTTTCAAGTGGGAACTTTGCATTGCCTTTGAGTGTGGAATTTGGTTAGAGGTGCCTGGTTTGTGCTGGAACGTGCAGCAGGGAAGGCATGGAGTTTTATCTGATTGCACAAACCCTGTGGGCTGTTTATCCCAGGAAGCAGTTGGGCATTCAGAGTGCTTTGGGAAAGACCCATATGGCAGGATTGCAAATTCAGCTCTGCTGCTGCAGAATTTTTGGGAGTTCAGGTGAGCTTTCTGACAAATTCATTTTAGTGCTTTGATGGTGGTTAAGCTCATTCCTTTCACTTCTGAAGTAGAGGTGAAAAGAGAGACTTTTCAAACTGGCTCTGCAGTGGCTGAGACTAAAAGTGGCCTCATTTGGGGGAGGAAATGGTGGTTGCAAATGAGATTGTCTATCGAATCATAATTACAGGGGCATGACCACAGCACTGAATGAGTACTTACTCAGCTGCTTAGTTTTTATTCAAAGCCTGATGAAAATGAAAACCACAAAATGAAGGCAGAGATGGTTTGAATTTTACCCCAGAAGCCAGAGGTAAATAAGTAACCCTGTTATTTTGTGCTTTTTGGGGGTGTGTTACAGAACTGACACAGACTATTATAGCCCAGATGATATATGCAACCCACAGTCCTCAGCTGTTCCCCGTAACAGTGGTTCCAGGATGAGAGGTTTGCTTGGATATATCCAAACAAGCTCATTTGAATCCTTCATGGCAGACAGGCACAAACAGAGGACTGAGCTTGTGTTTGCTTAGCATTCATCAGGTATAAACCATAGAATTCTGGGATGGTTTGGGTTGAAGGAATCTTAAAACTCATCCTGTCCCAGGAAGGGACACCTTCCACTACCCCAGGTTGCTCCAAGCCTTGTCCAACCTGGCCTTGGACACTTCCAGGGGTGGGACAGCCACATGAATTGAAATTGCCTGTGATGTGTGGTACGAGAGTGCACTGTTGCGTGAGCAGATATTTGCAGACCACAAAGGTATTTTAATTTCTGACAAGCCCTATTGTCCTGAAATCAGTTGTGCAGAAAGACATGAGGGAAATGTGCCAGTTCCAGAGCTGAAACCAGTGTGGTGCTGTTGGGGCTAGGATTTCACAGGGCTGCAAGCTGATCTCAGTTGCTTTTGGAAGGGGAACCTTCTACAGCTCTGTGTCTAACATGGTTTTTTTTTTTTCTCTTTTAAAAAAACCCTGGTATTCATTTCTTTGTGGCAATATGAGAACTGGAAAGGATCTGGATGAGAAACCCTTCTACTGGTGACCAGCATTTTGGGTTGGTTAAGGCATTCAAGCTTATTTTTGGGTTTGAATATTAGATGCTCAATGTTTAACATGTTGTGCACTGTTTTATAACCTTTACAGGAAAAAAAGGCATCTCCAAACTTCCTGTTCTTAACATTCATAGGTCTGAGAAATATGGACCACACTCCTGGTTGTTTTCCCTTTACACTTATATAACCTTCTCTGAAAGGTGGATTGTACTGGAGGCATTTCCCCATCTCCCCTGTGCTTTCAATTACTGCACTAATTAATTTATATAGGCCTTGTCATTGGGCTGTGGCCTGGGTTTGCAGAGGCCCAGCTGGTGTTTTTGTAACTAACTGGGGATGCCCCAGTGGCTTCAGCAGCAATAAAGTTTATCCTAATACGGATTTGTGTAGTCAAGAATTCAGTTTGTCATCTTCTGAGTTTTGAAAAGAGGGAGAAACAGAAAGTACAGCTTAGATTTTGGGCAATTTAGCTCTGGACTTCAAATATTCATTGTTTTTTGCTTTGCTGAAGCAGATGCTGGTGGAGCTGGTTCCTTTTCTTAAGCCCCATTGTGCAAAAATGCGTCGGGTCCTGGATAACTGGGATGCTCTATAGAAACTACTTTCTACAGTTCCCTTCCTTTTCCCCTTCATTTGCCATGCCCAAACTTTTCTGGGTAACAGCGAGCTATAGGAATTGCATTCTTCAGTACAAGAATCTGTTAATGTGTTTTGAGCATTTGTATGTATCAGTAGATTAAGTGGGGTGTGTTGGTGTTATGGGTGTCCAGAACTACTTTAATCTCCTGGGTTTCATTATATCAAGCAGTTGATCAAGGAATAGCCATGCCTTGCTACCTCCCTTTGGATCCTCCTACTCCTATGTCAGCTTCCACAGTAATAAGAGCATCTGTCCCCTGCATGAATGGACCATTCTGCTTTAATTTTACCCTCTGCTTTTATCAGGAAGATAATTTTGGTCCCAGACAAGCCCTTCAGCCGCTTCAAGGACAGTGAAGAGAGAAGCTGGTTTGCTCTGTTCATACTGCAATTTTTGCCCTGCGTGTATCTGCACCTCCAGAGTGGTGGATCAGCTGTCAACAGGTCTGGAGGCGAATTAGAGGTGTTTCCCATACTGAGAGCTAAATAGAAAGAGCATTTGTCACTGGGGGCTGGCGCAGATGTCACGCTGTGTTCATATGTGCTACACTTTTCTGTAGGCTGCTGGCTTTTTGTTCAAGGTTTGGTAAATACAGCTCCTTCAGTGAACTGAAACACCTGGGAGAGGCTAGAGTGGCTTTTTCAGACTTTGTATGGTCTGTTTCAAATAGAAGTACGGAAGAACTTACTGTGTTTGGTTTGTGAGATGAATAAAGTGTCCAGGTGCTACTGTGGAGGCCTATATAAGGTGAAAGTTTATAGGAAATGGAGTATTGCAAGTTGTAATTTGGGTTTGAATTGCTTTACCAAAGAAGGGGGAAACTGAGGTGTAGATAAACAAAGGGCCTTGTCTGTTGCACAAGTACTGTGTTACTTGTCCAGTGTCCAATGTTCATCATCCCTGCAGGTGCTCAAGGAACAACTGGATGTGGCACTCAGTGCTCTGATCTGGTTAACAAGGCAGTGATTGGTCACAGGTTGGACTCAGTGATCCTGGAGATCTTTTCCAACTGCAGAGATTCTTTGCTGGTCAGTAGCAGAGCAGTAATGGTGTGGGGTCTGGAGTCCGACTCCAGTGTTCTGCACAGCATGTCCGTGAGTATTTTTAAGGTTTATTTTTGCCCAAATGTTGGAAAAAGCCACTCACCTTCCCCGTGGCGCAGCCCCGGAAGATGCAGCTCCTTTCCCTTTCCAGTTCCTCTCTGGTAATGTTATATTACTGTGCCACCCACAGGCAGCTACTGAGCTGCTGGAAAACATTTGCTGTGTGCATGGGGAGCCACTTATCAAATGTTAAATCTGTGACAAAAAGCCACTGGTTTCATATCAACTGTATTGAGGTTTTCAATCCTGGTTATTCCAGTTTCTATTTAAATTGCACGTAGAGTTATACTGTTGTCTGATTTTTCCACTTCTTCCACAAAACCCATTCCTCGTGCCAGCCAGCTGCTGTGTTCCTCCTCAAAGTCATTGCTTCCCAACCAGTGCAAAAATGCCTGAAGTGTTGGGATCCTTGGAAAGAGAGGGAAACTGCCTAGCTGTTAATTAGTGGTGCACCCCGTTAATTGACACGTTGCCAGATTAGGCTGCAGAACAACTGGGTTTAATCTGTGTGGTTTTATTGAGGGGGAATATTCTGATTTCCCTCCAAGTGACCTCTCCACTGCTCAGTGTGTGATTAATGCAGAACAAACTGGGTCAGCTGAGGCTGCTCAGAGGATTTTGAAACCAGCATTTGTAGTTCCAGCAATTTGTAGAAACCAGCAAATGATGTTCAAACCATATGACTGAAGGAGATGAGCAAACCAAGATTTTTAGGTGGAACTGGTTTGTTTTTAAACAGAGTCAGAAAAATAAATGAGCTTTTTGGCATCCACTGACTTGAAAAGGGGCTTGTGCATCTCTTCTCCTTTGTACCACTCTGTCCAACAAGAGGTTAATTATACCTTTACACCTTGTCTTGTAATCTGTACTAGGGCATTTGGCACAGTTGATCTGTTTAGGCTTTTTAAGAATTTCCCTTGTAATATTTAAACCCCAGTTGTGCACCAGTGCTGTAATCTGTCCCTTGGGAGAGCAGTTTGGTGCTGTGGAGGTATTCTGCTTTGTAGAACAGAATTCTAATATTGTTTACCATGCTCTTAATCTCACCACTGGCAGATAAAATGAGTTTCTTTAGCCCTTCCCCAGAGGACCTGATGGGGCTTCATGGCCAACAGACCCATGGCATTAGGTGGAGTTATCTGAGCTTTGCAAAAATCCGCTCATCTGTCTTCCTGGAAGGAGTAATTGATTGGTGAGAGAATAAAAGTTGATTTTATTTTTGAAATTGCATTTATAAAAAGGAAAGGGCAGCCAGATCCCTGGGGCAGTTGGGGAGCATTTGTGAGTCTGGCCCTTGAGAAACATTTGCAGCTGGGGAGAGTCGTGATGGCTTGGATCAACTGTTAGAGCGGTGTTTGGCAAATCAGGAAGGAAGACTCAGGACATTCCCTGTGTGATGAGTAGGCTGCTCTGTGCCTGGCCTACATCTCTCAGCTGGCCTTATTCCTGGTGTCCACTTTTTCTTGTTATGATGGTGAGCTGTTGTGGGCAGCATCAACCCTTTGCATGCCTCTTGTCATCTGCCCCAGCGGGACCCTTCTGAGTGCTGCTGTAGTAATGTAATTTTTTAAGTGGTGTAAAGCAAAGGGCTGAAGTGGCATAATAATATTTGTTTATTGGCTGTTACTAGCACCGTATGAGGTCAAAATGAATAATCATCTGGGAGTTGTCAGGTGAGCTTGTTTAATTTCATGGGTCATGGTCTGTATTAATGCAGGACCATGTTCCTCAAGCTATGGGTGTGTGTTAACCCTTCCCTTTTCCTCCAGCTGATGGCTATAGTTCCAAACTGTTACAAGAGCATCCTTTCTCTCTCCCACATGCTTTTTTTTCCAAGACAGCCTTGGGTTTTTTGTCTCGTTATAGTAAAAGCCCTGTAGTAGCTGCCCAGCTGCTGTTGTGTCCCTATGGAATGGTGATTTAGAGCTGAGCCAGCATGGAAACTGCCTTTCCATGCCTAAGGCATGCCTGTTGGTAGCCACTGTGGAGAAGTAATGTGCCACTTCTGCTTGGAAGAGTTGTCATTTTTCTAGTTCAGTTGGGGAAAAACAACCAACATTGGCTTAGGTGTTAGCTGGACTTTTGGAAGCATGTTGTAGTTTTTTGAAGGAAGTTGTTCATGTTACTGGAGGAGATGAGCAGTGAGGACAGAGGGGTCCAGCTAATGAGCTTCATTCTGAAGGAAGCTGAATGCTTAATGTTGCAGAGGTCCGGGGAAGGATTGCTGAAAATGAGACCGTGAGGAAAGGGGGAAGCTGTAAAGGGATAATCAGTAAAGCTCATGGATTGCCCAAGGCTGGAACAAACAGCGGCACCTTGGTGTGCCAGCTTCGTGGTAGTTTGAACTGGGGCTGTCGAGGTCCTGTCCTTCCCAGCCCACTCCTCTGGCCATGTGTGGTCTGCATCTGGGTCAGCTTTGACTGTTCCCAGAGCAGCTGGATCCGTGCTGGTGCAAGGAATGGGTGGGAGGCATGGGAGGAGGTCCAAAGGCTGGAATTGGGCTGGTTTGTGTTGCTGTGGGAGGATGTGACAGAGCTGAGCACATGGGCAGACCTGGGAAAGACAAAATTCCCTGTGCAGCAGGGAGTGTGTTAAGACTGAAGAAATAGGGTGGAAAACTGCGGAAAATACTCCAGCATGGCTGCAGAGCAGTCGTTTTCTGTTGTGTGTGGATTAGCTGCCTAGCTGGAAAAAAGCCCATCACCTTGCTGCCGGGAGTTCAGAGCCGGGTCAATGGAACAGGAATATATTCTTAGAGTGGTACAAAGAGCTGGGGAAAAAGCTGTGAAGTGTTTGAAGTCTCGAGGCAGACAAAGACCGTGGTTCTGCTGCTGTGGATGGCCAGAGTAGCGAGGGGCGGGGGAGTGTCCTGAGCGCTGAAAGTTACTCCGCTGTGCCGGGAACAGGGCTCTCAGAAACACAGGGATTTCACACAGCTCTCAGGCCCAGGGAATGTGGGAACACTCAGAGGACATGAATATTCAGAGGAACTGTGGCATGTCATGCTAGAGGAAATGAAAAATCCAGGTCTTCTCAGGATTAGGTATCTGGGAAACCTGTGGTAGCAGGGGATATAAGCAAATTTCTGTTCTGTGGGGTAGGTTATCTCAAACCACCAATTCCAGAATACAGCTTTCCAATTATCCAGTCCTAGTTAATGCTGGCAGCAGGATCTGCACTGCTTAATCCATTTCTTTGCTGAGAAGTGCCCGTTCCTTCGTGCCGGCAGAGCCGTGCGCTCCTGCTTTGGCAGCCTGTGGCAATGCTGCGGGAGTGTGTGGACTTTGCTCCTTCTTCCTCCACCCTGGCATCACTTTTTTTTTTTCCCCAGTGTGCCTTTTATGCTTGTTCTGTTAATAACCAGATATTGTGGATTTAGTGTTCTGCTCAGAAAGATCCTCCCAGCACGGACTGAGGTGCTTCCAGCTGTGCTGTCAGGCAGTGACAGATGTCTCTAGTGTGCGCAGTGGGTGTCCAGCAGTGACAGGCTGCCAGGATTAGTATTCCAGGCACAAATGTGCCCCTTGTAGTATGCAAAGCTCAGCACAGCCTGTGTAGGAATGCCCTTGAAAGATAAATGAAACCCAACTCCCTGGTGGCTCTGGGGGAGTGGGAGCATCGCTGTCATCTGTGCTGAGGTTCAAGTAGGCTTTGAGTTGGCTGTTTCTGTTTCCCTTCTGCTTTCCTTTCCCAGAAGAGCTTGCTGAAACGGCAGGCAGGGAGGGTGGCTCTTCTGCCTTCAGTGGGGGAGCATTCCCTGATGGGAGTTTGGAGCCAGATGAGAGTCAGGCTCTGTTCCCAGGGAGTAAGGGACTGGACAAGAGGAAACAACCTCAAGTTGCACCAGGGGAGGTTCAGGTTGGATATCAGGGAAAATTTCTTCACCAAAAGGGTTGTCAAGCCGTGGCACAGGCTGCTTAGTCACCGTTCTGGAAGTCACCATTCCTGGAAGCAAAGCGTTCAAAAACATGTGGATGTGGCACTTGGGGACATGGGTTGGTGGTTGCCTTGGCGGTGCTGGTTAATGGTTGGACTCAGTCATCTTAGAGGGCTTTTCTAGCCTAAGTGATTCTGCAATTCATTCATTCAAGTTCTCACAAACGGTGTCCTTGATGCAGCACGTGGATGCGCCAAACCATGCATCCAAATGCGTGTGAAAGCTGTGTTTTAACAGTGTTAATGGATCAGGCTGTAGGGATTCTGAGGGTGTTTCATAAGCAACTTGTGGCTGTCTACCTCTGAAATCAAAACCTTCTGATCTTGATCCACTCATTTGCTGCACAGAAGCCTGTACAGATACTTGTTACCTTTTCTGAGCTGTTTGAACCTGTGATCGCCAATTATGCTTTGAGGGTTTAGTGGCTCTGTTGAGGTGTTCCCCCCCCTCTCCCCCCCCCATTCCAAGAACATCAATGCGATGGAATTCGAGCTACAGCAGAGAGAAGTAGCCTGGAGTGTGGTTGTCTGATCCAAAGAAGCATTTTCCCCACACAGCTGAGCAAAGCAAAGCTGAAAAGCCCCCCTGGCCAGAGCTTCCATGGATGGTGTGTTGTGGTTGTCTCCGCTGACACTGCAGCCCTGGGATGCTCCAGTGCTCTTGAACATGAGCACATGCTGCACAGTCAGCAGGTTGTCACATGAAGATGATCAGCTGATCTGACGTTAAATTAAAGCCACCAAACTGTGCTTTGCTGCTGGGGGCAAAGGTGATGAGTTTGCCTGGGCTTCATGGGGAAAAGGCTAGGCTGAAGTGGGCTATGGATAAAGGCTGGCTTTGGCTCCTTGGCACTGGAACAACCTTATTTTAGTTCTTCCCCAGTCACCCCATGCTGTTCCTGCTGACATGTCCAGTTGTGGTTGTCTAAGTTTGAACTGCAAGATTTTGAGGACTGAACCTCCCGTTTTCTAAAAGATGGAGCCTGTTTTTACTGTGCTACGGAATCTGTCAAAATCAGGACACATAATGATTTCCCCAAACTTTGTTCCTCTGGCACTTCATTTTGGAACTTTCTCCAGAGAAAAACTGGCTTTTCTATTAAAATCCTGGTTCCTCCTCCCCTCTCCCCCCCCCCCCCCCCCATATGTTCAAAAGTTTTCAGCATTTTCAGATGCTGTGTGGCATCTGAAATACTTCCTGTGCACGTGCTGTGCTGCCTTTGCTAGATAAGCAGTAGGCTGTTCCCTTTTACAGCAGGCACATCCCTTCCTGAAGAGGCAGATGTGGAATGTTTTCCCTGGGAACAAATATTGCTGCTTTGTGATTATGACACCTTAATTTTGTTTCTCTTTTCTTTCCATCACAGCATGTGTGTGATTAGAAGCTTCTGATATCTTCAAAGAGGGGTGACAATGTCTCACTCTTCCTAGTTTGGGGCAGGAGTTCTGCTCTAGGTTCCCTCCATGCTGGTTTTGTGTAGGCTGAGCAGAGCTGATAGAGAAATGAAACTAAATCTGAGCTTTGTTCACACTTGGAATTTTAATTTGTGTGTTGACTTTGTTTCCTGTTTTTGTAGGAATTACTGCAGACACTGGTGTGCAAGAGGAATGGAAGAGAACGCTGGTGAGTACGGTCTTGGATATCTTGCCACAGATTATGGACCTGACCTGTCCTCCTTGGTCGTTAAGCATCATAAAAAACCTGATTACTTTAAACTTGGTGTCTTCATTTCAAGTGTAGAAGGTGCTAAGAAAATAATGTAGTTTTGCAGATGCATCAGCTGCACTTGTACCGTGGTGTACAAGTGGTGTCTAATTGAAGCTCTGTACATATGGAAGATCTTTTTTGGAATCTCCCATCTGTGAAACCTGTAATACAGGTCTCTTGGCTATCCCAAGTTCTTAAAAACGAGTAACATCCCCTTTCTTAATAGGGAAAAGGCCAGAAGCCATGCGCTGGTTTGAACAAGACACATGGCAAGGCATAAAGGAGGATCAGCTCCTGGTTGTTCCTGTGGTTCTGTATTTATTCCTTTAGGCTGCTCTGTCGTGCAGAAGATAGAGGATTTTTTTTTTAATTAAATTTTTTTAAATTAAAATTTAAATCTCTTGCTTTAGGCAGTGTGTAGTGCTTGCCCTGAGGCAAGCAAATTCATCACTGGTAGGCTTAACTGATGCAAGGATATGGTTGTAACTAAAATGCACAGATTTTTGGCTTAGTGATTGCCTTGAAGAGCTCTTCTATCTGCTTGCCTAAAATGGCTCCAAGAAAGGAGTTAAATGCCCATTTTTTCCCTGCTATTGACATGAGATTTGCATGAAAGCTCTTACCTGCACTGTGGGAAACCATTATCCATGCAGCATATTGACCTCACATCTTCTGGACTGTGATACTGCAGTTGGTGACTTCCAACTCATAAATTATATTTCTAGGTTATTGTATGCAGTCAGGTGATGCCATGCTGAAAACTCTGGGAATGGATGTACTTGTCAGCAGGGCAGTGTGCTTGGTAAGGCAGATTAAGGCCAGTTTTTGGCTTCATACAGAGCTGGTGTGTTGGAGCCCAGTGACCTGGCATCTGCGAGCCAAGAGTTCCTGCATAAAAACATAATGTGCTTGTAGTCCTGGTGGCAAGAACTGCTGTTGCCCTCTCTTTGTCAGGCTGTAAAGGTGCACATTTAATCTGTGGTGCTTGCTTCCCCTTCTGATTTGCTCATGGCAAATTAATTCCAAATGGTGACTTGTGGAGGAGGTGGAAGGTGAAGTGAGTGTGGCACTGGCAGCTGAGGCTGGAGGAGTGGCTGTGGAGATGGCAGCTCCTACTCAGCCCTGGGACAGAGCACAGTGGAGCCAGGGCCATTTTTCAGTCTCTAGAGCTTGAATTACTGAGATGGCTTTGAGCAACATCAAGGCCAAGTTGGATGAGGCTCTGAGCAACCTGGTCTAGTGGAATGTGTCCCTGCCCACAGCAGGGAATGGAACAAGATGTTCAAGGTCCCTCCCCATCCCAAACCATTCTGTGATCAGTTAGCTCTGCTTACTCACCAGGACTCAGCCTGTGCTGGGACTGCCACCAGCCACCTCTGTTCACATCACAAAGCCTTGTGTCCCTTCTCATGTGCAGTTGAACCCCATTTTTTGGCTAGATCAGTGAGACACAGGACTGGAGCCTGTTGAGGGTTTGAGAGCCCCTGATTTGAGGAATGCTGGTGGCCTGGGATGTCAAAAGCTGTATTTTCTGTTTGCATTTTGCCAACTTAAGTAAAGTTACCTCCCCTTTCCCTCTGAACAACTTGAGCAGTGCCAGTTTAGGATGGAATATGTGTACTGGGTCTTTGCATGCACAGACACCCCCCATGGCTGGTTGTGAAGCTTTACGTGTTACCTCCTTCGTGCTGGAAGCCAAGAGCCCCATAGTAAAGACAGAATAAACCGATTAATCTTTTATTATAATTTCCTTAAAATTCCTTTGCTTTTAAGGATATTCATTCTCCAAGTGCTGCTAAGCTCAGGACTCCTGGGTTGATCCCAGAGATGAGGTAAGATGGAGCTGAAGTCCAAGTCCGTGTCCTTTGTTCCCTTCAAGCCTGGTGCTTTGGATGCATTGCTGTCCTTCTGTGGTTGGATATTGACTGCACTCATGATGCTGCATGGCTGGCACTTGTTTGAGCTGGTGTGCTTGGAATGGCCACTGGGAATGCACAGGGAAGCATAAATCCTTTTGAGCTGTCAGGCTTCACCAGCCATGGGTGGGTGGGGGAGCCTTCCTTGGCTGACTGCCCTGGCTAATTAAAAATGAAATTTGCTGTTGTCTTCAGATTTTAATTCATGCTCATCCCTGAGGACAAGTGGAAGCCAGGTCTCCAGGCAGCTGCAGTGAAGTTTCAGAGCTGTCCATACATGGTATTCTAGAACAGGTATGCAGCTTAAAATTTGCACATGACCCTGCCTTGAGTTAAGTATAGAGAAGAATCCACAGAAACTTCCAGCAAACCTTGGGATGTGGCCCTGAGCAAGTGAGTGTAGGTTAAGTTGCCACATGTGGCCTTAAACTGAAGGAGGATGGGTTTGGATTGGATATTAGGAAGAAATTCTTCCCTGTGAGGGTGGTGGGGGACTGGAATGCATTTCCCAGAGAAGCTGTGGCTACTCCACTCCTGGAAGTGTTCCAGGCCAATTTGGATGGTGCTTGGAGCAACCTGGTCTAGTGGAAGGTGTCCCTGCCTGTTGGAGGGGAGTGGAATTGAATGAGTGAGCTTTAAGGTCCCTTCCAACCCAAACCATTCTGGGATTCTACAATTTTAGATCAGCTGTCTGCAGTAAATTTGGGGTGTGTGTGTTGTTGCCAGGGCAGCCTCACATGTCCTTGTTTGTCACTAATGCTGGACTTAAAATGGAATTCCTTCCCTGTAGGCTGTGCCTGTGTCACTGGCATTTGCTTTAGGAATGTACAGACTGCTCAGGTTGCAGTGACATGGAGATGGAGGAGGTTCTGAAGTGGGGGAACCTGCACTGTTCTGAGGAGATGAGAGGTTTTGCGCCAGCCCCCGCGCGGTCCCTGCTGGAGGGACAGCACTGCCCCGGAGGAGCTGGCGGGGCAGGTGCCGGTGGGAGGATGGGGATTAGGGAGGGGAATAAATGAAATCTAAATATACACATGCTGCCAGGCCAAGCTTCCTCAAGGTCCCACCTACACAAGTGATCTGTTGAAGGGAAATGTCTCTGGAATACCTTTCCCTTCTTCAGATCCTCCCTGTGGCGCAGGTGAACTCACTCTATTTTCGGAGCCTGTTTTTGCTGTTCATTTACTGCCTGTGCTGACACTGCCCAGGCCCCTCCCAAAGACCACTCACTCACCTTACCATGATCTGAGCTAGGTCTGGACTTTTTTCTTTGTCAGGGGATTGTGTTCTATCTAGTATTTCATCTGTCTGTAAGTCTGTGAGATCTAAAAAGCAAAATATTGAAGTGGAAGCTTTGTGCTTGGCAGGGCAAGTCTTGCCTTATGCCCATGGTTCCTTGAAAGCTCTGCTGCCATGTTAGATCGACCTAAGGTGGGAGCAGAGCTGCAGTTCGCTTGCCCAGTAACGAGCAATCATTAATGAACACGTTCAGAGGGAGCATGGAATGCCTTTTCATGGAAAGTGTTTGCTGTTGGGTCCTTTGACCTCCTGTACTTTGCACTCTGTTGACAGTTTCTGCCTATGCTTACACACTTCCTCTGCAGGTATTCACATATGAACCTTTAAGTCCCTTAAAGGTCTAAATGTCTGTGGGATAACTGTGAAATATTTGGGGAAATTAGTGAAGTAGCCTTTGCACACAGAGGCTGTTACCCAAAGCTGCTTTTTTAGAAAGCTCCTGAAATACTAAGTTTATGGATGCTTTAAGAATCTTCTCCAGCTACCGCTTTATTCCATGCGGACTTTCATCCCCTTTATCTCCTGCTGTGCTACTTCTTTCCCAATTCTTTTCCTCCTAAAAATAGGAAATACTCTTCAAGTCCTTCACCTTTGTGCAAACAAAGAAGTAATTTGTTTTAGCATCTTAGCTGACTCTTGGGTTACATGCCTCAGAAAGAAACCAGTGTGATATGAATCTGCTGCTTCTGGAGGCTTGGACTCCAAATATAGTCTGAGTAGAGCAAAGGGCTGAAAACATGAATACTTGGTTCTTATCCCACCTGCTCTGCTGCTTTTTCCCAGCAGGATGCGTGGCTGGCTGCTTGACTCCCATCTTTATCCCCAAAAATCAGAGCTATACCTTCAGATGCTCAGAGATTCAAAACCATTATGGGAACCATTATAGAATCATGGAATGGTTTGAGTTAGGAGGGATTGTAAAGCTCATCCCGTTCCACCCCCTGCCATGGGCAGGGACACCTTTCACTATCCCAGGTTGCTCCAAGCCCTGTCCAACCTGGCCTTGGACACTTGCAGGGATGGGGCAGCCACAGCTGCTCTGGGCACCCCAGGGCTTCACCACCCTCACAGGAAAGAATTCCTTCCCCATATCCCATCTAACCATGCCCTCTGTCAATGGGAAGCCATTCCCCCTTGTTTTGTCACTCCAGGCTCTTGTCCCAAGTCCCTCTCCAGCTCTCTTGGAGCCCCCTTTAGGCACTGGAAGGGGCTCTAAGGTCTCAATTTAAGCCAGGCTGCTGAAGCTGGCAGTCAGTGCCAGCAATGTGCGCTGGGTTTGATGTGCAGAGCACTGCGGGGTTGGGAGCTTTGCTGTCACCGGCTCAGGTCTGCTGGAGAAGAACAGTCGCTGCTAAGTAGCCAATGGAAATATCTTCATAATGTCTGTTCCAGAACAAAAGAACGGGTTTTTCTTCCGGGAAGACACAGAAGCTGTGATTCCCCTCAGATGCTGCATGTTGTGTGTGCAGACTAACACTGCTCTGTGTGATACAGCAGAAGAACTGAAGTGGCCAAAGTGCCTGAGATCAAATCCTTAATTACAGTTGATGGGCACTAATTTGCAAGCAGGTAGAAAGGCAAATTCCTACTATTCCTTAGGCAGGTTACCAGAGGTTGGAACTGATCTCAGCAGGGACCATTCGACTTTTAAACAAGGTGCAGCATAGAGCATTTCCTTACCTACCTGAGAGCATTACTGTAAAGAAGTCGAGTGCACTTGACAGGTTAGCAAAATACTTTGGGACATTATCCTGACAGCCTTTTGTTCTTAAATTTGTTCTAGTTCTTAGTGTAATTAATGTACTGAGTGCTGTCAGGGTGCTTGGGGCACTTGATGGCGTGTCAGTACTGTTTTTCTGCCTGCTGTATTTGCAAGTGGTTCAGCTCAGCCATCCATCTAGTTAGCGTGGCATTTCTGAAAATTAATACCCGATAATTCCTCCCTGAACAACTTGAGGCAGTGTCTGAACTCTTGCTGCCTTTCCCTCTTGAGCTACAAGCCAAGTGTTTTACAGAGATTATTTGCTGACCTGCCAGATACCTCATAATTCTGTGACACCCGATTTTGAGTGACTTTTGAAGCTGTTGTGGTAAGTGGTCTTGTAGTTTGTACCCATATCCCTGACTGGGGGAAAGCAGAGGTTAATTCTGCTGGTTTTGTGGTTTCCTGGCTCAGCTGTGGATGTGTTGGGATGGAGATGCTTTGGCCTCCAGGCTGGTTGGAGCAAGATAGTGGCAAAGGTTGATGTTGAGTGAGAAGTGTCATTTGCTGAAGTGCTTCATGACAGAATTGAACAGTCATTTCTTGTGCGAAGAGATAAGACCTTATAGAAGACATGCAGTCAATCCTCTGGGTAATTCAGGGTGACTTGCTGTGAAACAGTGAGTGTGGAGTTCCTGTGGCTCAGTAAGTAGGGCATAGAGCAGAGTTTCTAGTTTTCTTTTTTAACTTGTTGGACCTTAAATTCACCTTGCTCCTGGAATGTTGCCTGTAAATTCTGTCCAGGGATTTTAGTAGCTGATTTTATTGGGGTTGGGAGTAGAAGAGGAGCCTGCCTGGAACCGGAGATGAGCAGGTTTAGTATTAATGTGATTTTTGTTATTACTGTTTCTTCATACAGCAGCAATGTGTCCAGGCTGAGTGGCAAACCTGGCCTTTTAAAAACAAAATACTGAATGTTCTCATTATCTTGCTGCCTTTGTGAGTTGTAAATAGTGTTAGCTGAGCTGTTGACTGGACAAAGCTACTCCCAGGCCCTCAGGCTGGTCCTGAGGTGCAGTCCCAGTGTGAACACTTGGATGTTGTCACTGCTCACATCACCACTTTATCTGCTTGGTCTTGGAAAGGAGCCCTGGCTCTGATTGCTGAAGGTGTCTTTTGTCTCCTGAAACAAACAGGAAACCAGAGATTCGAGGTGGCCTTTTTACAGGTTGGGCCCATCCAGCTGTGATGGGATGAGTGGATAACCATGACTTGCTTAGAGAGGACATGGCTCTTCAACCCAGCCTGGGTTTGTCTCATTTTGTGAAGCAGAGATTTTAAGATTTCAAAAGGATTTACTGTCCGGGTTATGAAAAATTTGTATTTCCTGGCACATGAAGAAGATTTATAGGAATTGCTAAATTCCATGTATAGATCTGTTCAGAGCCTGCGGGTGCTCAGGCTCTGCAGGTTCTGAGCTGATTTTTGCAGATTCTAATCTTAAGGCTCTGTAAGGTAGAGCTTTGTACACTGGTGTAACTCAGCTGTGCAATTTTGTTACCATAGAATCACAAAATCCTTCAGGTTGGAAAAGCCTGCCAAGATCCTCAAGTCCAGCCATTCCCTCAGCACTGCCAAGGCCACTGCTAACCCTTGTCCTCAAGGGCCACATCCACATGGCTTTTAAATCCCTGCAGGGAGCAGCCTGTGCCAGGGACTGACAACCCTTTGATGAAGAATTTTCCCCAATATCCAGTCTAAACCTTCCCTGGCACAACTTGACGCTGTTTCCTCCTGTTCTGTTCCTTGTTCTATGGGGGCAGAGCCCGACCCCCCCCCCCCCACCCCCGGCCTGCACCCTCCTGCCAGGAAGTTGGAGAGAGCAAGAAGATCCCCCCCGAGCCTCCTTTTCTCCAGGCCCCCCTCAGCCGCTTCTGGTACTGCAGGCCCCTCCTCAGGTCCGTTTCCCGTCTCTGGACACACTGCAGCCCCTCCATGCCCGAGGTTCGGCCTCGACCGCCCCTGAGCCCCCGGAGTGCCCGGGGAGCGCGAGGGGCCGCAGAGCTGCGCGTGGCCGCCAGAGGGCGCGCGG
Organism: Coloeus monedula; assembly: GCF_965178545.1. Lineage (NCBI taxonomy): Eukaryota > Metazoa > Chordata > Aves > Passeriformes > Corvidae > Coloeus > Coloeus monedula. The sequence continues at coordinate 161,425 of NC_138804.1, read as the reverse complement.
GCCCGGCCCAAGGGGGGCCAGGGTCAAAGGGGCTCCCGGGGGAGCTGCGGAGGGACGGGGGGACAAGGCCTGGAGGGCCAGGACACCGGGAATGGCTCCCAGTGCCGGAGGGCAGCGATGGATGCGATCTGGGGAAGGAATTCTCAGAGAGCGGTGGCTGCCCCTGGATCCCTGAAAGTTTTCAAGGCCAGGTTGGACAGCACTTGGAGCGGCCTGGGATGATGGACTGTGGCAGGGGGTGGAATGAGATGAGTTTGAAGGTCCCTTTCAACTCAAACCATTCTAGAATTTTGTGAATTGCTTTTCTGTAGGAGATTTCCCCCCCTCCCCTCTCTCCCCTTTTTTTTGGGGGGTAAAAGAGACAACCCATGACGGTGCAGCCAAGCAGTGGCTGTGGACATTGACTTCCACAGGCAGTGGAGTGGGGTCTGATTTGGCACCATGTCGGGCTTAGTGCCAGCATAACAACACTGGCCTAATTGGTGTAGCACAGCCTCCTGCTGCACTTGAAAGGTAGAATTTAACAGTGTTCTGCACTCCATTAAAAAATTCCCTATAGAAACATGTCCTGGTTCCTGAGTGTGTTCCCCTGGGGGGTCGGAAGCAGCTCTGTGTACTGTTTGCTTTGCATGCTTTCCCTTTCCTTCCCCAGCCCTGCTGCACTGAGGGACTCGTTTCCAAGGTGAGGTGAGCAGCAAGTCATGGCTTGGCAAGGAAAATCACTCCTGGAGGCTCCATGGTGATCCCGGCTGGCCGTAGCTCTGCTCTTAGAGAGCAGATCAACCTCTTCTCCCCAGGAATACAGTTAGGCAGGGATCTGGGGCTGAACCTTGATCTTTGAGAGGACTATAACCAGCCTCTGCCATGACTTTCGTTGAAATTCAACCAAAATGATGAAAAGCCTGCCCTCCCCCCCCCTCCAGCTCTTTGGTCTTAACATTAAATCTTGGAAACTGAAGTGGTGATTAGGAAAGTAAACAGGGTCCCTTCCTGCAGGGAAGGCAAGAGTTTGTTCTGCCTGAGCATTGTACGTTGCAGGGGTTAAGTCAAATTTTGCTTTGGGAGAGGAAAGGAAAATCTCTCCAAGTAATTAACTTAAGATGCTGACGCTAATGAAGGGGCTTTCAAGGCTGGAACTGGTGGGGGATGATGGGAATCCCCTGCTGAATCAATGATTTTACAGCTGTAGGAGTGATTCCACAATTATTAGGCTGAAATGATGTTGAACATGAAGTTAATCCTGTTATCTCTCAGATACTGAGCAAACTGAGTGCTCTGGATAACTCTAATGGGATTATGTGAGTCAGTCTGGCACCCTTGCCCTGTTCAGGGCTTTTTCTTACTTTTCAGGATAAAGTATTGATCAAGCTTCCTAGAGTTAATGTTGGGAGGTGGTGTCTGGGACAGTTTGTTGCAGCAGTGCTGGGTTATTTTTTTTAATGAGTTTGATAATGAACACCCTGTGGCCTTCTGAAGCCATTCACTTCTCCGCAGCAAGAATCCCTTAAGCCCATCCGTAAATAGATGTTTAGGAAAAGAACTGAAGAACAAGGACAAGTTTATGAGGAGACTTCTCTGTGTCACACATTCCTGGCATCAACGATCTGCCATTGAGTGAGTTTCTGTGATGGAGACTGTTCTGGGCCATCATATTTGCAGAGAATAATTAGTTCTGGCTTGAAAGTCTCATTTTGCATCTGTGATAGCCTGTGGTGATTGTTCTAAATGCAAGTAGCTGGTGGGGTGCTTAAAAGGGATTATCTCGAGCTTGGTTTTAAGGAGTTGGATAAATTGCAAGGTCCAGTGTCAGGAAAGCTCTGGAACCAAAATGATCCTGTAAGAAGGAGAGAAGAGCCATAGTGCATGTTCGGTCACTGGCTGTGGTCATTACAGGTGGGGTTGTTTTCCTGTTGGGCACAGACCTCCAGGTTGTACTGGCCTGACTTCCCTGCAGGGTTTGGATGAGCTGGAACAGTGGCGTTGTCACTGCCAGGTCAAGCTCCAGCAGTGGTTGCAGCAGCACAAAGCACAGGGATTCAAGACGACCATGTACAGTGGAGAGGTGAAGTTCTATATCCCAGTGAGAACTAGAATTTGTTGCAGGGTTTCAAAGTCATGGAAAATGTTTTTCTCTGCTCAATTACCACTAAATCAGGCCTCTTGGTTTCAGCATCACCAGAGTATGGAAGTGTTTTTTATAACACCCACTGAATGAGCAGATGTTTTTGTGCCAAACCAGAAATTTCCATAAATACAGGAAATTTCTGTTATTAAAGGTTTTATTTTATTCTTTTCTGCTCCCTTGAGGAGGGTGAGAATTGTTCTGGAAGATCCAAGGAGCTCATTTACTGCAGAAATGAGCTTCAGGGTTGCTAATGACAAAGTGTTTGGGCTGTCTCAAAGAAGGCAGCCAGAGGATGTGGGGGCTGGTGTAGCCACGGGGCCACCTGGGATTTTGGACCAGTTTAAATGCCCAGAGGCCAGCCAGCCCTGCTGTTGATAAGGTGATGGATTTAGATGGCATCACACCAGCCTGTAATTCCAGGGACCGCAGGGGGTAATTCTTACAGCGAAGGAGTCAGCACTTTCCAAAAGCTTTTTGAGATGGGAATTCAGCACAAGAAAAAATTCCTGATTTCAAACCTAAAGTGCACAGAAAAACAGTTTTAATATTTGTGTTTATACACCATAATTTTTGCACACCATACGCTTGCTCTAAGGTATCCTTGCTATAACTGCTCTTGAAGAGTACACTTACTGGAGCCACTTTTCATTCCTGGAACACAGGCTGATAGAGGAGGCACAGACCCTTGATAAATTAGTTAATCCAGATGTTTTCCACTGGTTTTCCCAGTGACTTCTCTTTGAACTTCTTGTAGATCTTGCTCATTCTTCCTGCAATCTGAAAACCCTTGAACCTGAGTTTCGGTGCTGCTCAGGCTGGTGTGTTCTGGATTATGAGGAGGGAGATTTTGGTGGATGCCACAGTGGGAAGTTTTTACTGATACTTACCTTTAAGATCTTTCTCCCTAATCAACAGTGTTCCCTCTTTGAGCACTGGGAAGTGTCTCACGGAGCCATGGGATGTAGAGTGGAGCTCTTTGGCTGCTTAATCTCTGCCATCACATCATTCTTTGATCGCAGCCTGTATCTCAAAGTGTTTAACTCAGGTGTGAGGCTCCCAAAGACTGCCCTGGGCAGGAAAGGGGTGAATCCTCCTCTGACTATCCTGCTGGTGTGGGAGTTATCTGCATCTGAGTGAAGGTGGGACTGCAGCTCCCATTAGGCTGGCTGGAAGCTTGTTAGCTGACATACTTGAAACAGTCCTGTGCTATAATTCTTATGCTGCAGAATTTGTCTGGGAGGGTGAGTAAATATTTGAGGAGCTCATTCTTGCTGAGCTTGAGGCTGTTCTACGGGTGGGTTTGAGCTGCTGTTTCACAGCCCATCCTTGATGGTCTGTGGTGGCTGTGCTGGGCTGTGCTCACAGCTCTTGGTGCCCTGCTTTAATTCATTGTGTTTGGTTCTGGTCCTCACAGTGTGAGAAAGACAAGAAGCTACTGGAGAGGGTCCAGCGGAGGCTGCAGAGATAAGTGGTCTGGAGCATCCCTCTGATGAGCAGAGACTGCGGGAGCTGGGCCTGGTTAGTCTGGAGAAGAGAAGGCTGAGAGGGCATCTCATCAATGAGCAACCTGGGATAGTGGGAGGTGTCCCTGCCCAGGGCAGGGGGATTGGGACTAGATGATCTCTGAGGTCCATTCCAACCCCTTAACATTCTGAGTCTATGAAATATCTCCAAGGGGAACCAGAGGATGGTGCCAGACTCTGTTCAGTGGTGCCCAGGGAGAGAACAAGGAGCAATGGCTATAAACCAAAACACAAGTTCCACCCCAACATGAAGAAGAACTTCTTTCCATGAGAGTGGCAGAGCCCTGGAACAGCTGCCCAGGGAGGGCCAGGAGTCTCCCTCTCTGGAAACATTCCAAACCCACCTGTATGCATTCCTCTGTTACCTGCTTTGGGTGACCCTGCCTTGGCAGGGGGTTGGACTGGGTCCAACTAACTGGGTCCCTTCTAACCCCAACTCTTCTGTGATTCTGTGAATTGAGCCCCATTTCCTGCTGGCAGCAGTGCCTGTGGCAGTGCTCCGACTGCAGCCCCATGTCCAGCCCTGCCACTGGGAGGAGAGGGGGGAGCATTATTTGAGAGTCTTGCAAATGGTTTTCAGCTGCTGTTTTGGTGTGGTGCTGTTTGCTCCTAAATAAGGCCGCTGCAGGTCCTCTACAGACACAGGATGAAGGGAATTGGGTGAAATGAGGAATGTGGGAATCTGTGAAGGGTTGTGTCTGCAAGAGGGGGAGCAACTCGGGGAGAAACAGCTTCCTACAAGGTTAGGATTAGCTGTACCATCAGAACTGTTGGTGTTATCTCATCTCTTGACATTTCCTTTAATTATATGAAACGACCTTGACACTGTAAACAATTCCCATGGCATTGTCCCTGCATTCATGTGAGTCAGTGTGATGCGTAAACAGTGTTTGGTTTGGGGACCCAAGGTCGGTATGGTTTGGGACACAATCATCCTGTCTGATTTTTTGTGCCTTGTTCCTGGGCGGCTCTTTGTGCCTGTGGCTGCCACCATCGTGTTTTCCCAAGTTCTCTTGGTACTGGCAGAAAACAGGAGCATCTGGGATTGGGATTTCAGGATGAGCCTAAGGAGGCTGGTGGAGTGCTCTCGTTTTGCTTTCAGCTGCTCTGGGCCTCCATAATTCTCTCCCCAGTTCCAAAGGGGAAGAAGGGGATGTTACACAGCACAACCCCAGCACTGCTTTATTCACATTAGCAGCAATGCCTTACTCATCATGTTTCCATCTTCAGCCTTGCTGCTGCTCGGAGATACCTTGGTGGTTGAGCAAGAGTCAATATTTGGAGTTGAGGTTGAGGTTCACTCCCTGTCTTGCTGATGGCTCTTGTCTGGGTGTGACCTGAGGTCTGGCCATGCCACTGTTTAGGGTGGCCCATGGTAGATCTATGAAACATAATTTGGCCAGATGCACTTCCTAAGCGTTATCTTGTTCCTTAAATAGAGAATAAAGCTTGTATCAACATGAATCACAGAGTTGATAAACTGGAATGGTTCCTCTTGGAGCTGTCTTCTTGTATTGGGCAAATATTTATCCACATTGTTTCCAAAGGCATATTTGTGCAACAGAAGGAGGTCAGACCTGTAATTACCTGTTAGATTTACTCTGGCAGAAATGGCTTGTAAAAACACAGTACAATTGAAAGGAAGCTTTTAAACCTTCTCTCTGTGTGTGAACCTAAAGCTGTGGTTTAAAATTTCAAATTTTATGAGAGTTTTCAGTTGCAAGGGTACAAAAAGTATTTTCCTTGCTGAATTTAAGTGCCCCAACTGAAACTGATCCACCCTTTGTTTTGATTCCTGAACTATGGCAGGGATTTTGGGTTTCTCTTCCAACTGTATCTGTGGGAGATGATCAGAAGCTGAGGTTGTGTGCCAGGCTTGCCTTGCATTTTAATCAGGAGCTCCTCGCCTAGTCAATAATTAAAGCAGAGCAGGTGCGGTGGGGAAATTGGGTGTTCCCCAAAAACTAAACCAAGGCGCTTTTGTAAGTCTCCCTGACCAGAGCCAGGCGAGTGAGGGGTGGTAGGATGCCCTGGCATTGCCTGGCTTGTGCAGTAATTTGGAAAAAATGTAACATCAGACTGGAGAGCTGGAGGTGTTGAAGGATAATTTGGATTATTGGTGTGGTGCGGCTGCCGCAAACCCATTGGGTTGGCGGAACAAAGGTGGTCAGCTTTGGGTATGAAGAGCAAATGCGTTTGCTAAGATTTTTGTGAAATGTTTAAAAGAGGAAACAACTTTTACAGAGAAATCTTGCTGCCTTTCTTTTCAGTTACTGTGTGGGCAGAGAGGCTTGCAGCTGAAGTTTGGCATCTTGAAGGATTAGAGGTAGGAAGAGAAATTTGGGATCACGAGTGTGTGGACCTTGACCTATACACTGAAGACTGGCTTAGAGTCAAATATAGTCCTACCCCTTAAGGTTAATTGCAATTTAAACTGAATTTAGAGGTTTCACATTTACTGATATTCTTGCTGCTAGCTTGCAGTTTCCAGTGTTGTGCTTAACAAACTGTCCCGTTGGTTTTATAAGTGGCATAGATGTACTTACTCTGCTGGAGGACTTGTTTATTTTGGATATTGTCTGCACAAAGCTGTAAAGTCTTATGAGTTAGGTTTGTCCTGTAAGGCTGTTTGTGGTGGATGTGACTGTGCAGCAGCCTCTTGCTTGGGAAGAGCACTGTGTGCTGTGCTGGGCCAGCCCTAAAAGCTTGTGCTGGGCAATGCTTTGGAAGGAGGGGAATATATTTTGATTTTCTTCATCCTCATGTTTGGAAGTGGGGAGCCTCAGATGATGTCAGTTTGTACGTTTTTCTCTGAGTATCTTGTGTTTTTGCTGCAGGAGAGGGTTAAACAAGAGTTAAGCTAAATGTCATTCCTGATTCTTCTCTAAACAATGCAATAATTAATGTAATTTTCTTCTCCGTGTTTTTGCTTAATGTGTTCCTAATAATATAGCTGGAAGTGGCAGATGGGTATCCTGCCTCTGAATGCTTCCCTGTTGGGAATACGCTGATGCTTTGCTAATGCCTGATGCTTTGTTGGAATGTATCCTATATGTATGCTTCCTTTGGCTTCTGACCAGACTTTCTTTTAATGCTGCTTCAAGGTGCTCCAAAAAGTTGTTCAACAGCTTTGGAGTTTCCCTTGCCTGGAGATGGCAAAGCCATGAATCACCATAGTGATCAAGTTAGGGTTAGTCAAGTTAGCCAAGATGTGACTGAATCTTTAATTTTGTCAAGATTACATTCCTCAGCATTCCCTCACTAGTAAACAAGAAAATACTTGGCCTGTGTTGTAATTGCAGGGAGTGGTGGGGAGGCATTGATGGTGAGACTTTTCCAGTACTGGCTAAAACCTGCTTCCAATGGAGTTGTATTTCCACTGGAAAACAAGGCTGGGGGATATTTTTGCCCTAAGCTCCTATGGGCCCAAAGCCCAGTTTAATTTACAATTTTTTAAGCCCATTCCCTATGACAATGGAGCAATTCCTTGTTCCTGCTACCTGCTGTGACTGCAGGCCTTTCCAGGAGCATGGCCTCACCTTCCCAAAGGTGGGGCTGGAAGTGCTGTCAGTCGGCTCCTTGGCAGAGCAATCTCTTCCTCCAGCTGTGCTCCATCGTGGTCAACATCTGGACTGCTGTGGGACATGGCACGCTCACCTTCCCTGACACCAGCACATTGATGGTGGTGCCAAGAGTCCCTGATGTGCTGGACCTGCTGCCCTTTGCTGTCTGAGGTGGAGCACCGTGCTGACTAACTGGTGGGGACACGGGGACTGGAATGCTCTGGGAAATAGGAGTTTCCCTCTTGGAAATGTCACAGGAAGCATGAAGGAAATCATGTGGTGCAGGAGCAGTTAGCTCACATTTGTCTCATCTGAACCATCAAAGTCTGCAGGGCCCAAACAATGTGATGCCAGCTGCCTTATAAATAACCAATTTTCCACTTCCACACCGGCTTCTTGTTCCATGTGAGGAGAAAGGAAAAGCGTCACGTTGTGTTCGTTTGTTCAGAGTGACTCCCTGGCCTCTGCTGCCTGTTCCCTCTGCTCTGCTGCCCTCGCTAATGGCTCCACATGCTCAGTGTTGGAGCACAGCTCAGAAAAGGGGCATCTCTGTAGGCACCCAGAGCTGTTATGCATACATACAAGATTTTTTTCATTTTCTTGTTCTTCCAAAACTGAAAACAAAAACTGTGGTGAAACCAAGTTGATTAGAGGGCTGGAGTACCTCTCCTGTGAGGAAAGGCTGAGGGAGCTGGGCTTGTTCAGCCTGGAGGAGAGACGCTTCAGGGTGACCTAGTTGTGGCCTTTCAGTACCTGAAGGGAGCCTGCAGGAAAGGTGGAGAGAGACTATTTACAAGGGCCTGGGGTGACAGGGCAAGGGGGAATGGCTTCAAACTGACAGAGAGTAGGCTTAGATTGGATATTGGGGAGAAGTTCTTCCCTGTGAGAGTGGTGAGGGAATGGAATGGATTTCCCAGAGAAGCTGTGGCTGCCTCTCCTTGGAAGCGTGTTCCAGGCCAGGTTGGATGGGGCTTGGAGCAACCTGGTCTAGTGAAAGGTGTCCCTGCCCATGGCAGGGGGTGAAATGAGATAGACTTTAAACCACCATTCCATGCTTGGAATGAAACACCTCCAGAGTTGTGGTGCTGCCACTTTTTCTCCTCCCTGCCAGCCCTCCTGGTGAGGTGGTCCCCGCGTGAGGATTTTAGTGGGTGCATCTCCTGCAGTGAAAGAGCCTTAAAGGCTCTGTAGCTCCTGCTGACTTTTTGGTGATGAACTCTGAAGGAAAACGCCCAGTATCACTGGTTTTAAATAGCTCCATCGTCGGCAGGGATGGGATAATGCTGGAGTCCTTTTTAATGTTCCTGTGGCTGAATCATGGAACACAAATGTCTGAGTCACCACGGGTGAATGTAGCATTTCATGTCGGTGTGAACTGAAATGTGAACAACACTGGCTTTATTAGAGGAGCTAGTATTGGGCTCGTTGTGGCTTTCATTAGATTTTAAAGTGAAACAATCCAGAAGAGTTCCTTTTACAATGTATATAAACAGATTATTAACATGGAAATGCCAGGGGTTTAATAGGATGCTGGGCTGGATGGAGAGGAAATGAAACTTCAGAGGAAGGCCATGTACCCCATGTTTGAGTGTTTGCTGCCTGTCTTTTTTTATTTCAGCCATCTGCCTCTCCTGAAATCGTGTAAAATTTTCATGAAACTGGGGTTTCTTGGTTACTCTGTTTTAAAAGAAAACGCTGAAGGGACAATCACCTGTTTCCCATTTTGCTCTCCTTTAGAAAGCTCTTTGCTATTCCAAGTTTTTAATCTTAGAAAGGTCTTCACCTGTCCCTGAGGAGTAAAACAGTTGCTCTGGTTTCTTCTGGTTGCTGTATGGCAAAGTCAGATGGCCTTTCTCGTTATTATGGGAATTTTGGACATTTATTACTCTTCCTTGCTTGAAATGTGGGTTTTCCTCTGTCCTGGATGTCCTGTGGGACAAGGGTGGGTTCCTTTGTCCTGTATTTTTCCCCAGTGGTGAAACAAAACCCTCTGAAAGCAGCGGGTTTCTTAGGAGCTGTTCTCATGCTCTGACCTCAGGCTGCAGTGGAGGCAGAGACATTTTTTGGAGTTCTGTTTCCTGGGACAGAATTTGCACCTTTTCTTCTAGAGGTAGAGCTGAAGAACGGACTGAGAGGTTTTCCTGGCCAGGAGTACCCTTGAAAACAATGATGCTGGTGTTACTTCTGGGTTTCTGCTCTTTTGTGCACGTTGTCTGCTGGTTTCTGGTGGGGTTTTGCTTTCTCCCCCAAAAGAGAGAGTTGTGGCTGGTACTCCTGAATGATGCCTAAGTCCACAGCTAGTTGCAATTTGAAACACAGATTTGTATCTCTTTGCTCCTTGGGCACCACAGCCCTGCCTTTCAGGAGGAAATATTAACACTTCTGGTACAACCATTGTCAAATCTTGTTAGTCTCTCTGTGCTGGTGTTTGAGGCCTGATGAAGGATACAGAAATGTAAAGAACTTTATTTCACAGCCTGATGAGTTCCTTGTGCAGGACCAGTGCCTGAGTAACTGTCATGCATCTCTCGGGCTGCAGCCACTGTGAATTTAAAACCATTTATTTAAATATCTTTTATTGAAATTTAGGCTAATGTTTCATGTTTTACTAATGTAGAAATAAAGGGTCAGGATATGATTGTGCTGCTGTGCTTTAACAATTTACTACATGTCATCTGTTCTGCAACAGAGCTTTTGTGCACTCTGAATTCACAGCAAATGCCTTCGAAAAGGCAGTGACTTTAATTCCTTAGAAGCCAGGCAGGTCTAGAGGCAGCATTCTGTAGCATTCCCAAATGCAGGGATGTTTTTTCCAGACCTCCTTCCAAGCTGGGCAGTTGATTTACAGACATGGGGAAATCTTCCTGCCTTTATCTCTGACCTTTATGGGTCTCTGCCAGATGGCAGTGAATATAAATGGCTTTAAAAATGGCTTTTTCCTTGCTTCAAAGCAAAAGTCTTCAGTGAGGAGGAGCATTCCTGGGAATCGGGATGTTCATTGCCTACAGTGAGAGCCTGAGCGTGGAGATGTCCATGGTGGGAGTTGGGGAAGAGCAACACTTCCAGGAATGTCCATGTGCCCTGCGTGAGGGAGGACAGTGGTATTTGCTGTCCTCCTCCACAGCTCTGCTGATCTCCAGCTCCTCCACCTGCTCTGGCTGTCTGTGGGATGAGGGTCACCTGCCTGGCACCAGGGACTGAGGGCAAGCACAGTGCAGGTGGAGAAGGTGCACAAGTGTTCTCCTTCCTCCTATGTTTTTACGGCTCTGCTTTGAATGAGGAGTGGATTTGCAAGTTGCCCAGTGGTACATTTAGTAGGTTAGTGAGGGAACCAAGAGCACCAAGGTCCTCGTGGTGTGTTTGTGGCTCAGGTGAGGTGTTACAGAGTTTCAGAACTACCCCTTGCCCTGTTTTTGGGATATGTTTTTGTAGTGCTGCATCCCCCATCCATGGGGCTGGGAACTGCAATCCCATGGCATTTGCTGTGGGCAGTGTGCAGCATTGATTGTTCCCATCTGCACCAGCCCAAATGGACAATCTTGGATCTGGTTGTTTCCCAGAATAGAAGATTTTCCTATTGGGGTTGCTGCCTGGGTAGTATTCAGTCGTATTGAAGTCCTCCTCTTGTTGGCCCAACAAGGACAGGGACACCAAGTGCTGCAGCAAATCCTGTTGTTTAAAACTTCTCCTACACTGGGGAAAAACCAACCTAGATGTGTCATGTGGGGTCAGGTTCCTGATTTTAATCCCTTTTATGCTGCAGGAAATTCCTGTATATTTTTGAAAATTGATTTTCCTTTTTCCCTGAACTAAGATTAAGCTTCTGGATGCTTAAAGATTTTCCTGCTCCTCTCTTGTAGGGTGTACAGAGAAAACAAGCTGCAGGTTCACAGAAGTCCTAACCCAAATTTTAATGATAAATTAAGGAATCCAAGTGGACATATTTAAACTTTGGAGATCTTTTATTGTGAGGCAGATGATTGAGGGGGATGTTTGTTACCTTAACCATCAAGCTGTGACACATGAATAGAAATTAAACTTCTACTTTCCTTGTTAAATTCAAATTAAGCGAGAAGACATGCTTCCTGGTAACTTTAGCAGAGAGGGGAATTGCTGTGAAATTGTATTTTTATTATATATTTGGCTAGATGCATATCAGCTCAGGCTCTCTTTGAAGGGGTAGTGCAGCTCCCACAGCACTTAGAGAACGCCTGTCTCATCCCTGACCGCCTTGGTTTGTTTAGCTGGCACAGGTAGGCTGTAAATTCCTTAATCCCATTTTGGGAGGTGAAATCCCTTGGTGTGTTGCCGTGCATGGATTCTCCAAGCCCATCCCTGAGAAAAACACTGTTCTCCTTGTCCTCGCTCCCAGCTTTTCTCTCTTCTTGCTAAACTGGATGTGAGGAAGGAGCGAGGGGTGTTGATAATTTGGATTGTGCAGCTAAGTGGCTGGATCGTGGCTGGCTGTCTCCTCCCCTTCCTGAGCTTCGGCCCTAGCCAGCTCGGCTCTGGAATGACAGGCATTCCTGCGTGAAGGGAGCTGGCACGGACACCTATTTATGAGAATCAAGTGCCCAGCCATGGGGGACAGGGAGAGCAGGACCTGTGCTGGACCATCAGACACCGGAGCCGTGGCATGAGAGTTGGGAGCTGCCTCACTCGCCAGGCTCTTTCCTCATCCGAAGTGTGGCTTTATTGTTTTAAAGGATTGAAGTGTTCTCAGCGTAGACTTTTCCTCTCTCCCCCTCCCGCCTCTTCCCGGAGAGCTGCTCTGAACAGAATCTCATGGGGCAGCCGCACTTCTCGAGGCCGGTAAATCCGGGTGCTTTTGGTGAGTAATGGAGGGCAGGGGAGACGAGGGAACTTCGGGGCTGTGGCAGGGCAGCATTGCAGGTGAAACGGAGGAGTTGGGAGGAGTGGAATGTGGGACTTGTGTAACCTGTGCCCAGCTGGGGAGAGAAACCAGAGAAATAACTCCATTTCCTTCCTTTCTCTTACTTATTTTCCATGCAATCGCTGTGCAACGTGTTCTCTGATCTTCAGACAGGCTCCAAGCTGCCGTTTTAAGGGACAGCCTCTGACTGGCATGGATTCAGGGATACTACCTTAGCAAAGCACTTGGATAGTGGGAAAGTTCACCTGCATGGGGCAGGAGTCAGCCCTGAGAGTGAGCCTGGACCAAAGCCACCAAGAATTGCCTCCTTGTGTGTGATGTCACCCAGCTTTTGGGGCAGCTATAGCAGTTTTGGGGGGAAGAAGGGCTTGCCAATCATCTCCCCGTTTGTTTTCCCTCTCCACTGTGAGGTATCTCAGTAACAGGCTGGAGACAACACAGCTGTGTTAAGCTCTAGGTGCAGCCCCACTTCCCGAGCACTGTGTGTGTCAGTGTTATTCCAGGTCTGTCATGGGTGCTGTTCCCAGCACTGGAACCAGGGAGGCACTGGCTATGAGGAGACTTCCCACATCCTGCTGTTGCCTTTCTCTCATTCCCACTTGCTGTCAGCTGGCTGGGCTCAGTTGCTCACCCTCATCTGTAAAATGGAATTACCTAATTTTTAGAGAAGAAATTGACATTGGTACACAGAGTACCCTCAAGATACAGTCTATTATTTTCATTATTTTTCACTTCTATATCTTTGAGCCTATCAAGCATTTCCAAGGGCTCAGATGAAACCAGAGATTCTCTTCCTCACCACCAGTTCACTCCAGCTAGTCTTGTTCAAGAGTTGCTAAAAGTAAAGTGATGGAGAGAGTGGAAGGGAGAAGTAAAACTTCAGTTGTCTTCATACAGTGGAGATTAAAAGTTCTTCTGCTTGGATTTATTCACTGTTAGAAGGTGGCCTGGTCAATCTTGGGCTCTTTCATCAAACACCAAGAGCAGTGGTGATTTCCAGGGAAGTGGGCTTGGTGTAATGATGTACTTTCTGGAGACTGGGGCCAGCAGACCTGGTGCTTCCTCAACTGCTCATTTGCTCTCTGAAGTCTTTTTTCATGGCACAGCTCTCACAGTTCCTACTGATTAAATCTGGAACTTGAAGAGATGGTTCTTGCGTTAACTGTGGCAGGATGCTGTTAAGGAGAGTCCTGTGAAGATTATGGTGATTAGAAACATAAAAAACACAGGGAAGCCGAGGGCTGGGACTATTTGAGGCTTTTGTGACCACAACTTTTTATTCCTTTAAGATCAGGATTCACGTCTTCCCTGGATGATTCAGGAAAACACACACCAAGTTTTTAAAGCTGTTTTAGGGAAGCTTAGAAACATTTACCTAAAGTGCTTTTTGGATACTTTTAACAGCATTTCCCTCAAAAGAGTGTTTGCTTTTTGAGTTGTTACCATTTGGAAGTTTCTGGGATTCTTGACTGCCCTGCTGGACACAGCAGGGTGGGAAAGGAGGGAGTTGCGTTGCTCTCCAGCCTGTGCATCCACACTGTGGTGGCAACGAGCAGGTTTGTGGCAGTGCCTCGGTGCTGGCTCAGGGCTGCCATGGTCCCGCTGGAGCCACAGGTACTGATGTATTCCAGGTACCTGAGGTGTGTAATGAGCAGCCACATTCCCAGCAGAACTTCCCGATGCACCTTGTGGGCTTGTTCGATGGCAGAACTTCAGGGAGGTGCGTTCCCTAGGGAAATAAGGGTGATTAAGCAGAGTTGCTGCTGTGGCACTGAAGTACTTCATTTGCCCAAAGACAGAAATGCCCAGCAAGCTCCTTATGAACAGAAAAGGAAGATTTGGGGAAATCCCGTAGTAACTCCTACAAGAAGAGATGGATCGGGTGAACTCTGGTTTGTGGAAGGAATCTGGCCCAAGCTCACAATTTACACACTGTGCAAGTCTGTTTACACATCAAAATAGGGATGTTTCCTCATGAAGAGGTCTCTTCATGAAGGTGTACCAGAATTTACCATCTCAGAAAAGGCCTGGGGCAAAGAGCCCACTGTAGTGCAAGGAGGGTGATACCTGGCTTCTCTTAAGAGTTAGACTGCACCACCAGCCTTTGGATGTCTGCAGAAGTGGTTGGGGGAGAAAAGCAGCTCTGTTCTACAGTCCTGTCCTGGGGCTCACTGACCCTACATCCTTAAAGGATTGTGCCATTTTCCTCATGGACATTGAAAATCAGTAGTGTTTCTCCTAGGTATATTCAAGATGATATGAACTGTCATTATCTGAGATGCAGTCCTTTGATTTCTTCACAGCCTTCAGCCTTGCTTTGTTGTGGTCTGAGACTTGGATCTGAAGTGATTTTTAGCTTAAAAACAACATTTCTCCATAGCCAGGGTGACTTTTGAGGATGTGTGGCCTGAGTTAAAACAGTTTAAAAACTCACCAGGATTAATTCTGGAATGCCCTGCACTAGATCCAGGTTGGGTTTGATTCTTTAATGCTGTGCATCAGAGGTGCCACTATTCCATGTAACCGTTGCAGGTATCTTCCACGTGAGAAATGATCCTTAACGGAAGAAATGCTTTTTAGTTATTCCTGTTGGTCCCTGACGTCCCTGCTGTGCCTGTTTCCAGGCTGGCAGTGCTTGGCTCTACAAAAGGGTGTTTTGGGGCTTGAGCCCTGAAGATGGGGATTAACTCTCCTTGCTCACGTGGTGGCTTTCTCTCTCTGGCCCATGGTGTGACCATTAAACTGTGACATTTATAGGTGGGACTCCTAAGGGCCAGCTGGGAGCTGCCTGCTGGGGTGTCGTGTGTGCGTGGCCATGGTGTGACTGCGTGTGGGGTTTTTAATTGACCCCATGGATCCTGGTTGTGCCAGTTTGACCCACTGAGAGCAGTGGTGGAAGTGAAAGCTTCACCCTGTTTAATGGGAATGGCAGCCTCAAGCCTGACAGGACCTTTGGGAAAAGGTGACACATCACCACAGCCACTTGCTGAGGGTGTGAGAGACCAATTGTGGGTTCTCTGTTTTGGAAAAAAAAGAAGACTGGGGGTCGTGCAACTCCACAAGACGCAGTGGGAAAAGAGCTTTTTTCTGCATGATATTTAACTGCAAGGCATGAGCAAAATCATGTCTGCAGGGGAGGGTTGGAAGGACCAGCTGGCCAGGCAAACCGATAGAGAATTGCATCCCAAGCTGCTTGGCACTGCTGGAGCTTTCCTGCCTTCTTGTGTGTTCAGGCTGTGCCAATTTTGTGACGTTTCCCTAGATTATTTCAGTCTAAACATTTTGGGTTAACACAAATCTGCTGTTTTAAACAGCTCAAATTCACCTGCTTGTTTGGATAAAATGAGATCAGAACAGCTTAAGTGTTTGGGAGAGCGGATCTGAAATGGCAGGAGGCTCTGGCTGGGAAGCAGCTGGGGCATCACGCTGTCCCTGGACCAGCTGGATTCTGAGCTCCAAGTGTTCCAGGCCATCTCCCCCGGGAGCATCAGGCAACGTGCTGAAGTTGCAGCAGATATTTTATTCCTGATTTTTCCTCAGCTGGGGCTCTGTTGGAACATTAAGCCACAGCATCCAGCTGTCAGGGTGGGTTCTGTGGGGCTCTCCCACCTCCAGGGTCACTTTTCCAAAGCGTGGACTACCACTTCCAGAAGGGTTAAACAAGGCCCTGCTTTGGCATGGGGTCACTTTAGGGACCTGCCAGCTGGGAATCTCTTTACCGTCCCATGAGGACTCTGCTGGCTTCACCCAGGGCTGTGTAACCTCATTTAACCTTTCCCATGTGTTTAAAATGGGTTTTCCAGCCTGGCACCATGGTGAGGGTGAGGCAGGTCTCTTGCTGCTGCTGAGAAAGGGACAGGTCGGGTGAAGGCATCAGATTCCTGATGCTTCCCTCCCTTCCCTCAAAGTTTGGTTCCTCTTTTCTTTGCCCCATTTCGTTCCCTGGGCACTGTGCTGTGGTTCTTTGCCGGTTTCCCAGTGCATGACTCGGATAAGGAAGGGTTTCCCCCTTGCATTGCAAAGCAGCTTAAGGACCCTCCTGTACCTTGTAGAGCAGAGCAGGAGGAGGCACAGCCTCAGCAAGGTGAATTCTCTGCCTTCCTAAGGAAGAAATGTCCTCTGTAGCATTTTGTGGAGATTTGAGCTAGAAATGGGCTGTGAATGGAAGGGAAGGTTCATTTTGGAGGGAGTGTGAGCACTATCTAACTTAAACAATCACTGAACAATAAGGTTATTTGAATGCAGATCTGTAAATCTCACCTCCAGCTGCTGATCCACCTGCTCATTAGTCCTCAGTTTCATAATTGCTTCACAACAGACTGCTTTAAATGTCTATGTCCCTGTGATAATTAGGGATGGGAAAAGGAAGAGTGCTGTGGAAAGGTAGGACAGGCTCTCCTGTCATCTGCACAACAGGACAGAACGAATCCCAGTGGGGATCAGGGAAGGAATTGCTTCCCTGGCATCAGTGTGACCAGTGGGCTGGAATGGTCTCAGAATGTATAGTAACATGTCAAGTTTTATTCTACACAGAGCAAAAAGGTGGTGGAAAGGATTTGGACAGTTTTGTGTTCTAGTGTGCCTGTCTCCCCCTCTTGCCTGGCTGGTTTTGGGCACGGAACTGATCACACTGACTGTAAACCAACAAAACCAAGAGTGTCTGTGGTGGACAACACCTGACTCTTAGCAGGATCCTACGAGCCGTTGTAACACGGCCGAGGGAGCAGTGAGGCAAAGAAGCAGGACTGAGTGATTTGCTCTTGATGTGAAGGTCTTGTGAAACCTCCTATGTTCACCTGCATGGTTGCTGTTCTGGCAGTGAGACTCCACCCTGGGATGGTATTTGCTTTGACAGCTGGACCTGGGCTGCAGGAGCTGCTGGAGGAGGTTCTGCCAGGAGTAAAGTCACATGTGGGCTCTCCCCACCCTCTCTGCTGTTAGCTGCTCCTCCTTTGGAGGTATCCTGTGTCTCCTGCAGTTTCGGCTCATCCGTTCATGTCCTCTGCTCCTCCCTGGCTGCTTGGAGGGGACAGTGGCAGGGGAATGCTTGTTGTTCTCCCTCTAACTGGAAATGGAGACATCTCAGCGTGCTAAGGGCTCTTCATTAATCCCTGGACCTGATGGTTTTCTCTTAATAACTTACTTTGCTTAGTGCAGCACTCTGACATCTTGGGTGGTAGGCAGCACATAAGTGACATTCCTCAGAGCAGCTCGGGGAAAGGGGAGATATAAGGCAAGCTTGGTACTGCTACGTTTTCAGCACTGTTCTCCTTGGAAAGGTGAGGGAAATGCCTTTGATGACACTTGGGATTCAAATTCAGTCTACAGCCTGCACTTGGCAAGTGCTTGTGCCTGCCTGGTGAGGTTTGGGAATGCTCTGTTGAGCACAGTGAATACTGCTTGTTAAAATTGCATATACAACTCCAGGGCTAATGCTCTGGTCTCTGAAGAAAGTGCCTCTAAACATGCAGACAATTCCTCTTGGGTTTCTGGGAGCTTGAAATGCCTTCCACATCTCCCCCTCTCTGCCCCACTTCCATCCATCCCTCCCTCCATCCCTGCAGAAAATCACAGATCAGTGCTGACATGGTATATGTTATTTTCCACCCAATTTATCTCCTGTTATGAAGTCAGGGTTGTTGGTTTTTTTATTTAAAAGCATCTCAGATGCTGAATTGATCTTGCTTTTTCAAATAAATGTTGGCTGACATCAGGTTTTGACTGGTAGAAAGTGAGGGACTTACTGTTATGGGGCTGATTTAAACAAAAGTACATCCAACAACCAAACAGTGGCTCAAACGCTCTCTGGTTTCCCTCTGTTGTTCTTTTCTTCCCTATGTTTCAGTGATCTTCCATTCCATTTGTGCTCAGACTGAAAACCTGGGGTCTGTCTGTCCTGCAGTGACACAGTGGTAGTCTGTCCCCAGCCCCGTGGCCTGAGGCTGCTCAGGAGCCCATGGCTGTGGCTACCTGTGCTTCATCCTTCCTGGGATCTGAAATCTCATGCTGGGAAGCACTACAGGGTTGCAGGTGAAGCTGCATCAAACAATGCATTTTTTTGTGTTTTTTCGTCTGTGTCCTGAACATGCTCTTCCCTATACTGACAGGAATCTACTTTTTCACATCAGGGCCTGTATCCTCAGTGGAGGTTTGTAGGATACAGAAGATACATTATTTGCTCTTTGTCCTATGTGTGAAGCAGCTTTCCCCTAAAATTCTTTTCCCAATCTCTTTGTCTCGGGAGATGGGATTCTTGGCTGAACTTTCCTGTTACCTATGGGGCCTTGCCTGTTCTGCAGGCACATCACACAGGCTTGTCTGAGATTGACTGAAAGGTCTGTTGTGCTCCCAAGCTCCACAATGTCTGATTAGGGGGCTCCAAAAGAAGACACTTGAGTGCCATTTGTATCAGGACACTCCAGCCTGCTGGGCGTGGTGGGGGCTGGGGGATGTCTCTCTTCTCCATAGGATTTTTCCATGGAGCTCTGCAGTGCTTCTGTCTCTAGTCCTGAAGCTGAGGGATTCTGGCTCTGGAAATTCTGCAATGGAGTGGGCAACAGCTGGCTTCCCTTAGCTCATGCACACCGATTTATTTTTTTGCAGGCAGTGCTAGATTATGCTCATTGTAAGTGCTCCTCTGTGTTCCATCAAATACCCCAAAACAGCAACATCAGGCAAGGCAGGATCAACAGACCCTGGATTCATGTTTTGTGCTCTGGTTCTGCTTCAAAAGTGGTTTCTTTGACTTGGGGGTGGGGCTTTTTGCTTTGGTTTGGTTTTTGTGCATGTCCCTTCCCGCCTCCGTGTCCTTCTTGTGTTGTTCTCCAGAGACTCCAGTGCAGTAGGTGGAGCACAGGCCTGTATTGTGTCGCTTTCCTGTGGAGCTGTTGCTCTTGGCCAGCTTTGCTGCCCTTATTTATAGATGGAAGATCAGAGAGGGGAAAATCTGGCACTTTCAGCTGCTGGAATGGGTCTGGTGATTTCGGGGTGCAGACAGTTGTGAACATCAGCTCAGTGGGCTGGAAGGTGTTTGTTTCATGTAATGACTTGTGTCCAGCACCAGTTGCTTCTAAATGAAGATGAGAAAACGTAGGGAAGTGTTTTGTGTTCATGGGCGAAGCTGTGACACTGCAAAATTAAATTAATATGTGTCTGAGGGAGCTGGGGGGACTCAGCCTGGAGAGGAGGCAGCTCAGGGGGACCTTCTCACTCTCCCCAACTCCTTGACAGGCAGGTGCAGCCAGGTGTGGGTCAGGCTCTGCCCCCAGAGCACAAGGAACAGAACAGGAGGGAACAGCATCAAGTTGTGCCAGGGAAGGTTCAGGTTGGACATCAGGAGGAATTTCTTCATGGAAAGAGTTGTCAATCCCTGGCACAGGCTGTCCAGGGCAGTGGTGGAGTCCTCCATCCCTGGAGGCGTCCAAGGAACGACTGGACGTGGCACTCAGTGCTCTGGGCTGGTGACAAGGTGGGGATTGGTCACAGATTGGATTCAATCATCTTGGAGGTCTTTTCCAGCCTTAACGATTCTGGGATTCTGTAACCTTTGTCTCATCAGGAAGGCCCTTATCAGTTTTCCTTTGCCCTGTTTATATTGGGAACCCCACTTGTGTCTCCCCAAGCTGATGTGAGGGCTCAGTGGAGCCACAGACAGAATCTTGTTCCCTTCTTTGCATGACCATGTGCCACCATTTCCCAGTGTGGGGTGGGTCGGTGGGAGATGAGAGCTGTTACTTTCAGCACAGAAGTAATTCTTTATTCTTTTCCTTCTTTTCTTTACAGCTGAAGAGGTGGATCACGCTCCAGGTGATGCCAGCATGGGGGTAGATGTTTTGGAATCAGGTGACACCACACCTCCAACAAAGAGGAAAAGCAAGTTCTCAAGCTTTGGCAAGATTTTCAAAC
This sequence comes from Coloeus monedula, assembly GCF_965178545.1. Taxonomy (NCBI): domain Eukaryota; kingdom Metazoa; phylum Chordata; class Aves; order Passeriformes; family Corvidae; genus Coloeus; species Coloeus monedula. The sequence goes on along the minus strand of NC_138804.1, from coordinate 141,415 downwards.
CCTGGAAGTGGAGGAAAAAGAAAAGCAGTGACAAATTTAAGGAGACTTCAGAAGGTAAAGTAACAGGGGCTGTGTGGGTATCCCTTCCTCCATCCATCTGAGAAGGGCTTGCTGTCACAAGCCTGAGTCTGCTGTGTTAAGAACCAAAATGGAACTTTGGTGATGGGTTGGCACCTGCAATCTCTCCAGAAATATCTTTCCAGGGAGCTGTAGTTTCAGACAGATTAATTCCTTTCTTTCAAGGAAGCTCCCCAAGCAGCTGTGAGGAGGGAGGATTTGCTCCATGATCAGCAGTGCAGTGTGAAATGCAGGTCTGAACATGCAGTTCCTCCTCTCTCTTAATCCATGTAAAACCAGTGAAATTTGAAGCCCTTTTATTTCCTCAAGACAATCTCTTTAAAAGAAAAAAAAAGTCTTCCTGAACTTCAAGCTTCCCTTTTTCTGAGTGATTTTTTTCAATTTAATGTCAGTTTTAGAACGAAAGATATCTATGCGAAAGCCAAGAGAGGAGCTGGTGAAAAGAGGGGTTCTGTTGGAAGAGCCTGAGCAGGGTGAGTCTGCAAACGAACTTCTCCTGTGTCTGTGTAGCTGATCCTTCCTCTGGCCTCCTCTGGCCAAACCTCACTCTTGGGAGACAAATTTAAGGGCTTTCTGCTAAAATGATTCCTGTCTGGCTTACCCTTTTCAGTGCTCTCTCTTGTCTGTTTTCCCACCTGGGAGGAAGGCAGCCTGCTCAGGGAGGAAGTGCAGTGCCTATCTGGGACACCTTCCTGCAGGGAGGGAGGGCTCTGCTGTGGTCACTTCCCATCCTGTCCCTCTCTGTGTTCTGCTCCAGATCCCTTGTGCTGTCCTGCCAGCCTCTGCTGTCACACTGTCACTCATCTCCTGCTGTTCCAAATTGGAGAGGTGCTGCCCCTGGGGCTCAGTTTGGGAGAAGAATCAGAAATGGATGAATTCTGAGCTGCTTGGGTAGGGGCATTTCTTCCAAGAGATGCTTCCTGGTATGGTGTCATAGTCACCACTAGGCTTATTAAAGTTTGTGGTGCTGTCTAAGAAGTCTTACCCCCTTTTCTTTCATCTTTGATGTCTCCAAGTTGGGATCATGCTGCCAAAATAAGTTGTCAGATCAGTATCCAGTCACCTGGCTGGGATTTGTGTGATGTGGTCCAAGGGAGGGGGCAGGAAGGTGTGGGGAGATAGCAGCCCCCCATCTCCCATGGGCGGGAGTGTGGCCCTTGGCTTAGAGCAACGTGTAACTGCACCTCAGGACACACACTGCAGAGACAGTCTTGGCCTAGCACAAGTTTGATTCTAAGTGGAAAACTGGAGGTGAAAAAGTGGCCTTCAGACCAAACCACTGAAGGCAAAACTGAGAGAAAGTCTTAACACAGCTGTGCTGGAGTGATGCCATCGACACCTACCTGAGGGTGTCAGTGCCTCACTGCAGAGCTCACCAGGTACAGAAGGGTGGGAGGTTACAGGGGTGAAACTGGAAGAGAGATCAAAGACTTTGGGTACCAAACTTCCAACTAGAAAGGGCAGAGGAGGCAGAGATCTTCCATGCTGTACAGGTGTAACAGAAGCCTGGCTAAGAAGTGGAATTTTCTTCTTTGAGACACCTGCTCTGGTTTTAGAAACGGAAGATGGGTATAATCTGGACAAAGTGCAAACCCCTGGCATGAGTGAGCAGTCAGTGTTGGCAGGAGGGGTAGATTAGAGGCGCATTATCTAAATCCCTCTGGGAGTTTAAGATACTTGGGCAGTCATAAGATGCAAGGGTGGGTTATTGTATTTGTTTGCAGTTTTAAAACCTGCTTGTACAGGGTCAGTTAATTTTCTTAGGTGAGTTCTTAGGGGGAAAGATGCTGGAAACCCTTTGAGATGAGGAAGAGAGGAGTAGAGGTGAAAGAGGTGTAAGTGGAGGAGAAGCGGGGAGAGGAGGCTTTGCTGTTCTTAGCGGGGGGGGACAGGGGGGTCAGCAGGCTGTGGGCTCCAGGATGTGGGTACTGGGCTCAGAGTAAGGAAAGAAGGTGGCATTGGATTCTCTTGACCTTGAAGAAGGTCACTGGAGCTGAAGTTGAGAGTAGTGAGGTGGTGTGAGAGGCCATCAGGAGCTGCAGCTCCCTGCCAGAGAAGTGCAGGCAAGGTTGAGTGGTAATGAAAGCTGGATCATACTGTTCCTGTCTCCCTTGCTGAAAACTCTGGATAACCAGAGGCACTTGCTGCCATCAAAATCTCTGGCTTGTCCCTTGAGTTTCAGCCCTGGCTGGGGAGGAAACTCCCTCTTGTTGCTGTTGGTGCCTCCTGCGTTTCAGGGAAGGGCAGTGAGTGAGTGAGGCAGCACCGTCTACCAGCTGCTCACAGGAACCAAGGCTGTTTCTTGTGGAAAAGAAATCCTGGGAAGCTTCTGAATTAGGGAAGGGGGGGTTAATACTTAGGAGAGGAAAGGTGAGGAGGGCAGTGGAATAAATTATCAAAAATCAGAGCAGCAGAGTGTGCTGGGGTCTAGCACCTAGAGGGCCTGGGGTGCCACACACTTCAATTCCTTCAGAGACAGCAGACTGACTGAAAAGGATTTTTAATCAAATGGGTGATGTATTTATTTGAGTTTTCTTGAGTTGAGAATCAGTCAAAATGGGCAATTTCCCTTTATAGGTATATGCCAAGTCTTTTTTTTGAGAGTAATACTATCAAAAATTTGTCCTGTCAGGGCAATTACAGAGAATGGTGGAGTATTTCCTCATGGGGATTAGGAGTTTAAGGACCCTCAAAAGCATGGGTTGGATTGGATGGGTTTTTTCCAAAAAGAGATCTTGCTTCTAACACTGGGAAACTTCATGCTAGAATTTGTAAAGCAGAAATAGTCAAAGTGAGCTACATCAAATTCTAGAGCTGTGTCATTACATCTGATTAAAACAAAGGTAAAGTGAGGAAATCTGCCTTGCTGATGTTTTGGGTCGAGCAGTGGTTTTTGTGCCAAATTCAGGGTAGAAACAAGGAAAACAGAGGTGCTTCCACTAATCTGAAGACTTTATGAAAGTCTATTATTGCATGTGCAGTAGATGACTTGGCTCACGTTGGAATCTGCACTGCAACAGGGAGTTGGTGACTGCTCCGTGATGGAGGGTGGATACAAAAGCTGCTGGAGGTTTATGACTTCAGATACAACTTCCCTGTGCTGCAGCACAGCACTGGGCACACTAATGTGAAACACAGGAGGAAGGGCAGGACAGGGAGAAGAAAAACCCTTGATGGCATACAGTGCTGTGTGATTTACTCATTGATAACGACATCAAGGGCTCTGAGCTCCAGCTGTTTGGGTTGCTGTGCTATCGTGTGCAGAAGGTGACTGAAGACCAGCTGTTTCAGAAGCCAGAGAGAAGCTGGTGTGGCTCCATGGTGGTTCAGTCAGCTCAGCCACCTCTCCTCTCTCCTGCCTTCTGAGTGTTTTCTCTTTGCTTCTCTCCTCCCGTCCCCTTGCAGACGGTGAAGAGCCAGAGAAGCTGAACCCACCTGCACTGAAGAACGGCCACACCATCCCCATTGGGGGCCCTGGGGTCTGTGACCTGCCCAGCCAGGAGGAAGAGGCCACAAAGCCATCCAGCCTTAGGAAGCCTGTCCCAGGGGAGGAACCAAAGAAGAGGCAAGGTAAGAAACCAGATGTGCGCAAAATCAGGGCTTCACATTCTCCTGGAATCAGTTTTGAATTCTCATCTGATCCTTCCCATCTTCACTAGGCCCTCCGGTGCCTTAAACTGAGCTGCCTCCCTTTGCAGGCTCCTCCAGCAGCCACCCTGGGACCGAAGTGGAACCACCTCAGGAGCCACATGTTCCCAGACAACCTCTGCTTCCTCCAAAAAGACCTCCCTCCACTTCCCAGGAGGCAAACGAAGCACAGGCAAAGGATACAACGCCTGCCAGCAGCACTGCAAGAACTGCCCCCTTCAGCACAGCCCCCACAGCAGCAAAGACAGTCAATTCTGTAGCTGCCCCTTCCCCAGCCCCCAGGACTCTGCTCCCTGCTCCTGCCAGTGCCAACACTACTGTTCCCACCAGTACAACCAGCACAGCTCCTGCCAAACAGCCTCCCGTCCCTCCTCCCAAACCCGTCAACAGAAATAGCAACTCACTAATAGGTAAGTGACCCCATAAGCTGGTTTTTGTACCCTGAGATGTTCTGGAGCCACTGCTCCAAGACACTCTTCCCTTCATAAGGGAAGATTTTTAGTTGCATCGTGAATGTCTGACTATCTTTCCTGAAAACAGTCCAGTTTGGACTCAGATCTGCCAGTGTTTAGTGAGGACACACGTATTCTGGGAACATAGTAATTACTGGAGTCTTCTGCCATGAGCTGTCCAATCTGTTCCCAACAGCTACCTGCAGGAAGGAATCCCTGCCTGCCTGTTCTCTGTCAAATCTAAGACAGTGTCTGAATGTTGATGCCTCACTGGGGGCTGGGATTCAGCTGGGATTGGAGAATGATGGATGAGGTTTTGCTTTGTGAGACTGTGGTTAGTGATGATTCCTTCTTTCAGCTGCTCTTGGAAAAAAAGAACGAAACCAGCAAACAAACCCAAAAAATCCACATCACACCAAACAATGTCTGTCGTGGCTGTCACTGCCAGGCCATGTGGTTTCCACTTACAGCAGAGACCAGGAGCTGGCAGGGATAATTCAGACTTCCGTGGTTATACTCAGGCACCTCCTCTAAAATCTGTGGCTGGGCTATTGACATACGAGTCTTGTCCCATGGATAAATCAGCTCAACTGTAATTTGAACTGAATCCTGCAATTTAGAGAATTCAATGTTTTTATCTCTGTAACTTTTCTAAGCAGAAGATTTGGTGAGAGTTTCTTAAAGCTCATTTAGTCTCTGTTCTCTGTGGGAGTTCTGGGGATCTTAAAGATGCAACATTGAGAGTTGGGATGACTTCCATGCAGTGATGGCCTGTTGGCGTTTCAGGCAATTCTTGCACAGACACCTCCTAATCTTTGGACAGGGTTAGCAGAGGTTAGCACAGATCAGGAGGGAGGCTCCTGGGAAGCTCAGTCTGACAGGTCTGCACTGTTATCACAGAAACTGGAGGTGTTACCCAGGTGTGGTTTGAGAGGCAGTGCTGGATGTGCAAGTGCTGGATCTGAAGTAGCCTGGGCCACTGCTTTCAGTGTGGATGGGAGGCTCTGCTCTGCTTGGGGCTCACCTTGTTCTGGCAGGTTTTGCAAGTGACCTTGGTATGGTGTTAACCATCCCTGTGTGTCAGACCGGCTTGATTAGCCTGACCATGCTTGAGCACTCCATAAAATACCTTTTTGTTTTCTTTAAGCTGCTTGCACACACTGCAGGTGGCATTTGAAATGCCCCAGCGCTAATTGCAGGAGGTACTTGTGGAACAAAAAAACGTGGCTGGAAACAGCAGTGTATCCAACACCTGTTCGGAGCCATCCTGCCTCTTCCCAACAGCATGGGCTGGGCTCAGAGCACCTGTGGAGTGTGTGGGGGAGGAGAGAACAGGCAGTTCTCTTTTGTCTCCTGGATAAGAAGGCAGATTTAGAGGAGGCTCCACAGGCCTCTGGTCCAGTAGGATGGAGCTGGAGCTGTGGTGTTGCTGTGTGAGCCTTGTGTTGTCACTGTGGATGAGTGGCAGGAGTGGAATTGGCTTTGTGAGCTCTCCACCGGTCTTTGATGCCTGCTCTGACTGCAGGGGTGTCCTTTTGTGCTGCTGTTACAGCCTGAGGCTGGGGAGGGTATTACTGTGCAGGTCACCCCTTTGTCTATCCCCTCAAGCAACAGCTGAAAATAAATCTCAGGAAATATTTGGGGAGTGGGAATTTAATCGGCATCAACTTGAACAAGCAAGGAGGGAACAGCGTGCTGTCTGCTTTCCCAAAGCTTGGTGGCACCCTCGGGGCTTGGTGCTTCCAGCAGGTTTCAGGAGCCACAGGCAGCACAGCATGTGTGGGAGCACCAGGTCTACCCATGCTCGTATGTCACAAGGGCTGTACCAGCCTGGAAATTGGGCCTGTTGCATTGGAGGGCAGCGGGCTGGCTCGGGAGGGTGCTTCAAGCACCACCCCAGGCCCTTTCTTTCTTCCTTCTGCCAGCTCCTCGCTCCCTTTCAAATTCTGCTCTTATCCAGAGGTGCCTCAAGCCTGGTCCTGCCAGGCTTGGAGCACTGCTCAGGAGACACTGGAGTCCCTTGCCCGGGAGCTGAGGGCACTCTGTGTTTTGCACAATCTGGCCCTTAATCTACAAGGGGAAAGTCTAAAAATGCTAAACATCTCAAAAATGTGCCCACCTCTCTCCAGTTATGTGGCCTTATCTCTGAAAACTCTCCCACTTGCAGCACCCTCTTGTGGCGTCTGTGCCATGGATTCTTCCAGCTCTATTCTGGAGACACCCGTGTGTCACCATCACCCGCTCCAGGGAAATGTGCAGCAAAGCCTCTACGAGCCCCAGAAGCCATGGATACATGGATGTTAAAAGCTGAAAACTCCTAAAGCAAGAGCAGTCTTTACTGGTGCAATTTCCCTAGGAACAGAGGGGTTTGAAGATCCTGTGACTGCCCACTGCAGGCATTTTTCATGTCTCCATTTCTTTCTCTTTCCTCCATCAAACAACAAATATTTAGACTAAATGGTTTTAGGTATTTTTGGAAGTTTTTCTAGTTACTTTGTAGTGGCAGATGAGTTTGTATGGGGCTTAAGGAACAGAGTTCAGAGGGAGTAAAGCAGAACCTCATCCTGAGGAGTTGCTGGCAGTGGGGTGTTCTTAGATTGGGTCTGATGGGGGAATAGTAGTGGGGGGAGCACACTGCTGCCTGCAGCTCTAAGCAAAAAATAAGACTTTAAGACTTTCTGAGAATTCCCAAGAAGTTCTTTAATGTGCAGGGGAGCCGTTAACACAACTGGAATCTGGGGTGTCCTGGATGTCTTGGATTCCTTTCATGCTGTAAATACAGCCATAAAGTGCCCATATAACTGCATTCCTAGGCAGGCTCCTGTGCTGTCGTTCAAGGGCCGGTGCCATTCCTCTTTCTCTGAGGCAGCGGGATGCACAAACCTGTCTCAGCCTGCTTGTTTTTGGCTGCTCCCCCAAGTCTTACCTTTGCTGCAGGAAGGGCAAACTAGAGCCTTGCAACCTGGGTATTTCTGGTATGACATTCCAGTAAAAAACAGCAGAGGCTGCTTAGTCCAAGGCTCTTGAGTGCATTGCTGTGCTTTTTCCACACTGGTGAAGGATATCTGGAAAAATACCCTGTTAAACATTGTGGCTTTTGTGGTTTTTATTTTCAGCTGAACTTTCCCAAGTAATGACCAGTGGTACAGCCTTATCCAAGCCTTCCCCTCCTCTCCCCCCTAAGAGAGGCCTCCTGCCTAACAACGTGTCAGAGGCTGTCACATCCAAGCCCCCAAATGACAGGACAGTGACAGTGAATCGCCCCGCACCGCTTCCACTGCACGTGACCTCAGCTTATCCGCCACCCTCGCCGCCGCTGCCCACCCATGTACCCCCTGAACCTCCACGTGTGGCCCTGCCCACCTCCACCCCTATCCTAGACCCCCCGTGCTCTCTGGACCTGCCCAAGGAGACTCCTCCTCCTCCTGAAGACTTCAGGTCCGTGGAAGTGTCGAAGAGGACAGCAGAGCAAGGGTTTGGCGAACCCCACGTGCTGCCTCGCCTGCCCCAAATCCCACTGCACATTCGTATCCAGCAGGCTCTGGCCAGCCCTCTGCCTGTCACCCCACCTCCCGAGGGGTCCCACAGGGCTCACTCGCTGCTCTTTGAGAATGATGGCTTCGGAGAAGACAACAGCACCCTGGGCAGGACGAGGTCCCTGCCTGTCACCATTGAGATGCTCAAAGTGTGAGTATGTGTGCTGGCTCTCCCAAGTCCTGCAGTGCTGTGGTGGTGGGGATGGCTCTGAGCAGGGCTTAGGTCTCTGCTGAAACCATTTTCCCTATTGGCCAATTCTGTGTTTCAGCCTCTTGAGAGCCAGAGCATCTTCCCCATGAAATTACCCCTGGGTTTGGGATTTTATTGCTCACAAAGGGAAATGGGTTCCAGATTACAAGCACAGGCTGATGCCAGGAATCCAGGCCTGGACTGTCTGTAACTGCACCAAGACGAAACAAGGTCCCAGATTCCATCCATCTGTGGCCTTCCTTAGCCTTTCATTTTGCTAAACATAAGTGGGAAAAGGACTGTCTTGTGCTATAGCTGAATCTCCATGTCACGAAGTAGTGGGGTCAGAGGGCTGTTTGGTTCTGCAGAACCTGCCTCTGTCATTTCCTCGGCCAGAGCTCCCTGTGCTTTGAAAAGAGGGGACGGTGCAGAATCCTGTGGTGGCTCTTGCACCTCTGGTTTCTGGACTTCCCTGAAGAGAGATAAGGAGGTATTGATTTTAGGGATATTCCCCAGCCCCTGTGCCATGTGTTCATTCAGAGGTGTAATAGTGTGCTTCTTGTTAGTCCAGACGATGAGGAAGAGGAAGATGATGACCAGGAAGAGGAGCAGAATTCAGGTCCTCGTGTGTATATTGGAGATGTGCCATCTGTCACAGTCATCCCCAAACTGGTACCCCAGGTCCTCCCGGAGGAGCAGGAAGGAGACGAAGGGATGAGCGACTCTGACTCGGAGGGGCCCATCCTGTATAAAGATGATGAGGATGAGGAAGAAGATGAAAGCCATAACAGTAAGGCTTTGACATTACAGCTGGCTTTTTTTATTGCTCTGCTGAACTCATGCCTGGCAGCACTGAGATCTGGATCAAAGCACTGGTTCTTGGTTGCATGATGTAGCACACGTCCTCTGCCTCGCTTTTTCCAAGGCTCTGCAGCCAAACCTGCTGAGTGCACCCCTTCAGTTGCAGATGGCTTCTGTGACAGCCTGTGCTGTCCCAGCCCTTCAGGTAGGACAGCATTAGGTGAGCATGTGGTGTTACACAAGAGTGCTGGCTGCTGCTGCTGTGCAGTGCAGAGCTTGGGAAGAGCAAGGAGAGAGGACAGCTCTCCCTCAGGGAGATCACAACTGCCAGGGACACAGGGCTGGGACTGCTGTGGCAGGCTCGGCAGCCTTGAGCTGCATCCCATTGCTCTCCCTCCCCACAGGCACGCTGGCCAACAAAGTGAAGAGGAAAGATACGCTCGCTATAAAGCTGGGGAACACAACTGCACCACAGGAGGAGAAGATTGTCTTCCCTCGGAAGAGCAAGGAGGAGTGGAACGAAATCCGTCACCAGATTGGGACAACGCTGATCAGGTACAGATAATGATGATGTTCAGCTGAGCTGCTGGCGTAAGTGTGTGCGGGGTGGGACTGGGCAAAGTTGGTCCCTTGTCCAAGCAGCTTGTGCTGGAATAGGGTGGGTGGTTGGGCACAGCAGCTGGAGCAGGGCTGGGAGGTTGAGTGTTGCTGTTCCTCCTCTGTTGGAAAGGTTGGGAGTTCCTCCTGGAGCTGGAACTATATCCCAAACCTGGGAGGGCAAGATCTCAAGGATTACAGACATGTAAAACACAGATGGTGTAGAAAGGTGTGGATGGATGCAGGGTGGGTGCTGGTGGTGGATGAATCTGGGGCTGGTGACAGTCCAGGCTCTGCTGAGCTCCCTGCAAAGCTGCTTCTGAGCTGGAGAGCCCTTCCCAAAGCTTGCCAGTGGCCAAGCAGCTGTTTGAGAAAAGCAGAGTGTAAAACAGGGTAGCAGTGATCCTCAGTGGTGAGTGAGGAGTGTGGAGGAGGCTGTCTAATGCACTGAAACCAGGCAGTTTTATCCTTCATCTGCTACTGATGAGTGACCAGATACAACATTCTGCACTTGTCACACTTTTCTTCAGGCGACTGAGTCAGAGACCGACTGCAGAAGAACTGGAACAGAGGAACATTCTTCAGCGTGAGTAGCCTTTAACATCTTGCCTTTAACATCTTACTTTATCAGGTGGGGATGGTTTTAAATTGAAAGAGATTTAGATTAGATGTTAGGAAGAAATCCTTCCCTGTAAGGGTGGTGAGGTCCTTGGGACAGGTTTCCCAGAGAAGCTGTGGCTGCCCCATCCCTGCAAGTGTCCAAGGCCAGGTTGGATGGGGTTTGGAGCAACCTGGTCTAGTGGTAGGTGTCCCTGCCCATGGCAGGGGGTGGAACAGGGTGATCATTGAGGTCTCTTCCAACCAAACCCATTCTGGGATCATATGATAATGGACAGAATAGCAGTCCCATGCCTGCCAGGGAAGAGTGTGTGGGCTGGTTCAGACTCTGCTGTTACACAGCAAGAACTGTTAAAGGTGTTTTTGTTTGGGCTGGACTTTTATTTGTGTTCCAGACATTACAGCATTGCCTTGCATGATCTCAAAAGCAGCAGTGCATCACAAAGTCAGGACTGTTTCTCTTGGCCATATCTTGTTCTGGAAAAGTTTTAAATAAACATCTCGAGGAAATGGGAATGTCAGTTCAGGAAGTTTCCATTTAAAATATTTATCCGTGCTGTTATTTTCTTTTAAACTATAATAGCCTTGGGAAGGAGTGAGCTGCACAGTGGCTTGGATGTATTTTGGTGATATGGCCATTAATCTTGGACATGAGAATGACTCACTGGTGCTGTGTAAGGGGCATATTTGCCCCTGCCAGTTCAGGAGGTGACACAGGATATTGAGTTGTATTGCACTCTGCCTGTCCTAAGCCTTTAGATCTGTAGATAATCTGATCCAGCTCAATACTCTCCTTTGTTCGAGCCTAGAAAGCACTTTTCAAAGCCTGATGCTTACATGAAAAATGGTGGGTTTTTTTTTTCCCCTTGGCAGCAAAAAATGAAGCTGACCGTCAAGCTGAGAAGCGCGAGATCAAGCGCCGGCTCACCAGAAAGGTACTGCTGGCTCCCACAGTGACGGCCACCTGGCAGGGCTGCTGGGCATGGTGGCAATGACCACGTTGTAGGTACTGTGCTGTGGGGGAGGTCACAGGGCTCTTGTGTAAGTGTCCCCAGTGCCCTCGGAGTGCAGTGACTTTGGAATGTGGACTGTCACCCACGGTGAGCCGTTGGCAGGAGGGCCATGTTTGTTAGTGACAGATCTGAGCTGGCAGAAAGTGTAACAAGCGAGATGAGAACTAAATTTGGCACCTGACACTTGAAAGGTTTGCTGGCCTGGCTGCTTTAACACAGCTCTTCAGCAGCCACGACTTCACACCAGGCTCCCTAAAATCCATTTCTAAAGTAACAGCAGTGTGGGGGGAGCTGAGCAGAAGTAACAGCTGCTTGTCACTGTTAAGACCAAGTTGCTTGTGATTGTTACTCATGGCTGGGAAAAGCTTCCTCGGGGCCTGTGGGTGTGAAGCATGAGTATTGCCCTTGCTGAAGCTGTGTTTAGGGGTGTCACGCAGGGCTCATCCTTGGAGTGGCTGTTCCCGAACCCCTCACTGTCCTTCTCTATGGCAGTGTGGCCCAGATTGCGCCCTAGCCTGGCTTTGTGATCCAAATGGGAGTATCCAGTCTGTAAGAGGTTTACCTGTTCCTTTGCAGGCTGCGAGCAGGATCTGGTAGTGTCTGTGGTTAAGGCCCAGTGAGGGAACTGGTTTCAGTTTTGCTTAGTCCTGGATCTGCTTTGTGGACAATGCTTAGGCTAACCTCCTTTGTTTTTGCTGGTGTTTAGCTTAGCCAAAGGCCTACAGTGGCAGAGCTGCAGGCCAGGAAGATCCTGAGGTTTAATGAATATGTGGAAGTAACAGATGCTCAAGACTATGACCGACGAGCAGATAAGCCGTGGACAAAGCTGACACCAGCTGACAAGGTAACTGAGAGTGTCCTGTCCCCAGACAGCAAGGAGAGCCAGACCAGGGTGTCCCGTGCAAAAAGGTGTGAGCCAAGGAGATTTGCTCTGTTCCTCTGGCTTCACCTCTTCATCTTTCCCTCTGCCACCCCACCAGTGTCCCTTCACCTGCATGCGCTGTCCCAGCTCTGCTTCCTGCTGCCTCATGGCAAGGTGGAGCCCAGGTGGGCACAGTCTGAAGGCCAGCCTGCCTTCTGTCTCAGCTTCTGAGTGATGTAAGAATCATAAAATCATGGAATTAAGGTTAAGGTTGGAAAAGCCCTTGAAGATCATGGAGTCCAACTGTTTACCCAGCACCACCATGATCACCACTAAACCATGTCCCCACGTGCCCCATCTGCGCATTTTTGAACGCTTCCAGGGATGGTGATTCTACCACAGCCCTTTCCATGAAGAAATTTTTCCTTGTATCTCATCTAAACTTCTGTGGCTCAACTTGAGGCTGTTTCCCCTTGTCCTGTCACTTGTTACCTGGGAGAAGCAACTGACCCCCACCTGTCTTGACCTTCCTGTCAGGGAGTTGTAGAGAGCAGGAAGGTCCTCCAGAGCCTCCTTTTCTCCAGGCTGAGCCCCCCCAGCTCAGCCACTCCTGCTACTCCAGACCCTTCCCCAGCCGCATTCCCTTTTCTGGACACACCAAGGATACTGGGTGTTGGTCATAGCAATGCATTTACGTTCCAGCTCAAGAAGCTGGCATGGAGCCATCTGTCCTTGTCCTCCCCAGCCACCTCTGGGGACTGCCCAGCCCTTATCGTGGAGGGGCAGATTAAATTCAGCTTGGTGTTAATGGACTCCGAAAGCTGGAGTGGCTGCTGCAATATGAGCCCTTCCTTTACAAAAAAATCTCCCTCTTTGTGCAGGCGGCCATCAGGAAAGAACTGAATGAGTTTAAGAGCTGTGAAATGGAAGTGCATGAGGAAAGCAAGCAATTCACCAGGTGAGAATGTGCTACTTAAGAGTTTCAGTCTTGTTGGAGCTGTCAGAGCTGTGCTGCAAGGACAGTGCTCAGGGGCAAAACACTGAAACCTTAGAAGAATTATTTGTGCGGCAGTTGGAGATTGAATACCCCTTTTTGTCTCGGTCCTGGGGAGTGACTGAAGCAGTAGCTTCACAACAACAGAGCGGGTTGTTTTTCCTTCAACTGGGGCTTCCATCCACTGCTCAGAGTGACCAGTGGCAGGTTTGAGGTGTGTCTGAAACCAGTGTGAAGCTGCAACTGGAGTGAGCTTTTCTGGGGCTAGAGAGCTGCAGCCACAGCCATGGAACACCTTGCTAATGAGTTACCTTGGATGTTATCTGTGTAGTCACCTCTGGATCATGGCCCAAGTGATTCTTTTTCTTCCAGCTCTATGTGGCAAAGTTGAGTGCAGAGCACAGGAGGTGAAATGGTTTGATGTTAACAGCTTCCCTGAGGGCTGAGAGTTCTGAGACAATTCAATTTACTCTCTTTGGCCATCTGTAGTGCCCAAGTAACCATTTAACCTGAGTTCCAAGGATAACACTCAGATTTTTCACTTGGCTTTCAGGTACCATCGACCTTAATATTCCAAGGAGGGAGCAAGAAACCAGGAGGCCTGGAAGTTCTCTGCATTCCTGTCCTAGGCAGTACAGTGAGGGTGGAACCTCGGCTCTTCCAAGATTTGCCTTCCAAACATATCTGGAAAAGGGCTTTCGGCCGGGGAAGGGGAATCCTGTCTGAATGTAGCATTTCACTGGAACAAACACATCTCTCATGCCATCAGGCTGGAACTGACACTATACCTCGTGTGGCTCAGCAATATGACTCTGCCAGGAGACTGTGCCCAGGGGAACGACCCCTTCCTTCCCCAGTTGTACAGACTTGTCTTGGGAGTGCAATTCCTCATTTCCTTCTCCTTTCCATGAGGAAGGGAGGAAAAAAAAAAGGCAGCTCTAGTGTTGGGAAGCTGAGGAGAGCGTGTGCTCGGAAGCACATGTGTGTATATTAGCTATGTACAGAGAACCCTGGCAGACAACTGACATGGGACTCGGTATTTTGGGGGGAGGGTTTGCTTGTTTCTGTCATGTCCTTAATGCCCTGAATCACTACTGACCAACAGTTTGTTGTCCTGGAAGGGAATTGTATAGATATTAACATATGCTGCATCTTTTTGTAAAAAAAAAAAAAAAAAAAAAAAGAAAAACAATAGATGTATAAAACATTTGCTCTGCACTCTCTCACACTTGCTGTGATCTTAATAACAGATCTTGAGATATCTAGGCTTGTTTAACAAATTACAGAACCAGGAAAAATGACTGTTGCCTTTAAAAAACTTTTTAATTTGAGGAAACTGTGTGAGAGTAGTCAGTCCTTTTTACTGTGGCTTTCTCTCAGATCTTTTTTACTCTCCCAAATCAGGGTTGAAGCTTGCCTTTTTCTCATTTTTACAGCTAAACCTACTGGAAACTTGAAAATTTCACTGTGTGGGTCGAAAGGAGGGGAAGAATAGGTTTAAGAAGTGACCTTAAAAAGGGGGTATTTCTCTTCTGAGAGAAAAATTCGTCCTAAATGTGGGTTTAAAAAAAAAATCTGGTATGGGCCACTGCTGTATTATACACCAAACCGAAACCATGTGAGAATGCCACTGGGGTGGGAGAGGGGGGAAGGGAGAGAAGAACTTTGCCTTGTTCATAGACCAGTGTGGCAACATGCGGGCCCTGGCCCGGCGCCCCCTGGGGGCTCTTCCCTCACGGCATCCCCTGTACAGCCGCCATTACATTGTATATCAGTCTCCTCAGCAACAGATTTTAATTATTAAATAAAAGTATTTTAGATCTTTTTTTTTTTTTTTTTTTTAAACCCTGCTCGTGTGTGGTCGTGTCCTATCAACTGCTCTCAGTAGGGCCGGGACCAGCGGCTCCTGAGGGGGTGGGGGGCGGATCAGCCATGGCGCCACCTCCCCTGAGGCCGCGGCTTTTCGCGCCTTTCCCACTGCGCGTGCGCCAACCGCCCTTCCATCCAGTGCGCGGGCGCTGCTGGCCCCGCCCCTTTCGCCGCGCGTTAGCCCTGGCGCGCATGCCCGTAGAAGGTTTGGCCCCGCCCCTTACCCGGCAGCGCACGCGCACTTTGGCACCGCCCCCGCGCTCTATAAATACCGCCGCGCGGCGCGGCCGGGCCTCTTTCTGCCTGAGGAGCGGTGGAGGTGGTAAGTGTGGCTCGCTCGATTTGAACCCTTTTTACCCCTTAGCTTGCTGCGGCGTGAGGTTCTAGTGGCCGCGCAGCGCGGCGCTGACAGAGGATGCCCGCTGCATCCCCTTTTTAACGCAAAAATATGCTGTGAGTTACACGTGGCTGTGGGCTTTGCGGGGTCACCCCACGCCACCTCAGCCGCCCCCACAGCCGTTTGCTTTTCCTGCAGGTTCCACCAAAGCCTCTTTGCCTTGGTCCGTCCAGCTCGATCCACCGTGAGTATCCGTTGTGTGGGCACGCCGTATGGTCGGCGGAGCGGGGACGCATGAGGGCTTGGCGGTCGAGGTGGTTATAAACTATTTTAAACAAGGTCCGACGTGGATATCCGGAGAAGTCGCTCTCTCTCGGCTCTGTCCGTGTGGCGCACGGGAGCGCAGGCCCTCGGGCCCATGACGTACAGTCCCCTTCCACGACGTTGGAGAACAAGCCGGGCCCCGAGCCTGCAGCCTGCATATTCCTACTGCTTCTCTGAGCCCTTGGGCCGTGACAGAGGAGACAAACCATGCAGGAAACACTGACGCGCGGGGTGGGACGGGGGACACGTGCGGAGCGGGGAGGGAGACTGAAAAGGAGAAGCTCCTGAGCAAATCCTTAAAGTACCTTTTTTTTTATATTTCCAGTCCCAAAATTGAGAATTTGAGCGGAGCAGGATTTTTGAAGGTAATAACTGCGTTTAAAATGTAATATTGTGTGCAGTTTCGCTTTTTTCTTTAAAACTAAACACTTCAAATAAGTTAAATCTGCAATTCGAAGATGCTTATAAAAAAGTTGAATCGGCTTTCAGTGATACTACAAATAATATAGGTGATCTTTAAAGAGGAAAAAAAACTGGTCATGAATCTTGGCACAAAGAAAAAAAAAACTTGCTGGAGATAGGGCTTTAAGTTGAATAAAATTATTTATTTGTTTAATGTAGGATGTGAGAAAATAATTAAAAAAAAAATCTTTCTTTTCTAAGATACTGCAGAAACTGCTGGGACAAAATGACAAAGAAAAATGCGCCTTTAGTGCGAGAGGGTGAGTATATTAAAGAGTCTGCCCAAATGAGGTGGCTGCCTAAGTCCTGTTGGTGCACTGTGTGTAATCAAAATGTAGTCACAGGGATCAAAACGGGATGGAACCAGGGGTACGTGAATGTAGTGGCCTTTCAAAGCTTGTGTTGGGAACACGAAAAACTGCTGTGTGTGTCCCTGCTCCCTTGGTGGGATGTGCACTCCTGGATTTTTTGGAGCAGGGCCTGGAGTTGAGTACGTTGTTGGTAAGCTGCACGGGAAGGAAAGACAATCCATGGGATGTGGGATTGGTTGAAAGGTACCTGGAAAGTCAAGGGCAGACTTGGAGTTGGCTGGCCCAGCAAGAACTAGCTGCTTTTGGGGTGCTTTAAACTGGGGATGCATGGGAAGGGGGATAAAGGCATGTGTTCTCCTGTGGACTAACTTGACAACCTTCCCATCTGTTCGACCTCGTGGGGCCAGGATGTTACAGGGGAGGTGATACTGAAAGTGGATGGGTTATAGGACGTGGGTGGGAGCAGCAGTTCGTATTCAAGCCCTGAAATACAGCCGTACTCTTCTGTTGGTATCTAAATCCGTATCTGGCTACAGTAGACAACTCAATAAACTGAATTTGCTTTGGCTTGGTGTGTGTTTTTGGTGAGTGATTGGAATATTACGAAAAACTTCATGCTCCTGGTGGTGCCTCTTCCTTGTGTAGCAGTGTGATTCTTGTGTGCCATCTCAGAGAAATGAAGGGTGTAGAAATGCACTGTGATGCTCTGGGCTGTATTGGGAGCAGAACATACCTTCAGGTTTGGATTATGTCATGGCACAAAACCCTTCATGTTACCTAAAGTGAGAAGGGTTAATGAAGTCTGCTGGGGTGTAGCTTGGGTGTGGCTCGGGGAGGAAGCAGGGTGAGGGATCACACATCCCTTGTTGGCACCTTTTTGTAAGGGGAGTGATGCTGATGGGTGGGTTTGTGGGAGGTTCTGGTGTGAATTGGATGAAATGGGTACTGGCAGTTGGTGGGATGTCCTGTCCTTGACCATAAAATTCCCCAGGGACAGGATCAGGGGATGCATGTGTATCTGCTCATCAAAAAAGTCCCAACACAAACCTGGGATAAACACTATGGTTGTTGTGCCTCTCCTGGAACATTTTCCAATCACCTGGGATGTGGGTGACCCCTTGGGATCAGGGTCTGTAAATAAGCAGATGAGGCTGGTGTATCAACCAAAATACAAATAGCTTGATTTTATGAGTAAATTAGGGCCATTATGGCCAAATGCAATCCTCTGGTCTGGACCATCCTGGGGGCTGGATTTACATGTTAACTGGAGCGGAATTAATCAGTGGAATAAGGGCGATTCATCCCGTGTGATGAAGGGGAAACTCGGAAGTTAACTGACCTCCAGTTAACCCAAGAAGTTTAGTCTGGTTCCTGTTTCAAGAGGAAATGGATTTTCCACATTAAGCAGCAGCAGATTTCTGGAAAAGGTGGGAGCTCAGACTTGCTGGATTGCAGTAGTCTGTTATCATCATTCTGTGTGTTAAATGGCCATTTTTTTGCAGCGGCTCTGTTCCATCACGGCTGGCTGCGGCCTTACAGGCTGGAGGCACCTCTGGATGTTAAAGGCAGCAGGGCAAGTTACTGACACGGATTTATTGCCCGGGGGCCAGCGTTCTGGCCAAGGGTGGCACCTGTCAGCCCTGCCCTGTGTTGCCTGTCCTGTCTTTCTGTCCCCTTGTTCTGCATTACCTGTCCTGTGTCCCTGTTGCATCCTGCCTCGCCTGTCCTGTCCCGCCCTGTCCTCCTGTCCCGCCCTGTCCTCCTGTCCCGCCCTGTCCTCCTGTCCTGCCTTGTCCTCCTGTCCCGCCCTGTCCTCCTGTCCCGCCCTGTCCTCCTGTCCCGCCCTGTCCTGTCCCGCCCTGTCCTCCTGTCCCGCTCTACCTGCGGGGAGGAGTGACCTGGCCGGGGGGCCGCCGGCCGGCAGGGGGCGCTGCG
Source organism: Coloeus monedula (assembly GCF_965178545.1). Taxonomy (NCBI): domain Eukaryota; kingdom Metazoa; phylum Chordata; class Aves; order Passeriformes; family Corvidae; genus Coloeus; species Coloeus monedula. The sequence goes on along the minus strand of NC_138804.1, from coordinate 123,388 downwards.
CCACGCGGAGCCCTTGCGCGCGCCCCCGCGCATGCGCAGAGCGGAGCGCGGCGGCGCTGGCGGGCGGTGAGGGAGCGCGGCGGGGTCGGGTCGGGAAAGCGGCGGGAGGGATCGGCCGGGTTGGGGAGAGGGCGATGAGGACACGGACGCGGACACGGGCGCGGCGGTCCCGGCGAGCCCCGGGCCGCCCTCGGCGCAGCCGAGCGGCCGGCAGAGAGAGCTGCAGGCGGCGGGAGAAGCGGCCGGTCGGAGCCGCGGCCTGTGCGGCCCCACGTGAGGCGGCGCCGCGGGGAATTCGAACGGCGGGAAGGGGCGGGGGGCGGTGCTCGGGCCATGTGGAACGGGGAGTGCGGACGCGGCTCGGCTCGGATTCTTCCCTTTCCTTTCCCCCTTTTCCCTCTTCTCCTTTCTTTTTCCCTTCCCTCTCGCTTGCCTGGACCTGAAATCTGGAGGGGTTCACGTCCGCATGAGGTAGGGAGCATGGATGAAACAAGGGAAAACTTTCGATTTTCCCAGAGTAGGAGCAGGGATCGATGTTTAAATACCAACTCAGTCACCACTCCGTCAGGTGGCTTTTTAACGTGCGAGGGGACACCCCAAACAGTGACAGCCCAGTGGGTGACTCCTGACAGGCTCTTTTTGGTGTTTAGATTCCAAGATGCCGGGGAAACGCAGTGCAAAAAACCCGGTGCCAGAAGAAGAGTCTCCTGAGAGGAAGAAGGTTAAAGGTAAGAAAAAGCCTTGGCAATTTTCCTTCCACTTTCCCAGGGGTGATCTTTACCAGGAATCTTGTACCCCCACATGTTCTTTCTCCCCCTCCCACCCCACAGTCAGCCACCCATCACACCGCTCACAGCCTGGGCTGGTGCTGACACTGGGCCAGGGTAATGTCGGCCAGCTGGGCCTGGGTGAGGACATCATGGAGAGGAAGAAGCCAGCTCTGGTCACGCTGCCGGAGATGGTGGTGCAGGTGGAAGCCGGAGGGATGCACACAGTGTGCCTCAGCCAGACAGGAAAGGTGAGTGCAGTGAGTTCTGGGGTGTGTTCTGGAGCAGGGGGTCGGAATCACTGCTCTGCCTACATCTTGTTCCAGCTCTGGGAGTGAGCATAGTCTCACATGGATCACAAAATTTTAGGGGGTCAAAAGGAGGACCTGAAGGGAACCTGCAAGAGAATTGGAGAGGGACTTTGGACAAGAGCATGGAGTGACAGGACAAGGGGGAATGGCTTTATACTGACAGAGAATAGATGGGTGACACTGCCATTTTAGGTGCAATATTGGGAAGAAATTCTTCCTTGTGAGGGTTGTGAGGCCCTGGCACAGAGAAGCTGTGGCTGCCCTATCCCTGGAAGTGTACCAGGCCAGGTTGGATGGTGTTTCAAGCAACCTGGTCTAGTGGAAGGTATACCTGGCAGGGGATGGGCTGAGATGAGCTTTAAGGTCCCTTCCAACCCAAACCATTCCATGATTCTATGATAATTTAGTCTGGTGAGTCTCTGTCCCCTTACTTCATACTCAGCCTGTTGCCCCTCTGGGCCCCATCCTGACCACTTGCACCCTATCTGCAGATCTACACCTTTGGCTGCAACGATGAAGGTGCCCTGGGACGTGACACCTCGGCTGAAGGGTCTGAGACCTCTCCAGGGCCGGTGGAGCTACAGGAGAAGGTGGTGCAGGTGTCAGCAGGGGACAGCCACACGGCCGCGCTGACTGAGGATGGCAGGGTCTTTGTCTGGGGCTCCTTCCGGGTACGCTGATTCCTCAGGTGCTGGAAGCTCCACTGGTGGCTGCTGCTCCTGTGGCTCATCCCTGTGTCTCTCTCCCCTCAGGATAACAATGGAGTGATCGGCTTGCTGGAGCCCATGAAGACAAGCTCCATTCCTCTGCTGCTCCAGCTCGAGGCACCTGTTGTAAAAATAGTTTCAGGTGAGCAAGGCCCTGGGGTGTGCAGGGTCAGGCAGGTACACAAGGCTGTTGCAACCCTTGAGGAAGGGCCAGAAGATCCATAACCTTTTCCTCCCTCTTGACTTGCTCTGAGCCCAGTACAAGGATGTACTTGCTCATCTCTGACTCTCCAGAGAACAGACCTTTTAGTCCAAACAGATGTTTTAGCCCTACCGGATTCACATACTGAGTTAATATTTGACCAGTCTGATGTGGAATGCCTTCCAAGAGTGGCCTGAACTGTGACCCCGTGGGGCCAGAGCACTTGCCCTCTAATGAGGCCTGGGGAGGCTGAGCACAGCAGCCAGGGAGCTTGTCCAGGGCCCAGGGGAAGTTGGGGCACACCTGTGTCCTTACACCTTCCCAGAAAAACTGCTTTGAATTCCTGGGAATTGGGAAGAGGGAGATCCTGGAGTTTTAGGTGGTGGCACAATTGGTGTCAGGGTATCCAGTGCAGTAAACCCCGCAAGCTGGGACAGCTGGGGTTTACCTGTGGGATCTCAGCCCCCAGGGCTTGCTGAAGACTTCTCCCTCATTTCCCTTTCCTTCATCTCCCAGGGAATGACCACTTGGTGATGCTGACAGTGGACGGTGACCTGTTCACGTGTGGCTGCGGGGAACAGGGCCAGCTGGGCAGAGTGCCAGCATTCTTTGCCAACCGAGGAGGACGAAAAGGGCTGCGTGAGTTAGATTTGGTTCTCTGAGGTGCATCCTTTGGCTCTAGTTCTGCCCTTTGCAGAGGAACAAAGGGACCCAGTCCCTGATGCTCATGTGTAATCAGTGATCTAAATGCAGTGAGCCAGATCCTTAGACGCAGGGAGAGGGTGTAAATCCTTAGTCCTTGTATAACACCTTGTCTTCTGCTCCCAGAGCGGCTGCTGGTACCCCAGCTTGTCCCTGTCAGAGGCAAAGGGAGAAGAGGCAAAATGCGCTTCCAGGACGCTTTCTGTGGGGCATATTTCACCTTCGCCGTCACGCGTGAGGGACACATCTATGGATTTGGCCTCTCCAACTACCACCAGCTGGGTGAGCTTCACCTGTGTCCCTTCAGATTTCCTGCCAGTCTAGTGCTGCCCTGGTCGGGTGGGGAAAGCTGCTGGGGTGCCCCATATTCTAAACACTGGACACACTGGAGCTGGAAATGGGGCTGGAGGGGCTATATTGGTCTCTGGCAGGGTGAGCCCCAGGGTGGATGGCTCAGTGCCGAAGCTTGGCCTGGGCTGTCCGTGCCCGTGGACCTGATCAGCCCGGGTTTGTGCGTCCCACCCTGCAGGGACCCAGGACACCGAGCCCTGCTTCTCCCCGCAGAACCTCACGTGCTTCAAGAACTCCACCAAGTCTTGGGTTGGGTTCTCTGGCGGGCAGCACCACACAGTCTGCGTAGACTCCGAGGGTGAGTAACAGTGTGACAGGTGGGCTGGGAGTCACACAGAGCAGGATGGGGAGATCCCATGGCTCTCATCCTGGCCAAGAAGCTGTTGGGATTAGGGTGATGTGCTGGAGCCCTCCAAGCCTTCAGTGTTCAAGGCAACAAGGCAGCAAAGGGAAGCTGACAACAGGAACCTCAACTCAGTTGTGAACTCTGCTCTTGCACCTATCCACGTTATTGATTTTGGGGAGCTCAAGGGTCTCTATCCCACCCTCCCCCTTCTGGTTGGGTCTCAGGGTGTGGTATGGAGGAGTGATGCTCCTTCAGGACTCGGGCCTGGGAAGAGGGTCCAGCTGTGGCCCTGCTGCAGCTTCTGCCCCCCTCAAGTCACCTCTCCCATGTATCCACTGTGCTCCAGGTAAAGCCTACAGCCTGGGCAGGGCGGAGTATGGCCGGCTGGGCCTTGGGACAGGGGCAGAGGAGAAGAGTACACCCACTGTTATCCCGGAGCTCCCCAGCATCACCTCGGTGGCCTGCGGAGCGTCAGTCGGTTACGCTGTCAGCACTGATGGTGAGTGCCCGGGTTTGGGAATACTGTCTTCTGTACCTTCCTCACCCCTCATCCCTCCATCCAGCCCTGCAAACCGTCACCACACACTGCCAGCAGGGTTGGGACTGGAGCCAGGTCCTGGTGCTGATCGCCTGGGGGCAGCTGGGCAGTGGCTGCTCAGATGTGTTTGTGGGCCTGTGGCAACAGCGTTGGTCATGTGGTGTTAACCAGGAGGGGGTTGTTGGCCTGACAGTGTCTTCTCTGACTCTGCTGATGGCAGACCTCTGTGCTCTGGGGCTGCATTTGCCTGTGTGCAGTGTCTGCAGGAAGGAAGGTTTGGAGTGGGCTGTGGGTTTAGTTCTCTCCCCAAAAAGGATAAAAGTGCCTTGGCTCTGTGATGGAACATCTGTTGGAGTTGCAAGTCCTCCTCCTCTTCCTCTTGCTTGTGTTTCTGACACACAGAAACTCACTGCCTGGGTGCGAGGTCCCCTTGGGTGCTGGCTCCCCTTCCCATTCCCACAATGCTTCCCACTGTGCATCCACTTGGAACTCAAAACTTGCTTCAACTCTGTTGCAGGACGAGCGTTTGCCTGGGGAATGGGCACTAACTACCAGCTGGGCACTGGGGAGGAGGATGATGTCTGGAGCCCCGTGGAGATGACGGGGAAGCAGCTGGAGAACCGGCGGGTACTGGCTGTGTCCAGCGGCGGGCAGCACACCGTGCTGCTGGTCAGTGACAAGGAGCAGAGCTGATGAAGCCACGCCGCAGCCAAGCCCAGCAGGATCACAGCACCCCCAGACCCCCCCACAACTTCTGCCTGGCTTGGGGAGCCGATTTCCTGGGGAGGGCAGGAGGCTCATGGAGCTGGGCCCAGCAGCACATGCGTGGCTGGAACAGGGGTGCCCATGGGTTCTCCCTGCAAGCGTTTGTCTGTTTTCCCGTGGTTCTGGGTGCTCTGTTGGCTCCCCGGGTCAGCTTGGTCCTAAACTGATCCCAGTTCTGTGCCTGGATGGATTTCCACTTCTTCTCGTCTGGTTTTTTAACATTTCCCGGCTCAGCAAAGCCAAGGGTCTTGTTCTTCACTCTGCAATCAGGTTGGGGTATCAGTCTCCCTGAGGTCCCACTGTTCCCCAGACGTGGATGCTCCTCCACCCCCTTGACCTAAGTATCTTACACCTCTCTGGCCTGGATTTGTCTGCTGCCACCCCCCAAACCCCTCTGAGCCCATTCCAAGGGCATCTCAGTCCAACGGGAATGTTCCCAGGGAGCTCTATCCTCTAATCCAGAACTTGTGGCTGCTGCGGGGATATTCTACCTGATGAGGAAGAATGCTGCTGGTTGATGCCTAGCACACTGTGACTGCTGGAAAAGGGAAGGGAGGCTCCTGCCTCCCATCCATCAAGTATCTTAGCTGACCCCCCTCCCCCCAGGCAGTGAGGCCAGGAGCAGGTTCCTCACTCCCCATGGCCTGGAGCAGCCATCTCCAGCACTGCTTTTTGCAGTCCTGGCCAATCCTTCTTTCCCATTGCCTTTGGAAACCCAACCAAATCCATCCCACGGGTGGGAACACTGTTACTTTTAATTTTTTTCTCTTTCGCTTGCTGAGGAAGGAGCTTCATTTGCTGTTAGGGCCTTGCTGAGCAGACACAAAGACCTCAGCTATGCATGGAGTCGCTGGAAACAACAGGACGACTCCTCCCCGTCGCCTCCCTGATCCAACTGGTTTTGCTTCCTGCGCCCAGCCTGCCCCATCCTCTCCTTACAGGAGGTGCCTTCCAGGTGCCTGGAGTGAGGAGGGGTCTGCGAAGAGCTAAATTATAGCAATAGGAGGTGGGGGTTGTGGCTGCGGAGGGGGGGGGGTCTGGGATTGTACAATGGTTCAGAAGGGGTTGGATTTTTTAAAAAAGAAAATGTATTTTGGTTGATAAATCAAGGCAGAAAGGACAGAAAACTCATCTTTTAACATTTGGAATAAACTGAGTTTTGATAAACCCAGGCTTTTCCTGTGCTTTGGATGGACAGTTCTCCCGTGGGACCTGCTGTGGCTCTTCGGGACAGTCGGGATGGGTGGCTGCGTTGAGGGGTGCTGTCGGTCCCAGCTGTGTCTGGGTGTTCTGTGCAGGGGGGGGACATGGCCACGGGATGGCAGCAGGAGAATGCTCTGGCAGCTGTTGGGCCACGGGGCTGGGAGAACCGGGACAGGGAGAGGGCATGGTCCCCGTCGTCTCTGTCACCCTCTCTTTGGTTCCCTGCCTGTCTGCTGGGGCACCCCGGTGTCTTTGGGTCTCCAGGGACACAACCAAGCCGTGGCACAGCTGGAAGGATCCTGGCATGTCTCTGCTGGGTGCTCCCAGCTGGAGCTGAGCCAGACGTGTGTGGAGACTGGAACCCATGGGGCAAATTTCCATATCCTGGTGTGACTGGAGCCCCAGGTCCTGTTTACACTTAATTCATTGGGCAGGAGCAGGTTCCTTAATGAGCCTCTGGGCAGAGATGGGCTTTGGGCACTGGAGTGCCTCAGGCTGTTGGCAGCTCTGCTGCTCCCATGTGGGACAAGCTTGGATTTACAATCAGGGATGGCTCAGCGGGTCCAGCACTAGCTGGGGGGCACCCACCTCCCATCAGGTGGGTTTGTCTTGGTGGTTGCCGTCCTGGGCTTGCAAAGGACTCTAAGCGTGAAGTTGGGATGTGGGCCCACGGGAACGTTGTATTGCCAGGGATCGAGCCCGTATTTCGCCATCACTGCAGGCTGAGCCAAGGGCAAGTGCTCCCTGATCCCATGGCTACTTCTGCTCCCTGGGGACCACTACCATCTGATGCTCTTCCGTGAAATGTGACCTGCTGGAGACCGATGGAGAAACTGCTTCCTCTCTTGGACTTGATTCCCAGCAACAACATTTATCCAAAAACAGCCTCAGCTGCCAGGGAGCTGGGAGCCAAGACCCCACATCTCGGTGCTTCCAGTTCCTCCCTAGCCCCAACACTGGCAGGTTTTTACATCTATATCTCCCACATTTGGGCAATTCCTTGCAACAGGAACAGGATCAGTGGTGGCACCACTGTGTGGTCACCACAGGGTTAGATCCTGCCAGGAGCCAATGCAATTCCCTGCTCCAGCTCCTGCAGGTGCAGAGAAAACCCAGATCACTCCCAAATGCGATGGGATTGTACCCATCCTTGTGGGGCTGGTCCTGTTCCTGGAAAGGGGAAAACATGTCTTTGTGAATGGGGAGCTTGTTGGTATTTTCAAGAAACAGGGGGAAAAGGGCTGGGGGAGAACAGTAAGATTTAAAATATTCAGAACTGATGAATCAACCGTTGTCTTGGGAGCCAGAGTGACGCTTCAGTGGGAAACTGCTGGAAACTGGGGGAAGGATGAGCCCCCACACAGGGGGGAGAGGGTGGGCGAAGGAAAACAGCTTAATTGAGGAAAGGGAAATGTCTCATTAACGAGTTTTTGTGCTCACAGAGTGAATTGGGGGCGTTTTGAGGGTGAGGAAGGAGGAATTTGGGTCCTGTAGAGCCGATGGACTCCTGGCTATGTCAGGATCCAGCCTCAGTCCACGGTGGAGGTTTTCCAGTGCTGACACCTCCAGACCCTCCCTCATCCCCAGTTGGCAGCTCCAATCCCACACTGTGGTCTCCATCATTGCTATTGGAAGTGCATAAAAGGCTTTTGATTTACAGACAAAAGCTGGGAAAGTGGAATTTGAGGACTTTAGCATCCATGGAGGATGAAGCCTGGTGTGGTGTGAGGCTCTTTTGAGACCAGAATAAAAGCACTTTGAGTGTTGTCTGCGGGGTTTGTGTGTTTGTGAGGGATTTTTTTTTTTCATGTTTTTTAACATGTTGCTGTTTTAGATACAAAAATTCTGCCTATGCAGTGGTGCTGCAAGATCTGCAGGGAGGGGATTGCGTCTTTCAGGAGGGTTTAGAGGGTACTGAGATTGCTTTCTTGTTCTTCCTTTCCTGCCTGTAAGAGGAAATGAGCCTTAATTATGGCCAAGCTGCCTTCGACAGGGTTTAATGATGGGTCTGCAAGTGACAGAGTTTGGTCATTCCACTGTGCTGTCTCTCCCTGAATCCCATCATTAAGGCTGGTACCTGGCCAGTATATCCCAGGATAACTGGCGTGTGCAGTGCTCTGGTAGAAGAGTGTCTTGGGTCTCTTTGGGATGAGAATTGGGCTGAAATAGTGATGTGGAGGTGTCTCTGCCCCCTCCCCAAACTGCTGAAGTCTTGGTTCCTCTCTCATTACAACAGGCCAAAAGTAAGGAAAGTCTCACGTGGCTCACATGACTCCTGGGAGCTGGGGAAGGGGATCCTGGCTCTATCCCTGCCTGGATGAGCCCCAGCGCTCACACAGGGTCCCAGCCAGCCCCCATCCCCTCCCTGCATGTCTTTGCTCAGAGAATAAAACAGTATAAATTAAGTAGAATTTGTAACCCTGAAAGAAGAAAACAAATCCTCTAGGAATTATTCATAGTGATTTCTTTTTTCCCTGTTAAATGATGAATTGCAAGACAAGAATCTCTGTAGGGCTGAGAGCCTGGATCCACCCCAGGCTGCTCTGGGGTGAGGAAGGTGGGAGATATTGCTCCTGTCCTCCCCAGGAAAGCCAGATCCATTCATTTCCATCCACATATTAATGCAATTCCAAAGTCAGCCTAAACCTGCAGACAAAGAAACTGGCATCATCATAATTAATCACATGTGTAATAATAAAGCCCAACACATCAGGGTTCATTATTTGGTGGATAAAAAAAAAAAAAAAAAAAAAAAAAAAGGGGAAAAGCATGTTTCCTTCAGTAACACAGGTTTTTGGGCTGCAAAGGTCCCTGGAAATAGCTGGTAGGTGTGTGGCAGCTCCCATGTGCCAGCACAGGTTGCTGCATAATTAATCTGGGCTGGCTGCTGGTTTAACTGGGCTGTGAAATCACTGGAGTCAGTGCCTGGCTCAGTTTTCCCAGGGTGCTGGGTGATGGAGAGGGGTCCTCAAGTGGTGCTGGAGCACTGATGCCCTGGCTAAACAACACCCCCAGGCTGGAAATCTGGTTTTCACATCCACTCTGTGCTCTTTTATGGTTTCCTCTTCTTTGGGAACTCAGAAACCTACACAGCAGAAGTGATAAATACCTTAAAATCCAAAGTCTCATTAAGCCAGAGCAAAGTTACAGGCTCCAACACCTGTTTCTGTTGCTTTTTGCTAAATCCACATTTACATTTAAATTACAAATGTAATTTGGGCCAGAATTTTAGCTGCTAGACTTTTAAAATAAAATTCTATCTTGATGACCAGTGGCAGAGGAGGTTTTTGGTGACTAGGGCTTGCAAACAATCTCAGCTAAAAGGCTTTGAAGGTTCACGAAGGTGTTTTTCCAAGTCCAGGTGAGTTTTTAGAACTTGAATTTAGAATCATGGAATGGCCTGGTTTGGAAGGGACCATAAAGCTCATCCAGTCCCACCCCCTGCCATGGGCAGGGACACCTTCCACCACCCCAGGCTGCTCCAAGCCCTGTCCAACCTGGCCTTGGACACTTGCAGGGATGGGGCAGCCACAGCTTCTCTGGGCACCCTGTGCCAGGGCCTCACCACCCTCACAGGGAAGAGTGAAGAGTAAATTTAGAGGTAGGTCCATCAGTCCTCAGACCACCCTGAGCCAGACCCTGCCCATTTTCAATGCCTGGGAATCACAAGACAACTGGAAACTGCTTCCTAACTCCGATTTTATTTTACTTTATTATTTTAAGTTTTAGAAAGCAGGGTTCCCGTACAGAAATGCCATTCTAAGGCCAAAATCCTGAGGGCTGGAGCTGAAAATAGTGGCTGAAGTGCTTTGTGAGGTGCTGTGGATCCGGCATATTCAGCTCCATCACGCATGGAGCTACAGTGGGAGGCATGATGGGAGGCCTTGGGGTCACCTTAATTTCATACAGCTATAGACAGACATACATATATATTTATAAAAGTACACAGAGAGTTCCCTCCGAGCATCCTGCCTACAGCATGGCTCAGTCTGGGCAGGCAGCATCTCCCAGTGCTGTTTCCCTGGACTAGGATTTGTCCCCAGTTTCCCAGCCCAGATGAGGGGCTGGAGGAGCTGGTTTTTAGGTGGAAAGAAGCTGGATCATCCCCCAGATCCCTGCTGGGATGCTGTTGGAGTGGGATGATCAAGGTCCATGTCACCCCATATGCTCTGGCATGCTGCTTGCCACCTATTTTTCCCAGCAATATTCTATCTTTCTTTAAGTCAGCAAACCTGAAGCTCAGGAAAGCTACACTCTTTGCTGTGCCCTGGGCTCCAAGCTCTGCCCAAGCATGGTGGCATTTTAAAAACTAATGACTTGAAGCCTTTTAACCCACTTTAAGGCCATGGCAGTCACGCTTTCCAGCAGGCTGGGAATTCAGCAGATGAAAACAAAGGCCCTGTGGAGATGGGGAAAGCGGGGGCTGAGCTTTGTGGGGTGGCCAAGTTGCTCATGAAGCCCCAAGTCAACCTGCAGCTCCCAGCACTCATGGTGGGGGGGATTCTTGCCCCCCCCCCCCCCCAATGTCACGTCTTCGATGGGACTCTGCCAGGGCAAGGATGCTCCATCCCTGATGCTGGGGTTCACTTCCCCTGTGTCCCCCATTCCTCCCTGTGCTGCTGTGGGAAACACTGCTCTCCGTTGTTCCATTCCCAGCCTTGAACATGGGGTTGGTTTTTACGGGACACTGAGGCACTGGCTAAGACAGCTTGAAGACATCACTGGTATGGGGTCATCACATGTTTTAGGGGTACTCCACAACTTGAGATACCAAGCTGGAATTCAGCTTCATGCTGGAGCTTGGAGTGAACTCCAAAAAGTCCTGCTTCACAGCATGGGACATCCCACCCCTGGAGGAGCACCCAGCCTGCTGGGACACCCTGAAATCCCACTATGGCCAGGTCTCTGTCATCAACCAGCTCCAAACCCACCACATGCTGCTGAGGGTTCTGCCCCAGGGTGGGTAGAGGTGGAGAGCTGAAGGATGGTCTCCAACTCCTTCTGGATACCTTAGTCCCTCTTCTCACAGAGCTGAAGCTCAGCTTTATGTAACCCTAGGGATTTCCCCCAGTTCCTGCCCTGGAACTGATTGTGCTTTCCCTTATCTGATGCTCCATGAGCAGCTGGGCTTGTGGTAGCAGGGGGTGAGGAGCCCAAGCACGGCCATGCCAGTAGTCCAGGACTCCATTCATGCCTACAAAGGGATTCTGAAGAGCCCCGGTCATGAGCTGGAGATGTCCAGGGGGATGCAGCACTGAGCAAGAGGCTTTTGCTTGTGGCACATTGACACGGTGCAGGCAGATGGGGAGAATCATTCACAGGCATTGGCGCAATTGATTTGAGACCCTAATGGGCAATTTCGCCCTATTTGATTCCTTTGAAAGAGAAATTGGTTTTGACTGCCTTGCAGGCTCTGTCTTTCTAACGAGGAGGGCTGCAATTTCCACAGTTCTGGAGAAAGGTGGGGCTGGTGAGGAGAGGTAATGGCTTTTATTAGCTTAAATTGATACAACTGGAGAAACCAGACACAAGCCAAGCTCTGCATCCAGCCCGTTAGCCCCAGGTGCATCTGGGTACTTGCCTGCTTCCTCCAGCTGTATCAATTTGTTCTCTCAATGCTATTACTGCTTCCTCCAAGCATGCTTCTCCTTGGGCTGTCTGAGTGCCTGGGAATGACAGCGGGAAGATGAGGGAAAGGAAAAGTGGTGGCTCATTAATGTGGTGCAGGGCTGGAGGGGAGATTCAGGGAGTGGGAGAACCCCCCAGTTATTGTTCAGCTGCAGATAATGTGGTCAAGAGGTCCCTGGACAGTGATTCTTGCAGGATGCATTGGGAGTTGGAGTTCAGCCATCCCTTTGGAGGGATGCTGTTCCACCCAGATGAGAGTTGAAATACCCAAATCTCTGCCTCTTGTGGGTGCTTTCTTGGTGCCTGCACAACCTCTGTCTCTGCTTGGGGAACTGTGAAAGGGAGGTGAAATCTTTGTCATCTTCTAAAAAAACCCCCACAACCCCATCCTATCCTTTTTGTCTCTGCTATGGAAAGCTGGGCAGTGCTGTCGTTCATCCTTCCCCTGGTGGGCAGGGGAGGGAAAGCCCTTGGTGCAGCCTGTTACTCCATTCTAATTACTTTAGCACTGCAAGAAACAACTCCAGTTCCTACAAATTACTCCCTTAATGAGGTTCTTCTTGGGCTTAATGACTTCATCAGTTCCCTGTCACCCTGATGGATGCTGGGCATAGGGAATTTGGTATTGGCACACGGATATGGGGTCAGCTTCAGATGTGGCCTGCTCCATACCCTGCCCATATCCATATTCATCACATCCATGTCCAGGGCAGCCTTAGCTGCACTCAGAGGTCTCTAAATAACACAGTAATGACATTAACAGTAGAAAGTTTTCTCCGGGAGCAGTCCCAGTTTGAAGGACTCCAGGAGAATTTTTACAATGGATCTGGAGCTTTTTGAAAACAGTATCTCTGAAGTGGCATAAGTTTCTCTTCCCACCTCTGGTCGTCTTTTGGACACAGCTCAGAGTGGGATGGAATAAGGTCCCATGATGCGGTAGAGGAAATGGCCTCAAGTCATTCCAGGGGAGGATTAGGTTGGATATTAGGGAACATTTCTTCACTGAAAGGGTTGTCCAGCCCTGGCACAGCTGTCCAGGGCAGTGGTGGAGTAACCATCACTGGAGGAATTTAACCATCAGTGTGTGCATGTGGCACTCGGGGACGTGGGCTAGTGGTGGCCTTGGTAGCTGTGGGAGAGTGGTTGAACTTGATGATCTATCTCGAAGGGCTTTTCCAACCTGGATGATTCTGTGATCCTGTGATCACTTCCTGGCACAGTTCCCTTCTGCCATGGGAGTGTTTCCACTCTCGCCATGGGCTGTGGTGTCATCCTGGCCCATTCAGGAGGAGAAGCATGTGGACATTGCAGTCCTGGTGCCCTGGGCTCTGCCAAGAGCCACGTGTCGGAGGGTGACAGCCCTTGCTGGGTTTTGTTGGTTGAGGTGGTAGCAGCAGTGGAGCATCTTTGCCCAAGTTGCCTCTTTTTCTGGTCCTCTCCCTGCATCATTTGGTGAGTCCCAATTCTCCCACTCTTCTTTCCCAGGACGAAAAAAGTTTTTGCAGTCAGTCTGTATGCAAACCCAGCAGTGTTACCGAGCAGCGGCCAGGCCACCATTCTGCTAGAACTCTGTGGTGGTGACCTGGGTGACTTCTGAGCGCAGCTCGTCTCCTCCATGTCCCCGGCAGCCCCGCTGGGGGCTGCCCACTTCTAGTCATGCTGGCTTGTTGCGGGCTTCAGAAGGGGTGCAGGTGGAGACATGCTCCCGCGTGGTGTTCCTGGCACGGGAGAAGCTGTTCTGGTCCACACGGGCTCGGAAAGGCAGGCAGAACTCTCGGAAGCACCTCTTGAAGTTTTCATCCAGGAAAGCATAGAGGACAGGGTTGAGGCTGCTGTTGGTGTAGCCCAGGGCGATGCAGAAGTGCAGGCTGGCCACCACGTAGGGGTTCTTCTTGTCTATGTCCACCAGCGTCCAGATGATGACAAAGATGTGGATGGGTGTCCAGCAGATGATGAAGGCTGCCACCACCACCAGCACCATGCGCGTGATGCGCCGTAGGTTGCGGTCCTTCTCCTTAGAGCCTGACAGGAGCCGGACGCTCTTCAGGCGAAGAATCATCAGCCCGTAGCAGATGGTGATGACCAAAATGGGGACCAGGAAGGCAAAGATGAAGACACAGATCTTGGTCACGGTGTCCCAGTATATGGGAGGATCAGGAAACTGGAGAGTACACAGGACCATCCCATCTGTAGGAGAGAGGAGGGTCAAAGAGGGAGCTGGTAGAGTGTCTGCTGAGAATATTCTGCCTTCTGCTCAGTCATGACTTGTTAAAACCCCAGGGAGATGCATTCTTACCTGCCTGCTCTTGGCAGAGGCTCCCCAGGAGCTCTGTGCCATCAGACCCCTGCCCACAAGACACTGAGGGGATGCAGTGGATGCAGTGACCCTGGAACCTTTTCCCTGCAGAGCCTCCTGGGCCATTCAAGGTCAATCCTGCCTTCTCTCAGCCCCCATGGTGGACACATCCCCATGTCACCCTCCACTGAAATCTGTCTACTTCCTCAAGATGCCCAGAGCTTTCCCTAGCAGCCAAGGGCCAGCATCCCCACACAGGAGCTGCAGATCTTAGTGTGGGCCACTTGGAGACTTTGCAGCATCCCTGGGGGTGTTTATAGGCAGATGATTTGCACTCCAGGAGCTGGGGAGAGGCACTGGTTGGACTGGAGATGGGGAAAGTTTTGGCATCCCTGCCCTTAAGGGGAGGGGAGGACAATTTCTGGGACAGTTTCCAAGACAGGAAACAGCACCACAATGCTTTTTCCAAGACAGGGAACATTTATGGTGTCATGGAGAGGTGCCCACCACTGACCACAAATCTGCTACAGGACCAGAGGTCAAGTTTGCCAGGTCACCCCTGGGATGGACCAATGGGAGAGGAGGGGAATGTGTCCCCAGAGCCACTTGCCTTTTGACTTGGTGACTGCCATGACCATGATGGGCACCCCAATGAGGGAGGAAAGCACCCAGATGCAGACATTGATGATCTTGGCTTTGGCTGGCGTGCGGAAGTCCAGGGCCTTGACTGGGTGGCACACAGCGATGTAGCGGTCCACGCTCATCATGGTGAGGGTGAAGATGCTGGTGAACATGTTGTAGTAGTCAATGGAGAGCACAACCTTGCAGAGCAGCTCCCCAAAGGGCCAGGTCTCCATGAGGTACTTGGCGCTCTGGAAGGGCAGTGTGCTGGTGGCCAGTGCATCGGCCAGCGCCAGGTTGAAGATGTAGATGTTGGTGGCTGTCTTCATCTTGGTGTACCTGGGGGTGGCAGAGAAGGGAGATGTTACAGGTGGTCAGGACACTTGACGTGATGAGGAGGGGGCACAGCCTGGCTGCTCACGAAGTGACACCAGCCTTGGTAGGCAAAAGTACGTGTTGTGGCATGCCTTTCTGCAGCACCAATGTGCTCAGCAACTTTCCAGGTGCACCAGGGAGCACATTGAGGAAGGACATGGAGCTGTTGGAGCAAGTCCAGGGGAGGCCACCAAGACGGCTAGAGGGATGAAACACCTCTGCTATGAGGAAAGGCTGAGAGAATTGGGATTGTTCAGCCTGGGGAAGAGAAGCTTCGAGGTGGCCCAATTGTGGCCTTCCAGTCCCTGAAGGACCTCACAAGAAACATGGGGAGAGACTCTTTACAAGAGCCTGGAGTGACAGGGTATTAGATGGGATATTGGGAAGAAATCCTTCCCTGTGAGGATGGTGAGGCCCTGGCACAGGGTGCCCAGAGCAGCTGTGGCTGCCCCATCCCTGCAAGTGTCCAAGGCCAGGTTGGACAGGGCTTGGAGCAACCTGGGGTGGTGGAAGGTGTCCCTGCCCATGGCAGGGGGTGGAATGAGATGAGCTTTAAGGTCCCTTTTAACCCAAGCCATTCTATGATTCTATACTTGTGTTCTTGTGTGTTGAATTCATAAAATCACAGAATCCCAAAGTGATTTGGGTTGGGAGGGACCTTAAAGCTCATCTCATTCCACTTGCCAGCCACGGGCAGGGAGCCACACACCACATCCTGGTATCTGAGCAGGGGATGACGTTCGTATGCGCTGTGCTGGGACCTGCAGAGCATGGCTTGCCCCCAGCCACAGTGGTTTTCCTTCACCTGACCAGGGAGGTGACACTCATTCCACACCTGCTTTTGTTCAAAGGAATAAAGAACTTTCCAGAGGAGTCAATTCTCCAATGAGATTGATTTGCTCCATTTCTCTGAACCAGTTGCAAAATGTCCTTTATCCCCTCAACCCTCCTTCATCTGATTTTCTGCCCAGTAAATTGTGATTATCCAGCCTGCTTCCCTGTCAAGTTTGCTTGCAGAAATTGGATCGATTATCCCCGGAAACAGGCCATCTGGAAGCAGCCCAATTAGCCAGCCTGGAGCTCCAGAGCCTTTGGGGAAGCCTGGCTGTGTCCCCCAGGGCATTTGGGAAGGGCTGGCTCTGCTTCTGGTTCTTGTCACACCATGGCAAGAGAAATGCCTGGTCCCTCATGTCCAAACCTTTCCTGAAGGGATGAGGCAAAGTTATGGTGGATGCCAGAGCAGCAGGGATGGGTGTGTGTGGGGGTGTGTGTGTGTCCGTCCCAGGAGCATCCAGTCCTGCAAGTGTTGGTCAAAGGGATGCTTTGAATGGCGTGGTGGCTTTGAAATAGATACTGAGGGATCTGCTGGGCACCCCCAAAGGGCAACACGTGTGGGGTGGGAGCAGCTCTGTGGAAGACCCTGCTCTTTGCAGGGCTACACTATCAGCTCCAACTCTTCCTGGGCTCCCTTCCAGCGAATCTCCATTGCTCAGAGCATCCTCCCCAGCCCCAAGTTTCTTTAGATGCACCCTAATTAATTAATAACAGGGTCAGTTTGCACAGAACCATCTCTGTGCATGGCTAACCTGTCTGTAGCAGCACTGGGGTAGGGCACGGAGAAGGGAGATGACCCCTTCGTTGCTGGGATGAAAAGATTGTTTTCCTTGGAGTACTTATGAAATAGAAAGTGACTTCTAATGTGTGTGATAGAGGTGAGACAGTTTTAAACTGACAGAGGGCAGGTTTAGATCAGATAGGAGGGTGGTGAGGCCTTGGCACAGGCTGCCCAGAGAGGCTGTGGCTGCCCCATCCCTGCAAGTGTCCAAGGCGAGATGGGGCTTGGAGCAAGCTGGTCTAGTGGAAGGTGTCCCTGCCCATGGCAGGGAGTGGAATTAGACGGGCTTTAAGGTCCCTTCCAATCTAAACCATTCCAGGATTCTGTGATAATTGGCACAGCTCATTACATGTCAGGGTTACATGGAGTAAATTGAAGTGGGGGGATTGAGTAGCTCCCATCTCAGGTGGGCCTGCCCTGGCTGGAGTCCAGGAATGCAGGCTGGTGTGGGAAAGAGGCTCCTGGGATTGCTGGTGGTACCCAATCTCTTCCCGTTATTCTTTCTCCATCTCAGCAGGGTCAGTAGAGTGTATTGGTGGGGACAGAGACCCACCAGATACCACTGTTGATAGAACTGGGAACTGGAGCTGAAAACCACATTTTTCTCTGGGAGAAAATAGAAAATAGCAGTTTAACCCAGCTCCCAGCTCCAAGAGCATTCCCGTCTCCTTCACCACGGCTGCAAATGGCAGCCCGTTGCCCAAGGGTGGAAATATTCGAGCTGAGCTTTTTTTTTTTTTAAATTTAAATATGGCATTAGAAATGCCTTGTCCTTGAAAAGTCCTTTTCAGTTCTCTTTAGTGTTATTTTCCAAGTGCTTTTGCAGAAAAGTTTCCTTCCAGGTTAAACAAAA
The DNA here is from genome assembly GCF_965178545.1 of Coloeus monedula. NCBI lineage: Eukaryota > Metazoa > Chordata > Aves > Passeriformes > Corvidae > Coloeus > Coloeus monedula. Next base: position 106,108 of record NC_138804.1, on the reverse strand, counting down.
AGCTGAGAATTTGTGGTATTGTCAGGTTTTGCCTCTCCTATGTGAACAAACAGTCAGTTCAGGTAGATTCACATGTCTTATGAGTAAAAATCCAGTTATTCCTTCCACAGTCTGCCACATGTGCTTGACTGTGCTGGGTAAGCACTTCCCAACCCCCTGTGAGATGTGCATGGGGTGGGGGACTGGAGGGCTGGAGCTGTCACCCATCCCCAGGCAGGACGGGGCTGGTGAGGGCAAAGCAGTGACTGGGATAAAGGAGATGATTGGGATGATGATGGAAATGGCTGGGATGTTGGGTGAATGTCTGGGATGATGGGTTGACTCTGATGATGCATTTGACTGCAATGATGGGGATAACTGGGATGAAGATGGGGATAACTTGGATGATGAAGAACATAACTGGGATGATGGGGTTGACTGGGATAATGGGGATGACGTGGGATGGTGATGGGGATGACTGGGATAATAAGGATGGCAATTTAGCCTCCAGCACTGGGGTTTTGGGCAAGATGCATCCCCCTCCAGGCTTGTTCTGAGGTTTCAACCCCCTGCACAGGGTGGGGCGTCCATCCTGATGACCCTCCTGAGCTGCAAATGAAGCTGCTGCTCCAGGAAAGAGGTTTATTGCCCACATTAGAGCAAACCATCTACTGCTGCTGATGGAGCTCCCCAGGCTGCCAAACCCATTGCAATTAAGTGAGTGCCTTGATTGGGAAGTTATGCACTTGAACGGAACAATGTGGGAGGTGTTGATGGAGAGAAGAGATGGGAGGAGATGGGGCAAGCACAGGGCAGCTCCGCATTTCAGTCTCGACTCCCAAGTAGGGACCCCCTCTCCAAACCTCTTGGAAAATACATAAGTGAAAGAAAAGTGAATAATAAGTGAAAGAAAAACTCCCGGAGCTGCTAAAAGCTGCTGCCTGAAAGAGCCTGGCTTGACAAAGCCTGCACCCAGGTGTCCTTGCAGCCTGTGCGGGAGCTGGTGGGGGGCTGATGGGCTTGGTGGGCATGAGGGCACTTGCAGCCCCGAGCTCAAAGCTGCAAATTGCTTCCATGGGTATTTTTAAAAGCATCTGAGCATGCAGTGGCAATGGCAGTGCTGGTCAGAGCTGAGGTGGGGTGGGTGCTGGATGTGCTGGGCTCTCTCCAGCTGTGCGGGTGGGTTTGGCTGCTCTGGAGAGGGATTTATTTGCGGTTTGGCTGTGCTCGGCTCGCGGTGTGCCCATTCACAGAGCTATGTGCCAGGGTCCTGAGTCTGCATTTGCCAGCTCCTGGCACTCATGGACTTTGTGGCAAACTCAGTGTAGTCCCTGAGGTCCCTGACCCCTAGGATGTGCTCCAGCTGTTCTTGCAGACTGCCTGGATCCCAAGGGCACTGGGAGGTGGCTCTGGGAGAAGACCACAAGGCAAACACCCAGAATCTCCCTGGCAGTGATGTCCAAATCCGAGCCAATCCCATCTCACAGTCCTTTCTTGCATGGACACAGGTCTCCCCTCGTCCTGGCCTAAACCCTGACGACATGGAGGAACTCTGACAAGGACCTCGGGAAACTCCATGTGGCTCTGGCCATGGAAGGGGCGAAGGCACATGTCTCTGCAGCCCCTCCTGTTCCAGGAGCTTGGAGGATGATATTTGCTCATTTCATGGGAGATATTCCCCATCCCTGGAAGTGTTCAAGGCCAGCTTGGCTAGGGCTTGGAGCCACCTGGTCTAGTGGAAAGCAACCCTGCCTATGGCAGGATAGTGGAACAAGATGGTCTATAAGGTCACTTCCAACCCAAATCACTCTGTGATTCTGTGCTTAATTCCATCATCAGCTAGAAAATGGGAGCTAGAAGCTGTGGTGATGGGATCTGTGGATCTGTCAGGCTTGCTAAAGCCTGGCTAACGTGTGGTTATGCAGGGAGTATGATAGGGAGGATGTTGTTTGCACATGAAATCACTCTCTTTAAAATGCCTTCCCCCTCCTCTCTGAGCAGAACCACCTGGAGGGGGTCTAAGAACACTCATCCCTCACCTGACATCACTCATGGCATCTGTCTCTGCTGCAATTACCTCCATTTGCTTTTTCAGACCAGGGTTCATTTTTAATGCCACCTTGAGTGGATGAAAAATCCCATTAGGGGTCAGGTTGGGTCAGTGAGTGACTCCCCCATCCCCTTCCCCATTGCCCACCCTCTTGGATGGTTAAAAACACACAGCAGAGCCCTGCAGAGAATGGGGAGCAGGGACAGCAGAGCCTGATACCAGGGTGATGAGCACTCCAGGGTGGCTAATGGACACGTTTCAGGATGGTTTCCTTCCCTCCGGTGAGTCACCATAATTATTTGTGCACCGACAGTGCCGGGCTGTGCTGACCTCCTGTAACAATAGCTATGGACTGAAAGGCATGGGGAAAGGAGGGTGGAAATGGTTAAAAAAATGTGAATTCTGGGGGGTTTGTTTAAATCCAGCCACCAGCTCTGGTTTGGTTCCAGGGTTTTGGCCAAGCTGGGGTTACAGCACCACCTGAGGCAATGGGAATTGGGATTACCCCACAAGTTCTGGGCCACCAGGATCAAGCCCCCTCCAGTGCAGAGGGGGTGGCTGCGAAGCCCAGGCACGCAGTGAGACCCTTCTGCTCCCTCTTGCCAGGCGGGAGGCGTAGGGGTCTGTGCCCTCACAGAGTGTGACTGCGAGTACAGCTCCATCCTTTGCTGCTGGCAGGGCTGTGGAGGGGCTCTGTCAGCCCTCACTGCTGGCACTGGTCCTGTGCTCTGCAAGATTTGAGCTTCATGGCCCTGATGCCATGAAGATTTTTTTGCCTTTTCTTGTATACCCCTGTTATACCTTTTTTACAACTTCTGTATTGCCAGTGCTTTTTGCCTACATTCTTGGACTTGTTTGTCAAGCTGAGAGACTCAACATTTTAGAAGCTTTGTAGCTAGGGATCGGTGTGCCCCAGAGCCCAAGGTGCTCTCCAGAACACATTCTGTAAGCTCAGATAGAACCATCCAGGGGAAGGCTCCTTGGGGAGGGGGGCTCACTCGAGCCTCTCATTGGGGAATTTCTGATAGATATGCTAATTAGTAAAATCTATAATGTTATACCAGATCTTTTAGGGGTGCATTTTGCAGTGTGCATTTTGGTGCATTTGACCTGGACATGTGCACCTGAGGATCCTTAAAATAAATACCAAGGTAAAATCCCTTTTCCCTTCTAACTGTGTATGACTCTTGATTTTAAGACCAGGAAAAGGCATCAGTCCCATTTTTCATGTCAACCCATCTTATCCAGGCAGGACCAACCAGTGTCTCACACAAAGGGACTGATGAGATTTTGTACCTTAGCACAAGTGCCAGGCTGGATACAGCAGCATCTTGCCATGCCTCATCTTTAAAATGGGGGATATTTGGGTCACGTTGCTTGTCTTGGGGTGCAGAGACCCCGCAGACCCCCTCTCTGCCCAGGGAAAGCCTCACCACAGGTGCCAAGGTCTTGGATGGAGCCCAAGTGGGTCTCTCCCACATTAAGGGGACCAGAGGACAGCTCAGCTGTTGTGGGAGATGGGGCTGGGCCAGGCAGTTTCTGCTCTTTGCTAGAGAAAAACAGACGTCAGGCAGCTGCAGGAGGTGCCGGCACAAGAAGGAACTGGGAATGGGCTGGGTGGGTAATTCCCACTGATGGAGTGGGGTGGCAGCAGTGGGAACCCACCAGCCCCTGGCTGAGGCGGGGGTCTGGACCCACCCTGCAAACAGGGCAGCTCCCAGCCCGCAGCGTGACCAGCCCTGCGGCTTCTCCTCCTCACAAAAGACAAGGGGCACCCGCTTGTGTATGTCCGCGCCCCCCAAACACAGCTCCCTTGCACCACCCGAGCTGCCCCAGGCACACACGGCCTCTGCTCTCACCCCTCGCACAGCACCTGCGGCCCCTCCCTCCCCCCCCTCACTTGCACAGCTTGCACACGCACTGCTCCACACACATCACACCCGTCTCGACGCTGCCTGGGCACAAGCAGCCGATGCATGCCCAACCCTGCTCCTGCTGCTGGCTCACTCTCGGAGCACACTCACACCTGGGGCAAACTCACACCCAGTGCAGACTCATACCTGGTGCACACTTACTTCTGCTGGTTGACACACGGCACACACTCACCCCTGTGCACACTTTCTCTTAGTGCAAACTCCCTCCTGGTGCACAGACGATCCTGGTACACACCCACTCCTGGTGCAAACTCCCTCCTGGTGCACACCCACTCAATGCTACACCTTCCATGTGCTGCACGCTCACCCCTGGCACACCTTGGCTCCATCGGTGCTCTCGCACTTGGGTGCCCACTCACCCCAAGCGCCCCCTCGCTCCCTGCACACACCCCACCCCTCGTGGGCAGCGGCCGGGGTGCCCAGCTCTCACCTGACGATGCCGTACATGACCAGGACGTTGCCCAGCAGCCCCACCACGCACACCACGGAGTAGAGCGCAGTGATGACGATGGCGATGAGGATGGATGTAGCGTTCTTGGCCCGCTGCGGGCCCGTGTCGTTGACCCCGTGTTCGGGCAGGGGGACCCAGGCGGTGCCGTTGCCCCAGGGGGTGGCAGTGGCCGTGGGCAGCACGGATGGCAGTTCCGCGGGCACATCCATGGTCACGTCCGTAGGCAGCTCCATGGCCCGCGGGCGGCCGTGGCCCCGCTGGAACCGCCGGGCGCATCCGAGCACCGCGGGTTCGAGTCCCGCTCCCGGCCGGTGACGCCGCCGCCTCCCGCACCCGCGCGGGCCGGGAACGCTTTATAAACCCGCGTGTCCCCCAAGCCACGTGGGGCTGGGGGCGGCCCTGCTCGCCCGCCCGCCCCCAGCCCCCCCCCCCCCGCCTGCACCCCTCCCTCTCCCTGCCTGCTATTCTCCCCCTTGCTCCCTACCTGTCCCCCCCGTCCCCGCCTTCCTCCACCTCGGACCCTGCCTGCCTTTCCACACTTGGCAGGTCCTTGTCTTCCCTCCAGAGTCCCGTTTTCCCCCCATCCCTGCCTGCCTCGTCCCATGCTTCCATTCCTCCCGTCCTCCCCCACAGATCCCTCCTTGCGCCCCCCCTCCCCTCCCCTCCCCTCCCCTCCCCCAAGCCTGTCGCTCTCTCTCCCCATCCCTGCCAGCCTTCCTTCCCGGTTCTTGTTTTCTCAGCCCCTGCCTGACCCGCGCTCTCCCCAGTCCCTGCCTCCTTTCCTAGCACCCAGTTCCTTACCTGCACCCCCTCTCCCCCATGCCTGCCTCTACCTCCCCTCCCTGCTTGTCTTACCAGCCCCCAGTCCCTGTCTCTCCCCCCAGCTCCTCCCGGCTCCTGCCTCCCCCCCGTCCCTGCCTGTCGCCCATCCCCGGAGCCGGCAAAGGCTTCGGGGGCGGCCCCGAGCATCTGGGGGTTCCCGAACTGGAGGGGAAGTGCGATCGATCCTGGCGCTACGACTGTTTTGGGTTTTCTTTGTCTGTAAGAAAGCAGGGGGACAAACAGCCCCCTTGTCCACAAAGCAAAGCCGGGGTGTCTCCAGTTCCCCCTTGCCCTCTGCTTTTGCTTCCTCTCCTTCACTCTCCCCACCATGTGTTGTCGGGTTAGAGGGTGCTGGATGGGTTTGGGGGTGCTGAGAATGTCTTGGGAGGATGTTGCAGGGCAATTCAAGAGGGATATTGTGGGATGAGGGAAGGAATTGACGGGGTGCTGGGGGGAGAAAGATGCGGGAATGCTGAGGAGGGATTTGGGGAGCAATGTTGGGGGGATTTAGGAGGAATTCTTGGGAAGGAATAAGTAGGGATGCTGGGGGTGGTGCTGAAGAGGATTCCGGGGGGGCTTAAGAGGAATGCTGCTGCAGGCTAAGGGATTTAGGGAGATGCTGCAGAGTGAAGATGCAAACACAGACCCAGCAGCAGCACCTGCTTAGCAGAGCTGGGCTTTGTGGGATGTTGAGGGTCACCCTCCCCTTTCCAAGGATCCTTGCCAGCCATGGGGCAGGACCACCTTCCTCTGGCAAGGCTCCCCCTTTTCAGGGTCTGCAAAGCTGAGAGGCAGGAGCCTTATTTTTCCTGGACCCCCACTGGATGTGGAGGCTGTGGGTACCCACATTTGGGGTGTCCCCAGCTCCTATTTGCTTTGGGAATGGATTAATTCATTGTCCTGTGCCCTGGGACAGAAGTGGCTCAGAGAGAGAGGATGATTTGCTACAATTTTGGGTACATTTGGCTCCAGAGGGACTGAGCAGGGGACACAGGACATGGAGGAGAGGCCAGCAGCTTGTTCAATCCTGGAGATGGGGTATTCAGTCTGTGCAGAGCTCTGCCAGCTTCAAACTCCTGCAGTGCTGAAGCATCCAGACATTTCGTCAAGAGCCTCATAAAAACACCCAGGAGGGAATTAATGGCTTTTCATTCATCCCGTGGTTCAGATGGTAACCAGCTCCAGGGCCACTGAGCAGGGAGGCAGGAACAATATGCTGTGGGTTTCTGTCCTCATGGTGTGAGGTGGCCATGGTCCTGGCTTTGTCCCACAGGGCTGGTGGGATGGGTAAAGGCAGGAATTGGGAGCACAGGGATAGATTTAATAAGAATATCTTGGTCGTGCGTTTCAGATGCATCAGTCTCCTTACCTGGAGGGTGTTCCCATTCCTGCAATGGTTTTACAAGCCCAGGCAGGACAGAGGGGGATGTCCTGCATCTGTGTGTGGTCCAGAATACAGGATTTAAACACCTTCCTGGGTGAAAACAGTGTCCCAGACCCAGAGCAAGGTGTTGAGTATCTGCTGTGCCCAGCTCTGACGCAGGCCGGCTGCTGATCTCTCTCAGCGGGAAGGAAACATCAGGTTGGGGAGTGTAAAATAGCTTTTAGCGTGGCTGAGGAGCTCTCTGGAAGAGAACTCATCCCTTCACTTGGCTCCCGGCATGGCCAGAGCCCTCACACTGACCCTTTTCCAATGGGTTATCTGCAAAAGACTCATCATCCTGGCAGGTTCCAGCAAACACGTCCTCTCAGCTCAGCTCCAGCATTTCTTTATAAATTTTTTTCAGCTGGAATGTTAAAAATAAACCCAGTGGACACATAAAACAAATGGAAAATCTTTAAAGGGCTTCTGTGTTCATCTGCCTGCTCTCAGCTATTGCTGCTCCAGCTGCCAAGCCCAGCTGCTGCCATAGATGGAGTTCTCAAAATTGGGGAAACTGAGGCAGAGGAGGCATGTTGGAGGGGAGACCATCACCCTGTTGTAGTGTATGGAGCCTGGTGGGTCCGGCAGGTCCTGACCCCCAGAACTGGTGCTGGGAATTCTGTCTGCATCCTGAGTTTGATCGATGCCACTTTATCTTCCCTGGGAGGGTGGCGAGGCCCTGGCACAGGGTGCCCAGAGAAGCTGTGGCTGCCCCATCCTTGGAAGTCTCCAAGGCCAGGGTGGATGGAGCTTGGAACAGCCAGGGATAGTGGAAGGTGTCCCCACTCATGGCAGGGGTTGGAACTGGAGGAGCTTTAAGCTCCCTTCCAGTCTAAACCACTTTGTGATTCTGTGATCTTGGATCAAGTCCTGCTCTCCTGCGAGGATTGCTTCTCTTAGGAAATTCTCTGTGGCAATGCCTTAGCTCTTAATTCCTCCCCCACACCCTGAAAAAGAAATAATATATCAAATTGAGGTGGTGAGAGCAATGCTGAGGCTGTCGAGGAGCACAATTCATGTTGCTCCTTTGCTTGCTGAGCTGAGGTCCATCCAAGGGGATTTACAGCTGGAGCCACTAATGGTGGTGCTTTGATTTACTCAGAAGCTGCAAACTTGACAGTGTATTTCACGGTGAGAAGACCCTCTTCTCTGGAATTTATTTGTTTTAATTAAAATGGACATAAAAATAATGTGCATGTGCTGTGAATCTGCTCTGACGGGACTCCAGTCAAAATCCATGGCAATCTCTGGAGGTTAATGGAGGAGGAAACAGGGGAGATGAGTTCTCCATGAATATTTTTGGGAATTCAGAAGGACACTGAGACTCTCGAAGTGCCCCTCACCTTGCTGTGATACTGTTAGGGAGAGCCTTGCACTGGAGCTCTGATGGCGCTGGGACGGCTGTGTCCTGTGCTGAGGTGGGAGCCAGGGCAGCTCTGCCAGGTATAGAACTATGATAGAAATATACAGATATCTAAAATACAAATATCTAAAACTATTTTGATAATTTGATATAATTTCCAGTTTGGCAGCCAGCTTGAGTCCTGCCTGTGACATTTCAGAGTTGTGATGCAGAGAGGGGAAACTCCATTTCTTATTCCCCCTCCATAGTGTCTATCTTCATAGAATCACGGAATGATTTAGGTGGGAAGGGACCTTAAAACCCGTCTAATTCCACTCCCTGCCACTAGACCAGGTTGCTCCAAGCTCCACCCAGCCAGGCCTTGGACACTTCCAGGGACGAAAGTGTTCCATTTTTAATGGATTTTTGCCCCAAGTTTGAAGAAGCAGTGCTAGGAACACCAGCTGCATTGGCTTTCAGTTGGGGTGAGGGTGGTTTTTGGCAAGAGGAGCAGCCCTCAGTGTCAGACCGTGGGCTCTCCTGCTTCCCTTGCAATCCCTGTGCTGCTCTCTTGCCTTCCAATGCTACACAAGCAGGATTTTTTTTTGTGCAGGGTTTTGTTTTTAGAGCAAATACTGCGCAGACCTGGAGCCCAGCATCTGCAATCAATCCTGGGGATGGGGATTGGCTGAAATGCCACCATCAGTGCTGCATCCTGGTCCCAGTGTTGTCCATAGGAGGATGTGTAACAGGAACTGGGAGAGGGATCATGGTGTGGGAGAGATCTGGGCTAACCTGGGAGACCTGGGCAGAGCAGAGCCAGTGCAAAAAGGTGGAGCCTCATCAGGCTGAGCGGATGGGATCTTTCAGGTCAAAGATGGGAAACTGGAGATGGGATGTAGGCTCCCACAAAGCTGGAAATCCAGGCAAGTGCTGCACCTCCCAGAAAACAACATGTGAAAAGAGCAGGGCTGTGTTTGCACCATCCATCCATCCGTCCGTCCATCCGTCCGTCCGTCCGTCCGTCCATCCATCCATCCTTCTATCCTGCCATCCTTCCATCCTTCCCCTTATAGAAGTGATGCACCAACCCTTGCAGAGGGATTTACCAGCCTCCCCTCCTCCCCCTGAGCTGCTGTCACCATTCTCCAGGGTCTGATCCCACCCATCTCAACTCAGAAAACCAAGTAGTCAGCACGATGGGAGCACCAGGATGGAGCTCAGCTTGTGGTGAACCACTTTGGGGGGCGGGGGAGGGGAAGGGGCATTGGCATCTAGCTCCCCTCATTTTTAAGGATGAGCCAGGACATGTGCAGAATCACACCTTGGGGAATTGCAGCAGAAAACGTCACTTTGTTTTCTGTAGAACTGAGGTGTTTTGGGACTTGGGAGAGAATGGACCAGGTGCTTGATGAGCATCAGCCCAACTGCACTGGTAACCACCGAGCTGCAAGTCCAGGCTGCTCCCCCATCTCCCCAGGGCTCATCACTTTCCCTTCCTCCACTGACAGCTCCAGATAAATCGGCCTTGAAGAGGAAAATGGGCTGATTTGTGTGTTTTGTTTTCCCATGTCAACATATCTGAGTGTTTTCATACCTTGCGGGGCAGCTGCTGCAAAGAACAAAGCCCATCCGTCAGGGGAGTTAAAATTAGATGAGATCCTTCTCTGCCTCACCATTCTGCGTGGCTGCATGTGAGGTGGGGGGTTTGCAGCTTTATTTCCTCATCATTGTGTGTGGAGAGGTTGTCTCTGAGGGCAGGGTGTTTGCACACTGTGATGGCCAGAGTCCGGGTTGAGTCCAGAGGCTGGATGGAAAAATCTCTGCTCACCACCTTGGAGGAAACAATCCCTCTCCCAGAGGTCGGTGATCTCTTGAGGGTGATGCCACCAGTATCCCTGAGATGTTATTGGGACATGAAAGGAGCTGTCCCACTGCTGGGCTCGAGCTGGTGACAGTGCCAGCCTGCCCCATGCCCGCTGCTCCTACCCAAGGCTGGGGGCAGCGGGGCTCCTTACAAATACAGGGTGAATGCATCCGCTGGTTCATCCTTTCCCATGAAAAATGCCTCCAAAAAGATGATTATTTATTTGGAGGGGTTAATGAGCCCTTTTCCTTCACTCAGGCTTGTGCCTGGCCTCGTGGCAGTGACAGGGACGGGGACAGCAATAGCGAATGGCTCGTGGGCACCAAGCTGTGCTGGCAGCAAAGGAAGGACGGGCATCACACCCCATCCCCAGGGAACTCAATACCCACGGGAGCTTTTTCCCCTGATTGTTGCTTATTTAGGTGTTTTCACCACCCCACTGCCCCCCTCTGTGCTGCCTTTGTCTGACAGTGGAGCACTGATTGGGAACTGGCAGTGTCTCCCTGGATTTTGGGGAGCTGGAAGCCTGAACTGTGCCCCCCTCAGCTGGCGCTCAGAGGTGGCAGCGCTGCATCCATCCGATGCGCGTCGGGAGCATTAACAGCCTGTGAGTCATCTCATAAATGAACCATCGTGGGAAGGGGGGGATCCAGGGCGGGATGCTGCTCCCAGACAGAGCTGGGCTGCAAAAATAAAGCTTTTTGCTGCTGGTGGAAGGAATTGGTGTCAATGTGACCCCTGGGCTCACCGAGGGGCTGGGTTTTCCTGGGAGCAGGTCCTTTGAGACTGAGACATGGGGACCATGTGTCCTGGTGCCTGGGGCTGGTCGTGGCATGATGGGGGGCCAAGGACCCTGTGCACATGGACAGACACACATGTAGCACTACCACGGGACAGAGAGGAGTGGTAGGGCTGGGTTTCCCAAGGGTTAAGGTCTGTTTTTCTGTCTCCTGTGAGTCTGACAGGAGATTTGCCAGTGTCTGTTACTGCACCAGCACGATGGGGGTTAGACCCATGCCAGATGGGGGTTAAACCCCTCGGGCCGCCTTCAACCATCCTGTTCATGGAGGAGGCAGGTTTCCTTCTCAGCATATAAGTGTTACATTTTCTGCAGCTTTTTAGCTCCAAGCCACAGAGCAGGGGGGATGGTCCTGCCATCACCCGCAGCCCTGGGTGCCAGTGCCAGGATGGGATGGATACGTGGCTGTTCAGCTTTTTGATTGACCTCCTTGGAGGGCTCTGGAGATGTTGGGGAGATAGCGGGTCTTGTCTTTGATGTTGGGAATCCAGGTCAGCTGCAATCCTGCTTCTCTCTAACTGTGCCAAATCGGAGAGCGCAGCTTATGTGCCTCTTGCTCTGGACTCAGAGCCCGGGTCTTCCCTCCACTTCTTCATGCTCCTGCAAAAGTCCATGGGATGATTTGCTTTGGGGCTGGGAGAGGACAGGAAACCTCCTTTCAGTGGAAACCTGGTGGAAAATCACAGGAAGGTTTGAATCAGTTTTGGTTTGGGGCTGAAGGATTGAGATTTGACTGATTCGGATCTGGAGGCATCAGGCGCTGCAGAAAGAGCATCAGCTCCCACCAGCTTTTTGTTTTTGTGCCAGTCATTCTCTGCCAGGACCCAAGGTGTGGAGGCCAGGGAAGCAATGGCATGGGAGCAGTAGTGGTTACAGGGTGTTTTAAACATGTGATTAAGGCTCTTTCCTGGTTATCTTGGAGCTCTCCATATCCTGTGCTTGGTTTGGGTGGGGCAGCTGCCTGGCTGTGGGGCAGCACAGGGACCAGCGTGTCCCCTCACAGTGTGGGCTCACAGTCAGCAGGTCCCGAAGTGATGCTCAGGTTTACAACAGGATCCTGAGAGGTTTTGAAGATGCTCAGCAGGTCCTGAAGGCAGGAGTTGTTCAGGGAATCTGGCTGTAGCATCCCTCACCTGCATGGCTTTGGTCCTGGATGTCAGGAGGTGTGATGGACGGCTCAGCACTGGGGCAGGGCTCATTCCAAAAAGCTCAGTAAACCTCAGGATTTTTCCTTGACAGTTTGATCAAGCTCTGAAGGGCTCAGGAGCTGAGATTGGCCAGAGCCAGGCTGGATGCAGCTGTGGCCAGAGACAGAGCAAAGCTCTTTGGTCACCAGCTGCCTGCTTTACAACCAGCTCATCCCTGACTTGTCTGAGCTGGATCTCCAGCAGAAAAGCCAACAGCATCACTTGTTTGTTGGTGATGGGCATTCCTGGTGATGCCGCCCCTGATGCAGCTGCCTCCAGGGATTCCTCCTCCAGCCCTTTATCAGCACTGGGGATCTTGCTTTGCTTCAGTTCCCAGCATGATACCATCAGGTGCCTGCTCCCGTCTGTCCTGGCTGCTCCTAGGAGAGCACCCAGGGAGGGCAGCATGCCCTCCATCCACAGGGACACAGATGGTGGCTGCCCAGTGCTGTATTTTTTCAAGACGGCCACCTGCTTCCCTCCCTGCTGCCAGGGGCAATGCCAAGCCATGGGGCAGAAACTCTGCCAGCATTCCCAGTCCATCAACCAGCACTGGGAGCCTCTGGAGGGCAGGTGGGATGGCACAGCTCTTCCACGGTCATGGTGTTACCCAGGGAAAAGCAAGAGGCATCAGGAAAAGGAGTTGAAACCCATCAGTGCTGGGTCTTAGAGGAAATCTCTGGCTCTGTTTGTACCCTGCCACGAGAGCGCCACTGACACCCCAATGTTGGATGCTTTGCCCATCCTGGGGTTGGGCTCCCAATCCAGGATGAGGAAAGGGAACAGGAAAGAGCTGGAGGAAGAGGAGTAGCGACAGCAAAGGCTGCTGTGCTCAGCCTCTCCCAGCTTCAAAGGCAGCTCCTCCTCCTCCAGCCTCTCCAGCCTGCAGAAGCTCAGACAGAGAAGGTGATTTCTCTCCCTCTTTTCTTTCTTCTTCTGAAAGGCACAAAACCCCCTCTTTCACCCCCTGTATCTTGTACACGTGCTGGATCTTCCTCCCACCCTCTCCCACTCTTCCTGCCTAGCAGGAAGCCAGGGCAGACTCCAGCCACGTCATTGTTTCCTTCCTGAATGCCTCTGCTTTGGGAAGGCATTTTCAGGGAAGATTTCCTCTCTGATTATCAGATTGAGGTAATTTTTTTTTCCTTAAGACCCCTTTTAGAGCTGCAAACCTGCTGGGCTCAGCTGGGCTGTCCCCAAGGAGCACTTGGCCAGCCCGGCCTGTGGTTAAATGAAGACTAGTAATAAGGAAAAATCGAAAGCGGTGATTTAATGATTGGAACAGCTCTTCTTCCACAGCTATCTGTCTGCCTATCTAAATATAGATATATATTTTCTAAACACAAAGTGCCAACATCCCTGCTCCAAGATGGGTGAAGCAGCTGGGAGCCAAACACAAGGATTTAAAAGAGCAATATTAAATAACTGATGTCCAATGAAAGCCTTAGGCAGAAGGAAATGCTCTGCCAATAGATACTTGCTTATATGGAGAGGAAAACAGCTGGAAACAGATTTTTTCCTCTCTCTCAAGGTTTCAGCTTCAGCAGTTTGAGGGAGAGGATGTTTGATGTGTAAATCCCTTCCTGCTGTCAGGTTTGGCAGAGGCAGAGCCACGTCAGGAGCAGCCCTGGCTCAGGGAGGTGTTGGCTTAGATAAAATTTTGTTGATTTAAAGGATTTTTTTTTATTTTTTGGGTTTTTAACTTGCCCTTCTTGGCTTGCCCTCCCATGGCACAGTAGGGAGCAAAACTTGTTTGGGGGTGGTCACAGTTCCCAGGAGCTGCCCTCCTGTCCCCACTGAGAAGCAACATGCACACATCCATATGGATGTGGCAGGATGACTGGGAGCACTGGAGCAGCAATGTTGCCAGGGATGAAGGAAGGCAGTGTTTGCCTGTAACCACCTTCAAGGTGATGCTCCAACCTAATTCCCAATCCCAGAGTGGATTTTTCCCATCAGCCTGATGGAAAGACCCATCCTCCTCCCTTCTACTAATAATTGCACTCCATTAACAACTAGAGTGTTCTAGGCTAAGCGTTCCCATTTCTGTCATAAATGAGGCCCTTCTTGCCCACCCAACAGAACAACATCCCCTCTTTCCTGAGGCTGTGGAACCAGAGCCGGGGGTGGGTGCCAAAGGGACAATTTCTATTCCTTGCTGTAACCAAGATGTCTTCTGAGCGAAGCAATTTTTCCTCTTGCCTTGTGCTTCTACCTTCTCTGTATCCAAGCACAGCCCTCGGAGGGCCTGGATGACTCACCACGGCAGAGATGTCAGGGCATTAGCACGATTCCTCCCTGGGCTCTGCATCTCCCACCGCCAGGAGTTTTTATATTCCAAACATCTCTTCTGCCACGAGGAAACGTCACATTTACCTGCAAAATGGCTGGGCAGAGGGAGCACGTTGAGGGAACAGCAGGGATGGGTGCTGAACCAGGGAGGGTGGTGTAGGGATCAGAGGGATGCGAGGACACATGGAGTGTCACAGCCTCGCTGATGGCAGCATGACATGCATCTCCCCAGTGCAATTAGTGCCCTCATCCCGAGTTACAGCCAGGAGCTGCAGCAGGTGCCTCCTCCATGGCTGCTCTGTCGCCCCTTTCCCCACAGCCCCAGCACTGTGGTGGGTGCAGTTGGTTCACTAATTATATGCCATGCCCAGGCAGGCTGCTTTGCACAGTGCTATTAATTAGCATTTGCTTCCCTGATGGTTGCTGACCCTACCAGAGTCGGGAATACATTGGCTGCTGTGGGTGATGGGCTTGCTGCGAGTGGCTGGCGGTGGCACAGCTCCTGGGTAATGGCATCGTTACAGGACGAGCTATTTATATCCCCATTTTGGAAAGACAAGGCGGTTTGTTGGAAGAATGTGGCCCTCGGCTTCCGGGGACCTTGGAGAAAAGGCAAAGAGCTGAGACAGTTGGGATTGTTCAGCCTGGAAAAGAGGCTTTGAGGTCACCTACTTGTGGCCTTCCAGTGCCTGAAGGAGCTGACAAGAAAGGTGGAGAGGGACTATTTACAAGGGTCTGGAGTGACAGGACAAGGGGGAATGGCTTCCCACTGCCAGAGGGCAGGGTTAGATGGGATATTGGGAAGAAATCCTTCCCTGTGAGGGTGGTGAGGCCCTGCCACAGGGTGCCCTGAGCAGCTGTGGCTGCCCCATCCCTGGAAGTGTTCAAGGCCAGGTTGGACAGGGCTTGGAGCAACCTGGGATAGTGGAAGGTGTCCCTGCCCATGGCAGGGGGTGGAACTGGATGAGCTTTTAAGGTCCCCTCACACTCTAACAACTCTGTGATTCTGTGACTGTGGAAGGGGGCACAGATATGGCTGGGGGAAGAGCTTGGGACCTGTCCAACCTGCCCTCCTGGGGCATTTTTCCCCAATAAATAATTGACATGGGGCTGGAAGACTCTGGGATGATACCTTGGGGACATTACAAGCAAATCAGGGTTAGAAAATGTGCAAAGAACATTTTTCCTCTGCAACACAAGCCCTGCCCAGTCCACACCTTTGGATGCAGAGGATCATGGAATGGGGATGAGCCTGAATATCCCATTGAGCCCCCCAGGCCCCTCCTCTTCCCATCACCTTGGGTGCTCTACCTGCACTAAACCTGTCCTAAACCATGTTAATCTGTAGAGCAAACCCTCCCTGCTCACCAGCTCTGTCCTCCAGCCACCCAGCACTTCATTATATCACTCAAGATTAATCTGCGGCTCCTAATTGCCGAGCGCCCAAGAGCTCCTGGCAGGGAGGAAAAAAAGTGTCAGGCAAAAAAGCCAATGTGGTTTTTTTTCTCTGCAATATTTAGGTCAACCTACTGATGTGGGAAGCACAGGGGATGGGAATTTGTGCAGTTTGAGGGAGTTGGGGGGTTTTACAGCATTTATTGGAGTTTTTCCCTGGTGTCTCCTCCATCCTGTCTGTAAGAGGGAAGAGTGTGCATGATTCCAGCTGAAAGTGAGGAAGAATTGTATTTCGTGGAGACATTTTTGCTTTTAATGGGGGATCTTTGCTCAGTTCTCTGCCTATTCAGCTAAAGACAAGCACTGTGATTTTAGGAAGGCTGAGATCAAAGTGCTCTGCAGACTCAGCAAACCTCTCTGGCCAGGAAACAAAAGGGCACAGGGTTTTTCTTTAGGAAAAGTATACTCTGTAATTTTCCATGCAACACATTTCACTTTAGAAATAAAGGCTTGGGTCCAGTTTGGGCTCATTCGATGCTTTTAATCATCACAATGCCTGGGCTGCAGAATCACAGCCATACACCTTGACAAATCATTTCCTTCCAATGGACTGCAAACACTGCCGATGAAAACTGATTTTCCTTTTTTTTTTTTTTTTCAGGAAAAACACGCCAAAGCAAATACCCAATCAGCTCAAATCCATGGCTTTGCTCAGAGTATTTTGGCTTGCTTGAAGATCCAGGCTGGATCATGTGGCTGTCCTGGGCAATCACTAATTTTTTCAGAGCTGCTCCAAAGCAGTTGAATCACTCACATCAAGGCAGAACAATGAGAGAAAGGAAATTCCATTTGTATCCCAGCCTGGGCCTGGAACCAGAACTGGGAGGCTCAGCAGTTTTTTCCTCCTATTTCAGTGTTGTTTGTGTGTCATTCAGTGCCTGGAGTGTCCTGCCAGATACCCCTGCCTGGTTCCTCCAGGTGTTTAGAGACCACCATTCCACTGCATCCTTTGACAACCGCCCCTAAGGAATCCAGACCCAAAGTCCTGCATCCCCCATCTTCCCCTGCTCCTGTAGCAGAGGCAGCACCTTGTGCTTAGGAAAACCAATGCTTAGGGGTTTATTAAAACAAAAAGCTGAATAAAAAGCTCAGAATTTGGAAGGCTTTGGCTGAGCCACAGCTCAAAGTAAGTGCAGCAGCTGAGGTTTCCCTAAAAAAGTTAGGTTCTCTAAGCTCTTGCCTTCACTTAACATCAAGTCCCAGGCTGGTGCAGGATCTGCTTGGCTTTTGGGGTACTGACCAGCCTTCTGGGATTTGGGGAAGAGCTGTTGGAGTCCAAGTATTGGGAGGCACATCGGGCACCTTTCCCAGGTCACCAAGGTACAGGGAGTTTTCTGGACTACCCCCGACCCCTACAGCACCCTCTGCATCATTTCTGCCTTCCCTAAACCACCCAGTGCTGTGTTTTCCTGCTTTCTAAAGGAAGTCATCCCAATTCCTGAGCAGGGCTGTCTCCTTGCCCTGTGCCCACCATGCTGAGCATCACCCCATGACATCACCAGTGAGAGCAGTCATGATGTGGAGGTGGGACTGATGGGTAGTTTTCCCAGGAGATCTGAATCCTGTCTACTGACTACAGCAAAGTGAGTCATGTCGAGAGCCTGTGGCTTTCACCAGATAAATACTGCATGTGGGTTTGAGATCTGGGGAAGCAGCGAGCGCCTGTGCCTAAGGGATCATTACCTATTGATTGGAAGTAAGCACGGGAATGGGCAGGGGAATCTGCTCAGTTTGTCACAGAGGCTGCCAGTCATGGAATCATGGAATGGTTTGGGTTGGAAGGGACCTTAAAGCTCATCCAGTCCCACCCCTTGCCACGGGCAGGGACACCTTCCACTATCCCAAGTTGCTCCAAGCCCTGTCCAACCTGGCCTTGGACACTTGCAGGGATGGGGCAGCCACAGCTGCTCAGGGCAACCTGTGCACAGCAGGAGCACTAGGACCCACACAGAGAGGTAAAGCTCCAAAACTGCTTTAATTCAGTTCAGAGACAGGAACCACCACCAGCTACTTCCTTTCCAAGAAGCCCAAGTGCTTGGGAATCCCTGGCTGAGGGTCCCTCCAGGATCAGCCATCCTGGTGATGGGCAGG
This sequence comes from Coloeus monedula, assembly GCF_965178545.1. Classification (NCBI taxonomy): domain Eukaryota; kingdom Metazoa; phylum Chordata; class Aves; order Passeriformes; family Corvidae; genus Coloeus; species Coloeus monedula. The sequence continues at coordinate 88,416 of NC_138804.1, read as the reverse complement.
ATACGCCACCTTCCACTCCATCCCTGTGCACAGAGTCCTGCCACTGTGCTTTGGGGGTTGCTGACCGGGGCCAGGGGAGTTATAGATGCATGAAGTGAGAGAATGGGGAAATGGGGTTGCCAAGGAAACCACAGAACAGCAAAGTGCTGATTTTTTTCTCAAGGCTGGAAAAATGCGGGGGAGAAGGGCAGCGGCAAAGCCCTGCGCTGTGGGCGAGCTGGGGGGGCTGGAGTATGGGGGGGTGACCCCTGGGCAAGCCAGGATTGCAAAGTAAAACTGGCCATGTGCCAGATTCTGTGGAACAGGGTGTCCCTGAGGTGGCTGAGGGCAGTCCCCGGGGAAGGGATATGGTCTGGTGGCATCTGTAGTGGCTGTCCTCTCACGGGGAAGCCTGGCTGGGGTTGGACACTCTGTGGGGTTATTTAAAGTGTTGCAGGTTGGAGGTTGAGTATAAAAACTCCATCAGATAGAAGACTGAGCATCTCATTGGAGTCGCCATCCCTGGAGGGATTTAAAAGATCTGTCGATGTGGCACTGGGGACAGGGGGTTAGTGGCAGGCTTGCCAGTAGTGGGAGTGCAGTTGCACTCAATGATCTTGGGGGTCTTTTCCAACTGAAATGATTCTGTGATTCGTGCAGAGACAGGCAGGGAGAGGCAGGGAGTGGCACCAACCTCTGGTGAAGCTTTGGAGCATCCAAACCTGGAGCTTCAGGGTGGGTAAATCAACCCCTGGCAGGGACCGTAAGGGCCTCTCCATTGTTGCATGGTCACAACCAGCCCCAGGTGGGGCTGGAGCTGTGACAGAGGCCCTGAGGGCTCTTGTCTGAACCTCCTGCCTGCAGAAAGCGGGGGGAACCAGTATTAGCATTTGCTGGTGCAGCCATGGTTCCACCTCTCCAGCACTGATGAGAAATGAGAACTGAAGTGCCCACTTCCCCAAAGTTCAAGAGAGAGCTGAGTGCTGGCAGGAGGGGCAGCTGCAAGGCATCTTCCCTGCTCCTCTTCCTCGCCAGGCTGGGGGATGTGGAGGGGAGGAGGGGACCATCATTTGGGGAGGAGAGAGGGGAAAGCTCCAGGGACCTCTGGAGCTGAGGGGTGGGGAGGGGATGGCAGGATATCCTGGGGGGCTCAGTCCCCAGTTTGGGACTGAAAGTTTGGGAAGTGGATTTTTTAAATACACACACACACACACACACACACACACACAGACACGTGTCTGTGCCCTTCCTGTGGAGCAGGTCAGAGGCTCAGCCTGGGGAATGGAGCCTGTAAAGAGCTGCATACCAGAGAGCCCCTCACTGTCCCCTGCCCCAGTGGCACCCACTGTGCTGCAGGGGGACACATACTGCACCCCTCCAGAGGCTGGAGCATTCCTCAGGACCATAAGCTCCTCCAGCCCAGGCAAGTGGAAAAGCTCTCCCTGGGTGTGGGGGGGACACCCTTTCATGGATGTCAGTGGAGCCTCTGCTCTCCCAGCTCTCCAGCTGGCCTCTCCCCTTCCTCCTCTGGGATTTCCCAGGGAACCTGGGGAGGGGGCAGAGGGTGACATTTTCTCTGGGGACATCCACAGGGGGACAGAAGGACACAGAGGGATGCTAGGAGATCCATCATAACATGTTTGGAGTCCGGCTCCCTCTGGTATCACTTAAACACCTTTATTAGACTGAACTGCAAAAAAATATAGATCCAAATCCCCCCGTTTCAACCTTGTCCCAGGCAAACGTGCCCTGAGGCACCCTGGGGGCAGCTGGGAGTCCCAGTCCTGCCCTTGCTGTGCTCCCCTCACAGCTCAAGGTCACACTGATGTTTTATTCATCCCCTACAATCCGCTATATTCCTTAATTGCAGCCACACGCACTGTCACAAGCATAAATAATTGCCTTGGAGGCTCATTAATCACTTCAGCATTCTAACGAGCACCACAGCCCAGAGAGCTCTCTCAGGGGGCTCAGGGGTGGCGAGGATCCCCAAACACAGAGGGTTTAGCACCCAATTCTGGCTGCAAATGGCACTGCCTGTGAAAAAATTCACACCTCAGCCCAAGATTAAAACATTAATGATAGGTTAATTAACAGCTTCACCATCCTTCTCTGCTCTCACACTTTGGCTCACACAAGCATGAGAACAGCACCCTCATCCCCATCCATGGTCACCCATGGTCACCATGACCTTCCGGTGTCCCCATCAGACCTCACTGCCATTGGAAGAGGCTGGTGGTAACGAGGGATGGGCTTGGTGCCACAAGGCTCCATCCCAGAATCAACCTGTAGCTCCATCCCAGAATCCTGTAGCCAAAGGGATGTCTCCCAGCTGGTCCCTGATGCCTTGTACCTGGAAAATCCTTCCAGCCGTTGGTGGAAGTTCTGCCCTGCCATGGGGCAGCCTGCAGCATCCAGACCAAGCCAGGGAACTGCTCCAGCCTTAAGGTCTTTAATCACCAGTCAGGTGACAGATGAGCATCAAGCCATGATTATATCCCAGGCTGGGGCTGATGGATTTGAGATACGTGTCGGAATTTGGTGAAGGATCTTAGAGGACCTGGAGGCTCGAGCTGGGGAGCTATAAACTTGAGACAGAGGTCCCAGACCCACCTTAGGAAACAGTCTGTGCTGCAGAGATAATTCACACCTTTATTACTCTGGCTGGAGGGGCTTTTCCTCACTCCTCTCCCTGCCATCCTTCCTATTTTTTCTGGGACACAGTGCCTTGAAGCCAGGATGATGGTCCATTTGTCACAGAGCAGAGGGACACGGCGGCATCCCAACAGCATCTGGAGCAACCATCCTGTCCCCTCCATGTCCTCCCTCTGTGTGCACTTAGGTGAGGAAGAAGGTGTTTGGGTTAAAACCTGGCCCTCTCCCACCCTCAGCTCCCAGGCATAGCCCCATGTCCATGGGGCAATGTCTCTCCTGCTCCCAAATCATCCAAGTCCAGATTTCTCTCAGGGAAGGACATGCTGCCCAGGTTGTACCAGTCTCCCTTTCCAGGAATGAGTCTGATCCCAGTGGGATCCCAGCACACCCCAATCAAAGGGCAGGTATTTGCAGGGAAGAACCATTGAATTCACATGGACCTTCTCGAGCCAACTTGACTTTGCAGGAGGCCGGCTCCCCAGGATGTTTGAGGGAGCCCAATGCAAGGGAACAAAGAGCTGGGGTTTAGGGACTGGTGCCACCCTGCCACCCTCCTCCCCACCCCAGCTGCCCAATATGGTGTCACAGCATCTTGTCTTGCACCACGTTCCCTCCAGCCCAATCGCCGGCAGCGTCAGCAGAACTGCAGGAGAAGCAGAGCCCAGGGCAGGTGGTGAGCCCTCACCCCGTCCCCAAAGCCCAACTTCAGGGGGCTCTGCCACCTCTGAAGGCTAGGAAAGGGTCGGGTTGCCCAGAGCCTCTCCCCAGATGGTTACAGACCTTCCAGCGGTTCCCACACTCGTTGCACAGCACGAACGTTGTCATGGGCTCGTCGGCGCTGCGCGTCTGTACCTGGGGTGGAGCAGCACGGGCTCAGCAGAGACCCTTCTGGTGTGCCCCAAACCAGGGTCCCCTGGGGACCAGGCCTGACCTGGTTGTACGTGCAGTTCTTCTTCCTGCATTTGCCGCACTGGAAGAGGTCGGTGACGGTGCCGCCTGTCTTGGCCATCTGGTGCTCCCGGATGGCCTCCTGGGTCATGGCATTCCGCAGCTTCTTCAGCTCATCACTGGCCATCTCCTGCCACCGGCATTGGCCCGGATGGGTCAGTGTGGCCATGGCTCTGCTCACAGCCAAGTACCCCATCCTCTCCCAAACCAGGATTAATCCTGTTCTCTGTTTGCTGGAGGGCTCAGACCCACCCAGGCAAAAAAATCACTCCATCCTCAAACTAAAACTGCTACCTCCAGAGATCTGTCTCCCTGAAACTGGGCTTCTGAGGACCCCGATTTGTGGACCCTGGTTGAGGAGGACAAATGGGGACTCTCCAGCCTGATTCCTGCCAGTGTGACATCCCACAGCCAGATCTGTGATGCGCTGGGGGTCTGTAGGGCTCTGAGGGGACCCGGCAGTGCTGCCAGCTTTCTCCCAATGCTCTCTGTGCCTCATCCAGCACCGGGGTGGGACGGGGAGGTGCTGGGACAACCCCACTGTGGACAGCACCAAGCCAAGACCCAGCACTTGGGCAGCACAGAGGCAGCATGGATGAGATCCATGGGCACCAGCCCCATGCACCTCACTTCCCACCTCAGCAGTCATGCGGGCGATGAGGCCAGGCTCAATGGCCCCGCACAGCACGTTCCTCCGCAGACCAGGGTTCTTGGGGTCCTTCAGGTTGCTGATCCTGCTCCGCACCCGGTTGCGATACTTCATGTCTGTGCTCTTCAGCTCCTGGAAGATATGTGGGGTCTGTCAAGGAATCAAGGGGGCAAGGTGGGGAGATGCCAGCTTGGGTGGTGCTGTCACCAGGGCCAATGGTCATGTGGAGGTGGCTGATCTCAGTGGGGCTTTTCCTCCCTGTGGGAAGCGTCCTCATCCTTGGCTTTAGGAGGATGAAGCACAGCTTGAGATGTGGAGAGGAAAATGACTTTGCATTGCCTTGGAATGTCTAACATCCAGGTGAGGCTGTCACCTCAGGGACTGTCACCAAGCCCTGTGCTGGGGCAAAAGTTCACGGTGTAGAGGACTCGGTCTACTCCCTCCTCCCAAAGAACAGGGATATGGACAGGTTGATGTAGCAGCTTTGGGCACAGAGTCTGGGATGCACCAAAAAGTGCACCCAGGAGGGGAACCACTCTGGGGTTGGTTCCAGTCTCAGGGGGCTGCCAGGAGAACCTCAAGCCTTGAGCTGGGGGTAGGCAAAGGTGGCTCCATCCCTGCCAGCATGGCACAGCCTGGATGTTGTGACAGACTGGGTCTGGCAGGAGATACAGGCTCAAGGAAAAAGCTTTGGCTGGGTTTGGATTTATTTCCCCAGGAATGAAGGCAGGTCCCCGACCAGAGGGGCCTGGGGGGAACACACAGACCCCCGCACTAAGGCGGGTGCTCAGGGGATGCTTTGCTCAGCATCAGCTCCAGCCTCAGCCTCAGCATCCTCTAACTGTGGTCTGGGCTCCCTCTGCAGGCAACGAGCACAGCAGAGCCTGTCACCTTCTGTCCTTGTCCCTGTCACCCTGTCCTGTCCCCAGTACCACTCTTGAGCCCACGTACGAAACCCCCCCCCCCCGCAGATGGAGCCTGGGGACCCCTAGCCCCCCAAAGGATATGGTCTTCAATCTCCGATGCCATCTTCTCGCAGTTGACACTGAACTCCTTGTAGTCATCTAAAGGGTAGAGAGGTTAAGGGGTGACTTTCAGGTGTGAAACCAGCCAGGTCTCACTGTACCTCCTCCAAAAAATCTCACCTCTCCCACTGTACTTGCCCCAGACACTCCATCCCTAAAATACCTATTTTTATCCATCTGGAACCTTACAAAGATGCATTCTCATGTCCATCCCCCTTATCAGAGACCCTACCAACCTCCTTTTCTTTCCTTTTGGGGCTGAATGCTCCTGTTAGGACTGTCCCATAGGAAAGACAGCCCAGTCTGGGGTCCAGCACCCCCAGAACTGCTCACCATCCATGCGGAGTGCAGCCGTCAGCATCTCGATGCATTTGTCCCGCACCGAGTCCCCCGTGAGATAGCAGGGGGCCAGGAAGCAGGGGCTGGGAGAGAAGGAAGGGCTGGTGGGGGTTCGTGGCATCTCAGGTTTGGCCTTGCTGATGTTGGCTCTGCAGGGGCACATGGAGGGGGACGGGCAGGTGGCAGGGTCCTGGCACAGCCACAGGGACCTGCCGGGGTCCCTTGGAAATGGAGTGGATCTCTCCTACCTTTCCTCCTTGCTGTCACCGGAGTTTCTCTGGGAGCCAGTGGGAGCTGGAGAGAGGCTGGTGCCCACAGAGGCTCTCCTGGGAGTGGCACAGAACGGGACAGTGGGGATGACACCAGAGAGGGGGCAGGGAGTGGTGGCAGGACCTCAGGCACCAGCACATCGATGAGAGCGCTTGGGAGCCAACAGGAATCTCCCCAGGAGAGGATTTGCTTCTCCCAGGGAATATCCCAGTGCTGTGGCAGGATCAGGGCTCCCAGCCACTTCTTCTCACCCCCTCCATGGTCAGGGCATCCCCAAGGGGGCCCTAGAAGCATCCCCGGGCTGCCCAGGGACACCCCCTCCTTACCTCTCCCCTGACAGTCTCTTCTGTGGGGAGGAAGAGGAGGAGATGGTTGACGACCTGGAGTCAGCAGAGGCTCTCCTGGCAGGACAAACCCCATGTCAGAGGGCAGTGATTGGGACCAGATGGCAGGTCCACACCCCCAACCACAGTCCAGTGAGGGGCTGGGGTCTGGCCTCTCCCATCTTCACCCAGCCCAGCACCCACCTCTCTTTCTTGCCATCCAGAGGTGATTTCTTGGAGGATGCAATGGGGCTCTGGCCATCACTGGACTCTCTTCACCACGGAGGCCCAAAGGAAGGGAGAGAAGCTCTCAGCAACCCCAGCATACTCTGGCAACTTGTGAGCTGGAGTCTGTCCATCTGCATTCCCCTTCCCTAAGCCCACCATCCCCAGGCTGCCAGCAAAGCCTCTCCTGGGCTGGCAGTGCCTGGCACAGCCTGGCGTGAGGGTCAGGGCAGCCTTTGGCAGGTACCTCTCCAGGTTGGAATAGGCAGAGTGGCCCTGGGTGGCAGTGGCATGAGAGTTAGGCTTGCTGGGCTTCCTAGGGACAGAGAAAGCAGGGGTCAGATGAGCACTGTCCAAACTGACCTCATCCAAGGAATAATTAGCTTTAGAGAAGGGAAAATAAAAAACTGCCGCTTCTCCCTCCTCCAAAAACTGCCCTGGTGCTGTCCCAGAGGCAGTTTGGTCTCCAGAGGTGCTGCCAGCATCCATGGGTAGGCAGAGATGGATAAATTCTTAAGGACCAAGCAGAGGTTGGTCTCACTGACCTCGTGCCCCCGACAGCAGGCAGGAGCCCTCACCTCTCCTTGTGCTTCTCCCTGTGCTTCTCAGCCGTATCCTTGCCGTGCTTCAGCCCTTCACTGGGGCAGCTGGAAACATCCAGCCCCTTCTTCTTCTCCCTGTCTCCATCTGTGTCCTTCTCCTTCTTCCCATCTGAGTCCTTCTCCTTCTTTGTGGTGGTAGACTCTGGGGGAAGGATTTGGGTGTCACAGTCACAGCCCAAACCAGCACAGAGTACCTGCAGAGCTGCATCCTGGGGTGGGGAATGATTGTGGAGATGCTCAGCCCTTGGTGGGGCACACACTGATTTACACCACTCTATCACAGAGTGAAAACAAGCCCTTGGAAAATCCAAATCCATGCATCTGGGTTACAGGTTATGGGAGTCTGCACATCCCAGCTCTGGACTGATCCCACTCCATCCCCCCAGAAAGCATTGGGCCTTGAGGTGCGAGGATGGCCCAGGGAGGATTGAGGCTTTTGGGGGTTCTTGCCTTCCCCTGGCATCACTCACCCAGAAGCCGCTTCCAGTTTTTGATGAGGATTTTGGCTGAGGCCACCACCTCTTCATCTGAGCAGTGTTTCCGCACTGAGTTCACAGCCACTCCGATCCGTGTGGTCTGGGTACACACGTCCTTAGGGATGTGCTGGCTGGCACAGGACACAGGATGAACTACCCCACGGGGTGTCCCCCCACCCAAACCCCCTCACCTGGAGCAGCTGGATGGTCATGGTGTAGCCGGTGAGGGATTTGAGCAGATCCAGTGCCCCTTCCTGCAGCAGGGAGAAGCCACAGGAGCCCTTGAGGAGGCACCAGGAAAGGCATGACAGGAGAACCCAAAGCAGCCCTGGGCTGCTCCCTGGGAATGCCTGACCCTCTGTGTCAACACACAGATAGAAAAGTCCCACACCCAAATCCTGCTGGACCATCCCAGCACCAGGTCACATCTCCAGCTGGGTAGTAGAAGCTTTTCTTAAAACTTGGGAAAACCCCATCCACAAGAAAAACCTGGGCTGGTGGGAGCTAGGGAGAGCTGGGGGACACCCCAGTGTCCTCCACCCAGGGGTGTGAAGGTCCATGGGACACAAGCCCCAGCATTGCATCCTGTGGCAGCAGCTGGGCTAAAGATAGTCCAGCATGGAGCCTTCCTCCTCCTCCCTCTCTTCCTCCTCCTCGTCCTGGGTATATTTAGAGCCCCAGCAGCAGACACCAGCTCCCAGGTATTCCCCACCACTGGGACCCAGCTCCATGGAGTCCCACCTTGAGGGGCTGGATCAGACCCCCCTGGTTTGATGGGTGCAGGGACATTCCCGTCCTCTAGCTGGATCCTGGCTCTGTCCCATCCCAAAGTGCAGCAGGAAAGCTGTGGAGCACCCCTGTCCCTTGACCCCTGGGTAATTCCTGGCAGCAAGCAGAGCCATGGGATCTGGTTTGATACCAAGCACTGGCATCCCAAAATGCCACCAGATCCAGGGAGACAGCAGTGCTGCCCCCCAGCCAGGAGCCTGCACCTTGTCGGGGCAAAGGCCAGTGGAAACGGTCAAATATTAACTCTGAGGGCTGGGCTTGGCACATGTAGCTGGCTTACCAGGATCCCCGGATGGATTCTCACTTGGCACAAGGGCGGCAGGGCTGGATCCCAGCTTCCCCCAGCACACAACTACCAAAACCACCCACGAAACAGCAACTGATGCCCTCCCCTCCCTTTGCAACACTTGTGCAGCAGGCACAGCTGTGCTGGGGACGTTGGGGGTGTTATGTCCCCCACCCCAGAGCTTTCCCTTGCTTGTATACGAGCCTCTGGCCCTGGCACTGATGGGGTGTTGGTGGACAGGCCGGGGGCCAAACACCTGTTGTGCACAGTCCGGCACTGCCGAGCGGTGTCTAGAGCTGCCACCCATGGGACAAACCCGCCCCCCCCACCCCCAAATCCCAATGTCTGGGAGCAACGGGGTGCAGGAGAGCCCCAAATTAGAGGCAAAATTAAATCCCCTGGGTGCTGACTGTGATGTCCTGAGGCTGGGCTTGGGGGACATAGGCAGCACCCCTTAAACCCACTCAGCCCCTCCAGGGACAACATGAGGGGTGTGAAGAGCAAACCCCCCCTTTTCCCAAGCCAGGCAACAACACTCAAACATGCATGTAAATAAGCATGTGTGTAAATATGCACATGTGAAAATACATATGTCTGTAAATATGCACACATGCCCCGAGGAGCTCGGCCACCTTACCGTGCTCTTCCTGGCCACCATCTTATCCAATTTCTTGGCAATCCGGACCAGCTCCTCAGCGGGCCCCATGCCGGGGGCTCCAGCGGAGCAGGATGGTGGCTGCGGGCACAGCTGGGCACTGCTGGCATGGGGGGCCCTGGGCAGCCGGGTGGGAGGGAGCAGAGAGGAGGGGAGAAGGGGGAAAGGGAAGGGAAGGGAGAGAAAGCAGAAAGGAGGTGGGGCTGTCCCGGCCAGTTATAAACTCCTGCCAGGAAAGCGAAATAGCACGGGGGAGGGCTAAATATAGCCGAGAGCCACGACTGCAAGAGCGGGGGAGGTGCGCGTCGGGGCGCTCCGGGACACGCGGCTGTGGCGGCCACGGGGAGCCCGGCGTGCCGAGGGACAGGGCCCGGGATGGGGCTGTGCCATCGGGATGGCTTAGACAGGGAATCCCGGGGGGCACGGGTCCAGTGCAGTGTGTCGCAAGCTCTGTTCTTCCCAAAGTTGGTGTCCTGCAGCAGCAAGACCCCTGCGGGAATAATTTTTATCCTCCATGTATTGGAATATTCCAATATACGTGGAATTCCAGTATGTAGGAATAGCTCTTATACTGGAGTACTCCATATATTGAATACCCCATCCCTGGAAACGTCCAAGGTCAGGTTGGACAGGCTTGGAGCAACCTGGTCTAGTGGAAGGTGTTCCCACTATGGCAGGGGATGGAAGGAATGATCTTTAAGGCCCCTTCCAACATTCCATGACTGTGCGATGACAAATGACATGCCAACATGTCCTGCAGTCTCTGAAGCACAGCAGAGCCTTGCTGGCTGATGGTGTGCCTGCCTGAGGTGGGAGCCAGGAGCCCCTCAGGCCTGGCTGGATGGGCAGCAATGGGGCACAGGCCAGTGGGATGTGTAGGTGACAACAACCTTGCCATTCTTGCTTGTCCCTGCTCCAGCACTCAAAAGGGGTGGCTGTAGGACAAGCATCCTGCTCTGGATCCATCCCAGCACACTGGGAAGATGCCCATGTACCAGCCCAGCCCCACATGGCTGCCCCAAGGGTGATCACAGATGCCAGTGACTGGGAGCCTCAGGGACACAAAGCAGCAGCATCACCATGCTGCAGACTGCCAGGGGCTGTGGGCTGTGTCCCAGGGCAGGGGCTGTGCCCCCCCACACACTCCCAGGTGCTTAAAAAAATGATGGTTTATTATAAATTGGAGACAGAAAACATTAAAAAAAGGACTTCTTTGAGATGAAACATTTGACACAGAAATGAGAGGGGTAAATTGAGGGGGTATAGAGGCAGGCGAGTCACAAAGGACACTGGTACAGGCATATGCTGGTCCTAGAAAAAGCTGCAAAAGCCCATCTGAGAGGCCCCCCAGTGCCGGGGCGGCGATCCAGCACCCATCCCAGATGAAGGACATGGCAGGGGCTCTGTGGTACCACCTGAAACATCCACCCCCCTCCAAATCAGGGAATGGCATTTTGATACCAGTTTTGGAGAAGCTTTGGAGCATCCCCAAGCCCCACCAGTCCAGGCCGCTCCTGGAAGCCAGGGTGGGGGATGGACACAAACACACCCCACTCCCCCCCCGCCCCACCCATTTCTTGCCCATCCCAAAGGCTTCACAGTTGGGGTACCGAAGGAGGCTGGGGGCCCATGGCTGCCCCCAGGATGAGGAGGACGCTTCATGACTACCTGGCAGAGGGTAGGGGACACCGAATACAGCTCCCCCATCCCAAATTCCTTGCAGAGAAGGAAGAAGAAAACCCAAGGGATGGGCAGAGTCCACAGGAAGGACAGAAGAGCAGTGGGAGCAGGGGCTGGCACAGAAACCTCAGCCCACCAGTGCAGCGAGCATGTCTGTTCTCTGCCCCTCAGCTCCCCACTGCCACCATCCATGGATGGTTTTCCCAATGCAGGGGGTCTCTGGGCCCCCTTGGAGAGCAGTGGTCCCATGCCAGGATCCTGGGCACATGTCCCTTGTGGCCTGGCTCTAGCAAGCCCCCAGCAGGGAGCTGCCTCTAGTCCCAGCCAATGGGACAGTGACAAATGGGCCACCCCCACCCGGTCAGTCTTGCAAGAGGTGGACGAAGCTGGCAGGGAAGACGCCGGTGCGGGAGCCATCGCCCTCGATGAAGCCGACCTGGGGGTGCAGAAAGAGGGTTCAGGAGGGTGGGAGTCTTATCTCGAGATATCAGCCCCCAAACTTCTCCCCTGCCCAATTCCAACAGGGACTTAGAGAGGCAAAGCTGTGGTGACACATCAGTGGAGCCCTCCCAGCTGTCCTCCATGCACACATGGGGCAGGAGTCCGCCATCCATGCCCCCCCAGAAGAACTCAGCCTCCTTCAGAAGAGAACCGGAGTGGGAAAAGGACCAGGATTTGGATCCCAGCACCTGTCCGTGCCACGGTGACTCACCCAGATCTGCTCGTCCTCCTCTCGTGTCACCACGATGACCTCCCCCTTGGAGAAGGTCAGATCTCGCGCCTTGTCCCCCTTGCAGTCAGCCACTGCTTTCACCCGCTTCTGCCTCCCCTTGGCCTGAAATGGGATGAAAAGGGGGTGACAGAACCCCCCGAGGCCACCCAAAAGGCAGCAACAGGGATACAACCCCCTGATCATTCCGTCTGCCACCCCATGATAAGAGGAGCTGGGATGCTTGGGGATGCAGAGAGGAGGATTTGCACCTACCGGAGCAAATCTCCTGGGCATGGGCACAGGGGGCACCTTGCTGAGAGCAGGGTCCTCGGGGCCACCAGGGCTCTGGGGGGACCCGGCCAACCCCACTTTGCCCACCATGCCGCTGATGCGCCGGTACGAGCGGGTGCTCTCTGAGCTGTGGGTGACATGGGGAACAGTGTCACCCCCCCTCTGCAGGTGCCTTCCTCCGCCCTGTCCTCCTTCCTGCGAGGTCTCAGGGGGGTCAGGGCTTCCTCCATGGGACCTGGATCCCACCCACAGCCCCCAGATGCTGACGGAAAAGGTCCCCAGCACCCAAACTCCCTCAAATGAGCCCATCCCACCACAGTTTCCCAAGAAAGAAAAAATATATATGGTAACTTGCAGAGGATCTTGGTGTCCTCCCAAATAATCTGCATCATTATCTCCAAGGACAACCCAGCATCCCCTCAACTGCCCTTCTCTCCTCCTGCATCCCAGGGTCACCACCAACTTCTCTGGAGACCCCAGAGGGTGGGGACCCCTTTGCTCCACAGGGATTCCCCACGCCCGTGGGGGTGGAAGGGGTTGAAGCCAACCCACCAGCACCATGCAATGGCCCCCCAACACCAAGTGCAACCCCTGTCTGGAGCAGGGTCCCTACCTGAACTTGACAGGGGGGATGTCGGGGGCCACGTTGCCTGGCAGGAGCTGCCCGGGTGGGGGACTCAGCTCTGGCCCCCGCCGACTGCTGCTAGTGTCCGTCTCGGAGCGGGTCTCCCAGTACGCTGCCCGCTGGCTCTCAGTGGGGCTGCAGGTGCTGGGGGTGCCATCCAGGGCACCCGTGCTGCTGGCACAAGGCAGGCTGCGTGGTGCCAGTGCCTCTGTTGCCCCAGAGAAGTGGGGCTCTGATGCCTGCCGGGGCAGTTCAGGGCGCTCTGGGGGAACACATGCAATGGGGACAATAAACTTGGTCTTCAGGGGAAGGCACAGCCCCACCATGATGACCCCCCACTCCGGCTTACCGGTGGGGCTGTGGCTGGGTTTGGGGCGAGAGCTACCCCGCGTAGGGTTTTTGAGGGGCAACGGCGGGGGGATCTCCTCGCTGTGGGCCCGGCGGGGTGCAGGGCGTGAGGGCACCAGGATGCTCTCATAGGTCTTGTTGGTGATGTCCATCCCCATGCAGCTCCAGCGGGTCTGGGGGCAGGCGAGCAGTGGGTTGGCGGGCAGTGGTGACGTGCCCTTGAAGGAGCGCTGGAGGGGGCTCACCTGGGGGTACACACACAGCTCCAGGGATGTCCCGCTGCCACCAGCCCCCTAAAAAGGGTCTGCACTCTCCCAGCCCCCTCACTGGGGATGTGGAGGGCCCCCACCACCATCCCACAGGTACCTTCTCCTCCAGCTCATCCTCGCTGTCATAGGGGAACTCTGATGGGGGCTCCCAGTCATAATCCACATGGATTTGCAGGGAGAGCTTCCCTGCTTGCACCTGCTCCAGCTGCCAGAGGGATGGGGCAGGTCAGCGGAATCTCAGGATGGGGCAGCCCATAGGGCACTGGAGGGACACATCCCAGAAGCCCCCCACCTTCATGCCAGCCCTCCTCAGGTGCTTTGGTCCCCTCTCCCCATGCTGAGCTTCTCTCCCATTCCTCCATCCCACTTACCAGCTCCTCACACTCACTGTGCTTCAGCCTCCTCGCCACGTCCAGAGCCGTCTCGCCTGCCGTGTTCACTGCCCAAGGGACAAAAGGGGGAAAAATCCAGGTTTCAGCCCTACCATCCCACCGAAGAACACCAAAACCCCCATCCCAACCTCACACCTATGGTGAAGGCAGCTTTGCCCTTCAGGAGCAGCTTGAGGCAGTTGGGCTGGTTGTAGAGCGCACCATAGTGCAAGGCCGTGTTCCCGTCCTGTGTCACCCGGTCCAGTGTTCCCCTGTGCAAGGCCAACAGCAGGAAAGTCAAGGCTCGAGAACACACAAGCATCTTGTACATTCCTCCTGTGAAGCAGAGGGGCAGGGAACACCGGGAGCACTTGGGGACACACCCATTCTGGATGATGAAGTCCACCAAGGGAAGGGATGATCTGTCGGCATGGCGCACGGCCACGTGCAGTGCCAGCTCGCCTGCATCCTGCCAAGAGATGGGAGGGAGAGATGACCCTGAGAATGCTCATCTTCCTCAGGAAGAAGTGAAAAGAAGTACCAGATCCAAGAATGCTCATCTTCCTCTCTGAATGGAGAGAAAAGGAGTGCTGGACACATGTATGCTCATCTCCCCCGAGATGGAAGGGAAAGGAGAGCTGAACCCAAGGATGCTTCATCTCCCAAGATATGGAAGGGAGAGGAGAGCTGGCCTCAACAATGCTTCATCTTCTACAAGTAGGAGAGAAGAAAGCTGGACCTGAGGATGCTCATCTTCCCACCAGCACACCCCTGCCCAAACCCCAGGAAAACCCTGAGCACAGGCACCCAGAGAGGGAAAATCCATTCCCTGCAGGGCTCACCTGACCCTCAGGGCTGGCCAGGGGCTTGGTCAGGTCATGCCCCTCGGCAAAGGCCTGGAGAAGGGCCAAGAGGTCACGGGCTCGAATGGCTTCCCAGAGGCTGTGGGGGTTGTCCCGGCCGCTTTTCTGCACGTAGCGTCGCTCCATGTACTTGGCCATGATATATTCCTTGCGTGCAGCCCTGCCGGAAGGGGGGCTCGGATGGGCATGGAGCTGAGGGGTGGAGCCCTGTGCTCCTGCCTCCTCCTCAAGCCTCAGGATCAAGGGTAAACCTCCAAAGAGGTGCAGATCCCCACCACAATCCGGCAGTGACACCAGGATGCCTCATCCCAGGGCTGTCTTAGAGCCTATGGGCAGTGGCAGCATGGGGACAAGGACAGGGCACACACCATGCACTCCAATTCCGCCTCCTCCTCTTCTTCCCAGCACACCCAAGTCCCCGACTCACATATTACTGCTGGCCAAGGGCTTGGGACAGTCCTGTGTGGGTAGCGTGGCCTCCATGATCTCATTGAAGCGAGTGTTCCCGATGCTAACAGCCAGCTAGGGAGAGAGAACAGAGGGACACGAGCCCTCCACACTCACCCTGCTCCAGCCAGATCCCATCCCAGAAGGAAGGAATCCATTGGATCCACCCAGGACTTTCCCAGAGCAGCATCTCTGCCAGGATGATGCTCTCTTGTGGCAAGGGAAATCTGTTTTAGGAGGGAGAAAATCCTGCGGAGCTGCCAGCAGCCCCCTGCTCAGCAAATGGCTTTGCAGAGCCTCCCTTGCCCAGATCACTGTGCTGGGGAAACTGAGGCAAGTTTGCGAGCCCTGGAGCAAACTGGAGACAGATGGGATGGAGGAGAAGGAATGAACCCTGTGTCCCAGGAGGTTTGGGAGATGCAGAGGGGGATTCCTGGGGCCAGGAGACCTCCAGACTCAGGGAGCAGCTTACCAGCAGCTCAGAGGTGCTGAGAACATCCAGAGTGAGGGACTGGATACGGGAATAATGCACACCCAGCTCCCGATGGATACCAGAGCACTCGATGCACGTCAGGATGCCAAGGTTGGTAGAGAGCCATGTGGGATCTGCAGTGGGAGCGGTGAGGGCCTCAGCACCACACCCAGCCTCCCAAGATGCTGTGACCCCCATGACAGCTGACCCACACCCAGGGCAGGGGGACACCCCAGGCCGTAACATACCTGGGGCGCCACAGTCACAACACTGCTTGTTTCCTGGCATGTTCTTCACCTCACTGATGACCAACCTGGTGAGCTCCTGCACGCTGCCGTCCACCCCGGTGCCTGCCGCCGCCCCGCCACCGCCCCCATCCCCCTTGAAGGCATTGCTCAGGGCTTCGTCCTTGCTGTTCTGCAGCACTGAGACCCACCTGCGCAGGACGGAGGAGGAAGAGGAGGATGGGGAAGGCAGAGCAGGATCTGGCACGTCAAGGAGGAGGGATGGGCTGTGGCACTTACACAACACACTCCTGCTCATCCTCCGCTTGGAAGTGATACGTCCTGTTGTCTGCAGGGATGGGGAGAGGGGAGAGAAGGTGAAAGGGGAGAAGCTGTGTCTGCAACATCCCTTGAATTGTTCAAGCCAGCTTGGACAGAGCTTGGAGCAATCTGGTCTAGTGGAAGGTGTCCCTGCCCATGGTGGGGGGGGTGGAACAAGACAATCTTTAAGGTTGCTTCCAACCCAAACCATTCTAGTATTCTATGATCTAGGGATGCCCAGGACAGCAGGAATCAGCTGAAATCTCTTCAAAGGAGCTGCTTAATTCCAAGTTAAATCACTGCGCATCACTCTTCCATCACCTGAGCCTTGTCACACCCTCTTTTTGTCTCAGCTTTCTAGATCTCCTTGGAGAGATCAGTCCTTCATCTGCAAAGACAGCCAGGAAGACACCCAGAACCAGATTAAAAGCATTTCAAGAGGGTGCCAAAGTGTTTCAGAGGGAAAACCCACTCCAAAAAGGGAGAGGTCCTACCACAGCCTCCACCTGCAGGTCAAACACCTCACCCCAGCCACAGCACCTCGCCGCAGGCACTCACGTGTCACCAGGTCAAAGCATTTCTTCTCCTCGGCATGGGGCCGCACCTGGCAGGTGAGAAGGTTCAGCTTCACAGGGGGACGGTTTATCTGCAGGGTGAGAGGACCGACGTGGGTTAAAGGACCAGGAAGGGATGGGATGGGCATCACCAAAGGATGGGCATCACCCTCTCCAATGGAAACTGTGGTGGTACAACCACCACCACAGACGGTTTCTCTTGGGATAACCATGCAAATCAGACCCTGTAACGACTGAGACATCCCATCTCTTCCCACAGGACCCTGTCTGACCCATTTTAGAAGAACAGGAACACTTCGCAGGAGAACACGGATCCAAGATGTCCCTCTGTTCCTGCTGCAGTTTCCAGCCTCCAACACCAGGGGGCATCCCTCTCCTCCCAACCAGCCCCATCCCCTTTGGGCTTGTCTGGACTCTCATCATCCATCTCACTGCCCCAACCAAGCCCACCCTCCTCTCCCATGGACCCCTATCAGACATGGGGGACCTCCTTTGGACCCCTATCAGACATGGGGGGCCTTCTTTAGACCATCCAGTCCCATCCTGTATTGAATTTTAAGCCAGGCAGATTTGTGACCACTTTGGGCAAAACTAAACCTGAAATCCAATGGACACCAAGTCCCAAAGGGTGCACAAAGAAAGGTCAGGGCTGCAGCCCCCACGGTCCCCACCGTGCTGTGGGAGATGGTCAGGCAGCCATACTTCACACCACACTTCCTCTTCTGCCACACTTTGCGGATCCTGAGAGGGAGGAAGAGGAGGAGTGAGGATTGCACAGCTGCCATCACCCACATCCACATCCCAAACCAGCCATGGCAGCCCTCAGCAGAGGCCTCATGGTGTTCTGGACATGGGGTTTTGCTTTCTCTAACTGACAGAACACTAAATGTCCTGTGAGCTGGATTCCAGCTCTGGGGCCTCCCATGAGCATTAACAACACTGGGTTGAAGCCGGGAGCTCTCCAGGATAACACTCATCCTCACCCATCGCTCTTCTTGTACAGGAATCCTGACTTCTCCGTCCCGTACTGCTTGTTGCCTTGGTGCTGGTGGATACTGTAGCCACTACCAGAGTTCTTCCTGCTCAAGTTGTCCTGAAAAAAGACAATTAAAAAGCAAAGTGAGAGGCACAGAGGCGGTTGCTGCCCCAAGCGACCTTGTCCTTACGTGGGTGCCGTGTGCCTGGCAGGATGCCAGACACCCCCATGCCCTCACAGCATCCAAACGTCACCAGGTCCCTGGAGAGGTTAACACAGCTATCCTCTGCCTTCTGCTCCCCATCCCCAAACTAACCCTAGGGGACCCTCCCAATGCTCCTTCTCAGCTCTACCCTGCCCATCCTGGGGGTCTCACCTCCTTGTTCTCCAGCTGCAGGAGGTTGCGGAGGGAGTCGCGGGTCTGTGTGAGCTGCTTCACCTCCTCCTCCTGTGCTTGGTGGAGCTGGAAAGGGAGCAGCTGCCCTCACTGCTGCGCTGAGCGCAGGTGTTCTCAGGGGCTGGCACGGGGACAGGGGGGTGGCACCCTGGGAGACATGTCTGAGGGGCATTGGATGGCAGTGTGAAGGCCTTACCGCGTGGAGGGACACAGCGAGCTTCTCAATGAAGGGGTAGAGGTTCTGGGCAGCCTTCCAGCCGTCTTGGAAGAAACTGGGTGTTTGTTGAGGGTGATTAAGATGCAGATGGGGAGGATGGAGGAAAAAAGAGGGTTTTTAGAGAAAATGTGGCAGGAGATCATGGCGATCCCCTCCCTGGAAAGCTGCGCTTGCTTTGTGGCTCCCTGGCTACAGGGATCTGGAGAGAGCGCAGCAAAGGCCAAGCCCAGCCCATGGGGTCTGGATACCCCAAGTATTTGGGGAGTTTGGGATGCAGGATTGGCCTCTTGTTCAATCCCAGCTCAACTCACTGGGGAGCAGTGCTGCCAAAAGCTGCAATCTGGGGGGTCCCTGGGTCACAGACCCAGTCAAAGACATGCTTTTAACCAGAGTGACTGTCTCAACCTGCCTCCGTTTCCCCACTTGAGAGCTGGAGGAGATGATGACTCCCACACATTCCAGCCTCACGGAGCAACGGGAAAGACAAGGGGATGGTGATCCTCACTCCAAACACCCTTGTTACGAGCCCCATGGCTAATGCCAGAGCTGCTCAGCTGAGCTCATCCCTGGAAATCTATCCAGAAACCAAATCATCAGATATATCTCAAGCCAGTGTCCCTCCCCTAGCCCCATGGACACATTTACAGCTCCTCTAGCCAACAAAGCACATTTCAACTCCCCAGTGAAAACTGGAAAGTGATGGGCTCTGCCCAGTATCTCCATCAACAGCTTCATGGATCTGGGATGAGAGTAGAAGACCCCAGACCCTTGTGTCACCCAAGGGTGACAACCAGCTCCAGGGATGAACCATCTTGACCAAGGTGGCACCTACTTGTGCTGAGCGTGGAAAAACTTGATGAGGCTCTGCAGGACATCTGGTCCCTGCTTCATCTGAGACTCGCTGGCTTTTAGCAGGTACTGGAGGGGGAGAAGACACCTGGTTAGGTGACAAGAGACAAGGACCAATTGAAAATATCCCAGAGGAAAGAGCAAAAGCCTGCCCAGCGCTTGCTTCCTTTCCCAGCACGGGGAGGAAGGTTAAAACACTGGCTGGGTTTCAAGAAGTCGAGTCATGATGTTGGATCTGAAGGCAGCTCGCTGGGGACCACCCTCAAAAAACCTGGCTCTGGAAGTCCTCCAAGACCTGGAAAGTTCAAGGACTGAGGCAGGCCTCCAGGATTTCCAGCCAAGCATGCTCCTCCTGCTGCTCATTACTTCTGGAGTTAATAAATAACCGAAACTCCAAGGCAGCTTGTGAAGGAAAAAAAAAAACACAACAAAAAAGGCCAAATGTTTTTTAAGAGATGGCCCTTTTATTCCCAAAAAACCAGATTCTAAGAAGTGAGCACCTGCAGCACACCAGCACCGGAGGTCTGCTGAGATGCCCCGTGGGATGGGGAATTTCAGCTTTATGCATCAAACCCATCCATCAGCTGCAGGCAGGGAAGGATAGACACAGAGCCTCGCTCACCCTAAGCAAAATAAGGAGGGGAAGAGTTTTTCCCCCTGCAAGCTCCTCTCCAGCTGCTGGAATGGTATTGAGTGGGGAGTGAGGGAAGGGGGGAAGCAGCCCTGAGCTCTGGGGGCTTTCCAGGGTGGGACAGAGCTCCTGGAATGGAGTCTTCCCATGCCCCAAGCACTCTGGACACCCTGAGGGGTCAGTGGGCTGGGGAGGGTTGTTAAACTGCTCCGTGCAAGCTGGAGATGCCAAGTCAATGTCAGGGAGTACGACTGTACCCCTGAACCATGTCCCACCTAGAAAAGGCCACATGTGCCTGGCTCGCATGGGATGTCCCTGCCCTGCCACCCACATCCCACAGTGACAGTGGCAGCAGAGTGTCCCAGCCAGTGCTGGCTGGGACCCATGAACAAAGGGATGCTCCCAGCACCCCATGGCCCATGTCCAACTGCTCCCATAGCCCTGAGGGTGTGAGATGGCCCACGACAGGGAGACACAACCACCCAATGGGGTGAAACAGGACCCTGCTCCCAGCCCAGGAAGCAGCAAAACCCACTTTCCTAGAAACTCATGTGCATCACATGGCCCCCAGCTCCCCAGAAGGACTGTCCCCCCCGTTTCCAGGGTCAGCAGCAGCTCTCATGCATACAGAAACACGGGTGCACATGCCCTGCTCCAGCTCCCACCTCTCCATGTGCTGTGGAGCTATTCAAGGGAGTGACTCATCTGGCTGGGTCCCAGCTCTGAGGCAGGCGCAGCCTCCTCCCCAGAACCCCTGTTCTTTGCTGGGCGGGCATGGGGCGGCACCGGGATCTGGCCGTAGGGAACATGGGAGACCTCTGCAACAACCCACTGTGGACTTGTTCCCTGCTCTGTCACCCTTGAGGTTTATGAGGCTGCTGAGTGTCTGGAGCCAGGATAGCTGGGCTCCTCCTTGCTGTAGGGCTCTGAAATTGAGTCTCCGTCCTTCGCTTATTCCCACGTCACCTCCTGAGCATGGACTGCAAGGACCCAGAACTGCCAAGGATCTGGGGTGACTCGTGACCCCCTCACCAAAGCCAGGAGCAGTTTTGAGGATAGGGGAAAACCACAAAGCCAGCCTCAGGGATGTTAGCCAAAAAGCTCACTTTTTACCCAAACGCCACCCAAGGAAGGGGTAGGAGCGGGGCTGGGGGGACATGGAAGGAACCCCCAGGCCACCATGGGTGTCATTTGGAGCCGCATCCCACAGGGCCCGCAATATGGGGATGGGATGGGGATCCCTGAGCTGGGACCATGCAGGGACACAATGGGATGGGGACAGGCAAGGGTCCTCCACAGCACACAGGTGGGGCTGCTTTGGTGTTGAATATGGGGACAGGCTCCGATGCCCCTACACAACTTTCAGCAGAGCGGTCCCCCACGTCCCCCTGGGACTCAGTTCCGGGGGGGAACAGTCCCCGATCCCCCTGGCACAGCCCTCACCTCGCACATGTGGAGCTGGAAGAGCCGCCGCTCCTTCTGCATGTCCTCAGCCACCTCTGTGGCTGCTGGCTCGGCCTGGACGACCCCAGCCAAGCGGGCTCGCTCCTTCTCCTTCTCCATCTTCCCCCTGTGGAATGGGATGGCGGCGGGTTGGGACCTTGCTCTGAGGGGTGTCCCATGTGGGAGGCTACGGTGGGGATGGGATCAGGAAAACATCTGCAGGCCCTCTCCAGCCCCTCTCCCTTTCCCCTTTGGGAAAAGCTGGACCAGAACCCGCCCCATGACAAACTGGCACCATCAGTGCCCGGCTCCACCCCGGGGACAAAACACCTTTGTGCAGAGTGGAATTAGGTAGATTTTGCCAGAGGCAGCATGTTCCTTACACTTTGGTCTCATAATCCTTCCAGGCCTTTTCAATCTGCTTCTTTGAATCCTGTGGCAAAGAAAAGAGGGGGTGGCAGCTGTCAGGGAAAGCGAAAGAGCCAGTGGCACTGAAGGGGCCGAGAGTCTTGCTCTGCATTGCTGCACCCCTTGGGGGTGAGGGGTGTCCCTACCAGGTCTTCACCCCTTATTTCTGTCACTCCCAACCCTCACTGCTTCCTTCCAGCCCCTGGTACTGGCTCCTTCCTTCTCCTGGCCACAGGCATGAGCTGAGTACATACCAGGGGTCTCGCTGCAGAACGTTGCCAAATGAGTGACCCTGGGAACAGGACTCACCAGGCGGCCATCCTTCAGCTGCCCCTTCAACAGGCTGTCCAGGGGGAAGGACACGATGTTATTCAGGTTCTGCACCTGTAGAAGGCAGAGATAGGGTCACCCCATGGTGGGGGAAGTCAGGAAGCTGGAGCTCCAGGTCCTTCTCAGTGCCAGGGACCTTCCCCCAACTCTATCACTGCCCCAGGAAGGGTTAAAGAGGCTGGAAGTAGGGCTGAATCCAGGCTCCTGGCAGAGGGCAGGCTGCGGCTTGTTGGAGCTGGCTGCAAGATGTCTGACAAATGTGGCCCTTCCCACAAACCACATCAGCGCTACAGCTGCCAAAAACAAAACTATCTCCCTCCATTGGCACTTCGTCCCTATCCCCACCCCTGTCCCCAGCACCCAGCGACACGACCAGCCCCTCCACGGTCCTGTGCTACAAAGAGCTCACCCATGTCAAAGGGGCTTCCCAAAAGGGGCTTCCCAAAATGTCTCCCTTTGCTGGGGTTTGGGGACAGCAACGCAGCCACCACCATCCCTACCAGTGTTGGGCAGGGGTCCATGAGGTGGGGACATGGGAGGCCACTGCTGTCCTGGCATCCCTCCATGCAGCCCATGGAGCAGCACCCCATTTTAGAGCTGTGAGAACAGCTCCAGCACCCCCATGGGACCTCCCCAGTGCACCCAGATTTCTTTTAAAGGGTTTTAGTCCTCCGCAGCACCTGGAAAGAAACCCAGCCCCAGGGCACAGGACCACCCCCAAACCAGGGGTAACGGGAGGATCACCAGGGAGATTCTAGGAGGGGAAAAACAGCTTTTTGGATCTGGTTGAGGGTCTTGGCACAGAACCTCACTCAGCAGCATGGGGGGCAGGAGGTGGGGACCCTCAGAGCTGTCCAACTCCTCCATCAAGACAGTTCTGCAGAGCCCTACTGGAGCACGGGAGTCCAGCAGGCTATGACAGCCAGGATGGGGAAGGGGAGGAGCACGAGGCCCAGATTGGGGTAACTGGAAGAGGAAGACGCCAAAAATCTGAAATTCTTGCTGGGGGAAGGGCAGCAGAAATCAATTTCCTCCTTAAGCAGAGACAGGGGCCAAAAACACCCTTTGGAGAGGGGGATTTGAAAGTGAACAAAGAGGGGGCCACATGGGACCGCCCAGGGACTTGCTGCTGGGCATGCATGGACCCAGCTCCATTCATGAGCTGAGTTTTCCATCTGAGCCATTCGTGGCTCGGCTCACAGCTGCCTCTGCCTGCTCCCCATGGCCCCACTGTGCAGCCCAGCGTGGCTTTGATTTACTCTTGGCAAGCGAGATCAGAGATGCAATTGATGTGAGAAAAAAACAGAAAGCGAGAAAAAAGGGAAAAAATGAAAATAGCAGCCCCAGCTTCCCATCAGATCCCAGTGTCAATGGCCTCAGGGAGCTGGGAGCAAGCTATAAATCTAGTAACAGGGG
Organism: Coloeus monedula; assembly: GCF_965178545.1. Lineage (NCBI taxonomy): Eukaryota > Metazoa > Chordata > Aves > Passeriformes > Corvidae > Coloeus > Coloeus monedula. The sequence goes on along the minus strand of NC_138804.1, from coordinate 65,330 downwards.
TATCAGATGGTCTGAGAGCACTGGGAATGTGTCTCTGAGCCCAAGGTGGGAGGTAGGAATTACTGCATGTGATGGAGGGCAGCTAAACTGGAAGGAGGAGAGCTGCACTGGTTGGTGGGGGATTCCAAATCCAAGTAGATTTGGGATGGCATACCAGGTTCTTGAAGAGTGCAGTGACCTCGCGGGTGAAGACGGCCAGGTTTAGGAAGCCGGTGGAGAGCTCATGGTTGTTCTGGGAGAGGTGGTTGTTGCCAAAGTTCTCCAGGGCCTCGCTATACTGCTCTTCGTTCTCCACATGGCCTGTATGGGGACACACCGGAGAGGGACATGGGGTCATGGCCATGACACATCATGGTCACAACGTGAGGTCCCACCATCTCTCCATCCCTTTGTAACAGAGCTGGGCTGATCCTGATGCAGGACAGCAGCAGTGTCCCAAAACAACCTCCCTAAGGTTCTCGATTTTCTTTTTTATATATATTTCAGACAGTTTTTGGCATCTAAGTACATTGCTAGGTCACATCATGAGGTCCCATCAGCAGCCAGCGCCCACCTCCCCATCCCTCTGTAGCAAAGCTGGGCTGATCCTGCGGCAGGACAGCACTGGGATGTCCCAAACAACCTCCTAAGGCTCTCCATTTCCCTTTTTAGATCATTTTAAGACAATTTTTGGCAACTTAGCACGTTGCCCAGCTGGCTGGCTGGTAGCACCCAAGTAGCAAGCAGCCCCAGGCTCACCAGCACCCATGGCCACCCTGCTACCCGTGTGACCATTGGTGGAAGATGGGACCATCACAACCCCCCCAGCCCCATGCTCTGCGAATGCCCATCACCTCCCAAAGCCCAACTCACTGAGCCCAGAGATGTGAATAGCTTTCACATATTTCCTGATCCTCTGGAGCACAGCTTGGTCCCCATCCAGGCTCTGCAAAAGCAAAGAGAAAAAACAAATGGAGCTCATTAGCCAAGCACGGCTGCCACTCCCCCAGCCCAGCTGGCCCTTGGAAAGGCTGCAGCTCTGCTGTGCAGATGTGTGGGGCAGCATCCAAGCTCCCAGGCCTGGGAAAGGAGCTGCAGGCATCCTGGGGATGCTGGAGCCACAGCGTCCAGCCGGTCCCCTGCCAGGACTGTGGTCCCCGTGGCTTTGCTGCCAGGCAGGACTTTGGCTGGCCCCAGGGAGGAGGGTTTGAGCAAGACAGTAGCAGGAGGTGAGAGGCTCTTTGGATCCCAGCAGCTTCTATTAACCACAGAAAATGCCTCGCTGGCTCCTGCAGGGACTTTCAACAAGGGAGGGGTTGAAGCATCATGTAGCACATCAGCTCATCCCCATGGCTCAGAACCAGGTGTGATGTGCGAGGGTGCCCAGCTCCCCACAGAGCCAAAGACAGGACCCACCTCCTGCTGATGGGGACCTAAATCCCATAAACCCTTGTGCCGGTTGTGTGCTAAATCACAACAATCCCACAAGGAGGAATGTGGCTTTCAAAGCCCCCCCAGCTCATGCAGGGTCTTACCCACGGTCCCCAACACCATGAGCCTCCCTGCTGCCCCATGGGCCACATCCTGCTCTGGTTTAGAGCTCTTCCCATCCCCCCATCTCTTCCTACCTGTACAGCCCTGATTTGCCCACTGAGCACCATGACAAATTCTACCCCACCCAAGCACTACGACAAACTCAGCCCCACTTAACCCAAGGGCAGGGGGCTGGGGTGCTCCCAGCCCGAGGATCTGAGCACACACCAGCCCCAGCATCAGGAAAGGGTTAAGGGTGGCTTGGCTGCAGGTACCAGAGCCATGATAACAGGCTGGAAATATTTAGAGGGCGTGAACAGCAAAAAAGGGCAGGGATGAAACCTCGGAGGAATTACAATAAAGAGACTCTCTCTCTGCTTGAGCTCTGTCGAAGGTTTTCAGGCTTATGTCAAGGCTGATTTCCTGACAGCAGGGTCAGCCTGGCTTCAGCACTGCTCTCCTCGTGGGATGGGATGCTGCCAGGATGAACTGGCTGGGAGGGGACTGGGGCTGAGGTGGGAGCCAAACCCCCTGCTCAGGGGAGTCTTGCAATGCATCTACGGTGGGGAGAACGTAGGGGTGCACCAAAGCCCCCCACGGCCCTTCTCTGTGTCAAATCCAGGTGCACCAAACTCTCCAGAGCAGAGATATTCCCTGCCTCTGGGGGAAGCCAGGGCTGGATGTCTGGATGCTCCAGGCTTGCAACCCTGGCAGAATCTTGGGAAGGGGAAACTGAGGCAGCACGAGATGCTTTGAAAGCATCACTGGTCAAGTGTGGGAAGAAACTCCTTCAAGTGCCCAGGACAGAGCAGCTCATCCTGGTGCCAGCTCACAGCTGCAGGATGCAGAATGCAGGGCTGGTACAGAGCAGGGATGATCCAGGGAAGGACACAAGGGCTTTCAAGAAGGGGTCCACGAGTCAACCAGTGGGCACAGGGCAAGCAGAGACAAGTATGTGGGTGGTAAATGCAGAGAGAATCACTGTCCGGTGCTGCCTGCAGCTGCGTCCCCGATGTACCAGGCCGGCTGCCGGGAACAGGAGCCTTGGCTGCTCAGCAGCAGAAGGGCAGAGGTGTCTGGAGCCCCCGGTGGCACCCATCATCCCCCAGGCCCAGCTCAGGGGCTTCTGGTCAGGGGGCAGCTGAGCACAACAGAGACAGGAGCAGGAGGAATTCCCCATGGGACGGAGGAAGGGATGAATGCACACGTGCACCACAGCTAGCCAGACTCGCAGCCTGGGGACCCCAGGCAGGATGCTCAATGGAGGCCATTCTTCCACCTTCCCCGCCGCTGCCAGCTTGTGCTATCCAGCAAAGCAGCCACCATGGGTGCCAGAGCCAGGGTGCCAAGCTGCCAGGCCAGGAGCAAGATGTGGCACTGCCCTGGTGACAGGGTGACCTGGGAGCTCATCTGCCGGCAGCCTCTGCCACGTCACCCTTCCCCAGCCCAGAGGTGCCCAGTCCCCTCTGACATGCGAGGATCATGCACTCTACTCTCCCTCTCCTCCCACAGCACCCAGCATCAACTACCAAGGGCTGGATTTGACCCTCCAAGCCCACTCCAGAGACCTCAGGTTCTGTCTCCACAGCAGCCCCAAGGATTCTGAAGTCACACAAACCCCCTGGGAGGGGAGAGCCCTCTTTAATCTCAGGAGGTAAACTGAGGCACACAGTAGCTCCGGCCAACATCAGGATGTCTCCTCAATGTTGAGCAGCAATCTCCAGTCCTCTCCCTGCTCGCTCCTGCCCCCAATTTGGGACCTGCTCCCACCTTGGGTGCGTGTGGCCATGCTCTGTCCCAGGGTCCTGATGAGATACAGTCATCCCTTCCCACCCAGCAGTCACTGACTGCCGCTAGTACGACTGGCATCCTTCGCTCCCTCCTGCTCGCCAAGCCACCACCCAGGATGTGGGGTGGTGACAGGAAAGACCATGGCTCAGTTTGGTCACAGAGTGTCTCTCCCATGCCCCAGTGATCCCCAAATCTGCCACTGATTATCCCCCTTGCCTCATGCTATCAACCCGTTGGGGCTCCAAGGATAGCGTGGAGCTGGTTTGGTTGGATTTCCCTCCTACCCTTGCGCTGGGACATAAAGATGCCAAAGGTCTGGCAGTGGTTTGGCCCCCTCCCCAGAGCCTCCAGTGGGATAGGGGGTTCAGCCCTGTGCCCTCCATGGCACATACAACAGCAGTCATGATTCCCAGCTCCGTCTCATGCTTGCTGCAGCTTTACTAAGCCAATCCCAGAGACCCCCCTGTCATTCCCAAGGGATGCGTCTCCCCCCCCATCCCTGCGTCCCTTAACCACAGCCTCTCCAAGCAGCCAAACAAAATTCCTGCTACTCCCTCCTGGCTGGAGCTGCCTCCCCCTTTCCGACTGGGAGGAAGATCCATGGCAGTGACCAGCATGTGCTGATGGGGACCAGGATGCTCCATGGTGTGTTCCCAGATTTCCAGGCCCAGGACACCCATCCCACTGCCCCCAGGTATCCCAGCAGCTCTGGCACCTGGGGCCCCCCACTCCCTGCTAGCCCTGGCTCTCCTTCAAAGCCATTGCTTAGCTAAGAAGAGTTGGCAAAGGCCACAGGACCAGCTGGAAACTGCCTTTATTCCAGGCGTGAGAAGGGGGATGAAGGCACCCCACCACCTCCGCCCTTCCCACGAAAGCTGCTGAGGATTTTGGGGGGAGGCTAAAAATACTCCCCTGGCTTTAATCAAGGAGGAGACCCCCCAGGGACACCACATTCCATCGGGGCTGGCTCCAGCACAGGAGGCTCGATAGTGGATGGAAACGTGGGGCTGATTCTCTTGGGACATGTCCTGGGCCCTGAGACAGGGGTGGTGTGCTGGTCCCAGTGGGAAAGAAGGATGCCCTGGCCCCGGGGAGGGATGCCTTGATCTCCAGGAGGGGCAGGTGGCGATGTCCTGGCCCTAGAAATAGGGAAATAGGCCGCCCTGGCTTCGGGGTCGTGGGGGGGTATGTCCTGGCCCCGGGGGACACCAGGCTTTAAAGAAGCCTTTGTCCATTTCTACAGGCTTAGCCCCCCCATAAAACCACGCTAGGGCTGCTCAGAAGATGCAAACGCCCCCCCCCCCCCCACCCGAGGGTCCCAAACCACCCAGTTCGGATGACCAGCGTAGTCTCGGGGTGAAAGGGTGGGCCTCAAAAAACAGAAGCCAGAGGGAGGCACAAGCACCAAGGGACTAGCACCTATTGGCGCAGAGGCGCTCCCAGGCGGGATGCGTGGGATGTTCCCAGCTTGGATGCGCAGCCTGACCCCCCGACCCCCCCCCCCCCCCGGCCCCGCTCACCTCCTCCAGAGCCCCCACGGCCGCCCGGCACTTCTGCATCTTGGAAGCGAAGGCGGCGGCCGGGGAACTGAGATCCTCGCCGGTCACGGCCAAGAACTCGGCCACGCTGAGCTGCTCGGGCATGGTGCGGGGGGCAGGGGGGGCGGCGGGAGCACCGGGAGGGGGCACCGGGCGGCGGCAGGGGGAGCGCGGGGGGGGTGAGGCGGGGGCCTCCCTTGCGGAGCGCCCCGGGGTGCCGGCTCAGCCCGGCTCAGCCCGGCTCAGCGCCCGCGCCGCACCGGGAGCCGCTCCGGCCCTCCCGCCGCCCGCTCCCGCCCCTCCGCCGTCACGCGGCGGCCCCGCCCGTCCGCGCGTTAAAGGCGAAGAGCCGCAGTACTCCCCAAGAGTAAGGGGACGTGGGGGGTGCGGGGCTTCCCCCGTGCTGTGCTAGGACGAAGGGAAAACCCTAGGGTCTGGTTGGATCTGCACCCCCAGCCTTGCCTCGATAGCTGGCACCCACCTTTTCCAGGCACCCAGCGTCTCCCTAACCCCAATACCCACATTCTCCAGGCACCAGCACGTCCCTAACGCCAACACCCACCTTTCCCAAGCACTCAGGGACCCCAGTACCCACCTCAGCCCGGAACCCACCTCAGCCCAGCATTCCAGTACCCACCTCTTCCAGGGACCCCCAGCAAACACCCCTCCCCATCTTGGTAGGAGATGGAGACACCCACAATGATGCCCAATCCGCCCCAAACACCGGTTGAACTGGAGGGCACCCCCAGCCTGCCTTTCCTAGGACCCCGAGGGGACAATCCTTGGACAGGGGATAATTACTGGAGCCCTTGGCTTTTTGTCCCGCTGGAGGCGACCTCTTTGCTCCCTCTGCTGTCCCCTCATTCGTCCCACCTTTAAACGGAATTTGGTGCACCATTCCTGCTTATTTGCTCTTCCCGGAGGATGGGGGAGCTTGGACACCCCAGGGCCAAGCAATGAGGTTGAACAGAGACTGAGTACCTCCCACTACAGGGCTGGGGCTGGTGACAAACTGGAACAGAAAGGGGCAAACAGCCTCATTGGGGCTGGTTTGCCATGAGAGAGGCCAACATGGTGCAAGGGGGCTTTGCAGACCCCCCTCCATGCCCCTTGCATCCCTTACCCACGGTGGATCAGGGGGTGGCAGACCCTTGACCCTTTTACTGAGCCAGGAGTGGGGCTCACTAAAACTCAGGTCTGCGCCTAACCAGGGCCAGCCCAAGCCCTGCTCTAACCCACTGTTACTGGGATGCTGAGGGGGACTGGGGTACAGGAAGAGCCATCACAAGCCTTGGGTGAACAACTACGCTTGAAAGGTTCCACCCCTCAAGCACCGGCAAGCAGGGAGGCCCTCGGTTTGGGGTGACCTCCCCCAGTTTGGAGGGACTCAACATCTGCCGAGCTCCCGGGACATCTCGTCGGCAGGGCTCTGGCAGACAGAGGGTTAAAAAGGCTGCAGCCCGGGTAGGACTGGAGCAGGAGGGATTTGGGATAAGAGCCCCTCAGCAGACAGGCATCCCCCGATACTCCCGCTTCTCTCAGCTGCCCCGAGGGGTCCCTCCGGTCCCTTGGCTGGTGTGGCCCTGCCACCTCCTGGCTGGCCTGGGGACTGCGGGGGCAAACGGCCCGGGGACACACAGCCCTGTTGCTGCCGGACACTCATCCCCACGGGGGACGGGGACTCTGTGCCCCTCGCCCGGCTCTCCTGGCCCGGGGCTCTCCTCCTCCTCCTCTTCTTCCTCCACACCACCAGACGAACTATGCCACGCCAACATGTGCCATGATCCCAGGTACGAGACGTCACCAGGTACCGCCAGGCATCACTAGGTACGATCAGACGTCACTGAGTACCACCGGGTATCACGCGGTCCCAATGAACATCAGGTACCACCAGCCATCACTGGGTACCACCCCCCACCACCACATGCCACAGGACATCAGCTGGTACCACCGACCACCTGCATGTCCAGCAGTGGTGGCATCCCCAGGTCACAGCATGACAGGTAACACATGGGGAAGGACCTTATATGGACACAGCTCCTCCAGGATCTTTCTCTGCAGCCCCCAAATCGGGGTGCACAAGCCTATCCAGCCCCAAGATCCATAGGGAGCTGACCCCCAGCCCTGGGGCTTTTCCCACACTTCTGGTTGAAGGGGCTCTAGCTCGGGCAAAGGCTCATCCCAGCCAGATTTGGGCTGGAAATCACCAATCAGAGACCAAACAGGTCAGACCTGTTCTCACTCCAGCCAAAGCATCATCTCAAACCCCTTCTCCACAAGTGCCTACAGAGCACACTGGCCCGTTAAAAAGCCGCAAAACAGGCTATTTTACCCTGAAAACAGGAGCAAAACCAGCCCAGCTCCTCCCTCCTCCCAAACCATTCCAGCATTTTGCTGCTTAGAGGAAAACAGCCCTTTACAACTCCAAAATTTTATTTTATTTCAACCCCTCCTGGGCAGAAAACACCAAGCACCGCAAGTTTTTCCGGGCCAAAACACACTCTCACCCACACCATTTCTGAGCCAACCTACAGAAGCACCAACAACCCAAGGAAGGACAACTTAAATACACCCACTGACAAATCCAACCCCTCCCGGCCCTGCCAGGCCCACACCAAAGGGGGGGGGGGGGGGTGGCGCGCAGATAAATACAGTGCAATAATTACAGATATTTCACAAAGAATGGCACAATTAAAAGCCCTATCCCACCCTGTGTCCCAGGGCTTGTCCCAAGCTGTTTTCCAAGCCCCTCTCTGCAATACACTGCCTCCTCCAGACATACCTCTTCCCAGTACATTCCAGTTTTGATACTCCCAGTACCAGTAGCTCCAAGAGGCTGGAGGGAGCTGGTGTGGACTGGGACGGAGGGGCTGCAGCCCCTCAGGGAATGCGGCTCCGTGTCCTGGCCAGGGATTTGCCAGAGCCACATGAGCTTCATCCTTCCCTCACCCAAAGGTGACTTCAGCTTTGCTGCCTGCATGTTTTTTCAAGGATATTCCAGCCATGGTGGGGAAAATGCCACTGGAAATGACCTGTCATGACCGTGAAGAACCAGTTTAACCGGGGAGCAACTGGAGTGACCCTGAAACATGACACAGCCCATTCTAGGCAGAGGTTTCTCTGCCACCCAGGGGTGCTCCTAACCCATCTGGGGCACCTAAAGGCACTCCCAGTCCACCAGCATCCCCAGGGTGGTGGGGGGTTATGGTGGGAAGCATCAGTGCCCCATGGATTTATGGGGGGATGCTGGGATGGGTCCCGGATGGATCCCAGGGCACTCCCAGAGCCCAGGGAGGTGACAACCAACCCAGGAGAGTGCAGAGAAGCCACACTGGGTGAGCAACACAAGTCCCCCCCCTCCCCCCCATCCTCAGAAAACCCAGCACTCCCCAACACACCCCACTCTCTCCAGTCACCCCACACAGACCCCGTGTGCTCAGGACACAAGTGGCCAGAGGGGACAAAGGCAATGGGGACTGGGGGGACACTCAGTGCTTCAGCAGGTCCCCCAGGTCATATGTCTCAAAGAGGTCTGTGACACCCTCATCCTCAAGCCCCCAGAGATAGTCATCCTGTTCCAGGGGGGGCGAGAAGGTGACGAAGGGTCCCAAGTCCAGGTGGGAGGGGGTGCAGGGCAGCTGGTCCTCCGTCTGCTGTAGGAGGTGGGCGGGGGAGCCCAGGAGCCCAGGCTCCACCTCCAGCAGTGAGCTGGGTCCCCCTGGGATGGGGAGAGGTAGAGATGGGGCTGAGAGAGGAGTTCCTGTGCCTCCCCAGCTCTGGGAGACGGTGTGGGGTGGCTGTGAGGCTGAAGGGGAGCTGTTTGGCGGGGAAAGGGGTACGGGGCGGTCCTGCAGGGAGGTGGCAGCAGAGGGGACAGGGTGGTCCTTGGTGGGGCTTTCGTCCGTCATCTCCTCCGGGCAGAGGTACACCTCGATGGGGCCATTGGTGCTCTTCAGGTGGAGCTGGAAGTTCTCCTGGGAGGGCAGAGTAAGGCTCAGGGGGGCACCCAGAAGGTCACCCATATCCCACTCCACTACCCCCAACCCATGAGGGATCCAGCTGGGGCATTGCAACTCTTGAAGGACCAGCTCAGGGTCAAAAAGCTCCGTGGAGACACCCTGAAACCACCCAGGGTCATGCTGGGCCGTGTCCTTGGGATGCCCCAGAGGGACCCATCAAGTGTGGCATGGGTCCAGCAGCACTGACACACACCTGGCTGAAGTCTGGCACCTCCAGCTGCGTCTCAGGGGGAGCCTTCACGGCAATCACCGTCTGCTCCTGGAAGCTGCTGATGGCACGGAGGTCCTGGTAAGTGACGTATGCCAGCGTGGACAGGAACGAGGCATAGGAAAAGGAGGAGCTGCAAGCAGGACATCAACCCCTGCATCCCTCCAAACACCCCCCAAGCCCAAGGGAATCCAACGGGAGGAGAAGGGGTCCCCAAGACCCTGCCCTCCCTCCCTCCCATCCCCCTCAGCAAGGATATCTCTGGTTGGTCTCGTTGTCAGCCATCTGCCGGATCTGCACGGCGCAGTCCTGCATGAGCTGGTCCAGTGTCCTCTCTGTCCTGGCCAGTTCGGCGAGTTCCCCCCGCAGCATTTGTTGCTTCACCATCATCGCTGTGTCCTCAAAGATCCCTGTCCCCCTGCCAATGGAGATGGCATCTGAGCGATGGCACAGCACACCCTACGTGTCCCCAAGCCACCTGTCCCCCACCCTGCTCTGTGTCCCATTTTCAGCTGCCCAGCACCACCTACATCCACTGGATGTGGTTCTTGGATTTCTTGCGGATGAGCTGGATGCCCTCTAGCACGTTGGTGATGTCGTAGATGCGACGTTTCTGGACCTCCAGCACCTCGGCAGCCCGGTTCAGATCCACAACACCGTCGGGAGACTCGTTCAGCAAACGGATGAATTTTTTGGTGAGCAGCCCCAGTGAGGTGTCGTAGCGAGTCTTCTCCCCAGGAGACTTGGGGGCTGTGGGGAAACAAGAGACACCCCCCCCCCCCAATCCTCTTCTTAGTTTGGGATGTGGGATGGAGGTGACATGGGGCTAGACATGAGAGACCACATTTTCCTTTCTTTAGTGTGGGATGTGGGACAGAGGTTACACAGGGTTGGAGACAAGAGACCTCCCCATCCTCTCCTTAGCCAGGGCCATGGGATGGAGGTATCACTGGGCTGGACATGAGAGACTCCCCCCATCCTCTCCTTAGTGTAGGATGTGGGCTGGAAGTGACATGAGGTAGTGCTAGAGGGGACATGGTTCTAAGAGGGAAGAGAAGTGGGGTCTGCTCCCCCCAGCTTCCCCTACCCCATCTCACCCCCCATCACTTACTCCTGGGGCTGGGGACCTGTGCCAGTGTCCAGCCCTTCCCCTTGGGCGTGCGAAATTCGGGGCCCTCCAGGTCCAGCTTCCTCTTGGCCTGGAGCACGAGAGAAAACCCTGCATTGTGGCCAAGCCAGACACCCCTCTGAAGTCCCCAGAGCCCCCGGGGTCATCAGCCGAGCCCGGGGTGCCACATCCTGGGGTGGAGGAATCCTGCAAGAGGCTCATCCAGTTGCAATACCCCTTTTGGGAAGGGGCACAGCAGCACCAAGCAGTGTGAGAGGCCACTGGGAGAACCGGACGGAGAGGAGACGTGGGGTCCCGTCATGCCCCATGGCTTCCTGCCCACCCCGGCAGTCACAGGGAACCAACCCACCCGGATTTCCCCTCACCCCCAGCTCCTGGCAGGGCTCAGTGGGGCTGACCCCTGGGAACACGGTGTCTCCGAAGCCAGATCCTCACCCTCCCATCCTGCCAGCTGGCTCACGGGGGTGCAGGATTTCACTTCCCCCCCTTCCACCCGGGTCATGGTTGAGGCAGCTGAGGGCACCCAGCTGCCAGCAGCACACCTGGGACCAGCCGGGTTCAGCCCCCCCGGGGCCCCTGGGTGCCCTGGACACATGCACCCAGCTGGAGGGAAACTGGGGTGAGGGGAGGGGAGACAAACATCCCTGCACCTGCTGTCCTCTCACCAAGGCAAGCAGTTCCTTGAAATCCCGCCCAAGGAGCCCCGAGCAGCACTTGGGCAGAAGGGACCCAGCAGAGTAAATTCAGAGGAGAACTGGAGGGTGTCACCAACCCCCCCACCAATGCAAACAAATCCCCCAGGACCCTTCCACACCCACAAACACGCACAGGGTGTTTCGGTTCAGCAGTAGAAAGCAGCCCCCCAGCCCTATCCCGACCTCCCCCAGTACCTGCTCCCAGGCCGGGCTGTCCCACAGGGTCCCCCCCGGCGCATCCCGCATGATGCCCAGGTCCCTGTGCCGGCTCCGATGGCGGCTCCCTCGGGAGCACAATGCATTTTGCGGGGAAGGGTTGGGCACCTCGGCGTAGCTCCCACCCGAGCGGGCTGGCGGGAGAGGCGCCAGGGGCTGTTTTCCGCCCCCCCAGGGAGCCAGGTTGGTCCCGAGCTCCTGTGGGAATCTGTTCCCTCCCGCCCTTCCCCGAGCAGGTTTTTCCCAGTGAACATGCCTCCAATCCCAGCCTCGTGCCCCCAGATCTGCCCCGGAGCTGCCGGCATGGTAACGGTTAATTCCGAGCACATGGGAAACACCTGCCTCAGATAAGACCCCATCCATCTGCCAGCACGGGAGGGGGGCCAACACCCTGCCCCCCCCCCCCCCCCCCCCACTGGTATCCCTTGCTTCTCTGGCATGGATGGCCATGGCCAATGTATGTTCCCATCACTGTTGGGGAGGTCAGCTGCACCCCACCTGCCCCAAGCAACGGGGAAACTGAGGCACAGAGCAACCCACAGCAGGTCCTGGTGTTTCCAGACACCTCCAAACCCCCCGAATCCCCCCTCCCCATGTGCAGGAGGAGATAAAGAGGGACCCCTGCTCGCCCAGGTGCAGTTTTGGGGGGGTAGGGGCTTGGTGGGCTCAGACAGGGGCAGGACCCTGAGTTCTGGGACCCACCAGGAAGGGACAATGGACAAGGGGCTCCCTCCCGTGACCCAGCTGCCATCCCCCCAGCCGGGCAGGATTAGGCACACAACAGCTGAGTGGGGCACAGCGAGGGGCTCCCAGCACCCTGCCAGCACTGACAGGGGGTGGGATGAACCAGAGCAGGTAGGGGAGCAGGGAACAAACCCAAAGACCCCCCCCAAGACATGGCAGAACCACCCCATGACACTTGCCAGCCCCCAGCCATGGCTCCCCAGGATGTGGGAACACACCGTCTACACCCCAATATGATGCCGGGGGTGGGAAATGAGGCTTGACCCCAAAATTTCGGGGGGGTGTAAGGCAGTGAGGGGGCAGCCTGGGCCCCCTGCCAGCTCTGCCTGCCAAGCAGCCCTGAGCCCAACCCTGGCGCCAGGGGCTACACCCTGCGCCCAGCCCAAGCATCAGAGCATCCCTCAGCCCCCCCGCGGGGGGCTTCTCCTGCCAACCTTCCCTTTCAACAGCATTCGCTGCCTTCTCCGGGCTTGCCCGGGCTCTGCCCGGCCCTTTATGAGGCTCCCCCCAGCTCCCCCTTTTGCCAGCCCCACCGCCCCCACGGGGGCGTGGGAACGCAGCGCCTGGAGTTGGGCACTCGGAACTGGCAGGGAGCCAAGGGGCACTCCAGGATCCTGCTGCTTGCTTGTGCCAAGGGGCTGCTGCACCCCCTAGGTGCAGCCCCCACTGCTTTGGGGTGGCTGAGGGCTAGTAGGGCACGAGATGGGGACAGGGGAATGGAGGCTGATCCCAGATTTGGGGGACAGGGAGACTACCCTGTGCTGAGGAGGAAGGCAGCACCCTCACCCCAGGTACTGCTCCCTACTCTGGGGTGCAGCCGACATCTGCATCCCCTCCAAGAGCCCCATCCCAGGAGATGTTCCCCAGTAGAGAGGAGTTGGTGGCTTTAAAAGCCATAGCCAAAAAAGGCCCTCCAAGGGCAGCAGCACAATCACCCCCACCTATCCCTCCCACAAAAATCCCCCCCTTCTGCTCATGCAGAAAACCCTTTGATGGGATCAGGGTGGGATGGGATTACGTCACCCCTGTAGAATCTGGGGTACTGCTGAGCAGGTTCTCCCGCCAACCCAGCACCCACAGGGGCTGCCACTCTTGGGTGCTCTTTGCACGGCCATCTCAGCCCTGCCAGCTCATACAGAACCACAGCGGACTCTGGACGCCCTTGTTCAGGGTGAGGAGCTGGGATCCCACAGCAGAAACACCTCTCTCTTCAGTGCTCTTGCATAGCCCTAAGCCCCTATAGGGACTCCACAGACCCTACAGATGGGCGAACACTGATGATGGGATTGGCATGGGCTAAAACCACTCCAAAATACACATTTTCCATGGAGGAAAACGCATTTAACTACTCCAGAACTGTCAAATTGGAGAGTATGGTAAATTTAAGGCTTTTTTGGACCATGAGAGACAACCCATCCTTCTTTCCCGCAGAGGGATAGGCTCCTCCGTGTGATCCCAGATCACTCATGTGGCAAAAAGCCGGTGGGAGCGGCCGCAATTGCCCTGCTTGGGAATTGGGAGGAAACGCTCATTATCTGATTCCCTCGGCTCTGCACACAAAGGTTGTGCCATGAACAGGGTGTGTGCAGCAGGAACCCCAGCTGTCAGGACTGCAAGGGCCACACCGGGGCTGGAAATAGTATCTTCAGCACCGCGAATGGGATAGTGGCATCAGGGAATGAGATGGGACAACTGTGGGCAGGAGCACCCGGAACATCTCCTTGTGTGGGTGATGATGATGATGATGTTGACAAAGAGGCCATTAGGCCAAAACCTCTTGATCTCAGGTGTCACTGAAGGACAAGGACTTCGTGTCCCCAAGTGTCACACAAGTGGCAGGAAGGAGTACCCTGAGCACCTCCTGGAGCGGGTGATGATGATGATGATGATGACGACAAAGGGGCCATTAGCCCAAAACCAGCTCTGCAGATCCACAGAAATGGTACTGGGAGTCTTGTGGGGTGTTTTTAAGGGAGAGGGCAGCAACGATGGTGTCTCCTTGAACAACAGCCCCCGGCAGTGCAGGATGTGGCATCTCACGCGGTTCAGAGACAAAGAGGCTGGAGAGGAGACAGGTGGTCCCGAAGTCCCCCGGGATGGGACTCGAAACGGCCCCTCAGACACAGCATAAAGGGGGAAGCAAAGACACTCCCTCTCCCCCCGCCGCGGCAATGTCCCCAGCGGGCACCAAGCATCAGGGATTGGGGAAAGAGGGGGCGGGGGCTGGAATAAATAAATAAATCAAGCTTTGGGAAAACTAAATCGGTGTTAGCGGGGTCTGGGATCCCTCCCAGGACCCGGGAGAACAGAGGCTCACAGTGAGGGCTGGATGTGTGCCCAGGCTGGAGCAGGCAGGAATTAAATGCCAGCTGCCAGCGAGGCCGACGGGCCGGGGACTCGGAGGGGGCCCTCCGGGAGCAGGGACAGGCTGGGCAGAGTCTCCTGTGTGCCCTGACACTGGGCGCGGGACCAGCACTCGACTTGCTCCTCAGTTTCTCTGTTTAGAGGTAGCTTTGTAGCTTAGTGCTGGGCTTTGTAAACACAGCCGTGACCCCGCGGCTTGGCGGCAGAGATACGGGACAACAAGCCCCTACACAACTCCCAGCATCAGGGTCCGAGCTACAAAGCCTTGGAGTGGTCCACGGAGGATGAGACCCTCCCCGCAAAAAACAGCCATTGCGAGTCCCACTGTAACCACGGGCAGAAACCAAGCTTGGAAAGCGACGCTGTAGCACCCCTGTCCCTTGTCCCCCCACCTCCCAAGTGACGGGTCACCCCAGGGGTCACAGCTTTAAAGTGGGGAGAGCCAGGGGGCAGGGCTGCTGCCCCCCACCCAGAGGAGGCAGGAGCTCTGCCTGTACCCATTCCTCACTTCCCCACCACAAAAAGGGCTTCTCAAAGGGCCTGGGATTGCTGACCGGGTTTTGAGGCGCAACCGGGACTTTTTGCAAGCTGAAGAGAGGAAAAAAGGCCGAAAAAGGCCGAGAAGCGGAAGCCGGAGCCGCGGGCACGCAGGGGCGAGGGGAAGTTGAGAAACATCTGAGCCATTTCACTGCGACTTCTGATTTCACCCTCCCCCACCCCCAGAAAGACGCATTAGAGGGTGCAGACTCCAATATAAACTGCAAAATCTGGAAGGGAGGGGGCTGTACATGCTGGGGTCACCCACTCCTTGCTCCCCACCCAGCACGATCCCCAGCCTCCCGTGCCCCCGAAGCGATGCCCGAGGAAGAGATGGGATGCAGACGTCTTACCGGCAGCCGTCCCGCCGAGGCTGAGCAGAGGGTCCTGAGCTCGGAGCCTTGGGGGGTGTCACAGAAAGACCCACCCTGGGAACCGGGAACGCTGACAGCCGCTGGCGTGTAGACCTGGGAGAAACAGCCGGTGGACAACGGGGGGCTGCCCAAGCTGGAAGCCCCCGGATCACAGGAGCCCATCACCGACATGGCCTTCTTCGGGTGGTGGTGGGGAGGGGGGTGCGGGAGGGCGGTGCCCCCCCTCCCCGGGGCGGGGGACACTCCCCTGGGGAGCCGCAGCATTGCAAAGTCCTTTCCGAGAAGCCCGGCCCGGGGGAGGGGGCAGGAGCACCCCGCGATTCCGTAGCCGGGAGGGGGTCACAATCTCAGCCGTGGCATTTTGGGGGAGCGGGGAGGCGTTCCGGCGGGCGATGCCACCGGCCGGTCCCCAAATTCCCCCTGAAAAACCTGCAGAGAAGAACGCGACGGCGATGCCGCCAAAACCGTAGGAAAAATCGCTTTTGGCCCCAAAAATCGGCCGCACTGGGGCCGTATGGGGCCGGGGCGGCCGGAGCGCCGCCCCGCCTGGGCCGGGACCCCCGCGCCCGGCTCCGCTCCCGCCCGATCGCGCCCGGCCCCGAGCGCTCCTTTTTTTTTTTTTTTTTTTTCCGTTTTTTTTTTTTTAAGCGCCAAAACCCGTGCCGCGAAATTCGGATTTCCCGCGGAAAATGCCGCGCGCTGATTGGCTGTCGCTGCCGTGGTCCCGCCCCCTCTCTGCGGCCGGTGGCGCCGCGCCGGGAGGGGCCTTAAAGCGGCCGCGCGGCGGGCGGGGTCATTTATGCAAATACGGGGAGGGGCCTTCCTGAGACCACTTGCTGGGGGGAGGGGTGCTCGTTTTGGGGGAGGAGGGCATTCGGGTTGGGGATCGGGACTAGCACACATTTTCCGCTATTTATTTATTTTTTAGACAATACCCCTCCCCCCCCCAGTCAATCTGGTGGGCTCCAGCCTGGGGGCTTCGACCCTCCAACCCCCTCATCCCGCATTCCTGATCTCCATCGACGCCCAATCCTCATCTTCCCATCCTCATCCCATCCTTCCCATCGTTCCCCCATCCCCAGTTACAGCAACCCAGGGCAGGGGAGAGGGGGCTGCACGTATTTAAAACCAAAATTTTGGGGTCCAGCAGTCAGAGGCTGTCTGGCACCTCCCCACCCTGCAGACAGGGGACAGTGCTGTCGGGGGAGGGCAGTGACCTCAGAGGGTCTCAGCATGAGGAGTTTGGCCCCTGGTTCACTCATAGTTCATTCAACCTGCCGTCCATTGTTCCCCATGCGTCCCACCCGCATCTCCTTGGAGTGCATCAGGTCTTTCTGGCAAAGTGGAGGGAGAAGATGGGGATGAAGGGCACCCAAGCTGGCCTACAGGATATTTCAGAGTGCAGCAGTAGCAGGAATCACAGAGGCAATTGCAAACACCCGAGGGAGGGCAATTCTGACCATCACTGGCACCAGTAAAAGGCCACCACAGCCACTGAGACAAGCCAGGGTTTAATCCTGCCGAGGCCACCAAGTCACAGCAGTTGGTTCCTCTTTGTCCCCTGGTCCCTCTCCATCATGTCCTTCCTCCATCCCCTGGTTCTTCTCCATCCCCTGGTTCCTCTCCATTCCCTGATTCCTCTCCATCACCTGGTTGCCTCCATCCATTCATTCCTCTTCATTGCTCTTCTCTCCATCGTTCTCCTCTCCAGGAAGAGCCAACTCCATGCCCAGGTCTGGGATAAGGATAATCATGCGCAGAGATGGACTTTTGTGCAAAGAAACCTCCTGGAATACAGACAGATGGACACACATGCTGGGCATGGCCTCTGCTGTGGATGAGGAAAAACACCAGACCTCCAGACTCCGACTCAGCTGGGAGGGACGCCCAGAAATGTGCCAGGAGCCTTGGATCCAGGATAGACATTTGCCTCCCACCGTGCAAGAGCTTTGAGGCAGAACAAAAGATCTGGCAGCAGTGATGCCACCCCAGCTGGGTGGTGCGGCCCTTGTGCCAGGAGTGTGGCTGAGCTTGGCAAATCAACCCGCCTAGACCTTCTTCTTCCCCTCTGTGGGAGGAAGACAACTGCCGTCTCCATCCCAGTGCACAAAGAGAAGGCCGTGCCTGGCAGGGTGGATAAATCTGTGTCGACTGGCTGCCTCGGGCTCGCTCCAGCGGGTGACCCCTTGGGATAAGGACATAAGGGTATGGCAAGGGCCTGGCAGGTTGTGTCCTCAACTCCTGCGGTTTGGACAAAGCAGAGGTGATGTCCCCACATGTCATCAGTATGACCTCACTGGGGTAAGGGTTGACCCAGAAGGTGGGAAAACTTATTGGCTCTCACCCCCTCAGCTGTGCTGAGGAACAGCTGAGGGAGGAGTCAAGGGCATCTTTCCGCTACCTAATATTTGCTCAATAAGCCTTTTACAGGCTTTCCAGCCATGGCTTTCCACCAGCAAAGTCCTCTACCATATCAGAAGACACAGACTTGTATCTTCCTGTGACACCAAGGTGTCCAGAAGGGTGGGCCATGCACCAGCTTCCACCCTACAAGCCAGAGGGGTTTGGATTGGAAAGGACCTTAGAGATCATCTCGTTCTGTGATGTTGCAGAGGTCTGGGATGACCTTGCGGATGGCCTGAAGCATCCCAACCAGCCCCTTGACCAGCCCACTCACCCTGGGGCAAGATGAGAGATCCCATCACTGTGCTGGCCATGGTGGGGGGGAGGAGCCAGGAGACCCCTCCTAGCTTCCCCCCCAAGGGTCTTGGGAGGGTCTGAACTGCACTCCCAAACCAGGGTGAAGAGGTGATGGTGAAGAACAAGCAATGATGTTGCTTTTCCCAGTGCAGATTCAGCACATGAGATAGTGGCACCACACCTGGGCCACTGCATTTCTGCTCAGACCAAGACGGCACCACCAGAGGCTTTGGGGTACAGCACCCCCACCCTCGCTTACCTCAGGATCTGGAAAATCTTTTGGATATTCAGCTTGGAGATGAGGGACCTCATCATGATGCGGAGCACAAGGAGGAGGTTGACTATATCCCAGAAGCAGGGGGCTGAAGCTGGGCTGTGGGCCCCAAATGAGACCACATCCCCTAATGTTCCTCCCCCAGGAACATTCCCAGGAGAGAGGGGGTACAAGGGGTGCTGGTGGCCTATGGCTCTGCCCAAAGTGGGGGGAACAACTGTCCCGGGAGCATGCGATGGGCCACCAGGCAAGCACAGGTGGCCAGCAGCCCCCACGGCCCAATGCCACACATCCCTGTGCCTGGAATGGGGGCAACAGAGGAGGTCCCAGTCCTTTCTGGAAAGGCACCAGAGAAGGTCCTGGTCCTTCCCAAGGGGAACATCAGAGGAGATCCCAATTCTTCCCGGGGTAGGCATCGGAGGAAACCTTGGTCGTTTCCAAGGCTGCAGCAGAGGGAATCTGAAATCCCACCTCTTCCCGAGGGGAGAACCTTCCCGGTGAGCCGGGCTCTTCTTCCTCTGCCCTGGAGACGGCAGCAGCGAGCCGCGGCTGCGGAGCCCTGACCGCTCCGGCTCCACCCCACATCGTCCCCGGCAGATTTTGGGACGTGTGTGAAGCCTCTGTCCCACCATGGGACAAAGCCCCGATGTCACCTGTGGGAGAGGGAAGGCAAGGGCTGACAGGAACATGCGAGGTGGCTTCCACGACAGAGGGTAGTCTCCATGGGGGTGGGGAGGGGGCAGGAATAGCCTCCTTCCAATTCCAATTCTCTGGGAGTTCCAGCCAAAGGGGTGCTGAGCCCCTACACAGGTTGGTTTGTAGGATGAGCCCTCCTGTGCATACATGCACGCGTGTGTGTGCACAGACACATGTCAGTGTAGGCACGTGTGTAAGTACACATAGGTGTCTAAGTGCACACAGGCATGCATGCATATATGCACACATACGTAAGTGTGCATGCATTTTAAGTGTGACACAGACGTGTGTCAGTGCCTGTAGGCATGTTGTAAATACACATGGGCACAGGTGTAAATGCATGCACACGTGTGAGTGTGCCCGGACACGTGTGTCAGCGTCTGTATACACGTGTGTGAGTGCACAGAGGTGTTTGCAACTGAACACAGTCGTGCATGCATATCTGCACGTGTGAGCATGCACAGACGTGTGTCAGTTTGTAAACACGTGTGTAAGTGCACACAGGTGTGTGCAAACGCACACAGCCATGTGTGCATACATGCACACACATGTGAATATGCACATACCACACGTGTCGGTGTAGCCATGCGTGTAAGTACACATGTGCGTGTACGCACCCACGGTCAGCGGCCAGAACCCCCTTCTTCCACGCGTGAGCGCGCCTGGCCAAGGTCACGCGTGTGCGCGCAGCATCTGTGTCAGCGGCGGCTGGCGGAGAGCCGGGCGGGGGGGCCGAGGGGGGCCAGGCCTTGGCCAGGGCAGCAGCGGGAGGAGGAGGAGGAGGAGGTGGAGGAGGAGGAGGTGGAGGGAAGTGCGGCTCAGACAGCGCGGCGCCAGCAAACACCTGCAAACAGCTCCGGGCACACAATGGCAAATACAGGTGGGAACCGCCGCCTCCGTCAGCGCAGCGATTGCATCAGACTCCGGCGCTTGCCAAGAGGCGAACGAGCCAGCCCAGGGGCCACCGGCACCGCGGCGGGGCCGCGCTCGACCTTCACCATTCCCCCCCGTGTTCGTTTTTGCCCTCCTCACCCTCTTTTCTGCACCCCTGCAGTGTAGCTGGGGTGGTAAAAGTAAAGCCGGGCTTGCTCGGCCAGGAGCATTTTTCTCGTTCCAGCTGTTCCCCCCGAGGTAAATCTCGGCCCCGGCGGCTATTTTTAGCTGTGTGTTTTCCCCGTTTTCTTTATTTTTAATTTTTTTAAAATCAGGGTTTTCCTGGAAAGCATCGGCATCCCACAACAGCCAGGGTAAATCTGCTGCATGGGGTAAATCTTCCCCCCGGGGTAAATCCCATCAATCCCCCGAGGTAAATCCAAGCCCCAGCAGTTACTTTTAGTTGTGAGGGTTTCCCTGTTTTTTTCTTTTTTAAAAAATTTTTATTTTTAATTCAGGGGTTTCAAAGAAAGCACTGGCAACAAGCCACAGCCCAGTCCAGGGAGCCGGTGGGGTCTGAACAAGGCTTGTGCCAGAGTCTGGGAATGTCGGGGTGGCTGTTCCGGGCAAGGTGCTGGGATCCATCCGCCACGGGGGAGGAGGTAACGGCCCTGGGAGGCTTCCTGGGAGCTAGAGCCAAACCTACGCCCTGCCAAATGGCGCAGCCCCCGGCGTTGGGAATCCCCTGCCCTCATCCCTGAGGCAGGACAGGGGCAGGGGTCACCTCCACTCCCCGGGGGCTGGAGTCCCCCTCCACCTCCCCAGTGCTGTTTCCATCCAAAAAGCCACAGCAGGACTGGTTTCTCCCACCCCACCAGTGCCTAGCCCCACTTCTCCCAGTAACCCCAGCCCCAAAGTAGGTTCATTAATGCTCCCCCGAGTCCAGGATTTCCATCACCATCATCCCTGATGGGGGACCCATTAGGACCTGGAGTGCTCACACTGCAAGAAGCCCCACCTTCCAGCCACCGAGACACATTCCCGTCCCCTGGCTCATTCCCAGGGTGCTTTTCCCACCCGTCCCACTCAAATCCCTTTGGCACATCAGCACTGGCACAGCTGGAGGACCATGACACCGGGGTGAACGTGGGGACACTCACCCCTAACCCACCCTTTGCCTTTTCCTCCAGAGCCAAAAGCCATTGGAAATGGCAAAAGCCTACTTTTAGCTTGTCAGCATGACAGCAGCTCCGTTCCCAGATGCAGTGGTTTCCGGAGAGACACCATCACCTGCCTCCCACCGTGCCTGGACAGCCCCTGTTGCTGCATCCCACTCCACCCGGGAGTGCCTGAGGGTACCCTGCCCTGGGGAGCCCAGGGACGTCGAGCTGGGAGGAGGGAGGAAGGTTCCCAGGGGCTGGTGATCCAGTTGGACCAGGTGATGCTTTTTGGAAGCTCCGCATGCTGCTTTTCCCTGTGGAAATGCCCATGGACAAGGGGCATTTGGCAGGTGCCAGCTGCACCCCAAGCTCCTGTTGGCTGTCCTGGGGATAGAGGCTGAAGCAGGTGTGCGTGGGGGAAGGTTTGTATCACTCTGTGCTCCAAGACCCCCGTGTCTTCTCCCTCCTCCTCTTCCTTTTCCCACTTTGCAGTCCCTAACCCAGCTCCCCTAGATGCTGGAGCACCCTGGGAACACCCCAACGCCACAGGGCAGGACCCACATCATGCCTGGCCAAGCCCACGGCAGCAAAACCAGAGCCCAGCTACAGGGGATAAAGAGGATGCTGCTACAGGTGGGGGTGAAGTTAATTTAACTTCATCCCAGGCAGGCCAGCACCTTCTCCAGGGAGCATGGTCTGGCTCCACAGCTGAGCCAGCCGCGGGTCACATCTGCTCCCGGGCCAAAGGGAAACCGCAGCATTACCCAAGGGGAGGGAAAAGCATTTCTGCTCCAAACACCCCTTTCCTGGGGTGTTGACCCCAGGGAGAACAGGCCAGGCAGGGACTGCTCTCTGGATATCACCTGGGGCAGCAGAAGCAGCCCAGAAACGCCTCTACTCCTATGGGGTGTATCCTGGGGGAGCAGCATCACCCCTTCCAGCCCGGTAGAAGCTCAAGTCCAACCTCAGGGCACCCAGTAGCCCATTTTCACAAGGCTAAAAGTGGAAAAAGCATGTTTTCCCGTCCTTTTCAGGGCTCCAGCTACACCTCCAGATGGTCCCCGGGGCTCAGCACCGTCTTCACTCCTTCCACATCAGATAAGCACAGCAGCACCCGAAATAGCTGGCAGCCACCTCGGCCAGGAGCCGGCAGCCCAGGGTTAATTCCTCCCATACCTGAGCTGACATTTCAACGCTATTACACAATTACGGAGATTCCTACAGTAACCCTAGAAGTTCCCATCAGAGTTTGGGAGGCTCCCACCCCCCAGGGGTTTGTTTTCCCACCCAGGGGTGCACCCCAACTCCCTCCACCCCACTGATGAGGGAAAAAAATCAAAATGATCTGATTTTTATTATGTAAAAATGGTAACTTTTATAAAAAGTTTATAAAGCAAGTACAAGGCACATTCGCAGAAATTCACCTTCCTGCACAAAAGGTACAAAAAGATACTCTAGTATAGAGCTCCACAATACACGAGGCCGTGGCCCCAGAGAGTTTGGTTCATACTCGAGGATGTTTGTCCCCCCCTCCCCAAAACCCCCTAATCCCCACCCCACCATTCCATTAAACACCTTTTAAAAAAAAGGACTCGCTGCTATAATCCAAAAATATACAGACAACCTTCTCTTCATCGTCAGTCTATCATTAAAAATATCTCATGTGAGTTCGGGTCCAAAGCTGAGTTCGGGTCCAAAGCTGAGCTCCGTGGGTGGGATGCTGGCGGTGGAAGGCTGGGGGGGTCGGAACCAGCCGCTCCCCGCTCGCGGTGCCCGGGCCCGGGGGAGGCGATGCCGGGGCCGGTAGGTCACAGACAGCCCGGCGCCACGGAGGAAGCTGCTATTTACCTCCGGCTGATAACGAACCAGGAACCGACACTCGCTGCCTGTTTGCTAATTGGCACCGGGAGAGGAGAGAAGAGAGGGGGAGGGAGGAGAAAGAATAATAGTGGTAATTAGTGTGGTGATAAGTGGGGTTGGGGATGGACATTTGGGAAGAGGGGGTGGGGGCCGGTATGTGGCCCCCGGTTGGGGATACTGGGGGTGGGTTGGTGCTGGTGGGGGACTGGAGTGCAGGTGGGAGACTTGGGGGGGATTGCAGAAAGAGGAAGCACGCGTTTGCGTTATTGGGATCGGTATCGGTGGTGGGTTGGGGGAGGTGGACTGGGGTGCGGGTGGTGGGAAATTGGGGTGGGAGGGGGAATTGGGGAGAGGGGAGCATGGGTTGCTGGGGATCGGTCCCCTGGGGATTTTGATGCTGAGGGGCGGGAGGGGAGCCCGGGAGGCCACCTGGGGTACGGACATATGGGGAGGAGCGGGCTGTGGATGGTGGTGGCTGTGGTGATTGGGGGCGACACTCACCTGATGGCGGCGGCATTAGTGACACAAACTTCTCTCGTCTTCGGTGGGGAGCTCTGAGGCGAGTTCAGCCGCCTGCGGAGAGAGTGGACAGGGCTTAAGATCACCCCGGCGGCTGCTGGTCCCCGTTCCTCCCCATTCCGCACCAACACACTCGGGGACCCTGCAGCAACCCCACCTCCAACCTAACACACCCTCCCCAAATCGACGTACCTATCCCCCCCCAGCCCGAAGCAACCCTTACCTTGAGGGAGAGTAGGGTGGCCTCGGAGGAGGGGTCGCGGCCCTTGGACCCCTCCTCCAGCACGATCTGGAGGTCGAAAATGTAGTCTATGACGTGCTGCAGGATCTCCACCTGGCTCACCTTGGTGCCTTGAGGGATGCCCGGCACCAGCTCCCGCAATTTGGAATAGCAGTCGTTCATATCGTAGAGCAAGTTCATGGGCTCTTCCAAGGCCGGGCTCTTGTTGTGGCTGCCCCGGGCGATGGCCAAACTCTGCTCCGAGAGGCAGCAAACGGCCTCGTAGCAGCTCCGGACGGAGCGCACCGGGCTGATAGCTTTCATGGTGGGCTCAGGACAGATCCGGAGATACAGAACGGGGGGTGCCGAGGAGGCTCAGAGGCTACCGCGGCACCGGGGGCCTTGCTGGGACCTCCGAGCACCAGCACCGCCAAAGCGGGCAGCTCTTGAGAGCCTGAACTGCCACACCGCACACACCAAACCCTCGGACCTCGCTGGCAGACTGGGGAGGCGACGGGGCCCCGCGCCGCCTTTATATAGGCAGCGCTACTTGACCGCGCCCACTGCATGCAAATTATGAACTACATAACCCACTTTTGTGTAAAATAACCATTAATCTCGTCCCTTTTATGTAAACGAAGCCCTAAACCCCGCCCCCGAACGTGAATGAACATCAAACCCCGCCCCTCCACCTAAATGAAGCCTTAAACGCCCTCTACCTCAGCCCCCCCGCTCCCCCCAGCCCCCCAAACTGACCCTTGATGGCCAGAGCGGCCCGACGGGGGATGACACGACCGCGCAGGTCCCCCTCCCCATGGCCGGACCCCCAAACCTCTTGGGGATTATCCCCCCCTAAACCCCTTCGACACCCCAACCCCAGCACCCCCAAACTGTCTTCCCCCCCCTCCCTTTTGCAGTGAATTCCCCCTATTTTTAGACGGGACGATGGGGTTTCCCCCCTCCCCACCTCCCTGTTTTAAGGAAATTAGTGCCGCCCTGTTCCTCAATCCGCTTCTCATCTGACCTCCAGACTTTCTGGCGTCAGGAATTATCTTGTGACCAGCAGAAAAAAATTAATTGCGGTAAAACTGAGGTTACGATGGAGAAACCAGATTTAGGTCAGCGGCTGCAAGAGGCCTGGAGGGTTTTTTATTCTGGAGGGGGGAGAGGAGATTTATAGGCAAAGGGGTTATCCCAGTAGAAGTGATGGGGGGGCGGCGGGGGTGGGGGCGGGGATGAAGAAAACTGCCCTCCCGACCCATCACTGCCTCAAAACTTACGGAATCAGAGAACGCCCATAGAAAAAGCCCAAAGCTGGAGCAATCTGGGGTCCCCAAGTGGGTGTCACTGTAGCGGGTGCCACATGGAGGGGTCCCGCAGAAGTGACAGCCCCACAACACCCAGATTGTGAATCTGTATGAGCCCAAAGGGAAAAATCTCTCTGCCCCAAATATTGACTTCTATGGGATTTAGTTATGGGGGGTGTTATTGGGGCTTAGTTATGAAAGTGCAGGAAGGGAATGTTACAGCTGAGAGGGGGAGGGCACCCTGGGACCCTGCTCGGCCCGGGGGTCCCAGCTAATGAGGGGTGCAGGGGGGTGGGGGTACCGGCACCTGGGCCAAATTACTCCTGCCCACGGCAGCGATTTATTCTAGATCTGCCCAAATCCCGGTTCGGTAGTGCTGGGGTTTATTTCCACACCCTCAAAGGGGTCTGGGGACTGCAGGCTGGAGGACACCCCTCCTCCCCACATCTCCCCCAGGCCACGAGCTGCTCAACGGCCCCCCCAAGAAACCTTGAAAGCAGCGTCCAACAGTTTCTGAGGTTGGATTGTTTTTGTACCTTTTATTCCCCCCCCCATTAGGAATTTCCTGGGAAACTACCTCCGTGTAAAGGATGGCGGCAAGGGAAGAGGCATAATTGCTCTCATTAACCTGTTTTGGGGCAAGAGCCAACAACCAAACCCCCTTCCCCAAAAAATAAGAACAAAATAAAGTTAAAAAATAATTAAACATCTTTTAAAAAGAAATAATAAATGTAAAACTTAATGAAATTAACGCACATTTTAAAAATGCTTACAAAACATTTAAAAACTCTTTTCAGACCACCACCTGAATCCTTCTTACGACTTCCCCTCAACACAAAACAGCAGCATACAGCCTCTGCTTATTCCCATACACCCCCTCTCATTTCCCAAGGGATGAGGGGCGGGGGGGGGGGCGCCTGAAAGGCTTCAGAGGGACTCGGGGGGGAGCTTTTGTTTGCAGGGGGGTTTTGTTGGCGGCGGTTCCCACAGGCTCTGCCTGGGCGGCGGGACCCGCTGCCTTTGCCCAGCTGTGGCCCGGGCCCTCCAGCTGTGTTGATCTAACTCCCGGCCCCAGACAGCCTGGCGCCAGCCCTGCGCACGTCATGCATTCACAGAGGGATGCGTGGCCAAGGCAACCTCCTCCCCCCGCGCCCCCCCGCACCACCACGGCCACGCTGCCGCCATATTCCGGAGGGATTCATTCCAATCCTGGGTACCCCGAGTGTGTGAGAGGGCTGGGAGCACAGGGATGTTTTTATCCGATCACCCCAAGTTTGTGTCACAACCCCTCACCCCCCCGGCTGGGTCACTTTTGACCTGGGGGGTCGCTTTTAGGGTGCTGTCACGCTGGCAGCTCTGGGTTTGGGGTGTCTTCACGCAGCGGCTGCGGGGGGAGCGGATTTCTCGGCGTGGAGGAGAGAAAATGGGGGAGGAAGGGAGTGGGAATGCTCTGGAGCATGATGATTTCATGGTGAAAGGGCCCACACTGGGTGTTTTATTAAAACGAAAACTAAAACAAGTAGGAGAAAAAGCAAGACCGGAGATTATCCACCTCGGCAAGCACCCCAAAATGATACAAAGCTTCCCCAAGTCCTCTGGGGGAGGGGTGACCATGCACCCCCCTACAGCTCAGCCATTGCTCCCCACCACCTTCCCCCCTTTCCTGGGAACGGACTGTAAATCCCAGGGGATTTGCCCACACAGCAAATACCTGCAGAGGTCCTCGCAACTTGCGGGGGTGGCTCACAAGCAGCTCCTTCCCCCCACCCCAAAATAATCTACCGCTTGGGCTTGGGTTGATTTTTTTTTTTCCCTGAAATAAGTCGGTACAGGTGGCAGGATGTGCAGGATGTAACGTGGAGCGGAAAGGGCCAGATTCGGCCTGGCTGCTGCGGGGCAGGGAGGGCAAGCGTGAGGGTCCCTGTGTCCCGGGGGAACACCACCAGCCTTTTGGGGGGAATTTCGTGAGTTTTGGAAGCTGGAGGCTGCCTGGAAGCGCTGGCTGTGGGGAAGGGAATTGGATGGGAGAGGGGAGGAACAGAGATGTGGCAGGGTGCCCAAGGCAGCTACAAAGGGAAGGGTTCTTCCCCAGAAGTCATCTGGATTCACTTTCAGATGGGGCTGAGGTATAAATCCCACTTACCAGGGATCTTTGGAGACCCCCAGGATCCTTCAAGAGCAAGGGAAGCTGGGGGACCTGGCTGGCTGTGCTCCGGCTCAGCACAACATGGGAACAAGAGCTCAGAGATTAATTCATTGATTTTTGGAGATGCTTCAAGCCAGCCCTGCAGACTGGGCACCCACATGGCATGGCACAGCAGCGATCCGAGGGAGTTTTGGTGCCGGAGAAGAAATCTAGATGGATGCTCAATGGGAAAAAAGGGATTCTGGCTTCTTAAAAGAGCTCTGAGATCTCTTTCCCACCTTATTCCCAAGGCCATGTTTGGCATGGGGAGGCAGTCCCAGTGGCATTTGGTGATCCTGCTGAACACTGGGTGGCAGCCCTCTCGACACCCCAATTCGTGCTGGGGCATTGGTCACACAGAGAATGTGCTGAAAGGTCCCCGTGAAGTTTGGCAAACCCTCCCTGTAGCCACAGTAACACCCGTATCTTGAGCTGTGATGCCCAGATTTGGGGTGTTCCAGGATCAATGGGGATTATAAATTGGAGCTGGCAGACTTGGATGGACGGACGGATGGAAGCGTCCGCAGCCCATGCAGAAAGGAGCCCGGCCCCAGCCACCCATCTGCTCTGTGACTCAGTTTACCCCCCTCACCCACCACAGGCTAGAGCCAGACAATGCCGGAGGTTCCATAATGGGCCATGAACAGGGCTGGATGAGCAGACAAATTGCAGAGAATTAGGGGGGGAAACTGAGTGGCACCGCTGGAAATGTGCACCCAAAAAGCAGCAGTGAGGTGCCCCCCCACCCCTGTCACCAGGAGACTTGATCCGGCCCTGGGGAATGTGCGGCTGTTTGTGCAGGGGATTAGCCCCAGGGACCCCACCTCGGCCTGAGCGTCCCATCCCAACCCAGCCTGGAGGCGGCACCCAGGACACTCCCTGCTGGTGATCGTTAGGGACCAGAGTGAACCCCACGAGGCATTACCTTGTTCCAGAGTACTCAGGGGAGGGAGAGGAACGCTCTCATCCCTCTGGAGGGGAACCAGGAACCATGGCATTGGCTGCAGCCAAGCTGCTCGGTCACTGCCTATATCTCAGTTTCCCCGCATTTCCTCCCATACAAAGCCCAGTCAGGAGCAGAGCCACGTCTCCATCACCTTCAGAGCCAGAAGGAACCACGTATTCCCATGATGGGTCAGAGCTGCTTCTTCAAGGCAAACCCTGGACACCTCCATTCCCTGCAGAGGAGAGGCTGGGACATTTGGAACATCTCCGGGTAGTTACCCAGAGCGGGGGGACACAGCAGGGCTGGGGGTCACACAGGCCCAGGCGGTGTTGGGCAGGCAGTAGCAGCTGTTCCCAGCACTGGGATTCCCCACAGCTGCTTCCTGCTGCCCTATCTCACGGGAGCATCTGGGGGAGGCAGGAGCAGCGGCCACCCCCGGTGCTTCCTGCGCTGATCCCCCTGCCCCGGCCACCGTTCTCACCACCTCCCCCCAAGGCTGGACAGAGCCCCCCACTTCCCCTCCCCACCCCTGACACGGCAGCAGCCCCCCCGAGTCCCATCTGCACCCTGAGCGGTCTCTTCCCTCCCGTGACCCTTTTGGGGCACCCCCAGTATTTTGGAGGAACTGGAGCATCACACCCTCATGTTACCCCAAGGCGCCCAAGACTGATCTGCTCGTGCCACGTGTTCCCCATAACCCAGGCCCCGGTGGGGGGGCGGGAGGGGGGGGGGAGTCCACATGGGTGCCCCCAGCAGGGTAGGTGCTGAGGTGCTGTGCCACTACTGTAGGTACACTCACAATTTGGTGCTCAGCCCCACCCCTTGTTCTGCTCCATTTTCCCTCCACCTTTTTGATTCCTCCCTCTCCAAATTGCATCCATCCAAGTTGCATCCCTGCAAAAGGAGGAGGAAAATGGGGCTGGGGGTGCAAAGGCTGCAGGTGTGAACAACCCTGCTTGCCCCCCTGGCTGCTGCAGGTGCAGAGACACTGGGCTGTCTCAGAGGAGCCAGGGCCCCGCTGCCACTGCCAGCGTGACAGCAAAGCAACTCCCACCTCCCACAATATCCTCCCAGGGCTGGGGTGCAGCAGCAGGGGGGCAGTGCGCACCCAAACCTGGCACCGCCTTTGCCACAGCCTCCCCCCAAACGTGGGGTACTGCAGCCCTGGCATGGTCCCAAGAGGGGAAACAGACATGGAGAAGAGGAGCCTAGCCTGTGTTATGCAGGGGTCCCAGGGAGAGTTTTGCTGCTCCCTGCAGTGCCCCCCCACCCCCTCCCTTTCGCAGCACCCCAAATTCCTCCCTGCAGGTCCTGCTGTGCTGCAGGATGTGGCTTTGCCAGGCTGCCTTATTACACTCAGAGACCGTTACAACTCATCACAGCCCCCACCCTGCGTTCCCCAGCCCTAAATCACACCAATAACCCTCCTCCAGAAAACCTGACATGCACCCTCAAAGCCCTTAAACACCCCAGATCCTCTCCAAAACCCAGTATAAGCCCCTGGCCAAACCATCCATCCCCACTACCCTCAGAAAGCCACTTTGCACAGCATCACACGGAACAACTCCTCCATGGAAAAACATGGCGGGGTTGGGGGGAGAGATGTTTTATCTCGGCCCCCATCTGCCCCTAATAAGGCAGGTTTATTTTTAGTGGAGGTGAAAGCCGGAGCGACCAGCTCAAGAGCTTTTTCCACTCACATCTGCATTTGTACAATTTGGGTTTCCTGTCGTGGTTTCGGCGCTTTTCAAACCTGCCCAAATTGTTATTTTCTTTGCTCAGCAAAGAGCCCCACAGATCCCTCCCTCTGTACCCTCAGTATAAATATCTTGCCAGCATTCCCTCCCCAACCTCCCCTCTCTAACCTCCCCACTCATCTGGCTCCTGCCACCCCAATATCTCAGAACGGGATCCAAGCCTCCCCAGGGGGTTGGGATGCTGGTGAAAGTTCAGACTGAACCAAATAATTCCAGTCCTAGATTGTGCCTTTCCAGCCCCAGTGTGGGATGAGAAGCCACTCTTCAGACCCTGAGTAAGGAAACTGAGGCAGGGACGGTGTCAGTGCTGTAGTTTGTGGATGGGGACTCCCCAGCTTGTTTCCCCCCAGCAGCCTTTGGGCTGTGTGGCCATGCCGGGTTTAAGCAGGAGTGGGGAGCAAAGGTGAGGGGGTGAGGCTTGTGCTCTCCCTCTGCTGGGAACCCACCCCACGGGGATGGGCCCAACTCATCCCAGGTGCGCCAGGGAATAGGGTAGGTCGGGCTTGGCACAGGCACTGGGAGAAGACACCTGGGTGTCTCCCCCAACTTCCTCTGACACACAGTTTCCATCCGCCCAGAGCAGATGCCACGTGAGGGGCAGTGGCAGGGTGAGGAAGGGCTCTTTGATCTCCTCTCCTCAAGCCACATCCCTGCAGGGCTCTGCAGGAAAGGGGGGACATGGGCTTATCCCCTCAGTGTTCCTCCAAATCCACAGGAGCTGTGGCCATGCAATCCAAGGAACCCTGAGGAGTCACCAAACTGGGGATCCCCGTTCCCAAACCCCAGTGCTGAGGCTGTCCCTGGCTCAGTTTCCCCACTCAGGGTCTTAAAAGCAGCTTCTACCCTCTGGCTGGGAATGAAAGCCAAAATCCAGGCCTGGAACGATGTGGTTCAGCCCCAGTCTCCACTGGTTTTCTCCATCCTTTGGCTCCTCTCCTTATCCCATCCCCTGACTCCAGCAGCTGGGGAGAGGGGTGCAGGGGTTCCGGGGGAACAACTCACAAAGCCTTACATTTGGGCACCCCCATCCCAGTCATCCCCTGCCACGAAACCCCACAACAGATGCCCTGTCCAGCACTATTCTTTGGTATGACGAGGATGCTGGAGTGCAAGGCTGAAGGCAAGGGTTCCTTGCTCCCTCTACAGAGCCGGCTGCCGCAGCAGCTGTAGTTCCAGGTGCCAGAAGCTGACCTGTGCTCTCTTTCTCACTGCTTTTAGTTCATTTTTTCACTCTCTGTTGACCCAGGGAACTTCACTTTCTACAAAAATGTCCCAGTGTGTGTCCCTGCTGCGGGACTGGGGACAAGTCCCATGCCGGGCTCGGCGCCTGTGATATGGAGATGTGATGGCACCCTCTGTGCTCCCATCCACGGAGTTGGGGGAACATCCAGCACCCAGCAAGGGTGTGGGAGCCAGAGGTCACAGCATGTAGCACCTGTGGATACACGTACGGGTATATATGGAAGCCATACGGCCCCGTCCATGTATGTAGGTGACCTGTATGTCCCTGAACACGCCCACACTCATCCCTTCTGTCCCCGTGTGCCACCCCCAGCTGGACGGGTACGTACTATGTTTTGTGTGCGCAGGCACGTACCGTATGTACAGCTCGTACCGTAAGTGCCGTGTAGGCACGCACTCGCTGCGCCGCTGCTGCCCAGCACTGCCACCTGGTGGGACAGCGCGGCACTGCAGCCGCCGCCCGACGGCGCCCACGGACACGGACACATGGACGCGGACCCACAGACAAATGGACGCATAGACACGGCATACATGGACACACAAACGCGTAGACACGGACACATGGACATGGCCTCCACAGACACAGCTCCCCCGCCTCCGGACTGCAGCCACATGCCTCTGCCCCAACAATAATCAGCAACCCCAGGAGCCTCGTGGACCACCCGGCTCCACCCAGTCCACCCCCTATCACCAAGCGAGCCTCAGCCCCCAATATCCTCCCCTGTGGCAGGCCACAGGCCCACCTCCCCCAAACAGCACCCATGGGTGTGTTCCCCCCAACCTACCGACCCCCCAGAACCCCCACCAGCCACAACCACAGGGTTAGGGTTAGGCATTTGGGCCGGAGAGTTGCAGCTGAGAAAAAAGGATGGAGTAAGCCTGCTTCCTGGATGTACAGGGAAAGACTGAGTAGCAGGCAAAGGGAGTATTTATAAACTATATCAATATTTCACTGAAGTTCAGGGTGGACCAGCGACAGGGGCACTCGGGTTCAGTCTAAGCCTGTCACGATTAGCCATAAAAAAACCCAGTCAAACCCCTGGCCCCCGAAGGGAAGCATCAAACACTTCAACAGAAATGCAATTCGGTAATGATCGTGGAGGAAAAATTACCAGTGATCGCTTACAATCCGTGGGAAATTTCCGCAGTAGTTATAAACCTAGGACATAGGGAATTTTGGAGGCAGGATCTCAGTTTTGGCCACGAGCACCCGGATGAGAAGACCAGTTCTTTTCCACGGAAAGGAAAGCCCGGCCACGCTGGTGGTTCAGGAGCAGACAGCGGGCCGCGTAGGGGAGGGAACGACCGGCAGGACCTTTCTCCACCTCACCCCTCGCTCCGAGGTACGGCAGCTCCAGACGCGACCAGCTGCTTTCAGAGGGTTACCCGGGCACACCTGCGCACGGAGCTGCTGGTCCAGAGGGGCCACCGGGGGCATCCCGAGCGTCCCCTCAGGAACAATGGTTGGAGCATCCAGCAGGGGCCGGGGAGCAGCCAGACGCACCTGGCCACGGAGCATCGCTTCAAGAAAACGCCCAGGGAAAAGCCCTCGTGCCAAGGGGCAGCACCTGAGCAGGTGGGGCAGCATGTGGGGTCCCAGGGAGAAACTTTCAACTCTCCCCTTTCATCTTGTCGGTCCCTCCCCACAGCCCCCAGAAAAGAAAGGGGTGATTAGGAGAAAAGGGGCTTAAATTGAGGAAAAAAAAATTCCTTTTCTATAACTGTCTGTGTTGAAATTGAGGGGGAATGCCCTTCCCTTGCAATTCTAATGGCAACAATTAAAGGAAGCCCTGCCTTTTCTATGCTTTTAATGGTATCAACTGACAGGGAATCCCCATTTTCCACTATTTTTCAGTTTAAATGGAAAGGGAAAACCTTGATGATGCTATATTATGGGCTTGAATTACACCCCCCATTTTCATTGTCCTAAGGCTTAAATTGAGGCAAAGTCCAGTTGTCCCTCCTTTTTAAGCATTTGAATTGAGGGAAAAATCCCCCTTTTTCCATCATTTGAGAGATTTAAAGTGAGGAAAACCCCATCTTTTTCCAATATTTTAGGGAGTTAAATTAAAGAGGAGAAGCCATTTATTTGCCATTGTATCACTTTAAGTAGAGGTAAACACCCTCTGTTCCCTCATTTTAAAGGGTTCAGTTGAAGAAAGCTCTCCCTTTTTGAGCATTTTAGGGGTTTAAATCTGCATTTCAGGGCACGCCTATCCACACCCCAGTACAAATGTCACACAGGAGCAAGCCCGGCACATACATAACCTAACACCACCCAGGAGTCTGTTAATAATTTTTCTTATTTTTATTTATAATGCATATAGCCCTAATTAGATGTCCCAAAGAGAGTTACACCATTTGTATCATTACTATTCTTCTCCACCCTAATTAGCCACATGTGGGACACTACTTAGTAATCACTAAAGAATAGCTATGCCAGTTAACAACCAATTATCCAACTTAGCTATACTATCAAAACACAAAGTCTTATTTCTTACCAGTTATCTGCCATTTAGCTCGAGGTAGAGGCAAATAAAGAAAGCATCATCATTTCTCTGAAGAGTTTTCTTCTCTGTTAAGCCCTTTACTTGCCTTGAATTTCAGCCAGAGAAGCCAAACAGCAGCAGCTCCTCTGAGGGCTTTTATACCTTGTGATATTTGCCTCCTCCCTTTTCCCGCGCATCGTGGGAAATAGAGGCGGGCCCGGCCAGGGGTATATTAACCCCAGCCTTTGCTACAGCCATTTATTCTCTCTCTGGGGTTGACTGGGGTGAGAGGTTTTCTCTCACTTCAGTGAAGGGGGTCCTTTAGCTTATCTCAGCTTTTTTTTTTTTTTTTTTTTTTTTTTTTTTTTTTTCTTCCCTCTAGTAGATGCTTTTGACCTCTAAAGCACTAGAGGCTTTGAAGACACCATGAAGAGGATCACATGCAACACAGGGAGTATTTAAGCTCATGATTTTGGGTTGAGTGTTCAAGGGTGGTAAGGTGCTTTTATAATTTTGGTGTAGTTTGTGGTTTTTTTTTTGGTTTTTTTTTTTTTTGGAGCATTGTAACTTCCAGGTTGCATTGAGTACAAAGCTTCAAATTTATTCAGCACATTCATCATGTTATCAAAGGGACCTGCCCTGTGTCAAAGATTACATCCAAAACTGAGCTTTCCGGTAGGTAAGCTGTGGATCGCATCCAGGAGATGGAGCGTGAGCAGGGTGGCCAGTTTGGGAAGTGCCAGGATGGGTTTTGAAAGCTGCATGATGGGGGAAAAACGTGTCCATTTGGGGCCCCCCAAGGCTTTTCCTCAGGCACACCATATCCATTTACAAGTCTTAAAGCACACAAATGCATGTACCATGCTCATAGAAACACCATGTAAATTTGTCCCTTGCTAACCCAGGTGTGTGATGAAATAATGGCCATAGCATTTGACTCGGGACAAAGCTTGAGACTTGAGGACCTGGGTGCACTTAAGAGAGGGTGAGTAGCTGAATTGCTGGGACTTAGCCCATATGCCACTCAACTTGGGCATTGATTTTAGTTTTCTTTATCTTAGCTGACTAAGAGGTTAACCCGGCTATCACAGGAGCTGCCAAGGAGAACTCATTTTGTATCCAAAGAGGATTCATGTTGCCATCCAAGAGATAAGTTGGGGGCTTTGACTTGGAGATGGGATCATAGTAGGGTACCGGAGTGGAAATTCCTGGGAGAGATTTAATAATTAGTGCCATCCGGGTAGCCTTCAGTAACAGCTGAGGAGTTGTGGCAAGTTGGGGAGGGAGGGGGGAGGAGGAGCGAGGGTCCACTCAAGTTTCAGCAATGCCACATCACTGCATCTCCTCTTTACCCGGGTATACCCTGCGTTGATGGCGTCGGCCTTGGAGCGTGGCCAAAGCATGCGGCCCGAGGACCCAGGCCCTCTTAGGAGACAGTGAGTAGCAGAATTGTTGGGGTTTGGCCAATGTGCCACTGAAGTCATGTACTGATATTTGGTTTTCTTTATTGTGGCCGACTAAGAGAAAACAGCCCGGCGATGGCAGGAACTTCCCAGACGGTAAGAGGTGGTCGTCTTTTGCGCCCGAGGCAGATTCATGTCCCCAGACATCCAAGAGATAAGTCCAGGGCTACAACCCATGGAGGGAATGAAAGCGGGGTATCAAGTCGGGGCTTGCTGGGAGGGATTTTTGAGTCAGCTTTGGAGATGGGGATATCCAAGAAGGGGCCCCTTAGGCCCCATAAAGGGAAAGTCTCGCATTTGATCACAATGCCGAGGCGGGCAGGGCAGAGCAGTCCTAGTGGATGTTGTGTCACTTGTCTATCGTGCGTTCTGTATCTTTGGGGCATCTTGTGTTGCGGGTCTTTTGCCTTAGCCCTTCGATGTGCTTGCGGTTATTCTTCTCGCCAAGAGCTTTCTCTCCTCATTTGTCATCTCCTGTGTCACAGGTGCCTGCATGGGTTTAGCCCGGAGCTGCTCTGCCCTGCTGCATAGTCTGGTGTATAGGTGTAATAGAACAAGGCCCAGGGACTTGAAATTTGTAATGTAGGGTGTAATTTGGGCTCTAGGTAATATTCCTAGATTAATAACTCCAGCCATCTTGTGTCATCATGCAGCACTTTGACTTTTGTCATAACTTTCTTTCAGCTGCAGATGGGTTAAATCTGTGGCAGAGCACCCTGGACCAGGTGAGGGGGTTCCTACAGGAAGGTCAGTCACTATTTGTGTTTGTGGGGCAACTGTAAATGTTGGCTATGTTACAGCATTGTTCTTTGTCATTATTTTTAGGAGGTAAAGCTGGATCTCAGCTGTCAAGGTGAAGTGAGCGAGGTAAGCAGTGATGGGTGGACTGAAGTGGTTGTTATTCCTTGGGTGCCAAATTCTGGTACTCTAAGCTTAAAGCATCCATTGTCATTTGTGTGTTGTAGGCGGTCCACCTGTATTATGCCGAACCCCCTCACTGACAGGATGATGGACCTGGTTTGCCGCCCTCGTGAGCCCTCCAGAAGTATTACAGGACTCTGCCATGAAGCCTTTACCTTTTCCATTTGCAGGTGCTGTCTGGGTAACCTTTGGCAATGGCCGAGAAGTTGCAGCGAGTCGGGGAGGGAGGAAAAACGAGGGTCCACTCAAGTTTCAGCAATGCCACATCACCTCGTCTCCTCTTTACCTAGGTATATCCTGCAATGATGGCGTCGGCCTCAGAGCGCGGCCAAAGCGTGCAGCCTGAGGACCGGGGCCTTCTTAGGAGATGGAGAGTAGCATAATTGTCAGGTTTTGGCTGACGTGCCACTAAGTTTGTGTACTGATGTTTGGTTTTCATTATTGTAGCCAACCAAGACAGGAGGAATTTCCCAAACAGCGAGGTGGCCTTCTGTTGCACCCGAGGCAGATTCACATCCCCAGATGTCCGAGAGATAAGTCAAGGGTTATGACCCACAGAGGGGATGAAAGCAGGGTGCTGGGTCAGGACTTGCCGAGAGGGATCTTTGAGTCAGCTTTGGAGACAGGGATGTCCAAGAAGGGACCCCTTAGCCCACAAAAAGGGAAAGTATCACTTTTGATCACAATGCTGAGGCTGACAGAGCAGTCCCGGTGCCTGTTGTGTCACTTGTGTATTGTATGTTTTGTGTCTTTTGGGCATCTTGTGTCTTATATCTTAGCCCTTTGAGGGGCCAGCTTATCAGAAATGCCGGGCATCATCCTTAGCATCTCTGCATTCCCCAGCCAGGTGCTGGTACCATCAATCCTTTGACTGACAAGCTTGGATGTGCCTCGGAATTGCGTCTCTCTTTGGAAGCGTTGAGTCAGGTCTTTTATGGTATTGTTCTGAGCTGTATTCACAGCTGTGCACCGCAATGATCCATTAGAGCGGATTAGGACTTGTCAGAATGCAAAGAGCGGTAGAGGATTCTGACTGTACGATTCTCAGGCATCCATCTTTGTGGTTCTCGGAATAAGCACTTCTTCTGCCAGGGTTCTTCGAGCCTCATCGGCTCACTGTCGGCCTTGCCTAGGTCATCTCACTCAGCATTTTCTCGGTCCTTGCGATCATTCTTCTCACCGAGAGTTTTCTCTCTTCGTTGCATCTCCTTGTTTGTCATCTCCTGTGTCACGTGTATTTGGCCCGGAGCTGCTCTGCCCTGCTGCACAGTCTGGCATATAGATGTAAGAGAACAAGGCCCAAGGCCTTGAAATTTGTGATGTAGGGTGTAGTTTGGGCTCTAGGCAATATTCCTAGATTGACACAGGATGGCTGGAGCTGTGAAGTTATCATGCAGCACTTTGACTTTTGTCATAACTTTCTTTCAGATGCAGATGGATTAAATCTGTGGCAGAGCACCCAATACTGGGTGAGGGAGTTCCCGCAGGAAGGTCAGTCACCATTTGTGTTTGCGGGGCGAGTGTAAATGTTGGCTATGTTATGGCATTGTTCTTTGTCATTATTTTTAGGAGGTAAAGCTGGATCTTAGCCGTCAAGGTCAAGTGAGCAAGGTAGGCGGTGACCGGTGGAAGGAAAAAGTTGTTATTCCTTGGGTGCCAGGTTCTGGTACAGCTCTAAGCATCCATTGTCATGTGTGTTGTAGGCGGTGCACTTGTATTATTCCGAACCCCCTCACTGACAGGATGATGGACCTGGTTCGCCACCCTCGTGAGCCCTCCGGAAGTATTACGGGACTCTGCCATGAATCCTTTACCTTTTCCATGTGAAGGTACCGTCTGGGTAGCCTTTAGCAATGGCCGAGGAGTTGCTGCGAGTCTGGGAGGGAGGGAGGAGGAGCGAGGGTCCACTCAGGTTTCAGCAATGCCACATCACCTCATCTCCTCTTTACCCAGGTATACCCTGCGTTGATGGCGTCGGCCTCGGAGCGCGGCCAAAGCGTGTGGCCTGAGGACCTCGGCCTTCTTAGGAGATGGTGAGTAGTGGAATTGTCGGGGTTTTGGCTGATGTGCCGCTAAGTTCCTGTACTGATGTTCAGTTTTCTTTATTGTAGCTGACTAAGAGACAACAGCCCGGCGATGGCAAGAGCTTCTAGGACGGCAAGGTGGCCTTCTTTTGCACCCGAGGCAGATTCACATCCCCAGATGTCCGAGAGATAAGTCAAGGGGATGAAAGTGGGGTATCAAGTTGGGGCTCGCCGGGAGGGATTTTTGAGTCAGCTTTAGAGATGGGGATATGCAAGAAGTGGCCCCTTAGCCCACATAAAGGGAAAGTCTCACATTTGATCACAATGCTGAGGTGCACAGGGCAGAGCAGTCCCAGTGTGTGTTGTGTCACTTGTCTATTGTATGTTCTGTGTCTTTTGGGTATCTTGTGTCCTATATCTTTCCCTTAGCCCTTCAATGTGCTTGTGGTCATGCTTTTTGCTGAGAGCTTTCTCTCCTTGTTACATCCCCTCATTTGTCATCTGCTGTGTCATGGGTGCCTGCATGGGTTTGGCCTGGAGCTGCTCTGCCCTGCTGCATACCCTGGCATACAGGTGTAATAGAATGAGGCCTGGGGACTTGAAATTTGTAATGTAGGGTGTAATTTGACCTCTAGATGATATTTTGACACAAGATGGCTGGAGCTGTTAAGTTCTCATGCAGCACTTTGACTTTTGTCATCACTTTCTTTCAGATGCAGACGGATTTAATCCGTGGCAGAGCGCCCTGGACCGGGTGAGGGAGTTCCCGCAGGAAGGTCAGTCACTGTTTGTGTTGTCAGGGCAAGTTTAAATGGTGGCTATGTCACAGTGTTGTTCTTTGTCTTTATTTTTAGGAGGTAAAGCTGGATAGCAGCAGTCAAGGTGAAGTGAGTGAGGTAAGCGGTGGAAAGGAAAAGTTGTTATTCCTTGGATGTCAAATTCTGGTACAGCTCGTAGCATCCATTGTCACTTGTGTGTTTTAGGCAGTCCCCTTGTATTATGCTGAGCCCCCTCACTGATTGGCCGACGGACCCAGCTCGCCACCCTCACGAGCCCTCTGGAAGTGTTATGGGACTCTGCGACGAAGCCTTTACCTTTTCCATGTGAAGGTGCTGTCAGGGTAGCCTTGGGCAATGGCCAAGCAGTTGCAGTGAGTTGGGGAGGGAGGGAGGAACAAGGGTCCACTCAAGTTTCGGCAGTGCTGCATCACCTTGTCTCCTCTTAATTCAGGTATACCCTGTGTTGACAGCGTTGGCTTCGGAGTCCGGCCCGAGAACCCCGGCCTTCTTAGGAGACAGTGAGCAGCAGAATTGACGGGTTTTAGCCGAGGTGCCACTAAGTTTGTGCAGTGATGTTTCTTTGGTTTTCTTTTTTGTAGCCGACTGAGAGAGAACAGCCCAGCGACGGGAGGAGCTTCCCAGACGGCGAGGCAGTCTTCTTTCGTACCTGAGGCGGATTCACATCTCCAGCTGTCTGAGAGATAAGTTGATGGCTGTGACCCAGAGAGGGGATGAAAGCAGGGTGCTGGGTTGGGACTTGCTGGGAGGGATTTTTGAGTCAGCTATGGAGTTGGGGATACCCAAGAAGGGGCCCCTTAGGCCCCATAAAGGGAAAGTCTCACTTTTGATTACAATGCTGATGTGTGCAGAGCACAGGAGTCCTGGTGCATGTCATGTCACTTGTCTATTGTGCTTTCTCTGTCCTTTGGGCATCTCGTGTCTCATGCCTTCTGCCTTAGCCCTTCAATGTGCTTGCGGTCACTCTTCTCACTGAGAGTTTTCTCTCCTCATTTATCATCTGCTGTGTCACGGGTGCCTGCATGGGTTTGGCCTGGAGCTGCTCTGCCCTGCTGCATAGTCTGGCATATAGGTGTAATAGGACAGGGCCTGGGGACTTGAAATTTGTAATGTAGGGTGTAGTTTGACCTCTAGGTGGTGTTCCTAGGTTGACACAGGATGGCTGGAGCTGTTAAGTTCTCATGCATCCCTTTGACTTTTGTCATTGCTTTCTTTCAGATGCAGATGGATGAGATCTGTGGCAGGGCGCCCCAGACTAGGTGAGGGGGTTCCCTCAAGAAGGTCAGTCGCCATTTGTGTTTGTGGGGCAACTGTAAATGGTGGCTATGCTACAGCATTGTTCTTCGTCTCTGTTTTTAGGAGGTAAAGCTGGATAGCAGCAGTCAAGGTCGATGGAGCGAGGTAAGCAGTGACAGAATGAGTTGTTATTGCTTAGTTATCAATTTCTGGTGCAGTTCTAAGCGTCCATTGTCATTTGTGTGTTTTAGGCGGTCCATTTGTATTACGCCGAAACCCCTCACCGACCGGCCGACGGACCCGCTTCGCCA
Organism: Coloeus monedula; assembly: GCF_965178545.1. NCBI lineage: Eukaryota > Metazoa > Chordata > Aves > Passeriformes > Corvidae > Coloeus > Coloeus monedula. Next base: position 25,223 of record NC_138804.1, on the reverse strand, counting down.
CCGTCGTGAGCGCTCTGGAAGTATTACGGGACTTGGCAATGAAGCCTTTACATTTTCTGTTTGGAGGTACCTTCTGGTACATCCGTGGCTGAGGAGTTGTGGTGAGTCGGGGAGGGAGGGAGGAGGAGGGAGGGTCCACTTAAGTTTCAGCAATGCCACAACACCTTGTCTCCTCTTAACCCGGGCATACCCTGTGATGACGGTGTCAGCCTCGGAGTGTGGCTGAAGCGTGCGGTCTGAGGACCCCGGCCTTCTTAGGAGATAGTGAGTAGTGGAATTGTTGGGGCTTTGGCTGACGTGCCACTAAGTTCCTGTAGTGGTGTTTGGTTTTCTTTATTGTGGTTGACTAGGAGATGACAGCCTGGTGACGACAGGAGCCTCCCAGCGGGTGAGCCGGCCTTCTGTTGTGCCTGAGGAGGATTCCCATCTCCAGATGTCTGAGAGATAAGTTGAGGGCTACAATCCACTGAGAGAATGAATGTGAGGTGTTGGGTCAGGGCTTGCTGGGAGGGATTTTTGAGTCAGCTTTGGAGGTGGGGATGTCCAGGAAGGGGCCCCTTAGCCCACATAAAGGCCAAGTCTCACTTTTGATCACAATGCTGAGGTGTGCAGGGCAGTCCCAGTGTGTGTCACTTTTCTATTGTATGTTCTGTGTCTTTTGGGCATCTTCTGTTGCAGGTCTTTTGCCTTAGCCCTTTGAGATGCTTATTGGAAACGCTGGGTGTTATTCTTAGCATCTCTGCTCTTGGTGCTCCTTGGCCCAGTGCCGATACCATCGATCCTTTGACGCGAGAGCTTGGAGGCGCATCAGAATTGCATCTCGCTTTAGAAGCGCTGAGTCGGATGTCTTTTATGGTCTTGTTCTGAGCTGTATTCACAGCTGTGTGCTGCAATGATCCATTAGAGCGGATTAGGACTCATCAGAATGCAAAGAGTGGTAGAGGGTTCTGACCGTATGATTCTCGGGCATCCGTCTTTGTGGTTCTCAGAATAAGTCCTTCTTCTGCCAGGGTTCTTCGAGCCTCGGCTCACCGTCGGTCTCGCTTAGGTCATCTCATTCCTCATTCTCTCGGTCCTTGCGATCGTTCTTCTTGCCTAGGGTTTTCTCTTCATCGCATCCCCTCCTTTGTCCTTTTCTGTGTCACAGGTGTCTGCATGAATTTGGCCCAGAGCTGCTCTGCCCTGCTGCACGGTCTGGCATATGGGTGTAATAGGACAAGGCCTGGGGACTTGTAATTTGTGATGTAGGCTGTAGTTTGGCCTCTAGATGATATTCCTAGATTGACACAAGATGGCTGGAGCTGTTAAGTTCTCATGCAGCCCTTTGACTTTTGTCATCGCGTTCTTTCAGATGCGGAGGGATTAAATCGGTGGCAGAGCACCCTGGACTGGGTGAGGGGGTTCCCACAGGAAGGTCAGTCACCATTTGTGTTTGTGGGGCAAGTGCAAATGGTGGCTGTGTTCCAGCATTGTTCTTTGTCTTTATTTTTAGGAGGTCAAGCCGGATCTCAGCTGTCAAGGTGAAGTGAGCGAGGTAAGTGGTGACCGGTGGACTGAACTAGTTTTTCTTGCTCAGTTATCAATTTGTGGTGCAGCTCTAAGCATCTGTTATTTTTTGTGCATTTTAGGTGGTCCACCGGCAAGATGTCATGGTCTGGGATGCTGGCATCCAGGTGGGTGCAAGCTTAAAGTATAGGTGCAGTGTACTTTAATTGGAAGGGGGAGGTTGTGATTTCAGAGTCTTTCAGGATGTTTTTTGCTTTGTTTCTTTGCAGGTGCTGCTGCTGCCTTGGACATGCCAAGAAATAGAGACAATCAGGTGAGTTGGCCTTTAAGTGGGGCAAGTAATAAGTGAGCTGTATGTGGCGGTGTGCTAAGCATGTACCTTCTTGCTTTGCAGGTATTTTCTGGGCCACCTCTGGAATCGGATGAAGATTTGAGGTGAGCTGGGGTACCGGTGCGGAGGACCCCTGGGGATTAATATTCTCAAGGGCCACAGTGACGTTTTCTGTTTTGTCGTCTTAGGTACCGTGAGCAGCTGTGGAGCCAAAGTTTGGAAGCGGCAGGTAAGCGATGAGCCTCGGCCCTTAGGAGGGAGGGAGGCCTTGCGGAAGGGGTCGCTTTTGGGATGTCTCATTGCGGTCTGAATTTTTGCAGCCACCAAAACAGACCCTGGGGACTGTATCAACATCCATGGTGCCCGTGTGCTCATTTCCATCAAGGATGGATTTTGTCGGTTCGTCTTCCAAAAGCTAAGTGTTGGGACCGGTGGTGGGGACAAGGGAAAACCCTTTGGAATTGCAGGAGGCAATTTGAAGTTAGCTTAGAGGAGAGGGCTGTAGTGGGATAGGCCCCTTGGAAGTAAAGGGAGAGGGTTTCTCCTCAGCATCGCCCAACCTTTTGCTGGGCAGGACGGTTCCGACCCGTCTCTGTGTTCTCATGAGCTTCACGTCATCAGCCCTCTCTGAGTCTCGATGTCATCGCAGATCTTTCTGCCTGAGGAGCTCGCCTTTGGGTCCGGAGCGAACGCCCCGGTCCCTAGCTGTTGTTGCCTTCTTCTCTAGGCCTACTGAGCTTCTTGAGCATCCTCTTAACAGCTTTGGTACTAACTTCTTGTAAGGACTTATGTTTCGCCATCATGTGCTATTGCCATAGAGCTTTCTTTCCTTTGGCATCATCGGCCTCTGGCTCATCTTGCAGTAGGAATCTTGGGTCCATCAGGTGAAACTGCTGGGCAGTTTCAACTTGTGTCTGTGTTCTGTAGGTTGTCTATGTTCTGTAGTGTCCATTGTCCTCTGCGTCACAGGGCTGTGTTGCATGTCAGTGATTTTTTTTTTTGCATTGTTCTGGGCTGTATTGGCTGTATTCTACTTGCCTACTTTCCCGGATGGGGCTTATTCTGGCATCTTTACCTTTTTACTTCTTGAGACTGGAGGAAGTACACAAGATGTTCTCATCCATCTTCCTTCTCAGTTTTGGTACTGGCTTCTTTTCACATGCCATTCCCTTGGACTTCTATAGGGAGGGTATCGGACCCTCCCTCAGTGACTGCAATATTCCAGTAGGTTCCATTGCCTCTAAGTGTATTGCACTCGAGAATTAATCTTCTGGAGACTCATCTCGAGCCCTTGTGTGATCTTTTCTTAATTTGGGGTGCCGCCCGTCCGTGCGCTGCTTAGGGTCGGAGCCGCCCTGCCCTGGCACGTAGAGTCACAGTTAGGTAGAACAGTCATAAAACTTAAGGGTTCATCTATTTTCTATGGGGTTTTGGGCAGAAAATTTATGGGCCCGGTGTGGGGATAACTCCTAGCCACAGGCTACTCTCTGACCACTTCACATTTTCTTGCAGGTCCCGAGGCAGCTTTGGATCTCCACGGTCACTGATGCTACTGATTTTTCCCGGAATCTATGGTTCGACATCGAGGAGCGGCAGCCGGGGAAGATGTACCAAAGTATCTTCATCAGTGGAGTGTTTTGATGAATGGCTGCAGTCAGTGTGTAAGCTGAAGAGCGTGTGACTGTATCTGTGTGTGAGAGGTTGTGTCTGTCTGTGTTTGTGTTTGCCTGTGAGAGTGTGTGTGTGGAATGGTTCTAACCTTGTGTGTTCGGTTTTTGCCTTTCAGGTTTTTCAACACATTTTTAAATTTAGAATTTAAAAATGCCAGCTGGGTTTGTGGTTTTTTTTTTTTTTTTCCCCAGTCCCAGCTGGTCTGTGAGGCGATGTTCATTGCCAAAGTTTGGGTGTGGACCGTGCTGGGGCCGGGGTTTTGCCAGGCAGGACGATTTGGAGGCTCCCGGGAACCCCGTTCCCGAGGGGCCGGGGTGAGGAGAGTGATAGAGATGAGAGCAATGGTGGGGGTGTGTGGAACCTGAAAGAGGTGTGTGTGGTGGATGACTGTTATGTTCTCCCTGTGGTGCTGTTGTTTTGGGTTTCCTCTAATAATAAAACAAAATGTAGCAAGTTTTCCAGAAATAGAAAAATTGTTATATTGTATTGATATGTATTTGGCTTGTGTTGCTCTGTATTGGTCTGTATTTGTGTTTGCTGCTGCATTTCCATGTATTGCTCTGTATGCAAATTGGACTTTTACCAGTGTGTATATGGATTGTATTTGTACTTTATTTGTATACATTGTTGTTTCTGTATATTGTGCTAGAGTGTAAATACAAAAATCCATTCAATAAAGTTGAATAAACCCTAATAAAGATATCCACGTCCCCTCCCCCTCCCCCCCTCCTGTCTTTCTTTGGTGTGGTTTAGTCATTTTTTCACTGTATTTCTTGCTTTGCTTTACTTAGTCTATTCCTCACTTTACTTTTCCCTGTCTATTGTGTCTATTGTTATTTCTGTGTCTTTCTTTTTCTCACTGTTTCTACCTCTGTCTCTCAGTTTCTCTTCTTCTTACTCTCTCCAATTATGTTTCTCTCTAGGTTTATTTTCCTATTTCTCTTTAACTATTTCCTTGTTTGTCTTTGACTCCATTTCTTGGCTTCTCTAGAACTCTTTCTTTGCTTTTCTCTTTCTCCTTATTGCTTCGTCTCTCTCTTTTTCTCTTTAACTCTGTTTCTGTCTTTCTCTATTTTTCTCTTTAACTCTGTTTCTTTGTTCCTCTGTTTGTCTTTATTCCTGTGCTTCTCTACTTTTCTCTTTCCTCTTCTCTCCAACTCTACTTTTCTCTTTCTCTTTACTTTCTCTCTCTAACTCTTCAGCTTTGCTTTTCTCTTTCCCTCGAACTCTTTAGCTTTACTTTCCTCTTTCTCTCTAACTTTTCAACTTTACTTTCCTCTTTCTCTTTAACTTTATTTCTAACTTTTATGTTAGAAATAAACTTTATTTATAGCTTAAATTTTAAAAAAGCAGCAGTAGAACTTTTAATGCTCCCTGGGAGTAAAAAAAAATAAAAAGTTTTACATATACAATTTTTACTCTCAGGGAGCATTAAAAGTTCTGGTGCAGCAGTAGACTCTATTATCTTTTCTTCTGTTTATATATAGTATATAGGGCCCCTAATTAGTGCTCCACATGGGAGTAACTAATTGAATTGATTAATCATTACAGAGCTACTCCCAGCTGGAGCACTAATTGAATTAGATAATTGGATAATTAGCCAATTTTTTGGTGTGCACACACACAACACCCACACCTATCACTCATCCTAAGCTCTACCCCCCACCCATGTGTCACACCCCCTGGCCCTGGTCACCGCCCCCTGGCCTGGGCACTGCCCCCTGCCATGTGCATCATAATATAAATGAAGAAGAATGACAGGTACCAGGGGAAATTGATGTCTCCTCCCCAAGGGAAGGCTCCTGAATTGGATAGGAGCCGTTTCTCTAGGAACTGCTGCCTCTGGTTGCCGCTGGAATGGCTCTGGAAGGAGCTTAGAGGGGATCATTCACCTCGGCTTTGTCCTGGATGTGCAGAGCTGGGGAGATGCTTTGGGGCTGAGAGATTTCCTGTGCCATCTTCCATGAACATGAAGAGAGGTGGATTAAAAGTGCCTGCAGAGCTCTGATGTGCAGCCTGTGGCTCCCTGCTCCCACTGCTGCTCTGCTCAAGGAGTTTCTCAGCCCCAGAGCAGGAGAAAAAGGCAGAAAATCATGGAATCCTGGGGTTGTTGAGGCTGGCAAAGGCCTTTAGCATCATCAAGTCCAAACATCAACCACCACCATGGTCACATCAACCCATGACCTCAAGTGCCATGTATTTATCCATACACATTTATCCATATATTTATCCGTGTATTTTCCCATGTATTTTATGAACACTCAAGTGCCATATCCATGTATTTTATGAGCACTTCCAGGGTTGGTGACTCCACCACTGCCCTGGGCAGCTGTTCCAGCGCTGGACAACCCTCCCCATGCTGGGCCAGGAGATGGATTCTGGAAATGCAGACTCCGAGGAGCTGGGGATTAAGGCAGCATTGGATTCCTTTATTCTCCCAGAAGGATAAAGGAGATTTATCCCCAGATGAACCAGAGGTGATCACACTGAGGTCATTAGTGGGATTTCTTCCTTACTCCCACAAATACCCACTGGGGTGACAGAGTTCCCTACAAGGGCGGTGTTGGAAGGAGCTGCTGGAATGTTTTGCTGTTTATTGGGATCCACAGGATGTTTGGTGTCTCTCAGAGCTGTTCCAGGCTCTCCACAGACCCAAACGCTCCTCACACTTCTCCTCAGAGTAGAGAGGTTTCCCAGAGTGCTGGTTTTTAATTTCAGATGCTGGGATAACGACACGGCTTCAGGAGGCAGGAGACTCATTGTGCTGTGCCTCAGTCCAGGCAGGGACAACCCCCAGCTAATAGAAACCTCTTTAAAGCACAAAAAGTCCCATTAAACTGATATTTAAAGGCTGCAAATTGAAGCAGGCCTCAATCAGAAAGCAGCAGAATTTAATTCCCCCCCCTTGCCCATTTGCATGATGATCTCCTTCCTAATTGCCCATCTACGCTTTTCCCACAGAAGTGCTGTCCCGAGGTTGGAGATGGTTCCAGCTTTATGGAGCTTTGATCTTTATCTGGTTTTACTTTTTACAGGGCACAGAACCCGAGAGTGGCAGCTGCTTTCCTCTTGTTCCTCCTGTGGCAGTGAACTGCTCTTCCCAAGGACGGCTGCAGGAATTCTCAGGCAGCGTAACGTATGGAATGCCAGGCACGCTACAGAATTCCAGTGGGAGCAGCAGGAACTTCTGTTCTTTACTGGCAGGGCTGTGCCATGAAGGGGAGCTCGGAGATATTGGTCAGCTCAGGGAATGAGCCTGGCTCATGGTAAGGAAATTCACTGTGCAGTTACTTTGGGCTCTTTTTCTCCTTCTCCTTCTCCTTCTCCTTCTCCTTCTCCTTCTCCTTCTCCTTCTCCTTCTCCTTCTCCTTCTCCTTCTCCCTCTCTTCCCAACACCAGTTCCAGACCTCAGTATAATCCATGTTCCCACAGCCTGACCTTGCAGTTTTCCCAGTTTAGCAGCCCAAGCCACACTTGCAGCCTCTTTGTGTGGACTTTGTCTTGCTGAAATCTCCCTTTGTTGATCCTTTGCTGCCTCACCTTTTATCCAGCAATAACGTGCAGTGGGTGGAAGCTTCTCAGAATTCCCTCCCTGTTCCACTGGAAACATTCCCAAGTGGAAGCAGCTGCACTGCCCATCAGCACTTGCCTGCTTTTAGGGGTGGTTGAGGCATGAAGGATGCAACAAATGGAGTTGGCTCCAAGGGGATGAAATGCTCCCCCTGAGGCTGCTCAGAGAGCTGGAGCTGAGGAATCCGGGTGGGAATCACTCCAAGAAAAAGGAAGGAAAAGAGAGCAGAGGAACAGGGATGCAATTCCAACCTCTCCAAGGACTGGGATGGGCACATTCACCATCACCATTTATTGTAGACACGATTTCTTCTTTGCCTCTGGCTGCCAGGAGCAGGATGAGCAGTTTAATGAGTTTAAATAGTGAATAGTTTAATTAGCTGGAAGAGACTGGATCAATAGCTGCTTAAACAAACAACTGGATCCCTGTTTCCAAGCTTGGATGTAGTTTTGGAAGGTTCCTGGCAATTTGGCAGGGATTAGTGATGCTGAGAATGTGCTTTTTTGTGGGTTTGGGGCTTTTACTCCTGTTCACGTGGCTGCTCTTTTTCTTGTTGAGTGGAAAACAGGAGGGAAAGAGCAACGACGGAAGGAATTCCACTCTTGCTGCTTCAAGGGATGGATCAGGAAGGGAACAGGCTGCAGGGAATTTGGAGTGCAAACTGAGATCTCTCCGATATTTTCGGCTCAGTCAGTCCATCAGTGCTTGGTAGCTGTTTAGGCCACGTGCAAGGTGAATGATGGTGCACATGGCAGAGCTGCTGGTGGCTCCTTCCCCTGCCCGGCTGTCAGTCACCCTGCAGGGTGCTGGAGCAGCGTGCCAGAGGCCGTGGATCCTATGGATCCCATGGATCCCAGGGGCATGATCAGGAGCCTGGGCCTGCTGGCCACTCCTTGCTCTCTCTTACCCTGATTTTTCAGCTCTGCAGTGAATCCAGCTCGAGCTTTTCAACCCTTAGAAACCCAGGGACCTTTCATGTCTGCTCTCAGATCTGGGATTTAAATCCAGCCCTTATCAAAGCACCCCGTGACCAGGCAGGCCCTGAATCCCAGCAGGGATCTGATAAAGAGGGACCTGACATCCTAAAGAAACCCTTTGAAATCCTGCTGGGATTGATTTGTATCCATAATGGAGCCCAGAGCTCTCTGCCAGGGAGAGATGAAGCTGCTCCTTTGCTTTATTATCCTCAGGCCCATCCCAGCTTTGAGGGAAATTCAGTCCCTCTTCAAGCCCCAAAATCATGGAAAAGTTCCTTTGTATCCTCTCCACAGCCCCTACGTGGATTAATCAACTTTTTATTTGATATGGTGTCATTCTCCTTTTTTTTCCATGGCTAAAACTCCACGGTGAGCAATCAGAGCAGAAATAGGAAATGCAGGAGTCTTGGATTCCACAGTGGGATTAACTTCCCTTTTCTGCTCTCTTTCAGGACAGGAAAAACCACTGAACTCGCCCCATCTTTGGGACCAAGAGCTTTGGTGCTGGAGTAGGCAAAGCCAGCTAGGGCCCCCCTTGTCCTGCCCATGGTGTGGGTCAGGGACAGGCTCCTCTTCTCCTCTGTGCTGGGATGAACTGCCTAGGGAATGCTATTACTGACAGCCCGGTCCTAGCCCCGGCTACTGGAAATGGGCGGAGGTGAAGAGGCAAGTGCCAGAGTTGCTTGGGGATGATGGAATTGTGGTGTTTGGCTGTGCCCAGAGGGGCAGGTTGGGCATTTCTGTGTGTCTGAGGACCGGTTTGGGTGCTGGGGAGCCCGGGGAGCCGAGCTCTCAGTGCATTCCCAGCTCACCCGGGGGTGGGAGCTGGTGCAGGGCTGGGTGACAGCCTCTGGTCGGGCTCGGGGCAGGCCCTGGGCCCGGCACAGACACGCTGGGGTGCTTTGGGGCCGCTTGGGGAGCAATGGGAGGAGAATGAGGGATGGTGCTGGGCAGAGCGATCGGCCTGTGCTCGTGTCAGCGCAGCCGTGCAGCGCACTGGGATCTGGGTAAAACACCGGCTCTCCTGGTGTTCAGGGAAGCAAGGTCTGAGGGACTGGATTTACTTGGGGCTTTCCAGGACAGCAGGAACAAGAGGAAATGTGATGCCAGAGGTGCGTCCCACCAGGTTGCAGTTCCCTCTTTCCCATTTCCATTTCCTCCTCAGTGCGGGTGTCCCCTGCAGCCCATGAGCACGGGGCTGGTGACAACTCCCTGTCTGTAGAGGGATTCCTTATGGAACAAGGGCAGATGACACTTGTGTGAGGCTTACGACTGTTAGAATTAGACCGGGATGGGTTTAAGGAAAACTAGAATCATGTGTTAATCTTACTGGTCAATTAACAAATAGAATCCACACTTCTGTTAGAAAAAATATAGTGTATGGAGCATATAGAAGAAGCTGTTTTTGCCTGCTGCTGCTGCTTGGCTTTATCATGTAACCCCATTCGAACTCTGCCTTCAAGACAGCTGTGAGACCGTGAAATAAAGAACTTAGCAGAACAGCAGCCTCCTCTGCTCTTTCACCCTGGTCCGAGAAGGAGGGGTACCCTGTCAAAGGCTCAACACTTGCCTTTCTGACTTTGTTTCTAAATTTCTACCTTTCTAGTTTTGTTTGTTTCTATTTTTTTGTTGTTTCTAACTTTGTTTGTTTTTAACTTTCTACCTTTAGAAATTTGTTTGTTTCTTGTATTTTACCTCTTTGTTTGTTTCTAAATTTCTGCCGTTGTAACTTTGTTTCTAACTTTCTACTTTTAAAATTTCATTTGTTTTTAACTTTTTACCATTCCTCCCAGCGAGGGCTGTGTGCAGAATACTAAAACCTGTTAAGTTCTTCACTTTTACGTCTATAGGCAAATGCTACTGATGTAGATGTAAATTCATTTTGAAATAAGCCAGCCCTCTCTGTCTACTCTGTCGCATACAGCAATATAAGAAGCTGGGAATAGAGATCCGCAGGTTTTGAGAATAAGGAGCCGGCGTTTTTCTGTAGGAAGGAAAGCAGCAAGCGCCTGGCCGCAGGAGCCGAGACGCTCGGGCTGCAGGAGCTGCAGAGCGCCCGGAGCCGGCTTTTCCCTGTGCTCTGTGCCTGCCCCCGGGCTGAGCTGGGCGGCGCTGCTGCCGCCTGGTGGCGAGAGCGCGGCACTGCCGCCCCCGACACGGCGCCCCGGCGCTGCTGCCGCCCGGTGCCGGCTGAGCCGAGAGGGCGGCGGCCTCGGTGGCTGCCGAGCGTGGCAAGGAGCGGGAGCGAGCGGGGCCGGGTGTGTCAGCGGAGGGGAGGGGCGAAGGGCGGTTCGCAGCGCCAAGGGACACGGCCGTGCACGAGCGGGGCCACAGCTATGGAAAGGGCCGGGCGCCGTGCGGGGCGGTGACCGCGGGGAATGACAGCGCGGGGGGCGGCCCGGCGGGGCCGGTTTTGCCGGGCAGCAGAGGCGCGGTCGCAGCGCGACCCAGGCGGGGAGCACCGGGCGGGCACGGTCGGAATAGAGATGCCCATGTGCCGCTCTCGAGAGGGCTGCTCGGAAAGGAAGGCGCAGTTGGGCGCTTTCGGGATGGCATAAGTGACGTTTTATTAGCAGCTGCCAGGACCTTGCAGAGGGTGGTTTACACTTCCGCCACACTCAAGATGGCGGACGCACTAGGCCCCCTGCGAGAGGTGTCCCTGCCGATGCCTGCCGCCGGTAGCGCGGCCGTCGCCCGCCTCTGGCGCCGCTGATCCCACCAGCCGTGTCCTCGCACCGGGAAGCACCGCGGAAAATCGCGCGGAAAGCGCGAGATCGGTGTCGGAGTCCGGTCCGGATTCAGGCAGCCGAATAGACAGACGCCCTTGTGAGGGGGGCCTTAAATGCACCACACTAAAGATAGCGGCTTAACCGGAAGTGGCTTCTGCCAGCACCCAAGATGGCGACAGCTGGCGGAAGTCACGTGATTGCCACACTAAAGATGGCGCTTCTTATGAGGCTTTTTTGACCTTCTCAATATGGCGGACTGGAAGGTCTCCCGGTCCGTCTATTCGGCTGCCTGAACGCGACGCCGACGCCAGCCCAGCGCTTTCAGCACAATTTTCTGAGGCGTTTCCCGCTATGCGGACACCGACTGTGCGGTCAGCGGCGCCAGAGCCGGGCGGGAGCATTCAGGCAGCGAAATAGACGGAGCGGGGTCCTTCCGGCGCCATCTTGAGAAGGTCGAATAGCCACCGACCCGATCGCCGCATCGGTGCGGTACCGGTGACTTCCGCCCTTCTTCGCCAGGAGCGCCAATGGCGGGGAGCCCGGGGAGCAGCGCTGCCGGGCCGGGGGCACCGGGGCGGGTGCTCCGGGCTCGGAGGTGAGCGGGGAACGGGGACAGCCCCGAGCGGACGGTGGGGGCCGCGGGGGATCGGTATTCCGGCCCAGGGATGGGTGTCCCGGCCCAGGGATGGGTGTTTGGCACAGGGATTGCTGTCCCGGCACAGCGGGGGAGCTGCAGGCACGGGGCACCGGCGCTGCCTCGGCCATGCGGGGCCCAAGGCGTTGCTCCGGGGTGGATTCTGTAGGGGACAAAATGAACATTTTGGGGTAAAATCTGGGTTAATCTGCAGGGGAGAGAATGAACAGTTTGGGGTGAGAATGAGCTGATCGGTGCTCGCCGGAGGGACCAGCTCGGGCTGGTTCTGTGTTGCTGTGAAGAATTTGCTTTGTGGAAAGAAAGAGACACCAGAGACTGCCGCGGGAATCCTGGGGTGGAGCCGGGAAGGAAACCTGGTCTGACTGCGGGAATGGGAAGGGGGGGTCAGGAGGGGTCCTGGTCGGTCACTGGAGCTGCCGCCGGGAAGGCGACGTGTAACAATGTATAGCGAGGTGTAAGGAACATATTGATTACTGGATTATCTATAGCGAGGTGTGAGGAACATATTGATTATTGGATTATCTATAACGAGGTATAAGGAAGATATTGATTGCTGGACTAGCTAATAACATTATATAACAATCGTACAAGGAGATCTATATAAAAAATCCTCCGTGGTCATCCTTCTCCCAGCCCCGCTGTGTTTTCAGGATCTTGGGGGAAGAGTTTGGGTCTGAACAAGGCTCTCGGGCACAGGGTGGGATTCTTGGGGTGCAGGGCCAGGATTTGGACTCGATGCTCCCTGTGGGTCCCTTGCAGCCCAGGAAATGCTGCGATCCTGTGCCTCTGAGGGTGAAATAAAGGGGAGCGGTGGGGTTTGTGCCCGCTGTATTCACGGCCCCGCCGGCTCAGGGCGGGTTAAAGGCGCAGCTGCCCCGAGACAGCGGGACCGGCCGGGGCTGCTCGCTCCCGGTGCTGCCGCCTCGTGGGGAGAGCCCGGCACTGCAGCCCGCGCAGGCGCTGGACCACGGGATGGGCGTGGAACAGCAGCGCAGGGGATGCTGAGGCAGCCCAGGGAATGCTGCGGTCCCAGGGAAGGCTGAGGCGTCCCCTGCCCGGGGCACTCGGCAGCAAACCCCTGATGTTGAGCAGAAAAAGGAAAGTTCTGGGTTAGTGGGAGGAGGTTTCTGGAATGGAGCTGGGACAGGTGCTGATCCACGCATGGAATCACGGGCTGGTTTGGCTTGGAAGGGACCACCAGGATCATTTACACTCTGTTTGTTGTCTGATTCCACAGCAAAGAACATCCAGAACTGCCACCTCACCCTCATGGACAGCAGGAATGTCTTCCACAGCTCTTGTTTCGGAATGGGAATGGCTGTTGGGAGCTCTGGCAGGACCAGGTAAGAAGAGAAATGGGATCATTGTGGCTGCTGCTGGAGGTGGTTTTCTGCTTTCTGGCTGTTCTTCTCATTGATCCTTTCACAGCAGTGTTCTAGGGCACATTTGAGGGTAATTCCAGGAATTTCAAAACAGTTGAAAACTGGTGGGGAAAAAATGTGAACCTGATCCATTTCTAGTAATTCCAAGCTTATCCCACAGCACTGTTCCAGGGGAAAGCTGATGAAAGGATAAAGATGCAGAGGAACAAGTGCTGTAAACCCCCCTGGCTCTCTGAGAGAGCAAACTTTCCAGTAATGCCAGGACATCGCTCAGAGAGACTCTGGGATCACAAGGTTTTCCAGGAAAGCAAAACAGGGGCGGAGATGAGGGAATAGGCTTCCAGTTAAGAATGGTTTGGTGGGTGTAGGAATGATTCTTGTATGTTTGATGCTTCCCTTTTTATTCCTGAATAATTTTAAAATGATTCCTTGAATAAATCATCTAAATTTGGGAATTTAAATTTTGAGAGGGAACAGTGCAACATTAATACAGGCAGAGATGATGGAATGGTGGAATGGTTTGCATTGAAAGCCCCATCTCTGAGCCTGTTCTGGGCAGGCTCCTGCCCATCGGCCACTCGTTGCAGGTGGACATGGAAGTGATGGAGGCGTTCAGGGAACGCTGATTGGTTTTCCCTGCCTCTGGCAGTCAGGTCATTACAAAGATTAATTGACCTCTTCCAGTGGGGAGACATTTAAACAAGAGGTGCCAAAAAGAATTGGAGCTTCTGCACGATGAAATCTGCAAGTCTCCAACTTAAAATCCCCCCTGGATCGTCACCGGTCCGACTCCCACGGACTGGTCACCTTGGCCAGGAGTGTCCAATCCTGCTGTCAATGCACTGGGCCGGGGTCTCATTTTCATTTCATGTAAAGACCCTCTGGGTGCCCCCCAGTCACTGGAAAGACCGGACTGGGCTCCCAGGGCAGTAATTCCAGGTGTTCTCTTCATGGGAATAGCACAGGAGCCTTCCCCTTGGCCAGAGGAGCGGCCAGTGCCTCCCTCAGTCCACAAATCCCCAGGACAGAACACAGAGAAAGCAAAGATATGGAAATCCCCCACAGTGGGAGATTCTGGTGCTCTGGATTAGATTTTGGATTTATAACGTTAAAGGGAGGGGTTTCAAAGACTGAAATATTATGTTTTATGACTCAAACATTTTCTTAAAAGACTTTTAAAACTGTATTACAAAAGCTGCAGAAGACTCCCACACCCTGAATGGGGCCCCGAGGTCTGACACTGCTCGCTGATGAAGGTAAGATAAAGTAACAGCTCAGGGCTGGGGATATTCACGGAGCTCAGGCTTAACACCTCCAAGATGAGGAGCACAGCCCCAGGGCTATCAGCTGCCCGGGCTGGCACCAAGGGGTGGAGGGAGGAGAGGCTTTGGGTACCTTGGAAAAGCCGGTGGTCACAGCCGCAGTGACTGCCCATCCTGCACTGTGCAGAGCCCGGCTGCGGGGTCCTCACCGGGGGGAGGAAGCTCATCCACAGCAGAAGGGGTGACATGGCCCAGCACAGGGGCCCCCAGAGCCTGCACCAGAGCACCAGAGATGATGCCACAGACCCTCAGTGTTGCAAGGGACAGCGTCAAGCCGGCCCCTGCAAGAGAGGCACGTGGGCGTTCCCAGCTGGCCCAAAGTGTGCATTAACCCACGGAATTCTGCACCCTTCGGCTGGGGCAGCGTGTGGCGGCGTGGCCACGGCGCCCACGGGGGACCCTCCCCACCGGCAGGGCAGATGGAGGGGAGCAACGAGACGTCGTTGGCACCCTCAGATGGGTGATGGGCTTCCATCCAACCCCTCTCCCTGTTCCCCACACACCCTTCTGTTTTCTATTTCTCTCTCTTCCCTTCTCTTTGCCTCTCTACTATTAAATAAAATACATCCATTTTTTTGGCAACAACATCTAGCCTCGTTTGGTTTTAATCTCGTTTCTGGGGATATTTTGAACCTTCTAAGTTCTTTCTGGTTTAGGCACAGAGACTGAGCTTGCTTTGCTTTTCTGGGTTTAAACCGGATCGTAACAGGGCGGGTGTGGAGGGGTTTTTCTCCCTCTCCTGTTCATTAGTGTTACCACTGCTCTTGTTGCTCTCACTGTTACTATGTGTTGTCATTAATCTCAAATGATTGTATTTGTCTTGGTTTCCATTCTTAAACTGTTCTGAGCTGGAATTTTGTCTCTGGTCTCTTCCCCATCCCACGGGGGGGTGAGGGAGCGGCTGCTGGTGCCCAGCTGGGGTCCAGCCATGGCCCCGGGCACTTCTGGGGGCTCCGAACCCGAGGGACAGGAGCGGTTTTGGGCTCACAAAAAGAGACCCAGTGCTGCGTTTCGGGGGCTCAGAAGCAGGCGCAGAGCTTAAAAGCAGAGACTAAATCCTGCATTGTGGAGTCCTGTTAGTGCAGGCCGAGGCCCTAGGGTATATCACTGTCCCACAGCCGTAGGGAGGAGGAGGAGGAGAGAAGATCCGGCAGGCAGGAATTGTGCAGCAAGATTGATTAATTATTTTACAAACTCTTTTATAGACTTCTTTCTTCATAGTCTAATTGGACAAAGGATCAGCCTCCCCTTGGGGGTGATTGGCTAAAATCCTAAAACATCCATTGTCAAAATATTTTTCTACTGTACCATAAAGAAGACTTTTCAAGGTTGCAGGTGGCTTGGTTGTTTACATAATTCTGCTACCTCTTCTGTGAGAGAGAAAAGTCTCTCACAGAAAATAGCAAGAAAATCCTTGCTAGCAGCATTTCTCGATCTACAGAGTCCTGAGAGCAGGCTGGTATGGCCAGAGTTGGGACTCAGAAACAGTGACTAAATCCTGTTCTCAAGGCTTGAGGAAGAGACCGAGTCCTGTGTGTTTGGGCTCACAAAGAGAAACGGAAGTGCTGCATTTTGCTGGACCTGAATTAAAGGCCAAGTGCCGTGTTTTGATGCTCAAAGCGGGCTCTTCGGGCCAGGGCGAGTGTGTGTCTCTGAGCTCCGAGTCCTGCCTCAGGCACAGCCCGAAGCCGGGCTCGCCGGCCCCACGCAGAGCTCGGGAGCAGCGACTCAGCGCCGCGTCCGGGGCTGGCGGCAGAGCCCGGGGCCGCGTCGTGGGGCCCAAGGCGGGCTCCGGGAGGGGCTCAGGGCTGAGAGCGGAGCCCGGCCCGGCGCGTCGGGCCCGGCTCGGGATCCCGGGGCTGCCCGGGCGCCGGCACAGCCCCGGCTCCCCGCGGAGAGCCGGCCGGAGCAGGAGCGGCAGCGCCGGGCTCGGCCCCAGCGCCCGTCCCGGAGCGGCTCCTCCCGGTGCCGATCCCAGCCCCGATCCCGCCGGGGGAGAGGCGGCACCGCCCGGGACCCGCAGCGGCCGCCGGCAGGACCCGGAGCCCCGGTCCCGGGAGCGGCCCCGGTGCGGCCCCGGTGCGCGGGGCGGGCCCGGCCCGGGAGAGAGGGGCGGCCCCGAGCGATGGAGCCGCCCCCGTGCCGGGCAGGGCGGGCCCCGGGGCCGGGCGGGGCCGGGGCTCTGGGGCGGGGCCGAGCGGGGCCGGGCGGGGCCGGGGGCGGCTTCAGGGGCGGGGCCGGGCCCGGCTCAGGTGCGCGGGGCGGGGTCCGCACAGGTGCGCGGGGTCCCAGGGCGGCTGCGCAGGGCGGGGCCGAGGTGATTTAAGCCCCCGAAATCGCCCCCGCCGCCATTTGCTCCCTCAGAGCTCGGGGAGGCTGCGGCCGGGCCGGGCTCCCCCGGCGTGGCCCGGGAGAGGCCCCCGCTCCCCCTCTTTCTTCCCCCTCTTTCTTCCCCCTGTTTCTCCTGCCCTTATCCTCCTCCTTCTTCCCCCGCTTATCACCTCTTTCCTACACCCCCAGTTTCTTTCTCTCTCCCCCACACCCTCCCTGTCTCTCCCAGCCCCCTGCCTGCCCTCTCCCCAGCGCCCCCCCACCCTCTCTCCCTGCTCCCCTGTGCATCCCCGACCCCCCCCGCCTCCTTTCTCCCCCACCCCTCCTTTCTCCCCTCTCCGTACCCCGCTCCCCAACCCGACTCCCCTCTCTTCCCCCTCCTCTGACCATCATCCCTCCCCCTCACCCGACCTTTCCCTTCCCCCCTCGTTCTCCCCAACCCACCCCGACTCCTCTCCCTACCCCATCTCATCCCTCCCTGTTCCCTCTTTCCCCCGCAGCCGCGGGGCTCGGGGCGCCGGAGAATAAAGCCCAGAGGGCCGGAGCCCGGCGCCCCTGCCCTCGCTGGAGCCTCGCACGGGCCGGGCCCGCTCGGCGGGTCCCCCGTGCAATACAACAACAGCGCCGGGGCTCCGGCTTTCCACACATCACACTGGGGATCCCCTCCTCAGGAGGGGTTCCCGGGGGGGTGGTGGGTTTCGGGGAGGGTGGTGGGTTGGGGTTGGGGTGGGCCCCCTCCTTAGGAGGGGGTCCCAGGGGGAGTGGGTGGGGTGGGTTGGGGTGGGCCACCTCCGGAGGAGGAGGTCCCGGGGGGGTGGGTGGGGTGGGCCCCCTCCTCCGGAGGGGGTCCCGGGAGGGGGTCCGGGGGAGGGGGGTGGGGCGGAGGGAGGACTTTCCCCTCCTCCAGTCCCCGCCCCCTCTCCCGGACCCCCTCCTCCGGACGGGGCTCACCCCGGCCCCCTCCCCGGGACCCCCTCGTCCCGACCGGGGCCCCGGGGGGAGGGAGGGTGGGGTGGGGGGGGCCGGGCGGGAGGGGCTGTTGGTTCGGCTTGTGAGCTCTATGTCTGTTCATGCCGCAGAGTGACGTGACCCCCTCTGCTTCCCCCCCCATCCCCCTCCCTTCCTCCCCCCCCCCGGGGCCCCGGTCCGGAGGAGGGGGTCCGGGAGAAGGGGCGGGGACTGGAGGGGGGGAAAGTCCCCCCTCCGCCCAACCCCCCTCCCCCGGGACCCCCTCCGGAGGAGGGGGCCCACCCCAACCCACCACCCTCCCTGAAACCCACCCACCCCCCCAGGAACCCCTCCTGAGGAGGGGGCCCACCCCAACCCACCACCCTCCCCGAAACCCACCACCCCCCCCCGGGAACCCCTCCTGAGGAGGGGATCCCCAGTGTGATGTGTGGAAAGCTGGAGCCCCGGCGCTGTTTTTGTACTGCACGGGGGACCCGCCGAGCGGGCCCGGCCCGTGTGGGGCTCCAGCGAGGGCAGGGGCGCCGGGCTCCGGCCCTCTGGGCTTTATTCTCCGGCGCCCCGTGCCCCGCGACTGCGGGGGAAAGACGGGACAGAGGACGGGAATAAGGGAGCAGAGGGGGTCAAAGAAGGAGCGCAGGTGGCGGGTTCGGGGTGTGCAGGGAGAGGTGGGGTGGGGGGACAGGAAAGGAGGCGGGGGGAAGACGAGGACGGAGCACAGGTGGGGGGGGGTCAAGGTGTAGAGGGGGAAAGAGGGAAGAGAAACAGGGGGAGGTGGAGGGGTAAGGAAAGGTGGGAGACGGAGGGGGAGGATTGAGGGCAGGTGGGGAGAATTGGGAGGGGAAGGGGAGCAGGGTGAAGGGGCAGGGGGGACCCGGGATGGGGGCGAAGGAACGGTGGAGAAGGGGAGAGAGGGTGGAGAGGCAGGGCAGGGTTGGGGTGTGTAGGGGGACAGGGAGGGGGGATGGGGGGGACCGGGCCGGGGGGGGAGGGAGGGGAGGGCTAGGGGGGAGAGGGGGGGGGAAAGGGGGGGGGTGTAGGGGGTGGGGGAGGGGAGACAGAGGGGGGAGAACGGAGAAGGGTTAGAAGAAGACAAACAAACACAAATATAAAGGAAAAGAACTACAGAGACATAGAAATATGGAAATACAGAGATCTAGAGCCCGGTCCGGCCACAACCGTTCCCACCGAGCGCCGAGGGAGCAAATGGCGGCGGCGCCGATTCCCGAGGCTTAAATCCCCTCGGCCCCGCCCCGCGCAGCCGCTCTGGGGCCCCGCGCACCTGTGCGGACCCCGCCCTTCACACCTGTGCCGGGCCCGCCCCGCCCCGCCCGCGCCCGTAAATGCCGGCGGATCCGCGCCCGCTCCGCTTTGTGCGGTGGATGCTCATCCTGCTCCTCCCGGGCTGTGGCGGGACCGTCGTTCGGAGCGCTGTGCGGAGCCCGGCACCGGGGGCTGCTCCCGGCGCTGCGCCGAGCCCGAGGCGCTGAGGTGGGAACGGGACCCGGGCCCTGGGATTCGGGGCTGGGTCCTGTCGGTGTCTGCTGGGGGTCCCGGGCCGAGCCGCTTGTCTCTCGGCGGGCGGGGTGCGGCTGCCGGGCTCGGAGAACTGAGGTGGGATGGGGGATGGCATTAGGCATCGGGATCGCCGCGGCTGGCAAGTGCCGCTCCGGGATTGGCGCTGGCGCCGAGCCCGGCGCTGCCGCTCCGGCTGCGGCCAGCGCGGGGCTGGGCTCCCGCCGGAGCTCCGGCTACGCTCCCGCTGCGGCCGTGGGGAGCCGGGGCCGTGCCGGTGCCGGGCCCGCCGGGAGGGCGGCGCTTCCCCGCAGCAGGCGCTGGATCGCGCCTGGAAGCGGGCGATCTGTCAGCAGCTCGGGGCTGCTGCAGACAGGTGAGGTCCCGCCCCCCGCCGGGGATTTTGGGGTTTTGGGGGGGTTTAGGGCTTTTTTGGTTTTTTGGGTGGTTTTTTGGGGGGTTTTTTAGGGTATTTTTGGGGGGGTTTTTTGTCACCCGGCCCCTCCTCGGCCCCTCCGTCAGTGTGCGTCTGCCATTTTTGGTGGGTTTTGCCCATTTTGGGTTTTTTTTTGAGGTTTTTTTGAGGGGTTTCTTGGGTGGTTTTTCGGGGTTATTTTGGGGTGGGGTTTTGGGTAATTTTGGGGGTACTTTGGGGGGGGGTTTTTTGTGGTTTTTTTTGCGGTTTTTTGGGATTTTTGGGGGGGGTTGCGGGTATTTTTGGGGGTTTCTTTGGGGGTATTTTTAGGTTTTTTGGGGTTATTTTTGGGGGGGTTTTGGGGGTATTTTTGTGGTTTTTTGGGGGTATCTTTTGGGGTTTTTTTGTTTTTTATTTGGGGGGTTTGGGAGATATTTTGGAGGTTTTTTTGGGGTTTTCGGGGTTTTACTGGGGGGATTTTTCGGGTGTTTTGGGGGTTGTTTGGGGGGGGTGTTAGGGTATTTTGGGGTTATTTTGGGTGGTTTGGGGTGTTTTTAACCTCCCCGCCCCTCCCCCGGTGTTCATCAGCAGTTCTGGGCTGGTTTTGCTCATTTTTGGGCGTGGCTTAGGTGCAGAGTGGCTTTGGGGGGGGTGGGCGTGGCTTCGGCAGGGGTGGTCGGGGCCTCAGTGCGCAATGGGCGTGGCTTAAGGTGGGGTGGGCGGGGCTAAAGGGGCCTGTGGGCAGGGCTTTGGCAGGGTGGGCGTGGCTTCAGGCTCTATGGGCGGGGTTTCATGGGGATGGTCGTGGCTTAGGCACAGAGTGGGCATGGTTTAGGCGGGGTGGGCGTGGCTAAGGGGCGACGGGGGCGTGGCTAAGGGGCGACGGGGGCGTGGCTTGTGGCACTCTGGGCGGGGCTTGGGCGCGGAGTGGGCGGGGCTTGGGGCAGGATGGTCGTTGGCTTAGACAGGTGGGGGGCTAAGGGGCGATGTGGGCGTGGCTTGAGGCAGGATGGTAATTGGCTTAGACAGGTGTGGCCGGGGCTAAGGGGCGATGTGGGCGTGGCTTGGGCGGGCGGGGGCGGGGCTAAGGGGGGATGTGAGGGGGGGAGGGGAGGGGATGGACCCGGATGTGAGGGGGGGGGAGGGGAAGGACCCGGATGTGGGGGAGGGGAGGAAGGACCCGGATGTGAGGGCGGGAGGGGGGTAAGGACACGGAAGTGAGGGGGGGAGAGGGGGAAGGACCCGGATATAGGGGGGGAGGAGAGGGGGAAGGACCCGGATATAGGGGGGGAGGGGAGGGGAAGGACCCGGATGTGAGGGGGGGAGGGGAGGAAGGACCCGGATGTGAGGGGGGGAGGGTCGGAAGGACCCGGAAGTGAGGGGGGGAGGGGGGGAAGGACCCGGATGTGAGCGGGGGAAGGGGGGGAAGGACTCGGATGTGGGGTAGGAGGGACCCGGATGTGGGGGGGGGAGGGACCCGGATGTGAGGGGGGGGAGGGGGGAAGGACCCGGATGTAATGGGGGAAGGGGGGGAAGGACCCGGATGTGAGGGGGGGAAGGACCCGGATGTGAGGGGGGAGGGACCCGGATGTGAGTGGGGGAGGGGGGGAAGGACCCGGAAGTGAGGGGGGAGGGGGGGAAGGACCCGGATTGGGGGGGGGGGGGACCCGGATTGGGGGGGGGGGGAGGGGAAGGACCCGGATGTGGGAGGGGGGAGGGCTCCGGATGTGAGGCGGGGATGTTAGGGGCTGGGGTTAGGGTTAGGGTTAGGGGTTAGGGTTAGGGTTTTGCCTAGGGTTAGGATTGAGAAAACCACAAAGCCGGGGGACCCAGACACACTAACCATGCAAAAGGCCGGCCAAGTTAAGCACAGCACATCAAAAACCTGCTCCCTCTTCCTCTTTATTCTCGGAACTCACCACAGCCCAATGCCCAGTTTCTGGCTCGGCCTAGGGTTAGGGTTAGGGTTTGGTTTAGGGTTAGGGTTAGGGGCTCAGGTTTGGGTTAGGGTTAGGGGTTTGGGTTATGCCTAGGCTTAGGATTGAGAAAACCACAAAGCCAGGAGCTCCAGGGACACTAACCATACAAAAGGCAGGCCAACTTAAGCATGGCATATCAAAACCTTCCTCCCTCTTCCTCTTTCTGCTCGGAACTCACCACAGCCTGATGCCCGATTACTGGCTCAATCTATGGTTAGGTTTAGGGTTAGGCATTCTCCTAGGGTTAGGCTTGAGAAAACCACAAAGCCAGGAGCTCCAGGGATAGTTAGCATGCAAAAGGCATACCAAGGTGAGGAGGACACAGCCCAAACCTTGTTCCCTCTTCTTCTTTCTGCAAGGGTTAGGGTTATGGGGTCGGGTTAGGGTTAGGGGTTAGGGTTAGGGTTATGCCTAGGGTTAGGATTGAGAAAACCACAAAGCCAGGAGACCCAGGGACACTAATCATGCAAAAGACCTACCAAGGTGACCGCAGCACATCCAAATCCTTGCTCCCTCTTCGTCATTCTGCTCAGAACTCGCCACAGCCTAAGGCCCAGTTTCTGGCTTGAGCTAGGGTTAGGGTTAGGGTTGGGGTTTGGTTTAGGGTTAGGGTTAGGGTTACGCCTAGGGTTAGGGTTAGGCTAACACCTAGGGTTAGGGTTGAGGAAACCACAAAGCCAGGAGCTCCAGGCGTGCTCACCATGCGAAAGACATACCAAGGTGACCGCAGCACATCCAAAACCTTCCTCCCTCTTCGTCATTCTGCTCAGAACTCGCCACAACCCTCTGGTGGATTTCTGGCTCAAGTTAGGGGTAGGGTCAGGGTTTCGCATAGGGTTAGGTTTAGGGTTGAGAAAACCACAAAGCCAGGAGACCCAGGGACACTAACCATACAAAAGGCAGGCGAACTTAAGCATGGCATATCAAAACCTTCCTTCCTCTTCCTCTTTCTGCAAGGGTTAGGGTTAGGGGCTCGGGTTAGGGTTAGGGGTTAGGGTTATGCCTAGGCTTAGGATTGAGAAAACCACAAAGCCAGGAGACCCAGGCACACTAACCATACAAAAGACCTACCAAGGTGACAGCAGCATATCCAAAACCTTACTCCCTCTTCGTCATTCTGCTCAGAACTCGCCACAGCCTAAGGCCCAGTTTCCGGCTTGAGTTAGGGTTAGGGTTTGGTTTAGGGTTAGGGTTAGGCTTATGCCTAGGGTTAGGGTTGAGAAAACCACAAAGCCAGGAGCTCCCGGCGTACTCACCATGCAAAAGACATACCATGGTGACCGCAGCACATCCGAAACCTGCTCCCTCTTCGTCATTCGGCTCAGAACTCGCCACAACCCTCTGCCGGATTTCTGGCTCAAGGTAGGGTTAGGGTTAGGGTTACGCCTTGGATTAGGGTTAGGGTTACGCCTAGGGTTAGGGTTAAGAAAACCACAAAGCCAGGAGCTCCAGGGACACTGATCATGCAAAAGGCAGGCGAAGTTAAGCATGGCACATCCAAAACCTTGCTCCCTCTTCTTCTTTCTGCAAGGGTTAGGGTTAGGGTTAGGGGCTCGGTTTAGGGTTAGTGTTAGGGGTTAGGGTTAGGGTTATGCCTAGGGTTAGGATTGAGAAAACCACAAAGCCAGGAGACCCAGGGACACTAATCATGCAAAAGACATACCAAGGTGAACGCAGCACATCCAAATCCTTGCTCCCTCTTCGTCACTCTGCTCAGAACTCGCCACAGCCTAAGGCCCAGTTTCTGGCTCGGCCTAGGGTTAGGGTTAGGGTTGGGGTTTGGTTTAGGGTTAGGGTTAGGGTTACGCCTAGGGTTAGGGTTAGGGTTAGGCTAACACCTAGGGTTAGGGTTGAGGAAACCACAAAGCCAGGAGCTCCAGGCGTGCTCACCATGCGAAAGACATACCAAGGGGACCGCAGCACATCCAAAACCTTCCTCCCTCTTCGTCATTCTGCTCAGAACTCGCCACAACCCTCTGGTGGATTTCTGGCTCAAGGTAGGGGTAGGGTCAGGGTTACGCATAGGGTTAGATTTAGGGTTGAGAAAACCACAAAGCCAGGAGCTCCAGGGACACTAACCATACAAAAGGCAGGCCAACTTAAGCATGGCATATCAAAACCTTCCTCCCTCTTCCTCTTTCTGCTCGGAACTCACAACAGCCCGATGCCCTATTAGTGGCTCAATCTATGGTTAGGTTTAGGGTTAGGCGTTCTCCTAGGGTTAGGCTTGAGAAAACCACAAAGCCAGGAGCTCCAGGGATAGTCAGCATGCAAAAGGCATACCAAGGTGAGGAGGACACAGCCCAAACCTTGCTCCCTCTTCCTCTTTCTGCTCAGAACTCGCCACAACCCTCTGCCGTGTTTGTGGCTCAAGGTAGGGTTAGGGTTACGCCTAGGGTTAGGGATGAGAAAACCACAAAGCCAGGAGCTCCAGGGACACTGATCATGCGAAAGGCAGGCCAAGTTAAGCACGGTACATCCAAAACCTTGCTCCCTCTTCTTCTTTCTGCAAGGGTTAGGGTTGGGGTTAGGGGCTCGAGTTAGGGTTAGGGGTTAGGGTTATGCCTAGGGTTAGGATTGAGAAAACCACAAAGCCAGGAGACCCAGGCACACTAACCATGCAAAAGACCTACCACGGTGACAGCAGCATATCCAAAACCTTACTCCCTCTTCGTCATTCTGCTCAGAACTCGCCACAGCCTAAGGCCCAGTTTCCGGCTTGAGTTAGGGTTAGGGTTTGGTTTAGGGTTAGGGTTAGGCTTATGCCTAGGGTTAGGGTTGAGGAAACCACAAAGCCAGGAGCTCCCGGCGTACTCACCATGCAAAAGACATACCATGGTGACCGCAGCACATCCGAAACCTGCTCCCTCTTCGTCATTCGGCTCAGAACTCGCCACAACCCTCTGCCGGATTTCTGGCTCAAGGTAGGGTTAGGGTTAGGGTTACGCCTAGGGTTAGGGTTGAGAAAACCACAAAGCCAGGAGCTCCAGGGACACTGATCATGCGAAAGGCAGGCGAAGTTAAGCACGGCACATCCAAAACCTTGCTCCCTCTTCTTCTGTCTGCAAGGGTTAGGGTTGGGGTTAGGGGCTCAGTTTAGGGTTAGTGTTAGGGGTTAGGGTTAGGGTTATGCCTAGGGTTAGGATTGAGAAAACCACAAAGCCAGGAGGCCCAGGGACACGAATCATGCAAAAGACCTACCAAGGTGACCGCAGCACATCCAAATCCTTGCTCCCTCTTCGTCATTCTGCTCAGAACTCGCCACAGCCTAAGGCCCAGTTTCTGGCTCGGCCTAGGGTTAGGGTTAGGATTGGGGTTTGGTTTAGGGTTAGGGTTAAGGTTACGCCTAGGGTTAGGGTTAGGGTTAGGCTAACACCTAGGGTTAGGGTTGAGGAAACCACAAAGCCAGGAGCTCCAGGAATACTCACCATGTAAAAGACATACCAAGGTGGCCGCATCACATCCAAAACCTTCCTCCCTCTTCGTCATTCTGCTCAGAACTCGCCACAACCCTCTGGTGGATTTCTGGCTCAAGGTAGGGGTAGGGTCAGGGTTACGCATAGGGTTAGATTTAGGGTTGAGAAAACCACAAAGCCAGGAGCTCCAGGGATACTCAGCATGCAAAAGGCATACCAAGGTGAGGAGGACAAACCTTGCTCCCTCTTTGTCATTCTGCTCAGAACTTGCCACTGAGCCCGATTTCTGGCTCAAGATAGGGTTAGGGATAGGGTTAGGCCTTGGGTTAGGGTTAGGGTTACGCCTAGGGTTAGGGTTCACAAAACCACAAAGCCAGGAGCTCCAGGGATACTCCCCATGCAAAAGGCAGGCCAAGTTGAGCGTAGCACATCCAAATCCTTGCTCCCTCTTTGTCAT